>NC_058060.1:20952097-21554597 GCF_020085105.1 Siniperca chuatsi
CACAATGTGTGACACAATGTGTGTAAAACTGTGGTACTTTTCTCTCCCGCAACTGAAAAACTTTCACACTCTTTCTCGCTTTTGCTGTCACCATTGCTTTCTCCACCTACATCGAAAACCCAAAGATGAATACACAAAGTCCTTATCTGGGTGTTGTCAAAAGGCGTGCTGGGAATTAGAAATAGACAATGCAGGTTGAGGGAGTAGAGTAAATCACAAAATAACTTAAAAATGAGCAGAGAATGGTTGGAATTTTCCTTTAATGTGGGAGGATTTGCTGAAGTCTGTGAACTGATCCACAGTTGGAGTGGGTGGCTTTGACTTCCAGTGGGCTGCAGTCTAGCATGAATGTTTTAACGGCAGCTGTTCTTGACATCATCAGCGACAGCAACAGACCCACAACTAAACACAGGTCCGCTGTAAACCAGTGAAATGTCAGCATGGCTTTGCAGAGTTCAGTGTGTCTGTATGTGCAGTTTCCCCTTATCTAAACTAACTGCAGCTGTTCGGAGGACGCTCTCAGTTCCTGTATGTGTGTTTCTTGACCACTTGAGTGGGAGTTTTGTTTTGTCTGCAAATTTTCAAATATTTCTCTTGTCTTCTCAAGGCCTCCCATCTGTCATTTTTAGCCACCATGTATTACCACCAACATGTTTACGTGTAGGCTATGCGAGTACGGCTGCAACTAGCGATTATTTTGATCATCAACTGTGAAATATCAGAAAGTAGTGGAAAAACGCAGCTTTCCAAAGCCCTAAGTGGTGTTCTGCTAGTTTAATCTTATTTCATACACCATTTACCAGCATATATGATACAAACAAGCAGCATATCCTATCATATTTGAGAAGCTGGAACCAGCAAATGTTTGGGATTTTTGCTTGAAAAATAACTCAAACGATTAATCGATTAGCAAAATAGTTGCAAAGTAATTTGCTTTTGATCGACTAATTAATCGACTGTCACAGCTCTATATGCAAGTTTGGTTAAGCATCTTGTTTGTTTAACATTAGTTGTAAATGCAGACCTGTTTTTTAATTAATTTAACTCAAATATAGTTCATATATTTGTAGACTATATTCTTGAAACTAAGCTAGCTAGCTAGCCGGCTATCAGGCTACAGTTGGATGTGTTGGTGGGAAAGTGGGTGAGTAAGAAAAAATTAAACTAATTTTTAGTTTTATTACATCTGAGAGTTAGGTCTCTTAGTAAGGTCCAAACAATTTCTGCTACTTTCTTCCACGTTTTATCCAAACTTATTAGCACTCTTTAGCAAGCATTGTAGCCTACGTGTTAGCAATATAGCTACATTATGCAGCCATCAAGCAACATGTGTCTGTCTGATGAATGTACACTCCATTATTCCCCCTCCTTTAGCTCTGTTTCAGACTCCACCAACTCCTGAGAAAAATATCTGGCTTTTTAGCTGATAAATATTTGACTTTCTTCACCAGCTAGTCACTAACTTTGTCATTTAGTACTGCACAGATAACTTTTTATTGCTGGAAACATGGGGGATATGTTAGCTACAGTAAATGAGCAGGCCATAAAATCACAACAATGAGCTAAAAGAGACTTATTTCTTCTTAGAGCTGCAGACTTGGGTCCATTCTCTGTTGTTTTGGCATTGTTAGCCCACCTACACCTGATATTAACATGCCATCTGTGTCTGCAATGACATCTAATCATGTGCCTTTGCTGGTATTTGATAAGCATTTGTTATCTAGAGTCTGCCCACTTTGTGATCGAATCTTTACATGCAATGTAGGGATGTGACGCTATTGTATGGGCTCTACCTTTATATCCTTTGCTGAGGAAGCATGTTTATACCAGGTGTAAATGGGGTCTTTTTTTGCAGACATTACTCAAACAGGAGTATGATGTATTTCTTGGGGGATATTTTCAGCGGCGGATGTGGTGCTCGAGTGAGTATTTAAAGCAGCAGGGCGGTGTATGTGGGATTGACAAAATAAACTACAGTGTGTGTGTGTTCATGGTAATAAATGACCATGTCACCCAGTGCAACAATGTGGCTCACTGATGTGTTTTTAATTGTTTTTTGGACAACAATGGCTTTGGATACACAGACAATACTTGTTTTATAGATCAGTTCATTGATGGTTATCATGGGATTTGTTGACAATAAAAACAATATAGAATATTACCAGACTTATAATTTAATATTAACATATCAGTTACTTATCAATTAATTTATGCAGCATTACTGGCTTTATGTAAGAATGAGTTTCCTTTGTGTGACTGTCATATTGCTTTGCAGATCATTACATTTCTTTCAAATTTTATAGGTGCATTGTGTTTGCATCTATCCCATCATGCTGTGTCGTACATCATATAGACAATAAATGGAGGCTGTTTGCGCTGTAAAGTCACATCCAGTGCGAGTCTATTGCGAGGCTCAGTTTCCACTCTTTCTGCATAGCTTCACACCAGACAGAGCTCCTCTCCAGAGCCCATTTGGCGTTAACTTCGTGTCACTTTTAACTTGCACCCTTCTTTGCACTCAGTGATGTGCGTTCTGGGTAGAGCCACAAACTGTTGTCTTCTTCAGTAGTGTATGTGTTGTTGACTGATGTGGAAGGGTGGACTACAGTGTGTTGTCCTGCTCTGCCACTCAGATGTACTATAATGTGGTTTGCAAGACGACTGCTACTGTACAAGCTATGGATTCACTGTACATGCGTCTCCTTACTGAAGAACCTTCCACTCCCACTCCTGTGGTATCTGCTACTTCCCGACACACATCACAACTGAGAGCAAAAAAGAGAAAATGGTATTTGTGCCACGTTGCTGTCTCGTCTATGGCTAATCTCTCTAGTTATCTGAAGCCAGAATCATATCCTCCCCATCTGAGCACCAGGCCAACTTGGACTACAGTCGTCTGCTTTGTCTGCTTAATACTGATGTCTTGTGGAAGTCCTCCTCCTTCCCCATGATGTAAACTCTCAGCGAAGCCCTGACCTTCCACTTTAACACAACTGCTTTCTCAAATGTGGTCTTGTGGTTGATTCTGGCCAGTGTCATCATTTTGAGAGTTGGTGCATGGGTGTGTAAAAACAAGTGACTTTGTGTGTATGTTATACTATACATATACTGTGTGCATGTATGTGTGTGAGGGAGAGAGCATTTTGGGGGGGAAGCCAGTGTGTCTGAGTCATAGCTACCCCTTTTATACTGTTGTTCCCATGGTTACCCCAGCCCTGAAACTCCCCCGCACCACCCCTCTTTAGCTGCCCACACAGTTTAGACAAGGATCAGGCCTCGACAAGCCAATATATGTGTGTTTTTGAGTGTGTGTGTGTGTGTGTGTGCACAAAGGGTTAGGGTTAAGAAAGCTGTATGTGTTATCAGACATTCAGTATATTTTTACAATTATTATCAGCTGCAGTGGCCACAGGGTGGTTGTGTGCGTGCAAATGTATGAGTTGGTGTGTGTGATGTTTAAAGATAGGTAAAGAGAGAGAAGGCGTGCTGTTTTTTGTGTGCATTTTTCAAATAGTGCTTATTTATGTTCAGTAAGACATTTTTTGTTGTTCAACCTTGTTTACAACCTCGTGCAGCAACCATGTACAGTTATCAATACTACACTTGAGTTAGCGCAACAGATGTCAAGATGCTCATTTATATTGTTTATTTTCATTACATATTTTATTCTTATTCAAATTTCTTATTCTTGTCATTGTCTAATTAATTTGACTGGTAAAAGTTGGAGCCTGCCTGAAGCTATGACCTACCTAAGAATTTCACTGTTTCACTGCACTGGAACATGTGACAATAAAAAAAAAAAAAGTGAACCTTTAACGCAAGTCATCTGCAAGAAGCATTCAGTAGGTCGAATCACGATCAAAAGAACGGCAAAGTATAACTGACTGTAATTAAAGGTATTCTGTGGAGTTTTTGACCACTAGTAGTGTAATATAGCATTGTGCAGAGGGGCAAGGAAATGCAGACCTCAAGGATACACACAATACGTGTTGTGAGAAAAGTAAACATAACTTTGATTTGTTTCCAAGAAAAGAGCACCTTTTAATTAGTAAGTGAAGACCCTTTTGCTGTTTGAAAGCAAAAGTCAGAGCAGCAGAGGGCTGAGTATAATATGACTGCATTGTTGTAGTGATGGAATTAGTGCAGAGGAAATGTACATTACGCTGAATTTGAGTTTGACAGAATAGGTAATTCCACCTCCCCCTCAGATTTTTCTGTGGGTTTTTTGTGTGTGTTTGAGAGTTGGCCATTTTTTTAATACCAGCTCTTATTTGAGGAAATGAAACTGTCATTAGAATCAGAGCTGCACCAAAGAGAAATTTACAGTAAAGAGTTGCTTTATCTTTGCAGTATTGCAGGCCAGAGTAAATAGCATTTTAATGTAAAAGTCCATTGTTGTTGTATTGTGTGTATTTATATACTGTATGTGTGTTCCTCTTTCACTTTCAGGTTTGCATCAATAAATAAAACTAGCTCAATTGTCAAAATCAAAACCATGTTCCAGAGAGTAAATACAGAAGAATGTGACACCTTTGTTATGTTTGACCTTTTTTTGCCGTTCATTGTCAACACACTCTCTCTCTCTTTCTCATTCTCTATGTGTCTCGCCCTTTGTGCCCAGTGGAGGCCGTGGTGGAGTTTGACTATGAGGCTCAGCAGGACGATGAGTTGAGCCTGACGGTGGGTGACATCATCGTGAACATACGGCGGGACGATGGAGGATGGTGGGAAGGCGAGCTGGGCGGACGCAGGGGGCTGTTCCCAGATAACTTTGTTAGGGTGAGTAATCTCAAAGTAACAGTAACATGCTCTTTTTGGGGCAGAAAACATTGTATGTTGTTAATATCCAAATACAACATACAGATGGGTGACAAATTAGTGGAAAAACCAACAGAAAATATCTTAGTAAGCTGTTTTGATGCAGGAAGAACAGAAAATCTCCCATAGGTGTTCAGCTGGGTTGTGATCTAGTGACTGTGAAGGCTGTAGCATGTGATTCTCATTATTTTCATTCTTATCAAACCATTCAGTGAACCCTGATTCCCAGTATGGAAGCATCTGCATATGATATGTTTCTCCACTCATTTTAATTTGTCCCCAGATTGTATGTTAAAGGCCCAATACATGATCAAAGTACACTAAACCTTTTCATATATGGATGCATGCATGTGGTCTGCATTCCTATGTAACCCATGGAAATGGTCCACATTTAGTGAAAACCCCAAACAGAAGTCTTAATTTTATTCTGTCTTTCTTTAAGATGAGGCATGCTGCAGGTGAAAATTGCTGATGAAGCCTAAAAACCAGGGTATGCTTCAAACAAAGTGCTGTCTGACCACGTCTTAAAGCAAAAGTGTTTGTCCCGAATGGCGACCCTCGAATTTGAAACGCCCACCGTCATTGAGATGGGCAAGACGCGATGAATCATAGAAATGGGGATAACGACGCACACTTTTGTACAGTCTATCCTCAAACTCATTTCTGGTGATGCACTCATTTGTACACACAAAAAGTGATGGAAATAGTTATGTAACAAATGAAAAAAGAGAGCTAGAGAGAGAAGTTCAAACCCTGGCTCCATTCTCACCTCTGCACAGCTGGCCAATCACTACCTGAAGGTGATGTGAATGTCGGATTGCAGAGTTTGACCAGCTGACAAGCACTTCTGGTGAAGTGTACTGGCGCCTTGAGGCTCAGTACATTCAGAAGCTCCATTGACCTGGTTGGTAGTCTATCCTTAGCTGGCAGTTGTCTAGCAACACAGATAAGGATTTTTTTTTTTATAAAAAGACTTATTAATTCAGTGCATCTTATGATTTCCTCTTTCTGCGCCAACCTTACACCCACAGTTGTGTTGAGAATGCAAAAACACGAGGCTGTAAACACTGTTAAACATGAGTATTTTCAATGAACTGTGAAGCTGCAGAGATGTAAACATAAATCCAAACTAAAATGATTAGTAGCAATTTGGATAATCAATTAATAGTTTAAAGGTCCAGTGTGTAACATTTAGGAGGAGCTATTGGCAGAAATGGAATAAAATATTCTTAAGTATGTTTTCATTAGTGGATAATTGCCTGAAAGTAAGAATCATTGTGTTTTCATTACCTTAGAATGAGCCTTTTTTATCTTCAGAGGGAGTCTGCTGGTCAAAGTAAATTAGACATGTGGGGGTGAGAGTAAAGATTCAGGAATGAGCAGTCATTCAGAGCTTCTGCAGGGTGCGAACTATAGGGGAGCCAGGGGGAGCTTGGCTCCCCTTAATAAGACATGAGCTCCCCTGAAAACACGATTTGTGAAATTTTGGGGGGTCTCTAAAATATTGACAAAAAGCAATTTTTGCCATGCATTTCTATTTTTCAGTATCTTCATAATCATGGATCATGCATAAAATTAGGCTATTGATCCCTTGTAGACTGGACTATTTTTGTTGGTATTTATAATGCTCATGCATGTGTGTGTGTTATAGGCTGGTTTTAGTACGTGACCCCTCGCATTTGATGTCTTAATTGTACCGAGAAATGATTGCGCTCATCTGAATGTGATGGTTAACTTTTAACAGTTGTTTATAGTACAACACTCTGCAGAGTATACTGTGCCCTGCTGTAGTTGGCTGTATTGTATCATACTTGTTTGATTTTGATACCTGTGTGGAGGTTTGATGTGGCTGATTTCTGTTATATATCAGATGACGCAAACCAAAAAGTCAGTCAATTCACTTCAATTTTATTTATATAGCGCCAATTCATAACAGAAGTTATCTCATTGCACTTTTCCTATAGAGCAGGTCTAGACCGTACTCTTTATAATATTATTTACAGAGACCCAACCAATCCCACCATGACAGCTGATAGTCAGTCCACGAAAGCGCAGTGTGTTTGCCGTAATGAGAAAAGGGAAGTATCTTGTTCACTGTACTATGAGGGGAAGTAGAAAATTGCCACAAGCCAAGGGCAACAGACATGGTGGCGTTCACAGTTTGACAGCGCTGAAGAAGTCTGTCTATTATCAGGTCGTTTTGCTGTGCAGCCAGGCTTTATATGTGCTGACCGAATGTCACAGCTCTCATTCACTGTCAGGGAACCGGACAATGGGCCTCTGAAGGCTCACTCACAGTGGTGTTTGCATGGGTGTGTGTGTGTGTGTGTGTGTGAGAGAGAGAGAGAGAGAGAGGTGGAGGGGAGGCTGTGAGTAATGCAGTAATGCCAGACTGGTCTGTCACAAGACTGCAGTTATGGGAATCAGTGACATTAAAATTCTTAATGCTGATGTGTGTGTGTGTGTGTAGGAAGTGGGGGATGTGAACAGACAGGTTGAAAAAGGGGGCAGGAAGTGATGGTATGCAAGCAGCTCCCACCGGTGTAGTCATGGCTGACATCTGACTAACATCATTAAGGTGAAGGTCACTGAACTTTTTCAGTAAAAGAGTTGTTTGAAAGGTGTGTTTGTGTCCAAATTTCAAACCACTCACAGTTGTAATTTGAGAAGGGTCAGCTGAGATGAACAAATTGGACTTAGTTATTACTTGGTTAATTTAACAAAAGCAACCGATGTTACAGATATGATGAGACTACAAGCTTGTCCAACCAACTAGCTAAACTGACTTATCTAAAAACCTTTTTTTTTCACTGGGGAAGTACAGCCATTGACCTTATCTTTTTTAAAATCTGTTGAGAGTGCATTTAGAAACACAATCAGCTGCTCTCAAATACTGTTTCTCAAGAACAGGGAGCTCCAATATTTCTGCAAGTGCCTTACAACACCTTAAAAGACTATTGACAATATTAGTGCTGCTGCTAACGATTATTTTCATTTTTGATTAACCTGCTGAATATTTTCTCAGTTAATCAATTCGTCCATGAAATGTTTGAAAATAGTCTGTGTGTGTTTATGGGAAATATTGTAATCACCTTGACCTCTGTGAATTAGACAACCAGGTGCTGCAAATGAATCACATGCTCTGATTTGACATAAAATGCTAAACATTATTCTTTATGGTGCAGAAGAGCAGCTGGATTTTGTCACTTTTAAGAAGTAAAGTCACTGCGTATGTCTGAAAAGTTGCAAAACTTAGCAGAAAGCTGAATTTGACATTTATTAGACTTAAGTCTAACTTAAGTGCTTTAATAATGGAAATGAGTGGCTTCCATAATCATACATTTAAACTTATTTTATTTAAATGACTAATTGCATATTCTATAAAATATCAGAAAATACAAAAAAATACAGGTTATAGTTTCCCAGAGTCCAACACATACTGTACAGATCATAAAAATGGCATACAACACATACTGTATAATAAAAATATGAAAAACAGAGAAAAAGTTGCAAATCCTCAAGTGGAGTTTGGCATTTTTGCTGCAAAAAATGACTTAACGATTAAAATGGTTGCAGATTAATTTTCTGTTGATTGATTATCTATAGATTGTTTCAGCTCTAATTTTAACCAAAAAGGCTCACTGTGCATGTTAACATATCTTTATAAAAGAAAAACTTTTATTACAGCTTGCGTAAAAGCTCTCTTTCTATGTCAGCATGACCAGTGTTGCCCAATAAGGATAGGGTGTATGAAAAGAGGGGAAATAATATTTTGCATCATTGTTCCTGTGCACAAGGATTTTTTACAAGCAAAGCTCTCTTAGTTTCCCCATTATTTTTCTCTCTCTATGTCTCTGAGTTACAGATTCCTCTGTAGTGCTGTAGTGTACATGTCCTTCACAGTGGAGGTTAGGTGCTGCACTGCATTGTTTTGCATTATCTGTGGCTAGGAGAAAAGGTCAGAGGTCTGGTGAGAGGGGATGCACAAAGCAGTGTTTAGCATTAAAGCAGTGCAGTGTAAACTACATACTTATTGTCAGGCTTTGATACATCACACAGACAAACACACGCGCACACAACCAACACTGCAGTGTACATTATGCAGGTGTTTCCTGTTCAGATATGATGAATCATGTTGTCTTCCTCTCCTCTTTTCAGTTGGATTTCCTTTTAACTCTGGGTTACCTCCATATCCCCTCAGGAGGAATTGTAGTCGAGCATGAATGTGGTCCAAGTAGTAACAAAGGCCTCCAAGAACAGCAGAGTTAGCTCTTTCCTTGATTTCTTTTACAAACCACGCCATCATTAGTCCCCGGTTCCAAACTCAAATATATTAATTATTTGAAACAAGCAGCCTTAATACATAACAGATGGATTTTAGAATAATATGTTCTGTTGCTTTTCATGAAGCCAAACAGCTAGTTAACACCGCCTCTCCTTCACCACTCATAAAAAAAGGGAAGCTGTAGGCTCACAAATGGTCACTGTGGGTTTTTGCGTAGGTTGGCTTATGCAGTGTCTCCAAGTTAAAAGTTTGTGTGTGTGTGTGTCTGTGCATGTGAGTTTCTGAATGAATGTGTATGTGTCTGTATCTGTTTTTGCAGTACATGAAGGCATGCAGAGTTAGAGCCTGTTCATCTGCCCTCTGACTGCAGAATCAATGTCTATCTTCTTTTTTTCCTGGTTCCTACATTAACACTGCATTAGCCTACTTAACAAACTGAAAACACCAAATGTCAGGGAAAGCTAAGTGGACAGAAATCTTTTTAAAAGCATTTTGCCAATTTTTACCATCTCTCTGTTAGATAGATAGATAGATAGATAGATAGATAGATAGATAGATAGATAGATAGATAGTGTACACTGATATTGCCATACATTAACAGTGAAAGCTTGCCATTGTCATTCACAGTGATGAACCCGATTCTGCAGCAACTTAAGGCCAGTGTTGGGCAGTAACGGTTTCCTAATGCATCACAGTATAGAAATAGGGAAAAATCCACACAATTTCCCAAGCAGTCCAAAGTGACATCTTCAAATTGCTGCGTCCAACGAACAGTCCGAAACCCAAAGATTTTCAGTTAACAGTCATAACAAAACCAGTACATATTCACATTTGGGCAGTTGGAACCAGCCATTTTTTTTTTGGCACTTTTGCTTGTAAAATGACTTAAACATGAATAGATTACCTCTGATGAAGCTGATTGATGGAGAAAAGGAGAAAGACAAGAAACCTTTTGTTGGTTAGTCCAGTTTTCTCTGTGTTCACATGTTGTGGTTTAAAGGACAATTTCTACTCTGTCCTTAAGTTTTAATTAGTCACTTCCTGTTTTCAGAATTCAACTGGCCTCTTTCCTGCGGAGAATGTAAATGTCTTCTCTGTTGAGTACCAAATTTGTGGTTTAAGTTGATAAAGCAGGTCCTTTTTTTTTTTTTTTTTTCAAAAATCCAGCTTACTTCAGCGTTATGTCCAGTCCCCAACCTTAAAAGCTCCTAAAATGGAGCTTCAGCAGTTGTCAAGGAAACGTCTTCTCTTGTTGATATTTTTGGATCTCAGAGGCTCATTAAGGCTTTCACGCCACACCAGGCCAAACACAACCAGAGTGTGTGTGAGGGGTTAGATTCTGTGAGTCAGTACACCCGGCCCGTATGCTTCACTGAGCTGCGTTCGCCAAAGGCCAGGGCTTATGAAACAGTGTCATGGTGAATGTGGTGGGGAGATGTGAACCATCATGTCTAGTTTTCTGTGTCTCTGTGTGTGAATGTGAATCTCTGTTTGTTGGCTCTCCATCTGCCGGCTTGTCGATTCTTCTGTTTGTCTATCTTGTCTCTCTCCGTTTTTTCTTTGATCAGTTTCGCATGGCGTCTTGTGATTCTTTATGCAAGTAAAAGTCATGTGGACAGAGGGAAAGGTTGCAGCAGTGAAGGAGGGGGGCGAGTCTCATGCTTGTGTGTTTGTCCAAGCTTTGCAAGCTCTGGCTGGTCGTCTGCAGGTAAACAGCGAGGGTCACCTGGGTTACTGACATCGAATACTACTGCTCCACCGCAGCATCTGCAGCACAGTACAGGGCCGAGCTGGGTGGCTCATGAACAGAGATACAGTCTGGCAAACCTTATTTGCATTGATTGAATTCATAAGCAAGTTTATTGCATAACAAATAACCTCATAACCTTCAGAATTGTATGCAACAGCTTTTATTTCCCGGGATTTTCATTCTAGTCATTCACAGACTTATTTGAAGACATATTTTAGTCATGACAAAGAATTTGTAGTAATTTTTAGTCCAATTTTAGTCACATGTTTTAAGTACATTTTAGTTTGATGTGAGATTATCTTTCGTTTCTACATTATATTAGTGGTCCAATGTTAAACGTAATATTATTGTTTTTACAAGTAAACATTTCCCCTTTCTTTCGTAATAAGAGCAACCTGACAGGCCATGGTACTTTGATTGGTGTTACTAAATTTAATACGTCCATTCGTCTAAATGATGATATTTTTCTTAGCGTTTTTTCTCATTTTAGTTATTTGTTGTTCCACTTTGGTTTTTTTTGTTTCATAATTTTGTCAGATTTATCCAAAAAAGACAAGAAAGTAGAATGTGTCATTTTAATTTTCCGATGATCACTACATTAATTACACATAATTGTCTTGGTAATGTAAGACGGTGAAAATGTATTGTCATGATTAACAGTAACAAAATTAACTTATTCAGTCTGTAAAACTGTCATTATTTAATTTAAGGGCTTAAAGTTACTAAAAATTACATTATAAACATGTAGGTCAGATTTTCTGTCATCATGTGGTGCATTAGTCTGAGTTCAAATGTAGTTGACAAATGGGATTACCTTTCTTTGGGTCATATTTGTGATCCAACATTAAAATGAATCCCTTGTTATCCTTATCATAATTTTCAGCTTTTTATCATTATGAACGGGTGAAGTTCGCCTCTTATATTATCATATAATAAAGTTGCCATTTAGACAAAGATGTATTGTTTGTATTTGCAGTTTTAATGCTCTCTAAACCATTCAATTATTTTCCTTCTTTCTGTCTTGCTTCATTCTTGCATTATTTCTGTTTCTGTAACCTACATTTTCTCACCTGAACCTAACTACACCCCCATCCCTCCCACCATCCTTCCTCACCTCTTCTTCCTCCTCCACTCATCACCTCCCATTCCTCTCTTTTCGTAGGAGATAAAGAAAGAGGGAAAGAGGGATGGAGGACAGGCAAGCATGACCAGGTCTGACCTTTCCAATGGAAGGGCCAGCCCCGTGTCCGACTCCAGCGTACGACCGGCCAGGAAAGGTACTCGACTCACACACACACACACACACACACACACACACACACACACACACACAGTCACATACGTTCATACATTGTAGGCATTAGGCAGGTTTAAGTCTTCACTCTTAAACATAGATCCTATTAACGTGAGGAAGGATTTGGGTCAAGCATTCCTTGCCGTCTAACATGTACACGCAGTCAATACACACATATGCACAGTGGTGGAATGTAACTTCGTACATTTAAGTACTGTACTTAAGTATAAATTGGAGGTTCTTTACTTGAGTCTTTTTTTTCATGCCACTTTATACTTCTACTGCACTACAATACGGAGGGAGTCTCAGAGGACATGTTTCTGCATTGAGTACTTTTACTCTTATTACTTTAAGTATATTTTCCTGATTATACTTATATACTTTTACTTAAGTAACATTCTCAATGCAGGGCTTTTAGAGAGTAGTTTTACAGTGTGGTATTAGTACTTTTACTTAAGTAAAGGACCTCAATACTTCCTCCACTACTGCATATGCATGCATACACACCCTTACATGCAACACCTTCAAATTTAACACGAGGAGGACTGACACCTTGTGGACAAAAGAGGAATTGCGTGGTTACGTCTCAATGCCCCAGCTGGTGTGGAGTGAGTCAAGAGTAATTAGCAGGCTAAAGAGTATAAGACAAACAACTGCAAGGCAAGTGTGATGCATTTGGTGTCTTTGCTGGTTACTAAGACTGTCCTCTAATTGAAAGGTCAAAGGTCAGTGTTGTCAGTCTTCAGCCATGAGGGCTTTTAATAAGTCAGTGAACACCTGTTCGCTCACTGTAAGTCATGGATTATGGATAAGTGTGTGGGCTAATTATGTCACATGTAAGCCTTAAATATGTTTGTATGTGTTCTTGTTCCGTGTGTGTGTGTGTTTGTGTGTGCGCGCACTGCAGGAGAGCAAATCCGTAAACGGAGGTGTAAAGCGGCATTCAGCTACGTGCCTCAGCATGAAGATGAGCTAGAGTTGAAAATAGGAGACGTCATTGAGATTATAGCAGAGGTAAGACTGATTACATTTTACTGGACTCATAATGGAGCTTTTCATTATAAACCTATTAGGCTAGTCGGCAGAAATCAGCCTCCAAAACAAACAAACATGTATTTATAGCACATTAATCACTTGTTTTATAATGAAATATGTTGATTTAAAAAAAATGAGAGCACAAATATATGATAAGAGATGACAAAGTTGTTGTAATTTAGAAGTAGTGTTGCCACCAGAGAGCGCTGACAAGTTTATATCTCAGTCATAATTCTTTAATAACCAAATATAAGAGATCTAGAGCTGAAATAATTAAACTATGAGTTGATTATCAGGAAATTAATCTGCAGCTATTTTGACAATTGATTAATCATTTAAGTAATTTTTTTAAGCAAAAACGCCAAAACATTCACCGTTACAGCTTCTCAAGTGTAAATATTTGTTGGTTTTCTTAGTCTTCAGTTATAGTTAACTGAATATTTTTGAGGATGAAGATTATGATCATTAATCAAGTAAATAATTGGCAGATTAATCAACAGTGAAAATACTTGTTAGTTGCAACCTTAAAAGGATCCTCGTTCATGTTATGTTATGATGTTAAAAAAAGAATAATGGCCGATACGTTTTGTTATCTGATTTTTTTGAACTCTCAAATATCAATATTATTATCATACTAAAAAATCAGATATAAGATATAAAAGGAACAGAAGGTGATATATAAAGACACACAAGCAGGATTTAAGTGAAATAATGAAAAAAGATGATGCTGAAAAAAACAATTATAGTGCAGCTCCAGTGCAGAGCAAGATGTGAATGAATAGTCCCAAACTTAACTAAATAAAAGGCAAACACAAATGTTTTATGGCTCAATTTAAAAGAACCGAGAGTTTCAGCAGACCTTAAGTCTTCTGGGAGTTTGTTCCAGGTGTGTGATAAATAGAAACTGAACGCTGTTTCTCCATATTTAGTTTTGACTTTGGGGACAGTGAACACACCTGCCCCCAGACCACCTGAGAGGTCTGGACGGTTCATTATGCAGCAGCTCATCAGAAATGTATTTTGGCCCAAAAGTGTAGTATTAGTATTTTAAAGTAAATTCTTTGACTCACAGGAAGCCAGTGCGGAGTCACCATATAACTTCCTATTCAGCCCAAGAGACCTTTTTCACAGCAGACATTTTGACATGTCAAAGCAAGTAAAGCACAGGTGTAATTGATAACATTAAAAACGACTGCATTCCATTTAGTTGAGCTACTTCCAGGGTCCTGGTATTGTGCGTTCCGGCTCACTGTGATGGCTTACTGGGACACTTGATGGAACTGAGCCATTGTTAACAAAATTTGTTTCACCCGTGCTTTTCCTGCTATGTCAAGTCAAAATGTCTGCTGTGCAAAAGGTCTAGTGCCCCTCTGGTTCGTTCAGCTGCCACTCTGATGTGAACTTGAGGCAAAATTAAGCGTAAACCTGAACATAAACGCAACTCTTCCCCTTTGGCGAGTCAGTGCACATTTGGGGTTTGAGTGTGTTTTGTATGTGTAGATGTTTTCATATGAGTTCATACATGTTTGTGTGTAGATATGTTTCTGTGAGTGTGAGTATCTGTAAATCTCTGTGTGTCACTGTGTGTTGTGTGTTCAGGTAGAGGAGGGCTGGTGGGAGGGATTTCTTAATGGGAAGACTGGGATGTTTCCCTCCAATTTCACCAAAGAGATCCTGGCGGAGTCGGACACGCCCTCCTTAGACACCTCGCAGGAGGAGCTGCGCAGCGGCCGCTCCAGTGAGTCTCAGCCAATCAGATGGTGGGAAGGCACCCACATATAAAAAAATAATAAGCAACTTGCTCTGGGTGCA
Source organism: Siniperca chuatsi (assembly GCF_020085105.1). NCBI lineage: Eukaryota > Metazoa > Chordata > Actinopteri > Centrarchiformes > Sinipercidae > Siniperca > Siniperca chuatsi. Next base: position 20,967,092 of record NC_058060.1, read on the forward strand.
ATATTAATGACTTTTGATGTTTGAGTTTTCATGACATTTCATATAAAAAAGTAATTGCAGGAGTGCTGCAACAAATTAATGTCATTCTGTGTGTGTGTGTGTGTGTGTAGGTAAGGACAGCCCAGGCAGTGAAAGTGATGGAGGGGACAGTCGGTCAGAAACAGGGTCAGGAGAAATCCAGCCCAAGAAGGTAATCAATGATGTGCAGGAAAGATGTAAATAATTGATCTTGAGACATTCCTCTGCACTGCATTTTGTTTAAACACCAAAACAACAAATTCTTCACACTGTCTACACTTGCATGTAACCTTATTATGATGCTTCGGTCTAAGGACCATCATCAGACAAGAATTATCCTGCCCAAGATCGGAAACTCTTTTAGCTCTGAAAAAAACATTTATTCCCTGTCGTGTACACTGTGAGCCTAAACACAGAGTAATACAGCAGAGTTCCTTTATGACACAAAATAGGAAGATGGTGCTGTTTTTCCAGCACAAAATTGAAAAACAAAACCACTGGTGTGAGGTAGGCTGCCAATCATCTTCACCATGGTCATATATATATTTTACAGCTATAATTGCCAAGTTTCACATTTTATTTTAATGCTGCAAGCACCTTTACTATCAGATGATTTTCTTTTGAAGGAATACTCTTTTTTAAATTTGTGTTTTGAGTATCAAACACTTGACACTTGTAATTGAACGGTGGAGGAAAACAGGTGTAGTCAGCTCAGATTCAAAGCAGTTAAAATAGAGTATTGAAATGTCCATCGAAACTCAACCCACTCCTGTAGCTGTGCAGCATAATGCACTCCTTTCCAGTATCCGACCGTATGCTCCGAATTTTCCAAAATACACTTTTTTTACCAAAATATGGCCAAGTACACAACTTCTGCGTGTTTAGCTGTTTATTTTTAAGGCAATTTATGTTTGTCATTTGCAACCTTAACATAAGTAAATATAGTTGTGTGTGACAAAGGTAAATAGCTAACTGTGCTAGCAACAAATAAAAGCTGCATTACGCCATATGTTGGCCAAATGTAAGTGTTTAAAAAATACAGCGGTATGTTGGTCTGGAGTGTGGTCGAGAAGAGGATGCCACAATATGGTAGTGGTAATTCAAACCTATGGCGTTGTGCTCACTGAAGGCTATTTCTGCCGGTTGGAGAAGTAGTCAACAAATCAGTGCTTAGTAGGCAGGGTTAAGAATGGAGAAGTCATCTTCCTACAAAGCTACAGTAGCTAGCTACTGTGGAAGTAACCTGTCATTTACTTGTTTGTCATTGGTGTCTTGAGAAGCTATTTATACAGATCACTGTATGTAAACTCTTTGAACTACTCATCCAGAAAGATAGCCTTCGAGAAGCTTTCCTGACCATACCTGTGAATTAAATTTACCAGATACCCTCCAACACAGACAAAGATATGACATTGTCATACAGTAGGTGCTGAAGGGATTAGTCAAATGGGCCACCGGCAGATTGAATCAGATTGTATTGTTAAATAGCCTGTCTGGGATTTCCTGTGTTCTAGTCAGCTTTTGTTATCACTCAAACCTCTTGATTATCCCAGCCACAACCTGCTGTTTTAGTTTACCCTTGTTGTAATGGTATAAAACCTTGCTCTGAATGTCGATCTTCAGGCGAGATTTCATGACTGCTTCGAACTCTCTCTCCGCTGCACAGTGAAATGCTCATCATAACCATCTGTATTCTTCTGAAGCTTAAGGTTTTCAATTTGGAACCTGAGTGAAGTTTTCTTTAAAAAAAAATATATATATATAAATCACACTACTTACATGTAGCTACATTTATGAAAAACAGCAATAGAAAAATCGTGGATGAAAATGATGCAGCTGTAAGTCAACTTACAGAAATAACAACTCTTAAATCGACATATTGATGTCGTCGGAACAGATGCGTCTCTTGCTTCTGATTGGTTAGGGCAAAACAAAACAAAGAAATCGGTTAACATGAACACAATTTCACAGTCAAGGTGAATGAATGAAGTGAAACAAAATGGCAATTTAGTCTGATTATCAGGCTAACAACATGGCTAAACTCACAGCTTGTGTTTGTCGACAGTGCAGCTAGCGGTAAATGTAAACTGCTAACAGCGCTAGGGACAAATGGAAGCTGTGAATTCAACCATATTTTGTGAACAGTATAAGCATACAGATAGACAGTGGAGAAGTGGATTATACTGCAGTTGTGGTGACTCTGGTTCCCATTTCAAACTTAAAACTGAAACTGTGAATTCAAGCTGACTACAGCTGCTGCCACCCACGAAGCACGCTACAAACATTCAGGGCCTCCTCTTTAAGCTGACAGTGGGTCAGTGTTTGAAACTCAAATGATGAGATTTTTGGTGAAGTGTTCCTTTTAAATCTTGCGTTAAATCTCAGTGTTTCATTGTGTGTCATTTCACCTCTTTGATCCGCCCGCAGGTCCGAGGATTTGGCTTTGGTGACATCTTCAAAGACCAGCCCATCAAGCTCAGACCACGCTCTATGGAAGTGGATTCAGAGGTGGACAAGGTGAGACACACACACACACACACACACACACACACACACTTCATACATTTTTGAATACTGTGATCATTGTATTGTGAGTAAAGAGGGAAGGAAGTCCCCAGCCGTGTCTCCTCCCCTTCCTCTGTTTCAGTGTAACAGCACAGGAAATGGTTTTAATGTTGACACACACAACAACACACACATCCTGCATTTGACAAGCAAAGCAGAAGTGAGCTCCAGAGGGCAGAGAGAGAGGGAGAGAGGAAATACAGTTTTTCACTGACGTTTACATATTCACACACACTGTCTCCTGCTGCTGGCGCTGATGTAGCAAAGCTCCGTCTGTCTGTCTGTGTTTAACTGGAACCAGAGTAGAGGACGGTAGGGTCAAGTTTTCTCTATTTCTGTTCCTCTCTTTTCATTTAGATTTTTGTTTTCTTCACCCATTTTGGTATATTTTCCTTTTATCATTTGTCTCTCAAGTTTGTTCTACTCGTATCCTCAGCTTTTCTTTCTGTTTAATGTACACAGTTTCACGTGAAATTAAGCAGCGTTTCAATTGTTGTGGTTTAGCCTTGGTGACATGAGAGCTTCAGGTTTGGTGTGTAGTTAAACTTACAGATAAAGCATGCAGGAAAGCAGATTTTTGTAAAGTTTTCTTATTTAGATTACAGAATAAAGAAAAAAATGAATGAAGCCTCTGTTTCTATAAAGAGTTATGTGTCTGTTGATGGTCAAAATACCATTTCAAAGGCTATCTCACTCTGCCAAGAATACATTTTTGGGGGGCTTGCTAAATTTTTGATTTTCTTTTTTTGTCATGAAAATAGTGAAGTTTATTGATATGGAATTAAAGGGCCAAATAAAAAAACACATTTTCTTACTCCTAGTGGTTTCCTGCTTTACGAGGCAGATACTCTTGGTTTCGAATATCTACCTTTACAGGGTCAGTTCATTTTAAGAAGTTTAAAATGCAGATATCTGAAACTCTCTGCAAATGAAACCAAAAGTATCTGCATGGCCAGAAATCACTTGTAATTTTGGTGAACTGACTCTTCAATGCCATATCCATAAACTTGACTATTTTAATGACAAAAGATATCGAAAATGTAGCCTTTCCCCCCCAAAATGTATTCTTGGCAGGGTGACATAGCCTTTGAAATTATATTTTGAAACAGAGACTCATTCATTTTTTCCCTATATTTTGTAATCTAAATAAGAACACTTTACAAAAATGTGGGTTTTGTAATTATGGTGAACTGACCCTTTAATGCCACATCCATAAACTTGACAAAACCCAGATTTATTATGTTTATTTCATTTTGTAATCTAAATAAAAAACCTTTACAAAAACATCTGCATTAGTATCAGTCTGACCTGACCTGAAACTCTATCACCTTCTGAGTAGCCAAACGGCACTAAGGCTCAACTACAACACTTGCTGCTTAATGTCACGTGAAAAAGTGCACATTAAGCAGAGAGAAAAGCAGCATAATAAGAGATGAAGAAAGTGAGAGACACTGGATGAAAATAAAATAAATTAAGTGGGTGAAGAAAACAAAAACCTGTATTTCAAAATTACTTTTAAAATCCTTTACTGATCGTCAAAACCCTCCTGTAGCTCCTGCAGACATATAAGAGTGTGTGTATTTGTTCTGAAGGATGTTTGTCAGCCTATCCTGCTGAGCGGGAGGCTGTTATGTTGCTTTATGGTGAGACGAATCTCTCCTGCTCTCTAATGAGGCTCTGGAGGAGTTGACAGCAGAGAGTCTCCATCCGGGATGGGGGGACGCTGAGTCACATGAAGCCACGTCAACTTTATAATTGAACTGGAAGGTCAGCTGCTTGTGAATAGGGTGAAGTCCCAAAGTGCAGCTACAGCAGTGTTGCGTGCCTTGCTGCACAGATGCACATAGTGATTGAAAGCAAGTATATTCTGAGTGGTTGTATTTTTGCTGGATTTGCATCATTAGCTTTCATGCTAGCAAAAGGGAAGTTTTTTCAATGTTTTTTTTTGTCTTTGCAGTGAGTCAGTCACTCAGCTGTGAGATCAACTGAGTCTTCAATGTAAAATAAAAAGTTTAGGGGGGGTAGTGGATCTCTAAGGCAGGGTCACCCACCAGGCTTATTCTATGGTATGACAAAATGATAAATTTCCATAAAGGACATACTGAAAAACTGAATAAATTAATAAAATATATGTTTTACTAAAGGTTTTGCTAGTTTTTGAGGTGTCTGTTGATGGGGAGTAACTTTGATCATACCAGTTGACTAGCGAATTTCCAATATGTAATAGAAAAGGCCAGTATCAGCCTGGTATATCACCCCCTGTGCCGGTGTCTGTTATGTTTTTTCCCCCACAAAGCTTTTGATTTTCTGGTGCACCAATATCATCAAATATATATGTTTTTAAAAGTTAAATCTGAACTCCCCTTCAATCAGCCCTGTCAGGGCGATATCGTCACTTTCCAAGCATCATCAAATCACCCACTGGTTTGAGTTATTGGACAATTAAAAATATTTATAAAGGACCAAGAAATCTATTGTGGATTTATTTAACTTGGCCTAAAAAGTGATTATTTCCTCACAGCAGAACAATGGAGGGCTGTATAGAATACATTTTCAGTCAGTCAGAAGAAGAGAGCATCAGTTTAATGCATACAGAAATGTTTTATTTATTATTTTATTATAATTTTTATAATAATAGAGAACAAGGTGATGGTACAAGGGTCTGTTATAAAGTATATACATACTGTCTATACTTTATACAGTAGCAAGGTGACTCAGAAATAAACTTGGCCTTGTTCCATTTACAAAAATGCTAGAAAATTAATGTCATGCTAGAACAAACTTAAAGCTGCTATGATACATGTTTTTATATTATCAGTGGATGAATTGACTATGTAAAGTATGAATGGTGTTGCTCAGAGTGACACATCCAAAGAATTATCACCCCACTTTTCAGCTCTACAGAACGTTTTAGTGTCTTTCAGCTCATTGTTTTGGTTTGAAGGCCTGCAGCTTTAATGTTTTGGTTCATTCTCACAGCTCTCGTCAGCATTGTTTCATGGATGTGGGCAGTTGTTTCCAGTAAAAAAAAAAGCTCTAAACATGATGTACACCACCTGCTCAAGTGTAAATATGCAACTGTTTGCTAACATATTTGCCATAACAACTGATAGGTGATAGTATGTTGATGCTGTGTTTACAGGTTGTTTCACTGCTCCCATGTGTGCAAAAATCTTTTAATGCAGGTTTTAGTAATTATTAAAAACAGTAAAAAGTCAACTCCATTGGCTCTCTACTTTTAAAAACATCAGCATATGTCACAGCTTGTGAGCTTTCAGAAAACTTTCACTTACAAAGTCATGAAAACCACAGTGTGTTCTTCAAATGGACTCCTCTCTTTCCTCAGGTTGATAATGATTGTTTCACGCTTTCCTTGTGAAAGCAACAGTAGAGTAACTTCAGAAAATGGATGCCCTGCAGTCGGAACTCTTGTTTGAATTTCCTGCCTCTGGTCACACCTTGTTCAGCAAGTGGAGATTTTGGTTTACAATAACACAGCTCTGAAACATCAAGATGTACAGTAAATGCAGCTCCAGAGTCATGTGAGGTTCCTCCAGCACCAAAAAAGAAAATAGTTCTAGTTCTTCTTTTCCTTTTGATACTAAAGGTGGTGACATTTAAAAATGTTGTATGTCTAACTGTCTGGGTCCTTCCAAAAATAGTTGTACCACTTATTGGTCAATCCCTGTTGCCTATAAGAGGCCCAGAAACATGTGATACTTGGACATTAAAACCTCTCTGTGATGTTGTAATGATGTCTCAATGCTTGTGGCACCACATGGGTCTCATTAGAGAGGGAAGGAGAGAAGGGGAAGGGTGTAGAGAGAGGAGAGAAGTTGGCGGGGTAGGTGGTGTGGGTTTTCTTGAACAGAACAGAGCTGTGTGTGTGTTCGGGACAGACCAGGTCTTGTGAATGTGTGAGTGTGTGTGTGTGTTTGTTTTTTTCTGTGGAAGAGCCACCCTGGTTCCACAAACACTATCGAGGGATCCACTCCAGCCGGAAAACAACGGCTCCTTTAACAGCCTACACAGCACACACTCATACACACTTCATCATTAAGTCAGCTCGGTGGTTTTTTGTGCTAAATCTGATCTCATCCTCTCTAATTAGTTGGTTAGATTGGAGCTGTGGAACAGTGCTGTTCACTGGAGAGAAGTGATTATTTCAATTTAATTGTTGTTTATTTTTGTCTTTCAATGAAGGATTTATATTTTTTACCCTTTCATTTGTGATATGAGTTCATTTTTACATGAATCTGTTTTGCTTGTACTGTTTTTCTTGTTTTATTTGTAATATGTGATTTTAAGTCATTCCATAACAACTCTAGGAATGGCAATGTTACAGTAGTCAGTTGGTCAGTCCATGACTTTGGTCGAGAGTGAAATGTCTCAACAACTATTGTGAGAATTGCCATGATATTTGGTTCAGACATTCATGTTCCCCTCAGAAAGAATTGTAATGACTTTGGTGATGTTTTAACTTTTAATCTAGTGCCACAATCAGGTCAGAATGTTAATTTGTCCAACACTTTGGTTTACGACCAAATACCTGCAGCTGTACTTTGTGTTTAGTGTTAATTAGCCAATGTTAGCGTACTAACACGCTAAACTAAGATGGTGAACGTGGTTAACACTACACCTGCTAAACATCAGTATGTTAGCAATGTCATTGTGAGCATGTTAGCATGCTAGCAATTGGCTTAAAGAGCCACACAGACCTTTTTTTAGATGGTTTCTTTTTTTCTAATTACTGTCCAAACATAAGCAATGGTGTTACATTGAGTTGTTTCTTCAATGGAATTCAACAGCTGGTAATTTTGTGGCCATTTGCAGAAAATGCACAGATGTCTGTTTCTGCACTAATATTAGTGAGTGAATGTGCCGCTCTGCTGTCACACTCTCCACCTCCACACCAACAACAGCTGAATCAAACTAGGTCACGGTATTCTGTAGAGATTGGGAAAACCCACTGTGGTAAGCACAGGAAGTCCCAAACAGATCAGGGTGGTTACCAAAAAAACTTAAATTGCACCACTGATTACAAAATTATGATACCTATTGTAGATGAACCTGCGTCTGAGGATAAGATTTTACAAAGGGTTTCTTCCATCTGTCCTTCATTCAGGCCAACGAGGGGAAAGCAGCAAGTGTTGCCCCTGAAACCATGAAGACTGAACCTGACAGCAAAGCCAAAGGTGAGAAATTACACCTTTACTGTTATATAGATAATTCTAACAAAAACAAACAATATAAATGACACAAGTTTCAGTTAAGCAGTTTGGATATTTACCTTTAACAATCACGGTGACAGCTCTGCATACCATAGTTTTTTAGATCGCTTCCTATCTTTCATGCAAAAGGTTTCCTTTCATTCCAGAGTTGTATATTATTGTTGTAATGTAGTTGTGAAGCTTTGAAAATGCTTCCTTGTTGATGTGTTCAGGTGCTTATGGAAAGCTCCGACATCCAAGATTTGGGAGTTGGAAAGTATTGCTGTGTTAAAGGAAAATCAAATCCAGATGACAAACAATAAGCACACATGAATGTTGTGAAAAGATTAATGTGAATTTCAACCTTTTTTTTTGCTGTACAAGATTTGCAGGTAATGAGCTGAAACAAAGCTCATGGAAATGATTTAGTAATCTTTTCCATTTCCATTTTTTATTAATTGTACAAACAAATTGTTAACCATTGTATAAAAGCCACACTATCCAAAAGGATGCTCCACAGTGTGATTATAAGTATCCCACTCTTGTTTTAATTTATGTATTTTAATAACTGAATACACAAGTAAGTTTTCATTATTCCCCGATTTTATTTTTGAAACGAAAATCTAGAAATTGATTGGTCTTTATTTTGAATATAAAAGTAGGGAAAACAAATCCGATTTTAAAACTACCTCTTGCAACAGAAGCATTCTTTAATTTAACTGCTTTTTGTGTTTTTAGAAAATTTAGAAACATTTCTGAGCTGTCCTTATCAAAAGATGACATTGTTTACTGTAAACTATGTTGGTCAGCTTCTTGCAGCAGGAAACACAACAACTTTTGACTGAAGAGGGACATAAAATGGATGAAAATCCATTTAAAATAATTTTTCTAAATAATCTGGATTTTTTTTGTGAAAATTTGGATGTTGTGTAGTTTTGCTCATTAGGGCTTGTCTGTTTTGAATTTGATTGGCAGGGCGGGAGCAATGTAAAGTCCTCTTTCCATATGAAGCACAAAATGAAGATGAGCTGTCAATCAAAGAGGGGGAAATTGTCAATATTATCACCAAGGTAAGTCAGCATACAGCATGTGTGTGTGTGTATAACTTGGCTTATATGTGGGTGTGTCTGCTTTGATTCTTGCATGTTTGCATCATTTGGTTAGTTTGATTTGTTTGTGCAGGTAAGGAAAACACAATTTGCATCCAGGCGCTCACTAAATACACTTAGCAAGCATTTGAACTGTAGTTCAAACCAAACACTTTGCTTTGTCTTTTGTCCAGGACTGCGCTGATGCTGGCTGGTGGAAGGGGGAGATCGGGGGAAGGCAAGGTGTCTTCCCAGACAACTTTGTCAAGCTGCTAGAAGTGGAGAAAGAGGTAATTCTGGCGCAAGGACACACGTGCAAAAGTTGTCTGTTTACTGTGATGTTAGAAGCCAAGAAAGTCTCAAAGACATGATACATTCTTGAAGTGTTTCTGTAATGTTTCTGTGTCTGTGTGTGTTTCCAGAGACCAAAGAAACCGCCTCCTCCTAGTGCACCTTCAGCTAAACACACCACAGGTACAGTAACACCTCACATCTTCTTTTCTCTCCTCTCTTGTATATTTGTGTCCTGAGAGAGAGAGAAAAACCGAAACCTGTAAACTCTGACCTGTAGAGAAAAAGTCGGAGGTCAGGAAGGTTCCTCCTGAGCGACCTGAACATCTGCCACAGAGAGACCAGGATCGAGGTACAGTCTAAGCCCCTTTGGCCCTGATCAGCCCACCTTCAGCCGGAATTTCCTGCAGCATATCACAACTTTCTACTGATCTGTTCAGCTGGCAATGGACAGATCACTAACTAACATGCTTAATATTACTAATGCAGCAGTTAGTAATATATGCTGGATATCTTTACAGCATAAAAGAGAGATTTCAGTGTGAAAGAGAACGTGTGGGTGCTGTATTTCAGTGGTAAATGAAGACAAACATGCAGTAGGTTTCTGTCAGGGGTAGATATTGAAACAAGAGCAGTGACATTACAACTTACAGTATGCAAGTTGTTTGTCCTCCTTTGGCGGACAAACAAAGCTTTTATTAAAGAAACTTGTCAACATCATTCTGTGTACAACAGGAAACCATGGGCATTGTGGTTTTGATCTTGACAGACATTGGCACCAACTGATAAGAAACACAAGCTTCCAATTGTCTCTTCAGTTGTCTAATTTTATCTTATTAATACAAAACAAATATAATAAACTTGACAAAGATATTTAAAATGCTACACTCACAATATTTGATTTGCTTTTTATGAAATATTGATAATTTGACATTTTTTGGCCTCAAACAGTTTTATAAATGAAACCATCTGAGAGGTTTAGAGGGGAAATCACACTTTGGTAGAACAACTCACACACACGCATCATCTGAAACCTGTGACAAGGGGGCCCCTATTTGATAATCTTATCATATGTTTTTATTATAAAATATTTATCGGCAAAGTAACTAGTAACTACAGCTGTCAGACAAATGGAGTGGAGTAAAAAGTACAACAATTTCCCTCTGAAATGTGATGGAGTAGAAGCATGAAGTAGCATTAAATGAAAATACTCGAGTAAAGTACAAATGCTTAACAAAATAATCCTCAACCAAAGAAGTATTTGATTTTAAGTGTAAAATCTGCCATTGGAGTGAGATTATTAAAAAAAAAAATTCTTAGAGGTGAAGCAGTGTTAATATTACATATTAAATGGTTTTACTGCCTTTATGGGGATTTTCTTGAAATAAATTGTAAAACTTCACTTCTGTATCACGTCTCAATAACCTAAAACAAACTACATAAAAAAACTTACAGATACCACTGCCACCACTTTGACACCTGATCTTCCTAATCCTCTTTGGTCTTTGTAGCCCTCCAATTTTTTCTTTGCTTGTTTTTTCCTCCGGTTCTTACAGCCTTGGGCAACTCCAGATCTTTCTTCTTCTTCTGTTTTTATTCTTTAACAACCATCTTTGGCTTGCTTTAGTCCTCTTTGGTCAGATTTAGGTCCTTTTTACTACTGCAGCTCCTACCTTCATCACTGTACTCCTACCTTGACCTCACCTTATCTGGCTGTGTGTGATTGTTTGAGTCGTGCATTCACCGCTACATGTGCGTACTTATGTTCAATGTGTCTGTTTTTTGAATTATTTTTCCCTTTGAACATCATTGTGTGTTGTATGATTTGGTGCATGTGTGTAGGTGAAGAGGTGAAGATCGGAGACATCCCCAAGCCCACCCACTCATCTCTCCTTCCCAAGAAACCCCTCCCCCCAAAGACAAGCTCCTCCTCTTCCTCCCAACCCCCACGGCGTCCTGAGAGACCGCCCACTCTAGCGTCAGTACACGCTCACACACACATACACACATATACGCTCTTACGAAAAAAATCCCATATATCTCTGAGGGTATATACAGTCTAATGTTGTTGTATGGTTTACCTGCTCAGGTGTGAAAGCCCCAAGTCTGAGTGCAGGGCTTCGACACCAGATTCTGCCCCTGACAGGTCACATGACATCGGTGAGTTTGACTGACCGGAGCATCGACCAATGAGATCAAGATATGGTGCCTCAGTAACTGTCAGAGCACTCTCTCTTTGTCTCTGTGCACATGTGAAACTTTACCTGCTGATCATCACGTGTTTTTGTGTTTCTGATGTGTGTTTGTGCAGATGTGGACCTGGACGCAGTCGTCCTGTCAACAGAGAAATTGAGTCATCCGACGGCGTCGCGGCCAAGAGTCACAGACCGCCGGCCTCGCTCCCAGATCATCACACCGGTGAGTGTGTTTGTTGTCAACCTATCATGAAGGATGTTTTTCTGAAGGATGGTACATAATGGCCACCTAATTCAGAATCTGTGATGTGTAGCTGTGTCCCACTTCCGTACTACATACTAATTCTGAGCATGTCTTAAGTATGTATTGTGTTCACACCAAGGTTATTATAGATTTGCATTTTTCATTAGTTTTTATTTTTATTTCGTTTTGGCTTTTTGTTTTCAATTTCAGTTAGGTGTTTAAATTCGTTTTTAAAGCGGGTTTGCTAGTTTATTTTTTTATTTTTTGAAAATGCTTAGTTTTAGTTTAGTTTTAGTTTATATTTCTAATATGGGGTATTTGTCAGAGGCGAGATTCAAAAAGGTCATAAAAAGTATTGCGTAATAAAAACAAAATATCATAGTACAGTACATTTGTACTGCCTGGCCTGGATCTAATGTTAACGTATGAAATAAACTGACAAAAACGAAAACTAAGGACATTTTCTAATTAATAATTTTAGTTTGTTTGTTAGTTTTGTAAACACAAAATACAGTTTCGGTTATCGATTTTTTTGTAAAGCCTCGTTTTTATTTTATTTCAGTTAACAAAATTTTTTTTTTCAGTTTTTGTTTTAGTTATTTTGTTTGTTTTCATTAACGATATTAACCTTGGTTCACACTGGAAATGTGAAAAAAATTTAATGATTAACTGATTATCAAAATAGTTAAATAAAACAAATTGCCAATGGTGGTGAAACAGCTCCAAGAAAATCTCATGAAACTAAACAAACAAAAGAAAAAATATTGGTAAAAGTTGACAGTGTTATTTCAAAGTCACAGTTTGATTGATCATTCCTATTTGTACAAAACAGTAAAGTTCACTAATTTCATATGTTGTAATTGCAAAAACAGTATACTATGAAAATTAGTATGTAGTACAAACTGTATACTTGATATAAAACTGGGACAGAGCTACATCTCAGGTACATAGCTCTGTCCGTGCTAATTTTTAGCATTCAGTATATTGAGTATTCACAGCATATTATGCATTTGTAGAAATTGTATTGCACTGATTAATATGAAGCTCAGTGTTGTGTTTTGGTGCAACAACAGGAAACAAATGCATATGTGTTATTTTCCTGTGAGCAATGGGAGGTTGAGGGAGCTGTTTTAATGGATTATAACTGCATTGCATTTTATGATTATATTTTTTAATTAATTCCTAACAAAAATTGTACTACATTGTATTACAGCGTTTGCTTACAAAGGAAATGTTTTGAAAAAGGTTGATCGATTGACTTTAAACACCTAAATCAAGTCTATGTCAGTATCTGTAGAGGACTTCAGAAAGCCACAGATCTGACACTGAATAAATAAGACCATCGCATTTTCAACAAGTTTCTGTCTGTCTATCTTTCTCTTGTAGTCCTCTCTGTCCAGTACCGATATGGACTCCCCTACATTGGAGGACAGGAAGGACAAGGACAGAGGGAAGGAGGAGCCGGAGACTTTCTCCAGATCTGTAGACGTCTCCCTGAAGAAAGGAGTGTCCACCATCTCTGTACGACCACCTTCACTGTTCACTATTTATTTCATCCAGCAGGGGGCACCACACCACAGATTTTCCTGTTTCTGAGCAGTGCTAAAACTGCATATCTGTTTTTTGTTCCTCATTAACACTTGCTACACAATGCTTTCTTGTAAATGTTAGATGTTACCATTTGTTGACAGATGACAAAATGACAGATAGTCAATACCAATATTTTTAGCAATGTGAAGTATATATTTCATGCTAAATACAATTAAAGTTAGGAGTTAGCAATCAGTAAGAAATGCAGTTTCTTCTTGATTTCTATTACCATTTTAGCTACAATTCAAGTCTTAAGTGGATATTTTCAGATGGCAAAACAATTTCACTACAATGTCCAGTAGTAGCTGTTCTGGAGCTTTTCAATCACATAATCTTTCTCAACACGTGAAGTTTGCGCATTTTGGCCTAAAATTTTAGATAAATTATATTATAAAATTATAAGAACATATTTTCCAAAAAGTGCTTAAAAAATTAGACTCATTCTTGACTTTGGAGACATGAGTTGGCAAAACAATCTCACCACAAGTTCATATATTTTTCACTCATTTTGTATCATTGTTGCTGATACAAAAAAACTTTACTCTTCAGATTCATAAAACCAAAGCAGAACCACCAGGTTTGATCTTAGATGTATGGGGAAAATAATAATTCTTATAATCCCTGATCTGTGTTTCCATTTGCTCACAGGTACCTGACAGTAAAGCACGAGTGCCTGCCAAGCCCTCTGTCCTGACCCCACCAAACTCCATCCATCGCCCCGTGTCCCCGTCTTCCTCCTCGGGTCTGACCCCCTCCCCCGAGCTCCGGCATTCACCTCTGACCCCCCTGACACTGGAGGAACTCAGGAACCAGCTAAGAGACCTGAGGGCCTCCGTAGAACTGCTGAAGAACCAGCACAGGTACATCATACCTAGACGTGTGTGTACAAGCATACGTGAGTGGGTGTATCAGAATCATGATGCTGATGTGTTTGTGTGTGTTTGTGTTTATTTCAGGCAAGAGATGAAGCAGTTGGCCGGCGCGCTGGATGACGAGAAGAAGATTCGTATTAGTTTACAGGTGAGACTCATAAAGGAGTGAAGGGTGGGAGAATTTAGATGTATGTTTATGTTTAACAATCCTGACTGTATCAAAGCAGGTTCATAAGTGAATAAATAAACATTCGAAATGTTGGTATATATTATTAATATGTATTCATTCATTCATTCACTCAAATGTTACAAGTGTGTGCAGCACAAAAACCAAAAGCACTTTTCCAAGACACCAAGTTGTTCTAGATAAAACCTCCTCCAGATGGTATCAGAATTACTAGATGTCAACAATTCAATTTAATCCATTTGTGTCAGATTGCCATACAAACTGTAAAATAATTTAACAGTAAAATATAATCAATGCTAACAAGGTACAGCAAAACAGGCAAAATGCCTTTTCTTGGCAATAAACTTAAAAGGGTCTAAAATTATTATTATTATAATGCTTTTTTTTGTTTTATATTCTGTTTAGGTTATATGTACTATGCTTTTCCTGAAATCCTGAAATGTTACTTTTGTGGCTGCAAAACACCCTAATTTAATCTAATCTATTCTATTGATACCATTCTACCTCATCACTGGTTATACATACAATTTATTGCAGATGCTGACTGGATTAAAATTAAACCAGCGCCACAGGACAGTAAAATACAGAACATACTGTAGGTAGAAGGAGAAAATCACTCATGTATTTGGAATACAGTTCCTAAATATTACTATAAAAAAAAGAGCCTTGCTAAAACAATTACTTATCGAATCAATCAGTCGACTGACAGAATATTAATCAACAACAGTTTTGATAATTGAATAATCATTTAAATCATGTAAGATTTTTTTTATCATTATAAATGGAATACTTTCTGGTTTTGGACTGTTGGTCATTTTCTAGACTAAATAATGAATCGATTAATTTAAAAAATAATCAACAGATTAATTGATAATGAAAACAATTCATTCTACACTTCAGGCATAAGGCATCCTTTAGTAATGCTCCTGTAATCTCACCCAGAAAGGAATTTAAGAGCAACTACTAAATCTCTTTAGTTGTACAAGAAATTCAATTACAATATGTCTTTGTTTGACAGATGGAAGTAGAGCACATAAAGAAGAGCCTGTCGAAATGAAGACTAAATCATCCTTATCAGCGCACTCTGATCACCACATCAGAGCCCAGCAATTTAAAACATTCTCACTGTTGGCCGAGACACTTCAGCCAAAACAAAGTTTGTGCCAAATGATCATCACGATCGACATCAGCAACAATACAGTACCATGGAATCAGCCACCCCACCCCCCCGACGCCGCCTTATCCTGTGTTTAATTTTTTCTTTTTCTTTTTAAAGAGGCTTCTCTGTTAAGTTTACTGCTATCCTGTCTAAGCTTGCTGTGCCACTGGTACTGACTCACCACGGCCTGTCTCTGTGTGTTGCCACAGTTACAGAACGATGACACAGAGCTGCAGCTACCGTGGCGACCACGCTGGTACTTTTTATTTCTAAGTGTGAAGGAAACTTGGAATTTGACCTTCGTAGCCCGATTGGTTCAGACGACCTCTGTGCTGTTCTGTGTCCACTCTGCGGCCTTCACCTCTTATCTGTGTGTGTGTGTGTATGTTCTTATTTTCCATCCATGTGAGGACTGGAGTTTTAGACCTTCATATTAGGGACATTATGTAAAGTGAGGTTGTTTTGGCCGGTCCTGACTTCTTCAATGGGCTAGATTAAGGTTAAGATTTGGGTTTAGGGTCAAAACTATGATCAAAGCCCAGACTTTGAGGCACATCATTAGCATTAGGGTTTGACACACTGAGCTTGATGTTTCTATGGTACACTGCAGGCGGGTGATTTTGAAGCCATTCACAGCAATGGCATTTGGACATATTTTCCTGACCCTTTTCTTAATGTCATAAGTTTTTAATTTGCAGTCAAATATTAAAATATTTATTGTTATTTAATTATTAAAATTAGAAGAACATCAGGATTCTTCACCAGTTTAATTAAATCTAACCAATATGACAAGTGATGCTATAGGTGCTATTTAAAGAAATAGTTAGACATTTTGGGAAATGCAATACAAAAAACAAGCTGTAAAAACAACAATTTGTGGTTTTATGATGACAACAAGACTTCAGAAAGTCACTGCTCCCAGCCAATAAATGGTCTGGGCACATATCTCACCCAAAAACACAAATTGTCACTTTTACACATTGGTTTTTGTATTAATGAAACAAAAACACATATAAGATGTTAATTATTTTGTTTTACAGGTTCTGTTAGGCTGATTTTGTGACAGAGCCAGGCTAGCTGTTTCCCCCTGTTTCCAGTCTTTATGCTAAGCTAAGCTAACCGTCTCCTGGCTGTAGCTTCATACTTACCATACAGACATGAGAGTGGTGTCAATCTTCTCATCTAACTCTCGGCAAGTAAAGAAAAGTATTTCCCACAATGCCAAATTATTTCCCCCCCCCCCAAAACTGCCCTGTGATATTTGGCCGCAAATGAAAAGTTTATGCAAAGAAAAGTACATGTCACTGCATGAACACGCCTAAGAGTATTGCCTTCAGAAATGTTTTGGTATTATTTTTCTCTGTTTGCTTTTGCACTTTTGCTCCACAACTCCAGAAACCTCAAGAAACAGCTGTGCTGGTCACATTACACCCCCCAAAAATCTAAACCGAGATCCATGTACATCTGATGTTTCTGGTGCTGCAGCAGGTGAAGTGTAAAGTTAAGGACAGGGTTTGAGGAATGTAGTGAGCGAAAGGACCTCACAGGTAAAGGAAGACAAAAATGTGTGTGTGTGTGCATGTCTGTGTGTATGTGTGGTAGCATGTACGGCTGTTTGCCTCCCTTCCTTATATGTGCACAGAATCTATGGCAACCCGTCACTGTGGCCTTCCTGTTTTTGACTCCAAATCTTTCTTTTTCTTCCTTCCTTTTTTTCTTTCTTTCTTTCGTATGACAACAAGAAAACTGCTACAACTGAGGCTACAAGTTGTTTTCTTGACTTGGTCCTTTCTCTCCAGGATAGTGATAAATATATATACTTTTATATTTCAGTGTAATAAAGATGCTATTATGTACTGTATGTGTGCACATCTTGTTTTTAAAAAAATGAGAAACATGTTTGAATTGTCTGCTGGTAAATAATGTCTGTGTATAATATACAGTACTGTATGAAGGAGCATTTTGTTCCATTCTGTTGCTCTTTACACTGTTTATTCAAGCAATTGGTACTCTTGTATGGATAGCTATTATAGAGCACCGTATGTGTGTGTGTTAACTGGATGTACTCTCAGGTCATTGAAGGTCTGAGTGAACAAAAAAGAAGTGAAAGTGCTGATTCAGTCTTAACAGCCACTGAAATCACTGCAGAATTTCTGCATCAGCATTATTTAAACTGAAAATACAGATAAAATCCCTGAATATGTGTAACAAGACACCATAGGCGTTTTTGGACCAAACAGTTCTGGGGACTCCCTGAGAAGAATTGCCCACAGGGGAGCTCCCCCGACAACTATATACCTTCAAGGGCTTTCTGTTTGCAATCACACCGCCAATAGGAACGCTGAAATGACGTAAGCCGGCCGGCAGTTGTTATAGTCACTTCTGCCCGTTGTATTTCCCCCGTCGTATATACGCTCAATAAAGCCTGGCCTGACCTGGTCCCTTTTGTCTGTGTTTTCTTCCATTTTTAAGGCTGCCATTACAAGCTGTTGTTTACACAGCTAACGTTTTACACAGGTTTAAAAAATAAAATTTTAAAAAAGGGTTTGCCAGTGCTGCATTGGCTCGTGTTCAACCAATCACCGTACGCTTACGTCACTCAAGGTTCCTCTTGTGCTGAGAGTACAAAAACAGTGTTCTAAGAACTATGATAATTCCCAGTTCTTGTAGTGCGGACACAATAAAAGGGGGCAGGGGTTCATCACCTGTTCTTAGAACTATGAAAAAGTTCCTCCGGTCCGAAAACGCCTCAAGTTAGTCCACTTCACTATTGCAGTATACAGTATTTTTTTAGGTGTCTAATGGTTCACATCTTTCTTTGGGGCATGATTTTAGAAAAACCTTCAAATTTTACATTTTCCCAAAATGCCAGTAGGTGTAGAACAACATGATCGTGAACATAAAAGTGTGAACAAGCATAACAAACATTTTGAATATTTTGTAGTGATGAACAAAAGTTGAAC
Organism: Siniperca chuatsi; assembly: GCF_020085105.1. Classification (NCBI taxonomy): domain Eukaryota; kingdom Metazoa; phylum Chordata; class Actinopteri; order Centrarchiformes; family Sinipercidae; genus Siniperca; species Siniperca chuatsi. The sequence goes on from NC_058060.1 coordinate 20,985,474, forward strand.
CAGAACTGAAAAAGAGGCAGCAGGATCATTAGCCTGCACACAGTTAAGAAGACCTAACTGAAAAATAATAAAACATTTAAAGGGGTACTACAACAATTTATAGTAGTATTGCACTTCCACAAAGTTTGGGGACTTACAAGAGAAAGATTTTTAAAAAGAATGGTCAAATTCTAAGCAGCAGAGGGCGAGATATCAAAAAACTCAACAGCAATGTCTCTTTCCTGAAATCATGATCTGATTACTCAAGATAATCCACAGACCTTGTTGTGAGCAATTTCATATGTATATAAAGACTTGTTACATTTACTGTGTTACATGTAGGCGAGGCTACTTAAGTCACTTTTTTGATTTGTTGTGAGCAGTTTCATGTAGGAACTATTTTCTTTCTACCGATAGTTCCTACATGAAACTGCTCACAACAAATCAAAAAAAGTGACTTAAGTAGCCCCGCCTACATGTAACACAGTAAATGTAACAAATCTTTATATACAGGCTATGGTTACCACCCTCTACTGACGATGTGTTGTCAGTGTTGTGTTCACAACTTGTTTCTGCTGCCCTCAAGTGGCCAAAGAAATCAGTTACAGGATATAAAGTAAGGTCTTAATAAATGTCAAGATTATATTAGCTGGTTTGTTTGATGATAAATCGTAATTTATGTTGTACAGTACAACAGCTGGATATTTTGAAGTGAAAGTTGCAGTCTATTCTTGTCTTTTTAGGAAGTTTCAGATTCACTGATGTCAAGGTAGTTGGGCTTGGTCTTTCACAATCCTACCCATCTGATAAGTTTTCTCTATTTGAACAATAAAAGCCCCATTCTGCAGTTTTACCTCATGTGAATTTAAAGGAATTGCTGTTGTCCAGAGTCCAGTCCTTCTGCTGTTGGACCTGCAATGAGTTGCACTTATGTGCAAAACAAAAGGATCCTAAGCATTATAACTTGAAATCTAATTATGTAAGTCAGTAAGTGAATTAAAATGAGACAATTACAGAATATAGTCTACTTATTTCCCTCACTTTGCAATAGGAACACAGTGGAGCCGTTTTACACCAATATAAAAGTGATGATAATGATAAGACACATTGAAACCTTTTCAGTAGTTTTGGAAGGACCAATGGCACTGACCCCATTTTGAGAACAAATGGAGCTGTCCACTCAGAGTGTGATCAATGGCCTCTTGCAGCCAGTAACATGTACCGCAACAATATTACCTTCATCAAGTGTCTTATAAGTAATCTTATTTTATCTGTTCTATTTTAGCTGTTATCTGGGTTTTATGGGTTATATTGTGGAAAAAGAGGAAAATTCTGACATGCTTGAGTACAGATCAAAGACAGTAATAACTGATGAGGGAAAAATGAATTCATATCAGCACGCTACTGACTTTATTTCCTGCGCGGTGAACATAACTGAGAAAAACGTGGCTGTCCAGGAGGACACTATATTTAGACAACCAGAGAGACGGCGATAACATTTCAGACTGTGGCCAGCAGATTGTATCCTGCAATATAAACAATCTCCTCCATGGGAAACTTCATACCAGACTGAAGGCGAGAGCCAGAGGATAATAATTTAACTTCTGGATGCATTTTTGTCTCTCCCCCTCTCTCCACATTTCGTCCTCTCTCTCGGGGATCTAGTCGGATCCAGTCTGGATGAAGCGGACTTCTTGGTGCGAGATAATCTGCAGATGATGTGAGTTAATGAGGCGGAGATGCTGGTGGACAAACTCAGACGCGCTCCTCTCCAGCGACTACAGGTGCGCAACAAGTGAGCGAGAGGAGGACAGGACGCAGAAGACAGAATAAAGGAAGTAGCGGGAGGGAGAGGTGGAAAGTAACCGGGGGAGGAAGGAGATAAAGCAGAAACAGGTTCACGCTATGGACACGGGGCAGAGCGCACAGGTCGCCGACATGGGAGGAGAGCACTCCGCAGGGGTGTGCGTGGTGGAGCGGGACAGGGACCGGGAGAGGGGCGATGTGTCCAGCCCCTGCCCACCGGCCAAGCAGCGCTCCCTGCGGGTGGTGTACGTCCTGAACGACGGGCTGAAGGCGGTGATGGCCAGCAGTCCCGAATCCGGAGCGCTGCAGTGTCTTCAGAGAGCCTGCGACTCGGAGAGCGCACTGCTCACCACAGTTACCTTCGGACGGCTGGACTTTGGAGAAACATCAGTGCTGGACAGTTTCTACGATGCAGGTGTGTTTCAGTCAAACAGCATGGTTTTGCTTAAAATATATGTCCTAACGAGTCGTCGAGATTAGAACTGGGGTGATTTGTTTAAAAGTTGCACAAAAGTTGTTTAAACCGCAGGAAGTCCTGATTGCATGTTGAAATAGTCAAATGCTGATGGAATTTCCTACTAGCCTACATCAACTACTATACACTTTTGAAGTACCTGTACTTCACATCAGTATTTCCATTTTATGTTACTTTATACTCCTGCTCCACTACATTTTGGAGGCAAATACTGTACTTTATACTCCACTACATTTATTTTGAAAGCTTTAGTTATACTTTGCAGAGTCAGATTATTAATACAAAATAAAAATCAACTAATAAATTATGATGTATTATTATGGATTAAGCCACCCAGCAGTACTTAAAGTAGTTAAAATTATCTCCACCTTTACCAGCGGCAACATTAAAGTGATGAACACATTAATGCACCGATAATTATAATCTAATAATATGACACACACTAATCTGAAATGGGCCATTCTACATATGGAGTAACCACACTTTTACTTTTGGTACTTTAAGTATTTTAATGCTAATGCATACTAATGCATATGGTAAAAGATCTGAGCACTTCTTCCACCCCTGTATGCAATTTATATGTCTTTTGACCCGTCACCAAATTCCTGCTGGGAATGTACAAATTCTTATATGTGCAGTAAGTCTATCTGTAATTACTATCATAAGGATATAGCCTTTAATAATAACATACTACCATACTGATATCTCACAGATACTTACTCTCACACACACTAGCCTGTAGGTCTACTTGCTATACCAGATACACTCTTATCCACCATCATCTTTCACCAATCTAGCTGCTAGTGTGTTTGGCGAAGTCCCTCCCCTTCCGGTGTCCCCCATGATGGGACCTTATTTCGTATAAAATATGTAGCCTACGGTAGTAAACGCATCTGCCCATGTACACTTTCAGCCCAAACTATCATGGATTGACCGCCAGTTGTCGGCTTAGGGCTATACTGCTTTTTACAAATCATCAGAAATACCTGCAGACTCATTTCAATGAGCAACCCGTTCTCATTCCCAGGTCGTCTAATACAGACGCACATGGTACCCTTTAGCGTCTGTCTGAGACGCACCGGGCCTTCAATTAAATCCAATGTAAAACCATCCTCAGCAATATTAGACGCTCAGAGGAACAGCTCCGGCCGTCCATTCACTCCAGCTATAAGACGCTGTGAGCATCAGTCCCATTGGAGAACCGAGGACCCGCCTCCCGGAAGTATTTCCCCCTCTGGGATAATAAAGATTACCCTTGACCCCTTAAAGTTTTTGAGCTGATTGGTGGAAAGAGTCAAAAAAAAAATGTATGGCAGACATTGGACTTGTCATAGCAGGTAAAATGCAGGTGTGATTAATAAGATTAATGAAGGCTTAGCGCCACTGAATTTTCCCAGTAAACTGTGCCACAAAACCAGCATGCACAATGCAGGGCTGGGACTGGTAAACATACGTATAGTGAATGGAATGCAGTCATTGTTGAAGTTATTAATCCTACCTGTGGTTTTCCTGCCATGACATGTCAGAGAGTCTGCTGTGAAAGACACCTACTGTATGTATAATCAGTACAGTACAACATGTACCCTGATGTTAATCTAACATCTGATAATTAGATTGCTAATCTCAAACACGTTGTCATTAGCCATGCTAGCATGGTGGCTTTAGGGATGACAATCTCGGTTTGTCAGTCGGTTGGTCCATCATTTTGGTCCAGACAGAAATATCTAACTATTAACCATTGGATGGATTGCTATGAAATTTTATACAGATATTCAAGGTCCCCAGACGATTTATCCTAATAACTTCGATCCTCTGACCTTTCATCCAGCACAGGTCACCAGGTATGACCAAATACCTGCACAACTAATTACAGCTGTAATTTGTGTTCAGCGCTAATTAGCAAATGTTAGCATGCTGACACGCTAAACTAAGATGGTGAACATGGTAAACATTACCTGCTAAACATCAGCATGCTGACGTTAGCTCAAAGCAGCGTAGCATGGCTTTAAACTTTTAGTCTTGTTAACATACCGCTAGAGAGACATTTTACCAAATTCACAATTGTATAATTTAGGAAATTTATTTACTGCTAAAATCAAAATAATTCATTATTTGGACCATCTATTTTCTTTGTTGTTTCAATTGATACGTTCAGGATCTTTATTGCAATGCAGTAGGCAGAGCTCAACAAGTGAAAATACAGTATTTGGTTGTAGATTGTAGGTATCGTATATAATTACTGCCTCTAGATGAAAGCTGCCCCAGTAAAAAAATGAGGTTCTTCATATCTGCACACTATAGTCCATTCCTGTTTTCTTTATACAAATTCATATCTTCTGGTATGCTTGAGGCATCTATGCGGAGCGTTTTTTCTCTCCGTTGGACTGTGCAGGTCATGAAAACTACCAGCTCTAGGAAAGGATTACGTTCACCCCTCTTATTTGAATCCACGTACAATGCAACGGGGAACAAAGGGCTTCCAAACTACTCCAGTGAGACACAACAAAAAGACAATTGGAAGCTCCTTGCTTTTCTTGATGTCTTGTACTTTTGCTATATGTGTTTTTGTTAATGTAAGATCTTTTGTTATCTTAAAAACACTTAAATGCTCCCTGCAAAAACATTCCCACTTTTAATGAGGTCAGAGGTCTTACTCAAGGACTGATGGATTTCAACATGGGCATTAATCCTAGTTCATGTGGTTGAAGGAGAGTCGCTTCTGCATATCTGTACGAAGAAATTGATTGTATTTACATGAAAGTATAGGTTTTGAGACATGTTGTTTTTTTTTACCACCATTATGGGCATCCTCGTGGTCGTCAACACTGTTGCTGTCTCTTCTCCCTCCTTCCAGACATTGCAGTTGTGGACATGAGCGATGTGTTTCGGCAGCCCTCCTTGTTTTACCATCTGGGTGTGAGGGAGAGCTTCGACATGGCCAACAACGTCATCCTGTACCATGACACCGACCCTGACACTGCCCAGTCACTGAAGGTACACACACACATACACTTCTTTGAATCTGCTGCCAATGTATTTAGAGTTCATGGATGCCATTCCTTCGCACCTCCTTAGAACAAAGTGATCCACTAAGTTATTTACAGACTAGTGTGTGTGTGCAGTACAGTCAGTCCTGCACTGTGCTGCCAGGGGGGAACAGCTGTGTGAAGTAGTTACATGGCAGTACAACTTAAGAGTACACAAGAATACACTCTGCTGTCCAGTCTTGAAATCCAATCTCACATGCTTTTTTTCTTTATCTCGTTACAGGATATGGTGGCACAGAAAAACACAGTAAGTTTCTCTGTGTGTGTGTGTGTGTGTGTGTGTGTGTGTGTGTGTTTAAGGGTGATTTATGTGCAAACTCTGTCTCATGCTATTTCAGGATTAATATTTGTGCCGTTTGTCCTCTCACGCACATATACATGCAGGAATGCATATCTACATGCCTTCACTCTCTCTCTCTCTTTCACACACACACACACACACACACACACACAAAAAAACATGCATGGCAGGCTCCTGAAATAGACTCTTGCATTCATCTTAGTAACTGATTTTTAATTTATATATTGTGTGTCTGTGTGTGTGTGTGTGTGTGTGTGGAGAAGGTCACTCGTTCTCCAGCGTTAGGTTTTCCCTGGGTTACGTTGCCTCCAGAGTACAGAGGCTCTGGATTGCGCAATAAAGTAGGTACCATGCTGCACCAGGACATGTTGGGAGAGTTCCTCACAGACTAATAATAATAATAACAAACATGGAGGAGAGACTAAAAACACTGATCTCCCCATGGGATGTTGTATGATTAACTAAATAAATAAATAACAGCATGTAACCTACAATGCCAAAGAAGGATAAAATGAGTTTCGGACATGGTGGACACTCAGCAGCTTAAGTTTTGATGATGATGGTATCTCAACTTTAGCTGCACTGTGTAATAAGTCACTGTCAAAATAGCTACTCTCCCCTTTTAGATGAGATGATAAAATTTATGGGGCTCTGTTCTGCAGAGGAGGACGTCGAGTTCACATATCCTGCATTCATCCTCTAAGTGATTTTTGGCGGTGTAGGTTTGTGATCATGAGTCTAAATATTGTCAACCATCTTAACACTTACTGTTACTGTTCTTCACGAATAGGTAATGGACAATAGCGGCTATTAAAACCAGCTATAACTGATATTTACAATGTACAATGTATCAAATACAATGTGAGAGGGGTCGCTAGTAGTGATGAAACTACAGAGAATTATCACCTGAATCTGGAGCTCCCCTCGGCTTTTCAGAGCTTTAAATTGAGTTTTTAGCTTATTGTTTAGCTGTCCGGCAACTTCCCTGTTTTGGTTCACTCTCACCGCTCTCATAACGTTTTTGGCCGCAGCAGGCAGCTGTTTTTAGCAAAAAAGTTTAAAAAACCCACTATACACTACTTGCTCAGCACCAAACAGCAGATAGACACAGTTAGCAACTAGCTGGTCAATGCTTGAGTAGCATAGTCAAGCATTTAGCTGCTAAAGAGCCAGATATTTCCCTCAGGAGTTGGTAGAGGCCAAAAACAGAGCTAAAAGAGAGTGCTGATCTACTTGGTCATGTCAAGGTAGTAGACCAAGGTGGATGAGTTCAGTGGCATCCTTGTTCAGTTCAGCTACTGCTTTCCCTAAACCTGTGTTGCCGATTGTTTGTTGGACCCGTTGTGTGACCATTATTCTGGCAAGAAAAGTTATATTACTTAAGATCCAGCAGTTATTTTCCTAACTGTGAAAATGGTGGATGATATTTTGATGGTGTTTTATTTGTCAGTGCTTTTAAAATTAATTTAATGACATAAACTTTACAAAGACCTTTTTCTTATCCACTTTGTACCTCAGCTCAGCGTGAAGGATGTTGCTGACTGCTTTTAAAAAAGCAACCTATCTGATTACAGACCTGGTAACTCCAACACTTGGATTAAGAATTACTGGTAGTTTGAAAAGAAAGCTGAAAGAAAGAAAGAGACTGTATTGTAGTGTGTTTGTGTGTATTAGGTCATGCTGTTCTGGACGTTTAACAGCCACATGAGGCTTATTACTTGTGCTAACCTTTGCTGATGTGAATATGATGCTGCAACCTCAGTGGTGTGCTGATCCTCTGCTCGTACTGATCCTCCTCAATAATTACTCTATAATCCCCACTCTCGCCATCCCTCCATCCCCCTCCCTTCCTCTTCTTGTTTTTCTCTGCCTGGACTCCTTTTACACCTGTCATCAGCATCCGGCATGTGTGTTTATCTGATATATAGCTGTATTATATCTATCGGGCATTTAAAAGCACTTCTGGTACTCACACTAAAATCTGAATCCTCTTTTTGCTTTGACAAATAAACTGTTTGCTTTTTAAACTAAACATCCCCACTCTTTCTCCTTCCAGGCATCCAGTGGTAACTACTACTTCATCCCCTACATAGTGACTCCTAACCATGAGTATATGTGCTGTGAGAGTGACGCCCAGCGCAGGGCCAGTGAGTACATGCAGCCAAGCTGGGACAACCTGCTGGGGCCGCTTTGCGTTCCCCTGACTGACCGCTTCACCAGCCTGCTGAAGGACATCCACGTCACATCCTGGTGAGACACTTTCAAACATAAATGTATGTATATGTAGCTTGAGGGTAGCTTTAATGGCCCTAACATGCAGCTGCGATCAATTTTGCGTGAGCTTGCATCTTGACCAAATTAACCCACAAATGCATGATCCAAAAAGCACATTGTTTTTGCTTTTTACCCAAAAGATCTGTGGATTTATTTTAGGTGAAAATCAGATAATACATAATTATGTACAAAAAAAAATGCTTTGGAACAGGGTTTCTGCAGGGACCTTTTTAATACCACATAAAATGCAATTTAATATCTGTGAAAGTACAATGGAAAACCAGTAGGGATGATATGGCGTACTATTATTTATTATCATATCACATTCCTAACGATATAATTCATTTAATTAATGGAACCAGGACCTGGATACGTGGCAGAAAATGGATTGATTAACCAACTTCAATTTAAGTTTGTTTAAGTTTTTGCTTAAATTAACATATGCCCATTATGAGACGATGAGCAGCTACTGTAGCTAACAGTAGCTACGGCGTTTGCTACAGGTCTGATGGTTCAGATCGACAAAAAAGGATTGAACAGCCTCCTGCGCACATAATTCACTGTTGAAACAATTCCACTTTTAGTTTCTAGGTGTATAACGTCTCCCGACTACGACGGAGTGTTAGGGCTACATTGAGGAAAAATAATCTGAGATTTCGACAATACAGTCGCAATAATTATGAGAATAAAGTCCTAATTTCGAGAGAAAAGGGGATAATTTAATGAGGAAAAGTCAAATTACGAGAATAAAGTAGTATTATTTAAAAGAAAAAAGTCGTAATATCACAAGAATAAAGTCATAATATTTCAAGAAAAAAAGTCGTAATATTATGAGAATAAAGTTTTAGCATTTCGAGAAAAAAAGTCACAATATTAAGACTTTAATTCTAACTTTAAGTCCACAAGCACAGCGTTGCCAAGGTGAGGACTTTGTGCTCATCAACATTATCATTGTGATTTTCACATTTTCCATCTGTTTGTCTTCTGCAGTGCTTCCTTTAAGGACACCCTGCTAAATGACATCAGGAAGGCCAGAGAGAAGTACCAGGGAGAGGAGCTGGCTAAAGAGCTTTCCCGTATCAAACTCCGAATCGACAACACAGAGGTGCTCACCCAGGACATTGTCATGAACCTGCTGTTTTCTTACAGAGACATACAGGTACAAACACACAACGTGCTCTTAATTCAGCAACAATGTATAAAAAATATACTGTATATAGAATTTAACCTTTGCTAAACACATACATGCATCATATTCAAGTGAATGGTAAGAAACCATGTCCCCTTATGTGACCACCAGGACTACGATGCCATGGTGAAGCTGGTACAGACGCTGGAGATGCTGCCGACTTGTGATCTGGCCACCCAGCCCATGATCCAGTTCCACTATGCCTTCGCCCTCAACAGGTACACAGAAGCTGGATTCAAACGCGGGCCTAGAGGAGAATCCATTCATAGTGTGCCAAAGGAAGCTTTTACTGCCCAACATTTTAGCCTCTAACTAAAAGGGATTTTTTTTACGCTTTCATCCCCTTTTCACTGAGATTTTTTGTTTGATTCAGCTGGTTTACTTTAGATAGGTGCAGAAACTCATTCAAGATTATATTTAGATACATTATATTGATCCCACAAGGAAGAAGAAGGGTTTTTGTTTCCCTTTACATTTAAGCCAAAACTGATCGTCCCCAGATGTATTCTGCCCAAGAAAGCCAAAACACAGTAATTACCTCCATATTTAATTGAGTTAAGATCAGAATCTGACTTTGTGTCATCTGTTTTACTATAAAGGAAATTATTATGCCATAGAAAAATATCATTTCTCTTAAAACAACATGTAAAAATTGTCACAAGACGGATAACTAGAGAGCTAGCAGAGATAAATCACATGTAAGCTAGCTGGGGAGATCACAGCTAGCCCTTAGCTAAAGCTTAACTACTTATTTTGTCTAGCTAGCTAGCTGTAACTTTAATTGAACAATATACCCATTTTGATTAATTAAGATCTTGGTAATTGGTGTGGTTAATCTATCCTTAAATCGCATGATGATATTTTTGTATTATGGGGATTTTATTATTGAGTACAATATGCTGTAAATATGAACAGCCAAATCAAACATAAAGGCATTACAGCATTTCTGTCTGTTACAGTTCATTGGCCAGCCTGAAAACTTTAAACAATTGCTCACTGCTACTGCAGTTACTGCTCTCTGCCTTTGTAGACCAGTATTGTTACTTCTGTATGTACAGTTAGAACTACAAGACAAATTGTTAAATAACTTAATCCCAGAAATAACAATTCTCCATGCAATTCAACACAACCAGCCTTACATTAATTTATAAATATGTATGTGTGCAGGAGGAACAGTCCTGGTGACAGGGAGCAGGCTCTCAGAGTGATGCTGCAGGTGTTGCAGTCGTGTGAACATCCAGCCCCGGACATGTTCTGTCTCTGTGGACGGATATACAAGGACATCTTCCTGGACTCAGACTGCAAAGACACCAAAAACAGGGACAACGCTATACAGTGGTGAGGACACACACACACACACTCAAATCAACTTTGTATGGCTTTTTTCATGAATATATCTCATCTGTCTGGTTTAAAATAAATGCTGAGAATCCTTTCCACATGCTGTCAAAATTATGTCATCTGCATCTAATTACATGCATTTATTCATTGGTGTGTCACCCCCGCCTGCAGGTACAGAAAGGGTTTTGAGCTGCAGCCAACTCTCTACTCTGGTATCAACCTTGCTGTCCTCCTCATAGTTGCTGGCCAACAGTTTGAGAGCTCCATTGAACTGAGGAAAATAGGTAAGAGGATCCTGAACCTGACACCCATCGATTGCCATCAGGACACCTCAAGTCAAGCTGGAACCGTCCAATACAAGCATTTTCAAATGTGTCAGTTGCTTTCAATGGCCCATTGTTTACTGCATCCACTGGTATTTCGGGCTCAGTAGAGGTTAAATAGTTAACTGATACAGAAAGTGCAAACTAAGCAGATAATAGCATCTAAAGTAAATATGAACAAAACAAGCTAGTTAGGCTACAAAGCCTGCGTCGTTTGAGTTGAACTGCAGTATGCTAAGGTAGATAGTATATACAACTACTATATAGTATGCTAAAAATGAAGAATTAAGAATACAAAGAAAATAATTGTTTGGTCCTCCTTTGCTGTCCAAATTAAGCTCAGTGGTATTTGATTAAAAAAAAAAGAATAAAGGATATGACTGATAAAGAACATAACTGTTTTCTACAATGTTTTCACTGTTTCACACTTATAATCTGATGTTTTAGGTGTTAGGTTGAACAGTCTGCTGGGGCGCAAAGGTTCTCTGGAGAAAATGAATAACTACTGGGACGTGGGCCAGTTCTTCACCGTTAGCATGCTAGCTAACGACATCCCTAAAGCTACTCAAGCTGCCGAGAAGCTCTTCAAACTCAAGCCGCCTCTCTGGTAAAGACATTACAAACATGTTTCTATTCCATTTTGTCAGTACTGTTATGGTACAGTATCAGTATTTGTTATCAGTACAATTAGAGTATACCAAGAGAACTGTTTGTGGTCTGAAAAAAACTACTTCTATGTTTTAAGCATCTCTATTTCTTCTTCAGTTGTGTTTTAGCCTGTGTTATATTTGCATTTCCAAATACCAGTGACCAGTTGACTACAGGAGGACTAAAAGGAGTTTCTGATGAGAGCTAGCTGGCCAAACCACCTTCAGAAAAATCCATAATTTTGACTATTTGTATAGTGTGTTACCATTTACTCTTTTTGATCACAAAAACGGTTCCTATTTCCTTTCATAATCATGACACAAAAATCCAAATAATAACCAACAATTTTGGTAAATTGAGTGTATTTACACGGGAATGAGATGCTTCTCAATCTTTGTTCCTGCTTTATGATTTAGTTCCATAAAACATGTGTATTATTTTCTAGTTCCTTTTGTTTCTGTGTTTTGCGTTCAGTTTAATGGAAACAGTGATTGTAAATTGTTTAATGTGCATTTTCTTTCAGGTATTTGCGGTCAGTGGTGCAGAACTTGCAGCTGATCCAGAGGTTTAAGAAGCAGACAGTGGAACATTCTCCTCAGCGGGAGAGACTAAATTTCTGGATGGACATCATTGTAGAGGCCACGCAGGGCACCACCAATCGACTGCGGTTTCCAGTACAAACACACACATATACACAAACACTCAAACATGCTCGATCAGACATTCAGAGACACATGCTAACATGTTTGTCAATCTTTCTTTTTCTCTTTCTGTTACAGGTGCTGATTCTGGAGCCAACTAAGGTTTACCAGCCCTCCTATGTGTCCATTAACAATGAGGCTGAAGAGAAGAACGTCTCTATCTGGCATGTTTCTCCTGCCGAAACGGTGCGAACATCACCTTCTTGCCCTTCTTGACCATCTTCCTCTTTACCATAGCATTTTGTTGCATTGCACCATTGACAATTAGTGCCTTTCCGTCCACCTGTTTTTATGTGCCTTTTCAATTTGCACATAAAAAACCTGAGTGGAAATACAGAAAAATCAAGTAAAAGGATCACAAAAAGGTTTTTAAGCTTTGCTGAGGTGGAAAAGTTGGTGTATCGATAAAAGCAAAATGCAACAAAGTGCAATGCGAACAGATTTAGAGAATAAATCATGAAAAATGTGACTTAAACTTCACTTAAGCTTCCACTCCTTCTGTTCCTTATACATTTATAAAATTTGACTTTGAGTGATTCCTAACGCTTTGAGCCTGGTTAAATATATGACCATTCTGTGCAAATGTGAACAATGTGAAAATTAAAAACGTCATTCACTTTCATTACAGAAAGGGATCCATGAGTGGAACTTCAATGCAATGTCCATCAAAGGCATTAGGTATGAATGTATAGTTGGAGGTGAATAAAATGAGAATACAAAAGTTCCCAAACTGACATTATGCAGCAAAAAAAAAAGATTGTCTTTTCACTGTTTATTTGGGTTAATTATTATTAAGAGGTACAAAGTGCATTTTTGCTCCTAATTTAGGGTTGAAAAGTCCTATATATAAATACATGTTACTCAGATGAGCTACTTCATTATGCAATTAAATGCAAGATTAGATTCACTGCTTTGCTGCATTTCATAAATAAATGAATGCATGATTTTGCCAATTTTTGCCAAAACACTGTGAAAAACGGTTCACTTGTACAGTAAAACTTTTGGTTTAAGAGTACATTTAAATCAGATAAAAACATTTCTTTAACCGTGACGAAAAATGTAATATAACAGAGAGAAAAGAGAAAAAATTAAACTAAGCTTTCACCTACTCTAACTCACTTGTCTGCAGTATTAGTAAGTTTGATGAGCGTTGCTGCTTCCTGTACGTCCATGATAACTCAGATGACTTCCAGATCTACTTCTCCACTGAGGAACAGTGCGGTCGGTGAGGACACACACCTCTAGATGTGTCTGTGTAGGTGTGTGTGTTTGTCTGCGTTTGTGTTCGTACAGTACGTATGTGCGATTGCATTGCAAAATGACCTGATGGACATGAATTGGAAATGATAATGTTATGTCTGTCTGGTTGTTTGTACATGTGTGTTTTAGGTTCTGCTCCATGGTGAAAGAGATGATATCTGATGGTACGGGCAATGCTGTGGAGCTGGAGGGGGAAGGAGACGGAGATACACTGGAGGTCAGGGGGTGTTTAAATGCATAAATATAGCCCAAACATTATTCAACAGTAAATATATATCTTTATAGGACCAGTTGATGATGATTACTGATTAAGAATTTGTGTGTTTCTGTGTGTGTTACAGTATGAGTATGACACCAATGAGACAGGGGACAGGGTGGTGTTGGGGCGGGGCACCTATGGAGTGGTGTACGCTGGGAGAGACCTCAGCAACCAGGTCCGAATCGCCATCAAAGAGATCCCTGAGAGAGACAGCAGGTAGGTGTGTGTGTGGTTGTGTAGGAAGATGATGACCTGTAGTGACCCTGATCAAAGTTTACCTTGTTCTACATTAGAAAAATGTTTTTTTCATTTTGTTTTTTAATTTCAGCCCTACCCCCCATAGTTACAGTTGCTACACCTATCAAGTGTCACTCAAAAAGACCCTTTTTTTTTTAAAACTATGGGTTTTTTTTTTTTTTTTTTTAGACAGAGGTAGACCAAAAGCAGGGTTATCATTTCTAATCAGTGATCATCAATTATATCAACTGTCACTGGCAGATTTGATCAGCTGTAGCTAGCTAGCTAATTAAGCTAATTGTACCTCCATGAGTTGTTAGAAAACGCTGTGTCCAGTAGACTTTGCACTAGTACACTATTATAAATAAAAATGTAGCTAAAATATTTTTTCATTCTTATCCTGTTTAGATGCTTACTATAGAAAAACATACTACAGCTTTGAGAATGAGGACTTATGAGTTTGGCAAACATAATGCTTTTTCAGATAACACATTTGGCTGGGGTTGTCGGAGTGTAAGCTTCCCTAAATCAAAGAAAGAGCAGGACAGAGCCACTAACATTATCCCAATATTTTATATAAGCTAGTTGCATCTTGGCTCCAACACAGGGAATGTGTCGGTCCTGAATGGGGCTTTTTCTAACGTAACCTCACATAATAATGTAGTTAGCCAATGATATGCTGTTTGGCTTTGGAAGTAACGTTGGTTATACTGTAAGCTAGTTAGCTAACGATTGTAGCTTACATTAGAGCAGATAAACACACTTTAATCCATTCCTTATATGGTACTTTTGCTGTTCTATTTTAGACTTTGGAAAGGTGATTAAAAAAAGTCTTTAATTACTGAGTATTGCTATCACTACGTCCTATTGCTTGGAAATGTGGATAAATCCAAAGCTTGACAGGCCTGCCTTGCCTAGTTACAGTTGCTAAGATATGATTGGACAATTGCTGTGTGGGGGAGGGGTTTAGTGAAAGGTCAACTGAATTAATGTTAGAGAAACTGCAAATGTTTTTTTACTTAACATAACACCAGCTGTTTGGATTATGGGACAAGGGATAGTGAATCCTGTGTGTTAATGAATGTCTTATTTCAATTCAATTCAATTCAGTTCAATTTTATTTATATAGCACCAATTCATAACAGAAGTTATCTCATTGCACTTTTCCTATAGAGCAGGTCTAGACCGTACTCTTTAGAATATTAATTGCAGAGACCCAGCAAATCCCACCATGTGCAAGCATTTGGCGACAGTGACAAGGAAAAACTTCCTTTAAGAGGCAGAAACCTTGGACAGAACCAGACTCAATGGTGGTGCTGTGTTAGGTTTTGAGAGAGAGAGAGACGGGGGGCAATGCAGATACCACCTAGAATTTTTTTTTTTAAATAGTAGAATAGTAATTGTAGTGTTAATATTAATAAATTAGTAATAATAGGAATGACAGCTATAGGAAAAATAATGTCAGCATCATTAACAGAGTCAATAACAACAACTGTAGTAGCAGTTGTCGAGCAGGAACATGGGGGCAGCAGGTACCCCACAACCACAGATCCAGTCTCTGCAGCTCCGGAGGCAGAAATACCTGCTGAAAGCGACAGAAGGAGAGAGGAGAGAAACGAGAAAGCACAAAACTACGGGAGAGAGAAGATGTTGAGTTAGTAACATGCAGTAATGGGATAAAGATGCATACAGATGGAGAGGGAGAGAAGGAGAGAGGAAAGAAATGCAATTTTCACAAAATTCTTATAACGCTCGTACAAGGTAGTTGTATAAAAATATAAGCAGGTTGATGCTGTAACTTTATGTGGATAAAGAAAGGGACAAAAGTATTTCTCTGTGGTTCTTTTTCTCTCTCTGTGAATCAGGTACTCCCAGCCCCTTCATGAAGAGATTGCCCTTCACAAATACCTGAAGCACAGGAACATTGTTCAGTATTTGGGCTCTGTTTCTGAGAACGGATACATCAAGATCTTCATGGAACAAGTCCCTGGAGGTGTGTTTGTACAAAAGAGAAAGATGGTAAAACAATCACACAATTGTGTGAACTAGGGCTAGTTTTTTTTTTCAATCCTTAGAAACTCATTATTGATGTAGGTGATCCTAAATGGAGAGACAGAACATTTCTCAAAAAAAAAAAAACACCAGAACAAATCATAATACTTTGTACTTTACTGATAATTTCACCTTGTGCAAGTAGGCAAGATATTCTTGTTAAAGAAACTTAAACACAACTCAGATCTGATGATGGACAAATTGTCTATTTCAGAGATCGATGCTTGTGACCTCTCGGTTACTGGGCGGTCTCTCTAATTGCTTGGTCGTCTTCCCATTTCATGATAGGTTTTGGACACTCCTTCTCTCCTTTCCCCAGGAAGCCTGTCTGCGTTGCTGCGGTCTAAATGGGGCCCGCTGAAGGAGGCGACTATAATCTTCTACACCAGACAGATCCTGGAGGGGCTCCGATACCTGCACGAGAACCAGATTGTCCACCGAGATATCAAGGTACAAGGAAGCAAATCAAACAAGACCGTCTCACAACACAGTCTGTGATTCAACCAAGCATAACATCACTGTGGTATAGTAATGATTCGATAGTTGGTTGAAATATGGATTGGGATCATCATAACATATTGCAGCTATCTAATTGTGTCTTTCTTTTCCCCTGAAGCTTCAGGCAAAATTTTAATAAAATCGTATTGAATTTGAAAAAAAGTTAGATGTCAGTGAGAAGAATTACATGGGCAAATAACTCCACTGGCATTTGGGACCACATGTGAAGCTCATTTTGGTACAGTTGCAGATAATATGAACAGCTTCTTCAGGGTAAAAAAATGAGGGTTAACTTCATGTGAATTAATCCTTGCTCACCTTACCGTACATAAACCTGCTTTCTCTCTGTCTGTCTGTCTGTCCATTAGGGTGATAATGTGTTGGTGAATACCTACAGTGGTGTCCTGAAGATCTCAGACTTTGGTACCTCTAAGCGTTTGGCAGGAGTCAACCCCTGTACAGAGACATTCACTGGTAACTTGTTTCTTCCTACAATAAATTCTATTGTTCTCCTGCTAATATGTTGTACCCAAAACATATATGTAGTTTATTTGTAACTGGCGCATCCCAAAGTCCCCAGATTACAACTTTAAATAGAAATGGACTTCAACAAGGGGTTCCTTGAATCTGTTGAAAGGATTTCATGATGGGTTCGTCCATGGAGCTCCAACATATGGGCAATGTAACAATGGAAATCCAGGTGTGAACGTCTGATAAATCTGTGGTTTTAAGACAAATTGTTAACATTAGAATTGCAACATCTTTCTCTTTTTTTTAACATAAAACAGGGTGCATTTACTTTTTTATTCACCGGCCAAATGGCTAGTGAATGTTCAATTTTTTTGGGTGGTGAGTGAAGTAAATCTACCAGCCACTTGCATATTTTACCAGCATTTGGCTGGTGCTAATTTTGTGCCTGCATGAAATCAACTAAATTATCACAAAAATAATGCTGTATACCACCACATGAATCTTTACTAAACAACTTGCCTAAAACAAAATGGATAAACTTCTCCAGTAATGGCTTAGAGAGAAAGAAACTACATACATCACAGGACAGTAATTCAGTCGACACTGCATAGATGTCATAGAAATGCTGCAGACCATGAGTGTAAATATCAAATAACCCTCAAAATGTCAAGAGCCACTATCAGCCTCTATGGAAACACTTGGACACACAAGCGTGTACTAATGTGCATGTGCACACATACAAACATACACATTCATTGGCCATCTGGCCTTCTCCAGCAGCCAGCGAGGTGTGTAATTAGGTTAGCTAATCAAGCAGAGGCAGAGGGGTGTTTACCTTTCATTAGCAGGTGTGTGTGTGTATGTGTGTGTGTCCTTATCTGTTTCTCCTCTGTTGCTTCCCTCTCTCTCCTCTGACTATCTTTTTATAGCTCTCTCTGTCTCTCGCCGTTTACATCAGCATTTAGAGCAGACCACAAATGCCAAATCTGCTCAGAATTACTGACTGCAGACAAAATACTTCTGAACTCACTTTGTGGGACTAAAATAACTCTAATCTCATGTCTTCCATCTTTTTTTCAGCATAAGCTATAATGTTGAATTGTGATAGCAAATATTTCTTTTCTGCTCCAATTTGAAATTTGTGTACAAAGCCACATTGCCTAAATGTCTGGATTTTAAAAACAAACGGTTCAAATGCGAACCATTTATACTCTAATTACATATTTGTTCTTTTTGGTATAAGACCCCAAGTGAGGTTGAACCTGGCTTTGTAATAAACTAAATTTTGATTGCCCCTCCTTATCTTTTAGAAAAGGTTTTTCCAGGTTACTATCTGCTTCTCTGTCTGCAGGTACTCTGCAGTACATGGCTCCAGAAATTATTGATAAGGGCCCTCGAGGATATGGGGCCCCGGCTGACATCTGGTCTCTGGGTTGCACCATTATAGAAATGGCCACTGGGAAGCCGCCCTTTCATGAGCTGGGAGAACCACAAGCAGCCATGTTTAAGGTAGGAATTGAGTCTACGTACGTGTATTTGCGTCTACATGAGGGATGTTGTTTGTAAATGTCGAATAAAGACATAGCGAAATACATTTATTATATAAGCTCTAAATCTTTTATTAGAAACACTGGAGGAAAGTGAACCTAGGTTTTGATTTCTAAACTTTCTCTCATCGAGTCCTTGAACAAATTTCCAGGCCATGACTCGTGCGTCTCTGTGGGTTTATGTTGCAGGTGGGCATGTTTAAGATCCACCCAGAGATCCCTGAGTCCTTGTCATTGGAGGCCAAGTCGTTCATCTTGCGCTGCTTTGAGCCAGACCCTCACAAGAGAGCCATCGCCTCTGACCTCCTAAAAGACACTTTTGTCAGACACAATGCGAAGGGCAAGAAGAGCAAGATCGCCTTCAAACCATCAGGTTAACACATACACATACGTACACAAACAAAGCACAGAGAGCACGTTATTCCAGTGTTGACCTCCCTCCTTTTTTCTGTCCATACAGTAACCTGCAGTCTCTCACAAGGGTTTAAAGTGTTCTTAGGAAATGAATTTATTTGCACAATAGTAAAGTTGAAAACATACATGTGGAGTCTTTGGCAATTTGGCATAAACACCATGTGTCTAGACTCTGGTGGTGGGGAAGAACAAGAACATTAAGACTAGCTGGATGGACCAATTAGATGGCTAGTTCTGATGAAAACTGGAGATGAAATGAGATGGAGGGGTGAAAGTGGGTTGCATCAATCAGACACTGAAATTACAGCTGACAGTTGCAGAGAAGGCATTTTAAAGTTGGACAGCAAAAAGATGGTTGGCTCATGGAGTTCATGTTAAAATCTTATTCAAGTGGGACGGTGTAGTCCCTCATTCGTCCAGGAGTGTTCTATCGTAGAAAAGGTTTCAGTCGTAGTCATCTGGACACTGTTTTCAGAATCAAGACGTTTCGGCTCCCATCCGGAAGTCATTCTCAATTGTGAAAAAATTGGACGGGAACTGGAAATTTAAACTACTCTGAGTTACATAAGCCCTGCCCTCAGGAAGGAATCTGCCTGAGTATCTGTTAATAGCTAGTTTCACCTGAAACTGACCTAATAGTTTCAAGATGGCCCAGTAATCAGTAATCAGGCCTATTGTTCTCTGGCTGCATCTACTTCATCACTGCTAAGTGCCTGATTAGCATGTGATAGGCGTGACCAAGGTGCTAATACACTCTGATAGACTTTGGGCAGATTAAATCTCAGACCACCATTTCTGTTCAAAGAGGGTTCTCTTTCTTCACAAAAATGGCTTCCTTGACGCCCGTTCAAACCAACTCTTCTCTCTACTAAGAATCTTCACCTCGCTGTCTTCAAATGTGTGGTTTGTAGCTTTTAAATGCAAATGCACGGCGCTCTGTAATCCTGAGTTAGCGTGTCGTCTGTGCTGATAAAGTCTTCTGTGAAGTGGCTGTTTGGTTTCGCCTATGTACCGTTCTTTGCAGTTTTCCTCACTGCACTGAATGGAGTAGACAACATTGCTCTGTTTCTGTGTGGGTAACCTGTCCTTAGGGTGAACGAGTTTCTGTCTTAAAGTGTTGCCTGATTTAAAGAAGACAGGAACATCGTGCTGTCTAAAGATCATTTGTAGTTTTTCAGACAGTCCAGACACATAAGGAATGGAGACACCGTTCCTTCTTGGTTCAGTTACACTTTTGTCCAGAGTGCATTCTGGACATGCCTTTCCTCTTTCTTCTTACCCTCTGAGCCTGTGGGCACTTCTTTGGCTCTGTGCTGTAATGTCCGGATTACACCCAGCTTGTGCTGTAGTGGATGGTGTGAGTCAAAGAGCAGGTATTGATCCGTATGTGTTGGTTTCCTGTACACTTCTATCTGGAGCTTTCCGTCCTCTCCTCTGAGAGTAGAACAATCAAGAAAGGCCAAGCGGTTCTCTTTTGCATCCTCATGCGTGAACTTGATGTTGGGGTCCACCGTATTAATATGCTCTGAGAACGCTTCCAAGTCTTGTTTCTTGATTTTCACAAAGGTGTCATCCACGTAACGGTACCAATGACTTGGTGGTGTGCCGGGAACGAGGATAATGCCTTCTTCTCAAACTGTTCCATGTACAGGTTGGCCACAATGGGAGAGACCGGAGAGCCCATAGCACAACCGTGAATCTGTCTGTAGAAGTGTCCCCGGAATTGGAAGTAGGTTGTGTTGAGACAGATGTCTAATAGTTTACATATGTGTTCAGGTGTAAGCTTGGTCCTTTGCTGCAAGGTGGAGTCCTCCTGCAGTCTTCTCATCACCGCTGACACTGCTTCTGAGGTTGGGATGCAAGTGAACAAGGACACTACATCATAAGAAACCATAACGTCATCTGGGTCCAACTGGAGATGTTTCACTTTGTCCACAAATTTCTGTGTGTTTTCCACATGATGTACTGTGTTCCCCACCAACGGAGCCAAGATTGTAGTCAAATGTTTGGCTATGTTGTATGTGATGGAATCTGTGCTGCACACGATGGGTCTGAGTGGAACATTCTCTTTGTGAATTTTGGGAAGGCCATAGATGCATGGAATGGCTTCCCCAGGGTATAGTCTGTAGTACAGAGGCCTGTCTATCACCTCCTCCTTCTCAAGCTTCTGTAGACAGTCTATAACCTTCTTCTTGTAGCCATTGGTTGATCCAACCAATTTTTTCACAATTGAGAATGACTTCCGGATGGGAGCCGAAACGTCTTGATTCTGAAAACAGTGTCCAGATGACTACGACTGAAACCTTATTCAAGTGAAAAGTGTGAAACCTAAAAACCTTAATATATGGGGTAATTGATTGAACTTTTGCTAAGCATTGAGTTTTGAGTTTATCATTATCAGATCATACAAGTCACTTGACATTTGTAAAAAAAAAACAACAACCCAAAAACACATACATTTATTCCCTTCCTTTTCTTAACTGATGTTTTTGCAGACTACATCCACGTTTCCCTGCCGGTGCAGTTGCAGTGCGAGGCCACCGGGAGCAGCAGCAGTGAACACGGTTCTGTGAGCCCAGACTGTGACTCCAAACACGACGTTTTCTTCCAGAAGAAGAAAAGCTCTGGCTCCGAGACCCAGCTCAAACCCCCCAACTCCAACTACCTGAGGTGTGCATGTGTGTTTGTGTGTGTGTGGGTTTGAGAGTAGATAGTGAGTTCATTCAGGTGAGCTGGGTCAAGTTTATAGATTTTACAGGACTTTGAGATCCAAACTTCAGAGGTGGAGCTCAGATTTTTTAAATATCTTGGATTTGCTTAGTCTCAGCTGCTGCAGTTTTGCTGAATTTGCATTAAAAAGGATCTTTACTGACTCTAACACTCCTGTTAACCCAGAAAATTCAATTTGGATGGCATCAGATTGCCCTTCTTGTAAGAGCCATGCTTATTCTGAATGCAAATATAATATATTACATACTCTTACAATATTAAAGTATGTGATACTGCAGACAAAATCCTGCAGGGACAGTACAGATCATGTGAAAAGATGTGAATGTGCATGTGTGTTTATATGAGTGTGTGTGTGTGTTTGGGTGGCAGGTGGCCTCATTGTGCTCACAGTGCGCTCCGCTGCCTTTTACAGCACTGATATAATGAGGTCTGATAACTTTATGAGCTTCAGCTGGCGGCAGCGCACACACGCACCATCACACGCAAATCTGCCTCGAGCACAGACACGTGTGTGCATACATACGTGCACGTCCTGCCGCGCTGACTCATGCTGTCTCTGCACTTTCCTGGGCACACACAGTAGCCAGGAGAGGCTTGTATCTGTAAATAAACCGAACGGCGCGTCACACACTTGTAAATCAGTTGCGTACTCCATGTGTTATTTTATACTGCAGTGAGATCACTCTGTGTGTGTGTCTGTGTGTGTGTGTGTGTGTTGCAGTGTTCCAGATGAGGGTTCGGTATCGGAGGACCGCATTGCCCCCCCTTCCCCTGAGGACAGGGACGGTGGTCTGTTCCTTCTGAAGAAGGACAGTGAGAGACGGGCCATTCTGTTCAAGGTCCTCAATGACGACCAGGCAAAGGTCATCTCCAACCTCAAGGAGAACCACATCCAGGTGTGCTTGTGACAAACTGCTTATTAAATCCCCAACAATGATATAACGGCTCCATTCCACATGAGCAGCCAGATTCAAAAAATAAATCAATTAACAAACTAAATGAATTAAGTAAATAGATCTGTAAATAGGCTTCTACCTTTGTATAGGATTAGAAAAATTCTCCTAGTTGTAATACCAAAAAAAGATGCCATTACTCCCCCTCCCATAGATCGGACCTGGGGATGTACAATTTAAAGAATGAAAGCAACACCCATTTTCATCACAATTACGTCCTTGTTCAACAAACAAAAATGTATGCAATTGGAATTATTCGGAAGATGCTATAATCTACAATACTTTCTTATGCAAATTAATATATGAATAAATGAATATAAAGTAAGAAAAAGGTGCTATTCATTGAAACGTACGTAAGGTTTTAGTGCAGTTTTTTGACTTGTTTGACCAGCTCAGCATAATAGAGTCCAGTTTGGAAATCCTAATAGAAGGATACAATTAAATGTCACACAAGAGCAAATTTGCAAAAATAAATATATAAAATCAAAAATCAGGTGGATTGCATTAGGCTCAGGTTTATGTGATTTGTGGTCATGTTCAAGTACATATGCAGTTTCTGTAAGGTCACATTTATTATGGCATCAATTCAGCTGGGTTTTCTAACATTAGGGCACTGTACTTCCAATCATAGCTTTTCATGTAAAATTTTGCATGTAAGGAAAGTAGCCTGCATTGCTGTCTGCCACAGTGTCTTTTCTGATACTACCACTGCGGGCGCAAAAGTCCGATGATTTAAAATCCAACAAATAAGGGCTTTGATGACAAATTTTCATTCAAGAGGCTTTAAATTCGTAGCATTAGTTGTACCTGAGAGTTTATCTTTATGCTTCATGTGCTGTGTCTTTTCTGAAGTACTATATATTATAACTAGTCTTCATCACTATTAAGTGGAAAACACGTAATAGTGTTTTAATTACACGGCGCGGCATATGACGCGCATCATATGCCGCCCCTAGCACCAATAGGAAGCGCCGCGCTGCAGCACGTCAACAGCTGTCTCTGCTCATCCATTGATCTATAACATAAACTGTATATGTATATATTATATATAGTCAATGATCTACACACACAAGAGACAGCGACAGAGGTGAGGACATCAGGGCGAGCTGCCACAGGAGCCGGGATGTAGCCTACAAGCAGGGAGCAAGTGGAGTTTATTTGTTTATTTAATTTTTTGCCTTTAGATACAGGCACAAGTGAAATAGTTAACACTGCATTGAAACAAACAGTGAATAATGTCTGTAGTTGGGTCAACAAGTACAAAACAGCCTTTTCTCTGGAAAAAAATGTTTTTTCAAGGGCGGTGAAGCTGGAATAGGACAGTGGTGTGAAGGGTCTTTAGACTTTACATGGGGACATTTATACTTATGGGCTCAGTTAGCTTAAATCAATGCTTTGCTAAAACTCTATTGGATTTCTTTATGTAAATGTGTGAGTGTGTGTGTGTGTGTGTGTGTGTATGTATGTGTATGTATAGGGCAGTGAAGAGCTCCAGCTGTCCGTCGAACACATCAAGCAGATCATCTGCATCCTTCGAGACTTCATCCATTCCCCAGAGAGGCGCGTCATGGCGGCCACCATCTCCAAACTCAAGCTGGACCTGGACTTCGACTCCACCTCCATCAACCAGATACAGCTGGTGCTCTTTGGCTTCCAGGACTCGGTCAGCACACAAATACACAGCTGAAAAATTCACATACAAGTTAATACAGTATAGGCCTGATTAATTGGTGCTGGCACATTACAGACAGCCACACAGTGCAGTGTAAAGATTTGGTTGTTATTTAACATATAAGTAATCTAGCAGCATTTGCAGAGCTGGTTGTCATGGTCACAAATGAGCAAAATACAAGGAAAAAGATCCTATATGACACATGTGCAAACTACTGTAGACTGATACAAATAGCTGATATGAGCATATGTAATTAAAAACAACTTTGTTGAACATCCACTCAACTTTTTTACTGTAGTGAGGCAATATTTCAGTAAAATTTGTGAAATGAACTTGGCTGACAAAAACCATGTTGCATTTTATAGCAGAAATGAATGTGCATTTTATTTTATCTGAATATGAATTGAATGAATTCATATGAATTTTCTGATTCTTTTATCCAATCCAGAAGTCTTTCCAGAACTTTATATAAATATATCTCAAACTTTTTATTTTAATTTGAAAATATTCAAACATAAGACTTACTATGAACCAAACCTATCAGAAGGATTCAGTTTTATCCAAAATGATGTAGATGAAATTGTAGGAAAATTGTCCTACAATTTAAAATTTTGATGTTAGGAAAATAAATGTTTTAGACTTAACTCTTAACAATGAATTCTAAACAAAAATTATAAGTGTTTCCCCCCTAATTTGTCTAAATTGTGAGTGACCTGATTTTATTGTGAAGCTAATTTGACTTATCTAGACAAATGATGAGTGTCTAATTTCAGGTCAGTAGTTAGAGAATCATTGTAGGTCTGAATATCTGTCCTTGTTTCTTTGTTTGTGTTTTTCAGGTAAACAAAGTCCTGAGGAACCATCACATTAAACCCCACTGGATGTTTGCTATGGATAACATCATCCGCCGCGCTGTGCAGGCTGCAATCACCATCCTCATACCAGGTGGGCTTGTCAGAGCATTTACCGACATCTAGTGGACACAAGCAAAACTTTCTGTCTCACTCATCTGAATGTTTGCAACTAAACATTACTACTTAATATTCATATAATGTTACAAGAAATAAGTTTACAGTGCCACACATGCCTTTGACAGAGCTGCAGACCCACTTTGGCCCGGCGTCAGAGTGTGAGGGAGCAGAGAAGGAAGACGAAGTGGATGAAGAAGAAGTAGAGTTTGGTCCTGTTTTAGTTCCTCAAGCTGACGACTCCGGGACGACAGCTGACCCCGCCCACTCCGCGGCCAGCACGCTAAACTCCTCCCACTCCCAGGAGCATCAGCGCTCACATCATCAACTGGGTGCACAGCTGGGGCGGCTCAAACAGGAGACCAACAGGTACATGCAAACACACGCACACACACACACATACAGACACAAAAACATGTGACACGTACAAGAAATGGAGAGAATGTGCACCTGCAAGCACAAGACACGCACCCAAACCTGAAAACACACACGCAAGTATGTCATGAATGCAACACCTCCAAGGCTGCATGTGATAAATGTAGGTCACTAATTATTATTCAACATTTAGAAAAGGTGACGTTAATGCCCTGCACAAAAGAAAGGCCTTCTGGATTTATACTTTGGACAAATTATTGTTAAAATGTCTCAGTCTCTGTCTGGAAAAACGTTGGACAAGACAACAGTTACTGAAGCCACAGAAATTAAGAAGATCACCTGACTTTTGACTCTAGCGCCACCATGAGGTTAACATTTGTGGTTTTGAGTGGAACATCTCAATTTATATATTATGGATTGCCATGAAATTTGGTACAGATATTCATATTTCCCTCAGGATGTATCGTAGTAACTTTGGTGATCCCCTGACTTCCTCTAGCAACATCATCTGGTCAAAGTTTTAATTTGTCCAGTACAGGTCTGTGACCAACTTCCTGACATTCCCACCAGCCTCAGCTGTAGTTCACATTCAGTTCTATTTAGCAACTGTTAGCATGCTAACAGGCTAAACCCTAAGTAGTAGGGGTAGTAAGGGTCTAAGTACAGCCTCACAGAGCCTCTAGCATGGCTGTAGACTTTTGTTAAAGAGTGCCCTATCATGAGTTCGAAACAGGCCCAACAACTGGAGATAACATAGTTACTTCCTTCATTATTACTTTTAGATTTCAAGACTATATGTTTTCTTACAAACAATACAAACAAGATAATCTGGAACAGGCAGCCATTGCAGAAATAATACACATACCAAAGTCTTCACTGATGCCAACAAGATAAATGTGATCAAATATGTGATTAACTTTAACACCTCTTTTGTTGAACATAAATATGCTGGCAAAACAGTTGGCGTTGAGGTGATCCCTGAGTCCAGTAGAGGAGATCTTTAAAGTGTACATTCACCAGAGTAACTGAATTCACAGATTTACTTTTTTCTTTTTGTAAAAGTTGAATTTTTGAACAATTGTGTCTCAAAATCTATTTATGTTTCTTTGAATTTTTAAAATTAATTTATAGCCCCGCCTTGCTCTTGGCTTACATCCACACACTTGTAGCTATGTGTCATGTCTTTTGCCATTGAAGCATCTGTGTTTGTTTTTTCAGTTCAGTACCCTGACGAAGGCTTTTAGCTGTAATGCATTGTTTGTCAGCCATGCATTATTAAACACTTTTGATTATGCTCAGGACTCAAGAGTATCTTTGATCTTTCTTTTTTTGTTTGCAGGTCTCAGTAAGAATTTTGCAGTTTACATATGTCATGGTTTCTAGCCTCTGTCTATTGTGAAATGTTAAGTTTTATTTTCTGGTTGTACGAGTTTTGAAGCTTTATTTAGGCTAATAAAGTACACTCAGTACTATCATTGACCGACTTTTTTGAGTATCTTCTAAAATGATTTATTTAGCTTTCACTTAATGTTAATAGACAGATTGTTTTCTTTTTTGTTATGTTATTATATACATGTGTACAGAACTGTGATGAAGCTATATAAACAGCGCATGGTTGGAGATGGTCGTCAGGTTCTGCTATTGAGCAATAGTGATCTTGTTTATCGGGTCACACCTGTCAGTTGACAGTGTGTGTAATGTCATCACTTCAGTAAATATAGAAGTACGCACATTCACATTTTCACTGTGAACCAACAATACTGAAGTGAGAGAAAAAAAGACAGTAGATGCTTTTGTTATCTTTGCTTCTGTTTGAACATGCAGAAGAGTTCAGATTTCAGTATTCAGTATTTTGTATCTGGAAGATTAATAGTGTAGGCTACAGTTCTGCAGTTAAGAGGCAATCATGAGGTTGTTATATTTAAGTAGGCTCTTTTTTCCCCATATGGCAAACTGTGAGAAAGCTTTGTGATAAAGAAAAGATGATCACTGATTCGGAGAGAATTGATGAATATATATATATATATATATATATATATATATATAATAGGTTTTTCACAGTCTTAAAATTTAAGTGTTTTTCAACAAAAGTACATTAATTGTACTTTATGTTTATTATTTGAAATGAACCATCTTGTTTTGAAGGAGGTCCTCAGACACAGAACATAGACTATAACACAGAATAAAAGCAAAATAGAAATAAAAAGGTATTCAAGTCATGTCATAATGCTTACTCTTGACTAGGACATTCATGTATGCTTTCCATCCTCTGCTCTTTATGATATTTCTAGATGTTTTAGTCATAATGTATGTTCCAGTTATGTATGTAGAAGTGGATCTTTGTATACATAATAACAGGAACTCAAACTTACAGCCATTGCCATTTTGAACCATCACATTCAACACAACAACCTTAAAAAGCTGGAGCATTATTCTCCATCTGCACAGGTGTTTTTTTTTTAGATATCATTAATGTGCCCAGTTCTATTGCAGTGTGTAATTTCAAACCCACCTTCTGACAGGAAGGTGTATAAACCAATTAGCTTGTATTACATGTAGGGCTGCACAAAGTGTTGTGTATTTTTTAGAAGGTGTGTGTAGGTTTCTTCTGCAAGCTTCTTAGTCCTAGAGTTACCCATTATAGTATAAGTGCTGCATATGTCTGAAATGTTTCTATCTATTTTACAGCTTTCTTGTTAGACCATACCACTAGTCCTGTATTGTATCTATCCCAGCCCTCCGAGCTATACACCTGTAAGTCCTAGTGCTTGCTATAACAGATGTCACTGTTGCTGTGGCGCCCCCTGCAGGCTGCTGGAGGAGCTGCTGCAAAAGGAGAAGGAGTACCAGCAACTCCTGAAGGCCACACTGCAGCAGAGAACACACGACCTGGAGATGGTCAGGGTCAGACACAGACCACCAGGTAAACACACTGATTGACCTGATTGATTGATTGATTGATTATTCTTATGTTTGTACTTCTCTTCCTCTCTAAATCTAACTGTTTTTTTTGTTGTTTTTTACAGACATCTCGCCTCCCTCCATCTTCCACATCCCAGCGGACCACGAGCCGGACAAGCAGCTCACTGATTGGCTGAAAGAGCAAGGGGCAGACGCTGACACCATAGATAAGGTTGAATCTGTTGGCTTTTGCACCACCACAGCACATTATGTTAAATGTGGTTTTAAACTGATGGCTGTGATGTTGTATTCTAGTTTGTGCTGGAGGAATACACACTGACTGACGTTCTCAGTGACATTACCAAAGATGACCTCCACTGTCTACGTCTACGGTACCTACTCTCTGAATCCTGGGACAACTAATTTTGACAGAAAGGAACATCAAATGAAGCTACTCTTGGCGGCTGACAAATGTTATTAAAAAAAATGTATGTGCATATATGTACAGAATCTACAGGTTTTAAGATGCATTGTTGTCTCCTTGACATTGACCTTCCATGGTAAGTAGCCATTTTGGAGAGGTTAAATCTTAGTGACCGTGGTGTCATGGATTTTGAGGCACAATCTTCTTAGGTCTACAAGGCTTCAGGCTAGAATTCACAGTATCAAGAGAAGAAACCACGAATTCGAACGCAACAAAAACATGACAGATGTTGGCAAGAAAAAACATTTCTGTAAATTTAAACAGTATGGTGTTTTATGGCATTTCTTTGCGTTTTATTGTATCATCAGACGTGTTTGAGTACAAGTTCCACATGTGCTTTCAGTCTGCTGATCAAAACTGATGATCAGTTACATGCAGGCTTTCCTCATGAGACTTTTGTATTGATTTGTATTGTTTGTGACATTAAGAAGCCTTAATCGATTTCAAGTCCTCACACTGTCTCATACTCACCTTTTGAGAGGACCAGTGATGCAACCAAATCAGTGATTAGGCCTTCTTTTATGAACCTTTTAGTAAAAAAAAGAAGAAGATGATAAAATAAGACAGATAATATGAATTTAAATCAGCTTCCAAGAGTAGCTGAAGTAGGTCTTTTTCTCTAAAAGACGACAAACGTTTGTTTTCTCTTTTACTCCACAAAAATGTGACGCCATCGTAGATCAATCTATCATGACTAACCCTTCTTTCTCTCAGGGGCGGAGTCCTCTGCCGCATCTGGCGGGCCATCCAGCGGCACAGAGAGCGAGAGAGGATGAGGAGCGATGAACGCTCGGAAGATGATGCATGATGGGATACATGGACTACAACTCTGGAGGACTTCTTTTGCAGAAACATGCACAGATCTGCTCGTCTCTCCACGGTGCCTTTTCATGTTGTAGTCTCAGCGCTGTATGTACAGGACTGACTGAATCTTTGTTTGTACATCTCTATACAGTGTCACCCTTGACCAGACCAAAGCGCTTTAGTGCAGGCACTACTGTATGTATCTGTATGTGCATTTAAATGTGTATGTGTGCCACAATGTGTTTATTCTGAAGAATTTTGAAAGAAAAATGCATCAAACACGGAAACAGTTTAAAGTGATACTCCACCCAGAATCATTTGAGTATGAAACCATCACTGTAGACTTAAAACGATTGATGGCCTGATTCTTCACAGCGAATGCAGGTATCAAAATGTCCATAAAAACTTTCAAACTGCTCTTGTAGCATAATCTGTCCATTCAAATTCAAAATGTATTTCACACAGTGCCAAAATATGGTTGCATTGCTTCCATCTTACTCTTACCCACTTACTATTCACAAATGACTGTTGAACTTGAATTAGAGTGCCTTCCTTTTGTTAATCCATTGGTCACAACTGCTCTATCCTTCCTCAAAGTGAACAGGCAGATGGAAAGCAGAAAGACGTTTATGCTGCAGGAGTGGATTGACAAGTTTCTCTAAATGTTTTTATATTGAATCCAAGCACAGCCCCTGTTCCCTGTAAAGAAGTAAACTACCAACTCTCTATCTGTAATGTAATGTATCATCAGTAATATAAATTGTATGGAAATTGTATTCAGTCAAAATATGAAAACCACTTGTATGGTCTCCAAGACTTTTAGACTGATCTATCTGTCAAACGTCCTTTTGGGGTCTGTCCCCTTGTTTTTCAGCCAAATTGCAAACTCATTATAAAACAAAAAAAATGCCTCAAACTGTTTCAGGTTGAATCCTTTTATCATTTACTGGATAATTATTCCAAAACTGTGCAATGATGATCTTCCACATACGACTGGAGATCTCTGTTGTGTGGAAGTCAAACAAATTTCAGCTAAAAGCCTAATGCCTTAAAATTTGTAACGTAAAAATAATGTAGCCACATTGAGATAATTCACTGAAATTTGCACACACATCATGGCTGCCACCACGTCACTGCCTTTACATTTGTACGCATGTTTATTAGTGTAACATTTCATTTACATTCTTAATGAAGTAACTTTTCTTTTCTCCTCTGCGTGTACCTGCATTTAAATGTTTTTTTATTCCAACTGTTACATGTATGTGCTTGTCTGTTTCATGATTGCTTTACAACTGCAATAAACCTGGAAATAATGAAATTGTTTCCTACTTTCCTCTAATGTCAACTCTTAGTAGTGAGATATTTGCACATACTATGCACGGTAGTTGAAGACGAAATGAAATATAACACGACTTTTTCATCTTTGAGGTCATTTTACATGTCGTGAAATACACTTCCAATATATTTTCCATACATGAGGGTATGAGGGAAGTCCGGAGGTGTGTTAGGCTGCGTGGCTGAGACCAAGTGAGGCTGACAGGCAGGCAGACAGGCAATGTTGCAGAGTAGGCAGACAGACGGACAGGCAAGCAAAGTGGCTGGGCGAGGCAGACAGACAGGAAGGCAGTGATCCACATGGGTTGAAACTACGATCTGGCGATGAGTGGAAGGAAGACCAGGGTTGATATGGACACACTGAGAAACAGACACAGACAACAGAGAAACTCTAAGGTTATGGCACAGGCCGTAACAGCCGGTTGCAGCTGTAAGCTCGTTTTTGACCAGAGATTTAAGATACCTACCGTTTATCCCAATCTATGACAGTTAGCCTTCAAATAGCATGTTCCAGTGTTGGGTTAATAATACCGTGGTATTTTATTGATCTTTGAAGAGAAAGTGACGTTGAGTATTTTTAATGGGTCAATTCACCCAAATTACAAGACTAAGAGTCTACAGTCAACAAAAATCACCAAATTGATTATAATTTATCCTGAGGGCTGGGGGACATGAATAGGTGTACCCGATATCAAGGTAATTAATCCTATAGTTTTGGAGACATTCACTCAAAACTACAAATTTGAAACAGCATGGTGTTACTAGATGAAAAATCATGGGGTCACCAAAGTCATTAGGCTTTGTCCTCTGGGGAACATGAAGGAACAAAATTTCATGGTAATCCATCAAATAGTTGTTGAGTCATTTCATGTCTTTTGCATTACTCTGTATAAAACACAGAACATGCTGTCAACAGCTTTCTAATTGCTATCAAAGAAATAGCAAAAAATGACAGATGTTTACAGCGTGTGTTCTGCATGAAACCTCTATGGGTAACTGAGAAAATATGCTGTTTCTTTCTTTAACTCTTTGATTCCAGTTGAAGATTTACATGCTTTTTTTATGGGTTAATAACATTGTCTGAACCTGAATGAACCCTTACTAAAGCTCATTGGGTTACATCATTAACCCATCATAATCATCAAGCCAAACAGCAAAGCTGTTATTCTTAACTGTTTCCACACTGTTAAACTGCTTTAAAGCTCCACCTGGAACTTGAGTATTGGTATTCAGGCTAGTAGTTACAAATTGAAAGCAGACATTAAGCCTGAGCAATTATGTCGAGTGACATCATTTACCTGCCTAACTGGTTTATTTCGCCATACCAAAGGAACAAGAAAAAATTTCAGTTTGCTTTGCTGTTCTGTATTTTGCTTTTAAGGTTTAATAATGGTGTAGGGAAAAGATGATTTCCAGACACTGGAATTTTATTCAAGGAAATAAAGTAAATGCATCAGTTATAGTGAGCCCCGTGCTCATCTTTCCTGCAGCTTTAAATAGTCATTCACAACAGCAACATTCAGTGTTAACTATATCAGCTGGCAAAGAACCTCCATGATTTCTGTGCATTCTTTTAGTTTTCATTTGGCCGAACTGTCCAAGAGTTTTCTTCTGTGTTTGTGTGCATGATTGTAGTTATTAGTTAGCGACAGAAAACCAGCTTGAAACTCCCCAATGAGTAACAAGACTTAAGCAGAGAAAGAAAGACAGAAACAGTTAAACAACACTTTAATCAACATTCAAGGGAAACGTTTTTTTGCAAAGTGTAACAACAAATAGCACAGAAATAATGAAAAAAAACTTAAAATGAAGAAATCTGACTTGAATATAAATAAAGATACAATGGTTTACATTTCTGTAAAGTAACATTTATATTTTGCAATAAAATAAGAAACAGATTTAAAACACATAACTCAAAGGTTTCAGAAAATTTGTCAAACTACAAATTTATTTGCTCGATTGCAGAGAGTTAGATGAAAAGACTGATACCACTCTCATATCTGTCAGGTAAATATAAGGCTAGGTAGCAGCCCCTTAGCGTAGCTTAGCATAAAGAGAGAAAGGGGAAAACAGCTAGCCTGGCTCTGTCCAAAGAGACATGTAATTATTGAAAGCTGAATAATTTTATGATCTATTGTGTTTCAAATTGATGTCTTCATCACAATGCTTTTCTTTGTCCCTGCACCTCTATATAATTAGGTTTGTACGTCAAACGTCAATATGTACTTATATGTCGTCAAGATGGAGTAATTGCAGTTGGTGATTGAACTAACTTTGATTGTGACAGTGCCAATGTTATGACTATAATTGAAGTAATTATAGTACTGCATGTTAGGTACAGTCCCCAATCAGGCAGAATACTTTTTGCAGGTTGCAAAATGCAAGGTGCACCGCACTGCATTTTTTGTTGAAGCCTACAATTTTAAAAAAAGAGTTTAAAAATTGTTAGACGGAATCACCTGTCCTTAGCCTCCATGATTTTGCTCAAGTAGGCCTACCGCACTATTTTGCCTCCAGGCTGCTGTTTTCTGTTCAAATCGTGGTTACTACTGTTGGTAAAATCATGTAGCTTCGGGTATCCAGCAACAGCCACCACTAGTTTGTCCTCCATGATTGATTGATGAAACTTTGTCATCACCACCACAGAAGGCCTGCCTCTCAATTCATCTGATGGACAATGGGGAAAAAAGAACCTGGCTGCTCAAGCAACTCCATGCATGTGTTCGCCGATTAGCATTTAAATAATGGGGTGACCTTGAATTATATAAGTTCATCGTAAGTAAATACCGCTATCAACCTCTCGCCCTATCACATCTACCGACATCGAAGCTGATGAAGTTCACCTGGGCCCTTAGGCTACAAATGCTGGCCCATGCAGCACTTGCCCAAAATGTTTTTTGCTACACACCTCACGATGATAGACATCTGTTGCCTCTAGCTAGCTAACGAGACACATTAAATTCCAGTGAGAAATGGCTAGCAGTAGTAACGCTAACAGAGACTACACTGAATTAGCTCTACAGTTAGTGAGTGTGAGAATTAA
The DNA here is from genome assembly GCF_020085105.1 of Siniperca chuatsi. Lineage (NCBI taxonomy): Eukaryota > Metazoa > Chordata > Actinopteri > Centrarchiformes > Sinipercidae > Siniperca > Siniperca chuatsi. Next base: position 21,019,561 of record NC_058060.1, read on the forward strand.
AAATTTTAATGAAGGTTGATTGCCTATTATATTAATACCATGTTGAAACTTTTTTACACATATACACACACACACACACACACACACACACACACACACACACAGGGCATGAGGTTTAACAATTTAAAGTGTTGTCCTGCAGACTGCTGACTGTAGGGAAAAGTTGATTAGCTGTTGCAAACAGGCTTACACTTATACAAAGAAACAGGGATATCAGAAAGAACATCATGTACTGAGGACAGTATGTATTGTAATGACCATTAGAGGAAAAGTATCAGTTTTGGGGAACGAAGCAGAGACTTTAGCAACTTACAAACAGAGGAAGTGTAGGATTCCTCCACTAGGGCGCTGTCTCCACACGAAGGGTGGAATCGTGTGCCAAGAGGCTGGGACCAGCCTGTGCACCACCGAAGGGAGAGCTAAGTCTAAACCACAGCTCCTCCCCACCTCTGTAGAAACCAGATAGTTGTACATTTTCATTTAAAACTCTGTGTAATGTTAAGAAAGGCATTCTTTTTTAGGATGATGGCTACAGATTAACAGCTTGCTGACTGTGGTTTTCTGAATAGAAAAGATCCTTGTACAAGATGCTTTTGATCCTCCAATTTTTTAATAAATGCCAAATTAAGGAATAGCTTCTCTCCAGACTTTTCTTTTGCAAATAAACAAACGCGCTGACATGAGAAATTAACTGAATGGGTCCTAGGCCATCAAGGAGCTGCACGAGTTAGGAGCACAGAAACCCCTGTAGACATGTCACGTCAGCATTTTAAAAATAGTAACACAAGTTGTGAAAAGGCCTCATTCTGGATATTAATATTGCTAGCATGTAGCCTATTCCTGCTGTTTACCATCAAAATATACTGGACACTATGCCAGATGTGCAAAAACCTAGATGCCTGCAGAAACCGAGGACGCATTGTTTTGACAGATTCCCTCTTGAAAAACTGATTGAAGTAGTAGCTCTTGACAGGAACATACACTTAATTTTAATTTAGCTTGGGGGGCTAGTTAGCTAGCTAGGTTACTTTTTTTAATATAACTGGAATTTGTAAACTGGTATAACTATCTTCACACTTTTATTATGTGTTAAAGTAAGGCTGTATTAACATTAGCAGGTAGCATATGTCAAAGAAAGATTATTCCCTGTGCTATGGTAAAAGAGAACTCATAGCTGAACGCATTTACATGAATTTTACAAGTTGAGCTGATGTATTTTTTCAGAGAAACTTGCATTACTGTACCTTTTGTAACACATATGGTGACAGATACTTTGAAAGTCTATTTCACAGAGATTTCAGTTTAGTAACAGAAGACAAGTAATAATAGTGACAGAGACTGGTTGTCTGCAGTTTATATTCAGGACATTCAGGTTTTGGTCTTCCTCCTCTGAAGGCGTCTGGGGTTTCTGTTGCTGCTGAATAGAAACACAAAGCGAGCGAGTCTGCATTACTCCACAGTGACAGGATGAGTTTTTGATAGCAGCATGTTATACAGTTTATGATTACATATAATTTTTGTGTTGTCTTAAGGGGATAAAGGTGTGTATCAGGTTGAGAGAAGGGACAATAGATTGTTACCATTTTGAATATCTTCTGCACAGATAACACTGTGGCTATTCTATTAAAAAAAATTCAAACTAATTTTTTAGTTCCAGAGCTTGCCTGTAGATAGGAAACCCTTCTGTTTAAAGGAAAACACTACTCAAATTTGAGTGTTTTCATTTATTTTATTTAGGTTTATTATTACCCACCCACACCAAACTTTAATTAGCTAAGCCTCGCGCATGCTTAGTTACTGTTGCTATTCCAGTCTAGCTTTTTGTTCAGGTATGGCACATATGCTGTTTACGATGATAACGGTGGCAAATTTACTTAAAATTCTTCAGAATTTTTTAATTTTAGACAGATGCAGACAAAAGCAATCTTCTCATTTTTAGCTGGTGACCATCAATTTTGCCAGCTGAAATGTCATGAGCAGAGTTCATGCTGCTCAAGCAGTACAGCTGCTATCTAGCTAATTCAGCTAACACTAGCTCAATGAGTTTTTCCGTCACTAACTTTGTTGTTTCAGACCCAGCCACACCCTCCTGTCCTCCTATAACCCCTTTCCTGCCAGTTTCTCCACCTTACCTGCTCCACCCACTTACTCACCTGCTTCCTATTCCCTCTGATTACCTCTATAGCATATATATCATCCCACTTCCACTAGTCCTTTGCCAGATTGTCTTTTGCATGGAGCTAAGCATTCCAGCGTTCCTGTTTCCTGTTTCCTGTTACCTGTCTGATTTCCTAGAAACTGATTCTTTGCCTGCCCCCCTCTTTGTTTGCTTGCCTGGTTTTGACCCCTACCTGTTTTTTTGATTAAAGATATTGGACTTGCTCTTACCTAACTGTCTTTGAGTCGTGCTTGTGGGTTTCTACCTGTTCTGTGCCAACCACCATTATAATTTGGCTGAATTTCATTTATTTATTTTTTTTGGTCTCCAGCTGACTACTGTATATAAAACGAGAACCTCGTTAAAGAGGTCTTTAATGTGCACTTGATGGCTACATACATGATATTGCACTAAAAGGCTGAGGCTAAAGATGCATGTCTCAGGCAAAAAGTTAGCCTCGAAAGTTAGTTCTCATGATATGTCCTTGGATCCAAAGAGCACCTGTTTTTTTGATACCTGCATTTGTGAAGTAGCACTCCTCAGCCGATCTACTGGCCTGGTCTTTTTCTATCTCTAAAGATAAAAGCATTGTTCTTGTATTGTAAGGTAGAGTTAGTTAGTTAGCTCATATTTTGATTGATTGGACAATCGGTGTTTGAGGGAGGGGTTAGGAGAACAGTCAGTTGTTTAACACCTGGTAACATTATGTATAATGTGTTGTCGGGTGGTACATCTGAAATTGAAAGCAGAGATAGTAAAAGACTTCCAAAAAGTCACTGTTGTGCATTGTTAATCAGCTGTGTGTGTGTGTGTGTGTGTGTCAATGCGTATGTTACCACAAAAACGCAAGAAGATTTCGTATCTTGTGAGGTGTCGGGTCCACGCACACTTGGTAACGTTTCCACTTTAGTATACTTGAAGAGGAACAGAAACAATTGTCAACAAGATACTGATATTAGCAGGAAAGAAGGATATAAGACTCCACTTCCAAAACTCTTTGGACTCTGAAAGTAAGCTAAGGACATGAAGGGAAAAAAACACGAAGGACCGCCAAGTTCAAGGAGTCATACTGTATATCACATACACAAAGAGACCCAGAGAAAAAAAAAGGACAATGCAGGAAACATAACCTTACACTGCATTAATGCTGCACCCTTCTGTAATGCCCTGATGCCGGCACTGCACCGCCCCTCGTCTTTTTACAATGGATTTCAGAACACGGACTTCAGAGAAAGCCGTACAGCAACCATGATGCCCTGCACAAACACACACACATCAGGTTACCTCCAGTACTTAAGATAACATCTTGAAGGCTGTTGGCTCATACAACTTTTGTGGGTGTGGATGTGATTCATGTTCCATATTGTCAGGGCCTTCCTGTGTTTGGGCTGGACAAAATACTAAGTTAGAAATTATATTAAGTGACCTCTCGCATCCTTTGTTCGAGTCATAAAGACGCACTACATCTTAATAGCTCAGACTCAAAGAACATCCAATACGAACTCAGTATGTTGTGTTGGGCCAATCAGCAAAACAAAACCTCATGTAAACTACTATTTAAACTAGATGATTATGATATAAAATGAAGAAGGATTCTATGACTGCATGGGACATTCTTGGACTCAAAATCATACAAAAACATTTTCATGCACATTTTTCTAGAAATTGGATGTCCCAGGAGAGCTGCTGTATTTTAAACCTGCATTGATTTTTTTTTCACCACCATGAAAACAGCTGCCTGCTGTAGCTCAAAGTGATTCTAGCAAGGGAACATTAAAGTTGCGTGCCAACAATGAGCTGAAAGATGCCAAAAAGCTCTGTAGCACTGAGGGGAACTGCAGTCTTGTGATAATTCTGTTTTTGTCACTATGAGCTACCCCTTTCACATTACACGTAGTCATTCGATCCATATGAAAATATTTATTAGTATAGCTTTAAACAAATATGTTCGTCCAGTCAAGAGAACATACATCTGGGCCATACCCATTCATGTCAAAAGGATTTCGCTAGCCAAGAAACACAACATACTGCAATCAAATTGTAACAATGACTTACCTGCTGCCTGAACAATGACGGCCAGCCAAAACAAAGCCAGTTTAAAAATAGAAAGCAGCCTCATTTCGCCAGAGATGAGTTATTGATCTTGCTTTAAAAGAGTACAATAATGGGTGTGAAAGTGAAGCAACGACTGGATATTGTTCGAGATACCCATAGAGATATCGGAGGGAGGGCCTAACGGTACTTTTTTTTGTGTGTGTGCGGATTTTGTTACCTTACACAAGAGGTGCTTTCCGTAAATTTGACTGCAGTTTTTTTGCACAGTACAGCAATCTTGACTTTTCTGTGTTTGTGTGTGGATTGAGCAGGTTACATTTCCTTCACAAGATCCCTGAGAGTGATTAGATTTTATTTTGATGCAATCACAGTAAAGAATATTTCAAATTGCCAAATAAAACTCAGACAAACATTACACAGGAGGCTGCTTTTTATCACTTGCTTGCCATGAACTGTTGAAACATGCAATCAAAATCAAAGTTAATTTTTCCAGCCTTGGCACCTGGTATCATTTACAGCTAAGTAACCTTGTTACCTTGGATTAAAGCTCCTATGTCAGAGTTTTTCTTTATCTGTGATCAACTGTAGTGGAAGTTTCTGTTTCCTTGACGCTGTCTTGTACTTGAAAAGCTTTGCATCATACTAAAGTCATTTAATTTGTTTTCAGTAATGGCTGCAACATTCCAGCAAATTAAACTTGAGGTGTCTTGAGCATCATTTTATACACTTTTCCTCAAAATTCAACCTGACATATTTGGTATCTTCAGAAACTTTGGGATCTCTACAAGAGTTTAAAGTTCTATGGGTTTGAACAATGTTTGGATGCAAAACGTGAGTTTGAAATCACTGTTCCACCAGAGAGTTATTGAGGTTTAAAGCTGCAATAGTTGATTGTTTTGGCCACTTGTTAGGTAGCATAACAACCTGTACACATCACATCATTGACAAACTATCTCTTGTATTAGCAAAAATTGATTATTTTCACATAAAGCAGACACAAAACAATATTAATATAAATTTAGAGTTGTGTTTTTGTGATGTGACAAATGTAAGGCCAAGCCTTTTAGCTCTATGGTCTCCACAAACTCTTGAGAAAAACCAGCTAGTCGCTAACTTTGTCTGTCTGCCGTTTGGTACTGGACAGATAGCGTACATTGGTTTATGAGACTAACATATGAGAGCTGAATTTGCGGGTCACAAAACCAAAAAAAAAAAAAATGCTAAAAGAGCTTAAAAAGCTTGGTACAGCTAATGGCAAATGCAGAGTTGAGGGAAAATTCTTTCCAGGTTTCATTGTGAACGACAGTCATTTGATCCATTGTTAATATATGAATATTGATTGGTGCAGCTTTAATGGGTCACTTTAATTTTTCAGAAGGTAATTTGAGCATGAAGTTTTTATTTGGATGTTGTCTTAGGTGTAATGTGACCTACAGTACAGAAGCAGCCAACAATGTCAAACCCATTGTGCAAACTTCCTTGGCTGATAAACACGATAAGTTTACAAGAGGCATTACACTTCAGCGTCAACAAAAGATAAGGTTACTGCCACTGTTGAATGAAAACCTTGAGTCTGTAAAGTGTGATCTGGTCAGGAATTAATAAAATTTTACTTGTTTTATGAAAGTTGTTCATTTCCTCAACCCATAGAAGTGCATGTAAACCTCAAAATGACAAACTCTTTAAAAACTTGAACCCTTGAGGTTAACCGAGGGCATGTTTTACACCTGCAACACTACAGTATTGTTATCTCTGTCTGTTATGGAAAGAAGGAAATAGCAGCTCTCACGTCAGCATTGTAGACACAAGTTCACATTCATGGACATTCCCACTTTCATAATCTATGAACTATTTTAAGCACCTGTGCTATTTTTAGCTCATGGCTGTGGTATGAAAATAGATTTCAAACTCTGAGTAACCTCATATGCAAGAAGAGAGGTCACAATGTTTTCAGGAGTTTGCACATATTTTATTCCTTATTCATTCTGATTGAGTCTGTAGCAGGGTTGAAAGATGACATCAATAAGGCCTCCAGGTTAATGGAAACATAAAAATAATTTTCCTCAATGTAACTGTGAAATTATATGGAAAATACAGAGAGTTTGGTGCACACAAAGCTTTATCTAGGCCTACTGAAAAGAATAGGAATACTGTAGATCTTTACCCCACATGTGGTAATTTTATAGTTAAGACTTATGGACCATGATTGGATACTTAAGCATCAACCACACACTTTGACATACAGTGAAGGAATCCATAAACTCGTACCTTAGAAACTGTTTTGTACTGTTTTGTATTGCTACTTAATAGCTTGCAAGCATTTGCAAACCCATAGCGTCAACTGGTGGATGCAATGTGTGATTTCTTCGCTTCCAGTGGGTTTTCACTGTAACACTGGCAATTAAACGGGAACTCCACCAATTTTAAACATCAAAGTCTGTTTACAGGTCTTGGGGAAGCTGACGTGCCAGATGGTTTGTTACACAGAACCATCTGAGAAGTCGTCCTTGGAAACCCTTTGGAAAAGGGCACTATGATGTAGTAGGAGTGCCAAAGCCAGTCAGGAGAAGAGCAAAAACATCTTTTCATAGTAACAATAAACACGTGGTTAACATTGTGAAACGGTCGTAGTTTGGTTAGGTTTAAGCACCAAAACTACTTGGTTCGGTTTAGGCACTAAAACTTATTTTACGTTTTACGGTTAAAATAAGTAAGTAAGTAAGTTCCGTTAGTAACTCACAGTAAGTCACGTGACATAAACACGTGAATAATGTGAAGTAAATCACGTGACTTAACTTACGTAGGTCATGTAACTTACGTACGTAAATTAACTTATGTAACTTAACTTATGTAGGTAATACACAGGCTGTAGAAAGTTCCTCCTCTCTCATCAGCTAAAGGCCTCTATTTGTCTTTCCAATCAGGCATTGCTATCTGAGCTACGTGCTCCTGAGAGAAACTTTCTCACTTTTAAAACATTCTGACTTCACATACCATTCACATATGGCAAGTTAATTTTTTCAGTCCATGTATTTTTCAAAATGTTGTTATCATGACGTACCTTCCAGTTTAGTCATGGTGAGATGATATGCATAATAACTCACCCACACACACAAACACATTTGCGTTGCTATACGGAAGAAAGTCATTGAATAACTTGTCAGGGGGAATAAAAAGATAAAAATGTATTCATGCTGGAAGAGCTTAACTTTGTGCCTGCTTAATGTGCATGCACAACAACACACTTCAAAACGTGAAATACAAATTTTTGAAAATCTACATTAATTGAAAATTTGGCCATTAGGTAAAACACACACAGACAGTTTGTGTGTTAACATGTTAGCTGAAAATTCCTTGCTTCCAGATTCAGCAGACATGGAGCAAACATTAGCATCCATTTGGATAAATGTTTCCCACCTGATATTCACTCTCTTTTAGCTCTGTTTTTGGTCTCTGCCAACTCCTGAGGGAAATATCTGGCTCTTTAGTTCCTAAATGCTCCACTATGTGTATAGGTGGTGTACAGAGGGTTTTCAGAGCTTTTTCTCTGAAAACCGCTGCCTGCTGCAGCCAAAAACAAGAGTGAACCAAAACATGAGCTGAAAGTCACTATAAAGCGCTGTAAAGTCAAGGGGAGCTGCAGATTCAGGTGATAATTCTTTGTAGGTTCATCACTACAAGCGAACCCTTTAACATTGTTTTCACATTGTCATTTGATTGACTGATTATAGCTGATTTAAATCTGATTCAAAGCCAAGTATCAAGTAAAGCTTGACTTCTTAATATAAGAAATACCTGACATGCCACCTGACTTAGGTAGCTTTAAACAGTTAACTTTCTAACAGCAGGTGTACCTTTCCTGGCTTATTTCCACATTCGCGCATGTAATTACACAATCCTCCCAAACACGGGAAATCCCCAGACAGGCTTTACTTAAGGAGGGAGTGCAATGCAGCACCTGTCACACTCTCACTGAATGCCTTCAGGAACTTTACACCACTTAAGCTACTACAGCCTCACACACTGACACAGACCGGCAGAGCAAGCACACCAACTGTAGAACCATGGCAATCAGCAAAGTGTGTCTCATGGCAGCCCTGTGCTCTCTCGTAATCCTCACCACCTTTATTGGCAGCACACAGTCAGGTAAGTCCTTCAGCTATTACTGCTAATACACGTGGAGTACCCTGGATTTCTACCATACTGAAGGATTTCTGTCATCACTGTCAAATGTAGCTTTATGATTTAGGAACGGATAAGGAAGGGAAAAGTTCTAAATTGTCGTTTGATTTATATTATTGTAGTACATGAAGTATCTGCAAATTTTAAAGCTCTAACAAAATGACCATAGAATTAATATTATACAGTTTCACATCGTAACCAGAGTTTAAAAGCAGGAAAATAAACTTTGAAAAGGTTGCTCATGTCGTATTTTTGTTTACAATTTGTTTGTGTGTGTGTCTGTGCAGCGAGCTGCTGCCTGAGGTACACCAAGCGTCATTTTCCATGCAAACGGCTGCTGGGCTACACCATCCAGAACATCAACACTTCCTGCGACATCGACGCTGTTATGTGAGTTAACGGTTCAGTGTCTCATGTCAGGGTACAATGCTGCAAATTAGGAGAGAAATTATATCACTTTAAATTCAATAGTGACAGCAGCACAGAGAGCAGGTCAAAAACAGGTAGAAACAATCAGATAAAAAAATCAAACCAGTCAGGTATCTGATATGTGTCATAGTCTCAAATAGATCTTACTGTAAAATGCTGGTTTGTGCATGTTGTTCATTACATAAAATGTGCAGTAATACTTAGAATAAGGGCTGCAATTACTGATTATTTTCATCATTAACTAATCTGCAGGCTATTTTCTTGATTGAAACACTGAAAAGTGCCTATCACGTTAGCCCAGAGCACAAGGTGACGCGATCAAATGTCTTGTTTTGTCTGATAACAGTTAAAACCCCAAAGTATTAAATTTGCTATATTGTAAATTCTCACATTTGAGAATCGATTACCAAAATAGTTGCTTATCTTTTGATAGACTAATCAATTAATTGACTAATTGTTGCAGCTCTACTGGACGCAACTCACTTACAACTTAACTGACAAAATACACCTGAAATACAAATGTGGCAGTGCGCTCAAGTAATCAAAGTTCAGGTGGCTGAAAATACATAGAAAATAAGAGACAATTTAACCAGGATATATCACAGGAGAATGGGATTTTATATCTTATTTAACATATCTTGTGTGTGTGTCTGCTGATTCTGCTTTCTTGATCGAGTCTTTATACCGCAATCAAAGATAAAGTGTGTGTGTGTGTGTATGTAAGATATTTGGTGTTTGAATTTGGACAAAAATATGCTTTGACTGAAGTTAAAGCAAATAAATCCTGATTCTTAAAATGTGGCCCAAAATCAATCATGAAGTGCTGCAGCACTTTTTGAGAGCAGCTAGTTTGGACAGGGTCACTCTGTGTGAGGAAACGCTGTAAATAAGTACTCTAGTACTTATTACTTACTCTGAGGTTAATATACAAGCTGACACACAGGAATGAGACCACAGAAGTGTGATTAAGTGCATTCATGTGCCTCGTGTGTGATCATTTCCTCATTGTTTCTTGGATCCCACAGCTTCCACATTCCAGGGAGGTTTGTGTGTGCTGACCCTTTAGCCAAGTGGACAAAGAGAGGGGTGGACTGCTTGGAGTGAGTACACGCATGTCTCCCTGGCGTGTTTAATGTAGTTTTTCCTGCACACTATATTCTTTTGGTACTCTAACCAAATACTGAACCAAATTCATGTTGTGTTTCCATTTTTCTTTGTAGTGAAAGGAAGAGGAAGACCACTGAGATCCTCAAAGAGGGAACCGGAGGCAACACCACATCAGCTTAAACTCTATACCACAGCTAACGTCTGCAGCATATGACTCTTCTCTTTATGCATTCCTGCATCCAGTTTGCCAGTGAAAAATGTTAACTTAAATACTGTTGTTACCTTACTGTAACAAAGACTATCGTGTGATTTTTTTTGTTAATTTCTTCTTATATTTGTTCTGTTTTATAAACAGGGAAGCGTAGTATTCTTAATACATAGTAAACTGTAAGCTGTAGCTACAGTGCATCAACACAATAAAAAAAAGAACACATTGTTTTCGAAAAGTATTGCAATATTTTTGTAAATTCTGTGTTGACATTTACCAACTCTGACATTTTGAGGTCAGAGATGGAGTATGAAACAGTCTTCTCAAAAAGTTTTGATTGTAATTGCTATTGTCAAAGAATTTTATTAAAACAGATGTTTAAGAATACATTTGTCTGTCACTGTGGGTTTCACTACCTTCACCACGTCCACACAGGTCATTTCATAACTTTAATACAACTTTTTTAGTTATGGCATTTACAAAACACCTTTTAATTTTATCTATATAGTACAAATAATACAACAAGAAGAAAAAAAACAAGATTTTGTCACAAAATTATACATCATATTTATAGTGTATTATATATATATATATATATATACATTTTTTTTTTTTTGATAGTACTTCTATTCTTGTGTGCACTGACGTAAAGGCGAGCAGCTGTAACAAAAGAGTTTCCCCTCTGGGATCAATAAAGTATTTCTGATTCTGATATGACATCAGGTGACTCCTGCTGTACAGTCACATAATATACATTGCAACTTTCTACTGTACAGTCAGTGATAAGTCAGTCAATAAAAAATCTGCATTTTAATTAGACTGCAAGAAATCAACATGAGCACTGTAATAGTAGCATTACTAAGACAAGAGGAGAGATCTGAAAAATGTGTGGTTCATATTTGATACTGAGTCTTTGTCACAATGTTTTTCCCCAGAAGAAGAGACTGTTGTCTGGCTGATAATGAACAATGTAATAAAGCTGCAATAAAAAATTATAATTTTGAATAGCAGATTCAGAAATGCATGTCAAATGAAACAATGATATATTGATAATAATGATTTAATTTTGTCCTTTTAAATATTCAAACCGGAGATTTCATGTTTTTTAAGGCTGCACCATTACATCAAATCAAAAATATTCTAGATGTCTTGTGCATCATTTAATACACATTTCCCCGAAAATTCACTTCTTTGGAAACCTAAAGAAGTTGTCTTTGTGCCTGAAGCTGCACAAACTGCAAAGGTAATGAAACAAATGTAATGTAATGAAAAACCTTCCTGCAACCTGTCTATTCGAGTGACATGAAATTGTACGCGTGTAATGATTGTACATTTCATTTCACATTAATAGACAGGTTGCGTAAAGATTGGTAGTATCACTTTACAGTTGACAGTTTGAAATGTATCTGAAAGTGATCTATGATTTTTATCAAACCCAACTGGCAAATAGAGGGAGGTGTTTTCTTTGTCCTGAACAGAGTGAAATGTATTGAAATGTATTGAACGTTTTCTGGTACAGGATATAAATCCTCCACACCAGATTCTACAACTCCAAACAAACAACCATACAACAACAAAAAAAACACAGTATACTTATTTGAAATCACAGTAGTTTCACAAAAAATCACAAATCAGCTTTATAATTATACAAAATATCTTCTGTTGACCAGATTTTATCCAATCTATTTTTAAAAGAGTTAACTGAAGGGGCCCCTGCTACATCCTCTGGAGTGTGAAGAAGTTTTTTTCTCTTTTCAGAGAAATGCTTTAGTGGGAATAATTTTAAGGAGTTCTTTATTCTATATTCTGTGAACAAGCTTATAGACCTCAATCATGTCTTCTCTATGTCTCCTGTATACTAGAGTTGGTAATTGTAATTTTCTTAACATTTAACATATGACATGAATTAGTTTAGTGGCTCTTCTCTGAACCTTCTCATTTTTTCTATATATTTTAATTTAGTGAGCTAAAGTATTTTTTATTTTATATATATATACCTCAGTATATGTCAATATCTGTCACTTATTTATCTGTCATTATGTTCACTGCCCCATCAGAGAAGTCAAAGGCAGAGCTCACATACTATCTCATAAAAACTATTTCCATTTCACCTGTAATTAGTCCTAACTTGGTCTTCCAGTTTGGTGGTATAGAGTTGGAGTATAATGGCAGCAACCTCCTTCAGATATAGTTTGGGTAATTTTGTGGTAAAACAAACAAACAAATTCTAAACCAATGAACTACCCTGGCTGTAAACCTCACAGAGAGAGGATTACTGTCACGGTCTGTTCACCACAGTGAGGAGGAATCTGTCCTCACCATGATCGTCTCTGGTTTTCAGAGCTTGGCGGAGTTTCTCCCAGAACAGCTCGGTGTGCTCCCCGGCTTTCGGCCAGCTCAGGTAGGTCTGCCTCTTCAGCAGCTTCCTCATGCGGTAGTAAGGAGACAGCAGAGGGGTGGGAATCTCCTCCAGAAACACCAGGATCAGCACGTCCTTCTGCTCATCGAACAGACGGAAGCTGGACCGAAGAAAAAGATGGATGAGGAAGAGGACGCTCATCATATCCATGGTATGAGATTTCTCTTTAACCCAGTAACTCGATTATTTTCATTATGCATTAATCTAACTACTATTCTCATTTATCAACTAAATGTTTTGTCTGTAAAATGGCAAAAAATTGACAAAACGACCATCACAAGTTCTCAGATTTGAATTGCATGTTTTGTCTGATCAACTGTCGAAACCCCCAAGGTATTCGATTTACAATGATACATGTAAAACAGAAAAGCAGCAAATCCTCATATTTGAGAAGCTGAAACTATCAAATGTTTGACATTTTTGCATTGATAAATGACCTGAACATGAACGGCCATCAAAACGGATTAATCAACTAATTGTTTCAGAACAAAAAAGTTTTTACGTCTGTCTGAGATGTAAAAGTTGGCGCATCAATAAGAAGGCAATGGAAACACACTGAATAATCATGACGTACAGCAGCATGTGACTTAAACGTCTTAAACGTCCACTGAAGATATGTTTTCCACATCGTTTTTCATAGTTTGAGGTTTGACTGGCACTCTTTTAATTGCATCATCTCATTGCGCCCTCTTCTTCTGCAATGGTCTGATGGCATCTGACTGGAACTTTAGCACCACCAACAGTAATGCTTGTAAACACACATTAATTTGCATTTTCTTTAGCAGATTTTCAAGAAATTTGGTTAAAATTTGTGCTACATTTGAATGGAAACTTGACTTTAAACTGGCTCATATTTATGGGTACATTGTGATGTATAAACAAAATAATAGGAGAGAGCTGGACTCAGTAAGAACATAATTTCTGTCTCCTTTGTTTGAAATTAACCAAATGCCAAGTCAGAGTGGGAAGACTCGACCTTTTCCTTCTTTTTTCCAATGGCTTTGTATTAAAAGACTTGTTTATTTTATTGCAAGGTTAACACGTGTGTATCAACAGTTTATGTAAATAGCATAACTATTAAAACTCACAGTATTAGCATAGTGGGCATAGCCAGTGATGGATTAATCACACAAACGGGCTTCATACAGAGTTAGTGAGGTTTTATTCTGCCATGTGTCTCAGCTCAGAGATGTTTAAAGTCAGCCGACACATTACCTGGCCACCTGGATCTCTCTGGAGCACCACTCACTCTCGAGGTATCTGCGACTGATCACACAGATGGTCTTCCTGCTTCCATAGATGGCATCTGTGATGTTATCTATGATCGGTCTACCTGAGGAAAACAGAAATTAAATCATAATCTGTATTCCTCTGATGGTGCAGTACAAAAAGTACTATGGTGACACCTTCTGGAGTACAGATGAAAATACAAAACAACTGTCATGGCTAATGCACATATAAGTAACATGCACCTCAGTTTATTGAGTGCCAGATTACAGCTTTGCATGTCTAGTGTGCACACTGAAATCAGATGGCTTTTGCTGTTTTGTCTTGAAACTTGTGTATGAAACCTAAAGGAGAGAAATATAACTTTCTTTTAGTGAAAGTGGACTCAAAAGTCCATAATGCACTGCAGATATTTAAGTTAGGGGTATTAGCCATCAGAACAAAAAAGTTGTCATTATCTCTTTCTAGAAAGCATCATAAATTGATTTTATTTATCCTAATATCTGTGGATATACTGTATTTATCAATCCTTCAATGCCATCACCATCATCAAGCTTCATTCAAGACCCAACATAAATTTTGAACTGAGTAACTGTGAAATGTTTTGAACATGCTCAGCCACCAAAGATATTACGAATCATCCTGAGGGGGCATGAATGTGTACATCAAATCAACAAGATCAAAACTATTGGATGTATTACTTATGTAATACTTAGACATTTCACTCAAAACCACAAATGTCAACCTAATGGTGACGCTAGAGGAAAAGTCAGGGGATCACCAAAGTCACCAGGATTCATCGTCTGGGAACCATGAATGTCTGTATAAAATTTTGTGCCAGTTCATCAAGTAGATGTTGAGCTATTTCACAGGATGAGTGAACACTTCCATCCTTCCAATAGTTGTCAAGACATTTCACTAAAAGCTAATAATGTCAACATGTCAACACAACTGGTGGCGGTAAAAGAAAGTCAGGAGATCACCAAAGTCATTAGGCTATCCATGGATATCTGTACAGAATTTCATGGTAATCCAGCTGATATCTCAGTCTGGACAGACCAACCAAAAGATCGACATTGCCGTCCCAAAAACCATGCAACTATAAGGCTAAAAAAATCTAAAAACTTCAGTGGACTACATTTTGAATTCAAACTTCCCCATTAAAGCTCAGCTGGAGTAAATAAAATGATTTGTTTCATGCCAGGTGTAAAGGGCAGTCTTACCTGGCTCAAAGTCTCGATGGTGCAGACACAATCTCCAGCCCTGCTCTCCTTCCAGTTTTGGCAATAGCTCTCTGATGATCCATGGCTCATCATGAGTGTTGTAAGAGATAAAGGCATCATACTGATTAGGACCTTGCTTGTTTTTATGCTTTTTGTCAAAGAGCAAAGCCAAGAAGAAGTAGTAGGCGTAGGCCAGTTGCCACCTCAGGAAATGGTAGGTGAAGGACACCACCATAAACAGGATGATCGTACATGTGGTGGAGATAAAGCAGATGAAGTCAATATCCACTATGCAGGAGCTGACGTCGAGGTCAAACAGTTTTGTATCTTTAAAGTCTGGAGGATAGTTGCACAAAAAGTTATAGGCGTCAAAAACTTGAGTTTGGTTATCGTTTTGTGCCCACTGGAGGAACCAGGCGTTATCACAGTCACAGGTGAAACTATTGCTTTGAAGATCCACATAAACGAGAGCTGGTATGGACTTTATTACATCCTTGCTGATGACTGAATATTGATTCTTTCTCGCCTGAAGGAACTCCAGCTTAGTAAGGTTGGCATTTATAAAGAAATCTAAAGACTGAAGTCTTGTTGCAGATATGTAGAGGCTTTTTAGGCTTTGAATTGGGGAAAACAAATCTGGAGAGAGATCCCTAAGATCATTTGTGCTAATGTCAAGTGTTTCCAGTCTAGGCGTGTATTTAAACGTGTCTTTGTGCAAGGATAAAAGTTGAATGTTCCTGGTGTTGAATTCCAAAAGATTTGTCAAACCTTGCAGGAAGTTGCGAGGCAGCTGGGCTTTCCCCCTGTAGTGTTGTGCAGGAATAGCTAATGTCTCCAGAAGGGACAGATGAGAAAATGGTGGATCAGCCAAAGCTGAACTGTCTGAATATTTAATGTGATTGTCCCTCAGATCCAATCTTCTTAAATTTATCAGATCATTGAAGCATTTGTTTATTCCATTTATTTTTATATTATTCGATTGCAGCTTAATATCTGTAAGACTCGTCAATCCAATAAAACACCCGTTTTGAAGTTCACTTATTTGATTTTCATGCAATGACAAGTTCTGTAGGGACTTCAAGCCCTGAAATTCCCCATAGTTAATGGCAGTGAGTTTATTTTCATTCAAATGCAGTTGTCTAAGATTTGTCAAGTATTTTTTGAAAGCACCGTTTAGTTTGAAGATTTGGTTGGTCTGTAGCTTTAAAACTTCCAATCTTATTAAATCCTTGAAAATACACCCTTTTAGAGCTGAGATTGAATTCAGATAAAGGCTGAGGTGTCTGAGCTTTGTCAGATTGGCGAAATCGTGACATTCAAGTGAGGTGATGTTATTTCTGCTGAGATCCAGCTCTGCAAGAGTTGGTAGATTTCTTGTGGCAGCTGGAACAGATGGCAGTTTGTTTCGACTCAGACTCAAGATCCTTAAACCTTGAAGAAATCTGAAGGCCTCGTCTTGGATCTGTTGTATTTGATTATCTGTTAAATCTAACTCTGTTATGTTAATACACAACTGAAACAAATTTGAATGGATAAATTTGAGTTTGTTACGTCGCAGTTGAAGAGTGGACACTGTTGGGATGGTGCAGGAAATGTTGATTAGTGCTGTAAGTCTATTTTTCATTTCATTCATCCTCAGAGAAGTCAGAGAGGAATTAAAGCTCTCTAGTAATGTTTTAATGTCATCAGCCATTTGAAGCCCACTAATATCAAGAGTAGACACTCGACTAAGAAAAGTCTTGTTACGCACGTCCCATATCATCTTTTGCTTTTTAGAGCCAATGATTAATCGGGTGAGATTTGGAAAAACATCTGCAGTGATCCTAAAGACTGCAATGGGATTTTGAGACAAATCGAGGGAAGTGAGTTCTAGTGAGCTGTTTGTCAGTTCCCATGAATGAAAGGTGGTTAAATCGTTGTTACTGATTAACAAATCTTGTAGATTTGGCAGGTGCTGTAATATAGAATGAACTTTTGTTAAGCGGTGCAGTTTGTTGTCAGAGATGTCCAAAAACGTCAAGCTTTTCAAGGACTTAAAAGAGGTGGATTCCACTGCTTTGATGCGATTTCTGTAAATTCTTAGCTCTGTGAGGTTGCTCAAACCATCAAAAAGATTATCTCCAAGTTCAACAAGTCTATTATTGTTTAGATTTAACTTCTTGAGGGAAATCAGATTGGCAAAGGCACCTGTATCTATCTGCGAAATGTAGTTGCGGTTTAGGTCTAATTGTGTCAAAAGTGATAGTTGTTTGAAATCTGATACTTGTATTTTTGTAATTTGGTTTGCAGACAAGTCTAAACCTTTCACTGTTGAGGGAATATCGTGAGGAACAGCTCTGAGTTTACTCTTAGTGCATATGGCCGTTTCGTAACTGATTCGGCAAGTCTTCAGTGAAAATCCTGCAACTGGAACAACAAAACTGCTGATATTCAGCAAGAAGAAGATAATAAGTTTAAAACATATTGATCCTCCTTTTGGCATTGTTTTCTCCTCTTTCACTCCAGTGCTCATGTTTAAATCTTCGTCCAACCAAATTGCAATTTCTCAACGTACAGTCCACTTGGTGAATAAAACTACAGAAGGTAATCCTGAAAATCCAATAAAACAAACAAATAAAGACCATTACTAAGAGTAACAAACAAGAAATACTCAAAATTAGAACACTCTCATAAATGATGATCATATATAGGTGCAGTATTTCATTGTGGAAACAGAAAAAACTTTAGAAAACAGACAGTTTCTTTAATCTTATTATAAATGGTCAAGTCCAAAAATAAAAGACTGTGTTATGAACATATGACAAATAATGGTTTCTGATACTCACTGTGTCACACAAAGAAGAGCTGATTAATCATGGATGTCGTATCCACAGAATCTTGTAGTTTAATTATCTTCCTTTGCTCAAATAAAATGTTCCTCTCAGATGAAAGGAGTGGATCTCTTTCAAAGTAATATGCAGTGTACATGAGACATGAACACTTTTCCTCCGCCTGTTGTCTTGTTCGCTTTCTCATAAATCGACCGAGGAAGTGAGAGTAGCTGTCAGGATGGGATGTTCCTTGTTATCAGTGGCATCTGAGCTTCAAAATTTACTGTATATTCAAACCTCTCAGCTTTCAATGAAAGTAAGAATGAGTCACAATGTTGAATTCACCATCATCTACCTTCTACCTCCACTTCAAATAAATAGTGTTACAGGATGCTGTTGTGTTAACATACATTCTAATAATAATAATAACTATTTATATAGCACCTTTAAAAACAGAATTTACAAAGTGCTTTGACAGACAAGGCATAGCAGAAACAGGATATTCAGTAATATCTTAATAAGGAAGTAGTCTTTTATTTCCTCTTTTACTTCTTTTTTATGTTATGCAGGGAGTTGTGCTTTTACTCATGTCCTCTAGAAAATCAAGTAATGACTGGTACTTCCTCTTTTCTGCTCACATTTTTACTGCTCAAATTCATTAAAACAACATGAGGTGGAGACATGGTGCATTAGTAAACAGGTGAGGAGGGAGACTCAGTGTGAACTTAAGTAATTACACTGATGGTAATTAGTTTCTGAATAATGCTCATGGTGGTTTCAAATCAGATTGGTTTCAGACATAAAAGATGTTGTTGAGTAATGTAGAAAAAAATGTATCCATATACTGTAAAAACACCACTTTATGTTATTTGGCATAAATAAGGATTACAAGGTGTTTGGACCTAGAACTATAAATGATCAGCATTCAAAGTAAACCTTTCAGTTGTGGTAACCACTGGTGGAAGAAGTATTGAGATATTTTACTTAAGTAAATGTATTAATACCACAGTGCAGAAATACTCTGTTACAAGTAAAGGTCCTGCATTCAAATTTTTAAAGTAAAAGTTTAGAAGCATAAGCATCAAATTATACTTAAAGTATTAAAAGTACTCATTATAGAGCAGAATGGTCCATTTTAGAATAATATATATTATAATTATTGATGCATTCATGTGTAAGCATCACTAATGTCACAGCTGGTAAAGGTAGCTTAGTATTAAATAAATCCTTCATAATTTATTGGTTAATTATATTTGTATCAGTAATCTCTATATGCAAAGTAATAAGTAACTAAAGCTGTCAAAATAAATGTACTTGCGTGAATCTGGATATCCATATCGGTTGGAGGAGGAAAGAGGACTTTTAAAATACTGTTAGCTGCAGTGAAGCTGAAAAGAGAGAGGACCGGAGAGGAAATGTGAACAAATACAAAAACAAAATAAAGCGATGCGGAGAGGTCATAGTTAGAGAGAGGGAGAGACAGCCAGGGCAACAATATATAAAGTAGTTAGCTTTACATTTCGATGACAATGCCCAGCTTTAATTTGTAATGGATTATTTTTACATTGTTGTATAGCTACTTTTACTTTGACTTTGTTAATATGGCAAAATTGTTAGCAAACAGTTGCTTTTTTACACATCCAGCAGATACAGAGCAACTTTTGAAGTTGTGTTTCAGACCTGACAAATGTAAATCCAATATTCATTCTCTTTTAAGCTTGGTTTTTGGTTTGCAACAATTCCTGGGGCAAATATTTCTCTTCTCGTCTCTTTAGCTGCTAAATACACCGCTGTGTTCACCAGCTAGTTGCTAACTTTGTCTGTCTGACGCTTAGCGCTGTACAGGTGGCACACAATGAGCTTTTTGCTGAAACAATGCTGTTGAAAGCAGTTACACTGAACCAAAACAGTGAAATTGTGAGCTGGACAACCAAAACAACAAGCAACACCTTTCACATACACATAGTAATTTGATACATTTTTTATTTAAAAATATTGATAATAGTAGCTTTTAAGTATTTAATTTGAATACTTAGACTCTGCTTCTAAGAAAGGAAGTGGTCATGAAAAAAACCCCCTGCTTTCTTGTCAGAGAAACGTTTTGACCTTTGATTTACATATGCAGTATTTCCATGCTTATTTGAAGGGGCATTTTGCTTCTTTGTATGGCTGATTGATGTCACACAACAGTGACTCAGCCTCTTCTTGGTTCAGACAAAACTTACTTTCACTTTGTTAGTGTTTGGAAAAATCCCGTTTTGCACAATCAACAAAATGTTTTAGGTTTTAGTTGGCCTCCAGTGGAAATAACTGGAAAAAAACTGGTGTTTTTTTGTTCTGTGTCAGTTCGTCTTTGACTTTTATCAAGTGTCCCGGCCTTGGTTACCTGTGTGTTCTATTGGATTATCTTCTGTTTCTCTTGGACCTTGCATGGATTACTCCCAGTCTTAATAGTTTGGCTTTGTTGGACTACCTTTCCTGGTTTGCTCTCTGCTTGCCTGACAATCCATGTAAGTCCTTGTATTTCTTCATTAAAACACTGAACTGCATTCCTCTGCCTACGGTGTCTGCATTTTGGGTCCTACTCCTGTTTTCCTGGTTCTCCTGCTTGGCAAACATAACACAAACTGCATCAGACAGTGCAAAAATAATTTAAGATGGCAAGCTAAACAGCTTCAAAAAAGTTAAAAACACAATGTCAACAAAGAAGAACAGAGCTCACGAGTTGAAACTAATAAAAAGGATGTAGCATTTAGAGAAGGAGGTACAGTGTGTGAAAACCCAGTGTCGTTGCTGTGATAATGTCATGTGATTTTGTCACTATTTCAAGTCCAGTATAGATCAATGAGGGTATAATGTTTCGTAAGTGCAACAGGTATGAGAGTGGTATCGATTTTCTCATCTAACTCGCAGCAACCGCTGTACTATTTCTGTTTGTATACTTTGGTTTTGTAACAAAAGAGATAACAAGTTAATCAGTGAGCTTTAGAGGTGCTGGTAGGTGGATTTTTTTACCTTTGGATAGAGCCAGGCTAGCAGTTCCCCCCTGCTTCCAGTCTTTGTACTAAGCTAAAGTAACCAGCTGCTGCCGGTACCTTCATACTAAGCGTATTTGGTCAATGTTGCTCTTTATATATATTTATACACTTTTTTCACCTACTTGTATGTACACAGTAGTTCTATTTTTACGTCTTTGTTCAGCTTGGTTGTCCTTTGTTTTAGCTATTTCTATTTTTCTGTAAATTGTTCTTTGTAATATTGAGAACAACTAAAAACCTGAGTCAGATACCTTGTATGTGATTAGTACTAAATACAAAGTACAGCTGAGGCTGATGGGAATGTCATTATTTTGCAGGTAA
This sequence comes from Siniperca chuatsi, assembly GCF_020085105.1. Taxonomy (NCBI): domain Eukaryota; kingdom Metazoa; phylum Chordata; class Actinopteri; order Centrarchiformes; family Sinipercidae; genus Siniperca; species Siniperca chuatsi. The sequence continues at coordinate 21,040,738 of NC_058060.1, forward strand.
ACCACAAATAAAAATTTTGATCAGCAGTTGGCGATAGATAATATGTCAGGGGATCACCAAATTTACCATTAGGATTTAAAGCTGCAGTAGGCAATATTATTACCAGTGTGGCTATTGCTTTCACCGTGAGAGTCTGTGTGTGTCATCATGGCAAAATGTGGTCCTGGAGACACCTATTGTGGCGGGAACTACCACAGAAGTGGTTTTGAATACTTTGCCGGGTGTTTATATGTCTGTGGACAGATTTTGTCAACGCGATAGCATCACAACTGTGCGAGATGCAGTCATGAAACTTTACAGGTGGGTAGATGATATCAAAATGTAGGTCGAGACCAAAGATGGGTGTGTTTACCAGCTGCAAAAATCTGGCACAGTTAACCTGTTTTGCCAAACTCACTTCTCTCATGTCATATCTTCCATTGCACCAAACACACCAATTTGGCGTCGCTGCTAGTGATCCCATCGCAACATGGTCTCTAGTTTCATTCTAATTTTGGATGAAATAACTACAGTCGCTGTGATTGGCTAGTTACATGCTAGCTAACCCTGATTGGTAGTTTGATTCAGACCAGGTACAGTTTTTTAAAAACTAAATACAAAGGGGCGGGTGCTCGCAGACACACATTTTTTTTAAAAGGAACCCTTCAATAAAATATGGTTAGTGACATGCAATGGTCAAAATGAGTTATTTCAATCAAAATTATAAATGAAATAATATTGCTTAGAGCAGCTTTAACTGTGGGCACCATGACTGTCTGTTCCAAATTTCATGGCAATCTATCCAATAGCTATTGAGACATTTAACTAAAAGACAGGGGATCACCAAAGTCAGTGGGCCTCATCTTCACCTCTTGGGACCCATCCAGCAACAAAGTTAGAATTAGAAGATTAATGTCCAGGCATGACTTAGAAAAGGCATGACTTAGTCAATGCTTTTATTCCTCCCCCGCAGCTCCACATGACTCCAATTCTCGATAGAGAATGTGTCATAGAGTAGTAGAGTTTAAAGTACTACTGCTGTCTCTCACCATGTCACCAGCAGAGGTCTCAGTCAGGAAAGGAAACTATTACGGTCCTGGCTCTGTTCACTGGGATACAGCCTCTGTACTGTATGTGCATACATCCACCTACAGAGGAGAAGATGCTGCAATGAATCAAATCAAAAGAAACCAGATCTGATTTTATCTTCAGTCTCTTCCTTTGTTGGTACTGAACTGTGTGTGTTATGTACTTGGCTGCATCCATGTGTGTGTGTGTGTGTATGTGTGTGTGTGTAGGTTCTCCTTTAATGCACACACATACACAACCAGCACATATTAATGTAGCACAGGCAATGAATCTTTAATGATTTGATTAAACTGAATAATGTTCTAATCATACTTTCATTATATGATCACACTGACTCAAATTACTACAATGTGTTATCTTAACATCCCACTGGTAAACATTAATATGTATAAGAATTCATTAGTGTGACTAGAAAGAGCTTTATTCTTTAATACAGGAAACATTACAGTGTAGTACTGCAGCGCTGGATTTAAAGATGCAAAGAAAAAGGAAACAACATATCTGTTTAAAGGAGAATCCCCATAAATTCCAATTGTGAGCTGACAGTGAAGTGATTTTGTAGATGTTAGAAATGGAAATAAGATTAAACTGAAGATCGTAAGATGGAAGATGGAACAGTAAGAGTCGCTGTGTTTTGTCAGGGAAAAGATCTCAAAGGGTTCATTCAACCAAATCACAAAAACAATATTTCCTGACTTACCTCCTGCAGTATCAATCTATTAGACTGGCACCTCAATTCAATGACACTGTTTCTGCAAAAAGATGTTGTTGTTGAATTTGAATTTAAAAGCAATTTCTCAATTCTGTGAGCAGCACAAACACAATTCCATTCATCTCTGTTTGTATTGAGGTAGAAGCAAAAATCACAAATAAATTTGAGGTACTTTACTTCTTTACTTGAGTATTTTCGTCTCATGCCACTTTCTACTTCTACTCCACTACATTTCAGAGAGAAACATTGTACTTTTTACTGCACTACAATTACTTGACAGCTTTAGTTACTAGTTACTTTACGAATTAAGAATTTTGCACACAAAATATATGAAAATGTACAAGTACAACTGAAATGATTAGTTGATTAATCAATTGGACTTTTGACAGAAAACAAATTGGCAACTATTTTGATAATTGTTTCAGTAATTTTACGGGTATGGCTCTTGGCACCCCGGGCTAACTGAGATAACTAGCTAATGACAGCTACAGTTAGCAGCAGTTAGTGGTTTAGCAAAAAGTAAAGCTATCTGTCAATCAGGAAACTCCATAAATCACCTCTGTAACATCATTGTATTCCCTGTTGTCGAGGTTTCTGCCTCTTAAAAGGAAGTTTTTCCTTGCCACTGTCACCAAGTGCTTGCTCTTGGTGGGAATTGTTGGGTCTCTGTAAATAATATTATAAAGAGTATGGTCTAGACCTGCTCTATAGGACAAGTGCAATGAGACAACTTCTGTTATGAATTAGCACCATATAAATAAAATTGAATTGAATCAACATGGCCCCAGTGCTCCAAACTCACAGTCTGGGCAGAGGCAGCTAATATGACCACTAGCTGCACGGCTAACTAGCTGCTATTATCTAGTCAGCTCAGTTAGTTGTGCAGCTAGCAATCTCTGTCTGGGCTGTGAACTAGTGGCTTTGTGAGGCTGTAATGCTCAGTGTTAAGTCAACTTTTACATAGATGAACCAAAGTATTAGACAAACTGAAATCAGGGGAACACCAAAGTCAGTATGCATCATCCCCTGGGGACCATGAATGTCTGTACAAAATTTCAACAGTTAACATTTTGGTCTGGACTCCTTTCAAGGGACAGCACAAAAGGTGGATTTTAGGTGCAGGTGAAGGTGACCACTTACAATAGTAGTATATAAACATAATTTTAAAGCTGGTATAATTAAGCAATGTTACATAAAAGGGTGTGCTTTAACGTCATTACTGGCACGACAGTGATGTGGTGAAGACTGAGGCGCTTGCGCAAAATGTATTCATATTGTGGGGCAATTCGCTTTAAAAATATAAAACTTTTTGCAAGTGTTATCGCCATGTCACTGGAAACACATGGGGTCTGACTGATAACTGGAAAACAATCAGTCACGTCAGTAGAATCCTATGTAATGAAACCTAGTTTACTTCTCCAGAAAGTAGGCTGACCCTTAGTAATGACTTAGCAACAGAGATGATTTCTAGTCCCTGTTGAGTCTGCCAGCCAACTTGAGCTAATGCTTTCTAGAGATCGTGGGATTTCCCAAACTGAATAAATACCACACATCTAAACACAAAACTGCCTTGCTAGCTCAATCTTGTTGTAACTAAGATATCTACTGAAAAAAATATTTTTCCATGGACAGACTCGGCTTCTGTGTCATCAAACTTCAACATGCAAAAAAGTGCATTGAAAAAATAGGTCAATGAAATCATTTCCAAAATTTACAACATGTTTTTGCAATGAAATATTCTGCTTCAATCCATGTTTGTTGGTGTTTAACCTTTCAAAAACAACATTTTCACTGCGTTCACAAAACTGTTGGCTCTCCGGCTTACCGCAAACAAGGGAGGCACGCACCTGGCGGAATAATATTTTTAGGGATGAGCATGGTGTGCTGTCATGCTGATTTGAGCATGTTCTAAATGTCTAGTTGATTGGTCGGAACTACTTGTTGTATAATTGATATATATGATAGATTTGTCACCTAAATCTGCAGCTCCCCGCCTTTACAGAGCTTTATAGGAAAATTCAGCTCATTGTTTTGGTTTTTGGCCTGTAAATTTACTGTTTTGGTTCACTCTCACCGCTCTCATACTGTCGTTTTTGACTGCAGCAGGCAGCTGTTTTCAGAGAAAAGGCTCCAAAAAACCCACTGTACGCTACCAGCTCAGCAGAAAACAGCAGACAGACACAGTTAGAGAATAGATGGTGAACGTAGTGGAGCATTTAGCAGCTAAAGAGCCAGATATTTCCCAGGAGCTGGTAGAGACCAAAAACAGAGCTAAAAGAGAGTGAATATTGGACTTACATTCATCAGGCGGCCAGAAACGTGACTCCAAATGAATGAATATGCTTCTCTTGTTTCCTAACAAGAGAAGCCATATCAACTTAAAAGGTCACAAATTGTTTCTGCTGCCCCCAAGTGGCCAAAAAAATTAAGTTAATCATCTAAATTAGCTGACTAATTTGGTATCACTGAAATGAACCGATTCAGGGTGTCACTGAGAAAGAAAAAAAAGAAAGAAATGGGTTGAGGGTAAAGAGAAATTATCTTTGGAGTGGAGGTGGAGATATTGGCTGAGGATTCATTAAGTTTCCTCACACAGCAGCTGAAGCAGAAAGTGTGTATCCCATGTTTTCCTGTCCCCAGAGGTACCTAACACACACACACACACACACACACACACACACACACGGCCTGATTAAACATCTTCTGAGAATATCTTTCCCCCATCATATCTGCATGATTCTGTCGCTCCAGAGGGAAATACACTGATATGTGCGCGCGGAGCCACCCACGAGGCGCGTGCACAGTTTAATCATATCTGGAGAGAGAGAGAGAGAGAGATGATATCGGGTGTTGAGTCCGGTGTGACTTATCTATCCTACTCTGCTGCTGTCGGTAACGGACCGGCTGCGCACACACCTACACGCACTCCTCTCTATCTCCCTCTGTCACACACACACACACACACACCGGGAGCGCAGGACCGGACTGGCGCACTGGGGAAAAGGGAGGGAAGAGAGAGAGAAAGAGACACATGTCAGACCGGATCGAGCAGGGGAATGTATCGGATTCCGCTGCACACACGCCCGGGCTGCCCAGCACTGAGGGCTGCGCTGCGTTAACGGGACACGACACCGGGCTGAGCCAGGGGCGGGAGGACCGGACCGGGATAGTGTAAAAAGGAGTCACCTGGCTGCGGAGGCAGGGGAGGAAGGGAGGAAGGAGAGACGGAGGGAGGGTCGGAAGGGGAGCTGCGCCCGGCTGACAGAGCTTTGTTTTGGGTTAACAACACCGCTTGCGCGCAAAGTTTCCTCGATGGCGCTGGTGATGGAGCCGGTGAGCAAATGGAGCACGAGCCAGGTGGTGGACTGGATGAAAGGTAGGGCTACAGAGACACATAGGCTACACATGCCTAATACCCCTGATCAGTTTTTAGTCAAAAACCTCATATATTACACACACACACACACACACACACACACACACACACACACACACACACACACACAGCTTCTCTGAGTGATCACGACTGATTTACGTTAATGCAGAGGAGACAGAGGTTGGCAAGATGTTATGTTGCCTGGGAGGTGTGTGTGTGTGAGAGTGTGAGTGTGTCCATGCATCATCCTGGCACCTGATGATCAGTGGGAGATGATGTAATGTGTGAGTGACAGGAGGAGAACCGGCTAAACTTCACTGTAGAGAGCAGGGGCTGGTTCAGAAACTTTTGAATGGGGGGCCACACTGGGGCACAGACTCAAACAAGGGGGGCACATTTGGGAAATGACTAAAAATGTGTTGAGACTCAAATTTAAAGCCCGGGTTCTTGACAGTTCCAGGGTTTATTCAGTGTAATAAATGAATGCCAAATAAACAACTTTAAATATTATAATATGAAATTATATAAAATAATAGCTGCTATTTGTAACTCCAAATATCGTACAGCCATGGATAGAATATGAGACAACGGGCCCCTAAACAAAGACGTAAAAAGCCCCTGACCCCTCCTACATATGAGCAAGACACCCAGACTGAAAAACTATTTTTTGTCTCGTTGCAGTCATTTTGTGTCTCTCTGTAGTTGTTTTGCGTCCCTTTGTGGTCGTTGTGATGTGGCTGCATAGTTTGTTGTCGCTTTGCTTCTCTTTGTGGTCATTTAGCATCTCTTTGTAGTAATTTTGCATTATTTTGTGGTAGTTTTGTGTCTCTTCGTAGTTGTTTTGTGTCTCTTTGTGGTCATACTGTGTCTTCTTTGCCTCATACAGAGGTTCTGATACTAACAAGCCAACTACCTATCACCTTGTTACTCTGGTAGCAGGGGCACCAGGGGTGGCCAATCAGATTCCAGTGGGACCTGTGCCACCCCACTGGCCCCGTCTCTGGCTGAGAGACTTTTATGCGTATACATGCGAGGACGAACAAAGCAGGATTAAGGTCACTTGTCCTTTAAGACTGACAATAAAGATGTAAATTCATGTCATCTTAAATGTTATCAAACTGAGATTGGCGATTAAGGAGCACCAGAACAGGGTCTTTAAAGAAAAAGACATCAATTAAAAACCACACAAAATAAACTAAATGAGTATTTATCTGAAAATGTAATTGAGTTTTGTTTACAAGAGCACTTGTGATACCTTGCAATGATCAGACTAGAGATTATATTCATGCATAATTCAAGAGCCAGGCTGATTAGGTATGTACCCAGGGGCCTGTGTGAACATTGTGAAACTCTTTTACACATTAAAAGGAAATGGCTATTGCTGATACATTGTGCTTTCCAGCGTCTGCACTGCTGTTTGGCAGTGCATTGTTGTCTTATGTGGATAATTGACCAATGTGGACGATATGACATATTCAGGCACACTGGAGTTTGATACCATAAAATAAAACATCAAGAACAAACACAAGATTTGTTGTCAGTGTCCTTTTGTTTTGCACCAATCATAGCTCACATGATGACACACACATTCAATATGCCAACATATTGTTGGTAACAACTCATTTTGGCTCCACATGCAGTGCCAATGTCACCCAGGCCTCCCCAAAACCACCTGCCAAAAGGAGACCTGCCACAGTAAAGACCAGTCCATTCATCAGATTTATTATCTAACCTAATTTAGTTTAGATTAACAGCCACGTTTTAGCTGTGATGCCAATACTGCAGTATAAGCTCCATTACAAAAAGTAATATATGTCCAGTTTGGCAAAAAAGGGACTATTTGAAGGTCATGCAGAACTTTCTAAAGTGCTCTCTCCAGTTTGTAACATTATTTTGGGCTTAAAGAAATACGTCTTGATTTTGGTGGCAGTCGATAATGCCATCATATCCTGAATTTTCCTTCCCTGCTGTTGGTGTTTTTGAAACACAGTTCACCGAATGAGTTCCAAGGCAATTTATGGGATCTGGGGGTGTTATTGCGTCCTAAAACAAAATAAGGGATTGTATCATTAAAATTATACTCCACCCAAAATCTCTATTTTTAGTATCAAACACTCAAGCCAAAGAGGTGGTTGTAAAAAGTTTGGAGAAGGTTTTGGAGAATGGAGGCTGTGGTAAGCTTGGATTCACAGCAGTTACAATGGTCTCCAATGGTGACAAGTTCGGTATATTCATAATTTACAAGCCAGAAATGTATTTCCTAATAACTGGATGATGAAAAAAATGTCCTTCAATCTAATACTATAGATTCAGAGAAATGTTCTTTATTGACACAGCTATGGCAATACTTCCAGGAAATTATATATTCTTGACAGTATGATAAGTTGTTATTAATTGCACCAATGCAGTTTGTCTGGCTGCTTAGACCTCACATCAGCTGTTGCGCTCTCCCCTTCAAGGCATTTCTGGCTCTCCACATGCTCAACTGGATGCCGGAGATGATGAAATAATTTTGTTCCTGTTGCTGTCATCTTACATTTCTTACATAGTTTGTTGTACATCTGACCTTTTTTTTAACCAAACCACGTCCATACTACTGAAGGCCACATCAGAGTTGGCAACAACGTTACTTTTGCTTTCAGTCACGCTTGCTCCTGCTGTCACGACAGCATATTGTTCATATCACGATATGATATATATTTTATATGATATTTTTATCACATTCAAAATTATATAGGTCTTATCATAAACAATAAGATATGGAACACAACTAATTCTTCAAAATTTCCCACTTTTTCAAATTTTCTGTTCTGTCTGGGACGTTTTGAGCAAATTATTGTCTAATTTAGCACAAAATTGTAATTTACAGGGATGCCACAATTCTTTCAAGTATAAAATAGAAAATCACATTAAAATGGTCACTTTTCAAATGATAGATATCTCATAGTGTCATAGAATGAAGGTAAAACTAATTAACAAAACCTTTAAAAAACTTTTAAAGTTTTAAATTTTGAATTTAAATTATAGCGCCCCTATCAGGCCAGTCATTGCAATGTAAACACTGCACCAGAATGCATCTTCCCACAGAAGTTGATATAGAGTCCAATATGCCACCTGCTCTATGACAAATTTTTTTTACCTTTAAATTGGCCCTTTTGACCTTTAACAGCGCCCCCATCAGGCCAGTCAGTGACATTTTTCACTGACTGGAACGCAGTGCTGAGATGCATCATCGCTCCATATTTCATCACAAAATACAGTCCCTCCCTCCACGTAAACTGAGAAAAATTACTAATAATAACTAATATTAGTAATGATTGTTATTCATCATGTATGTATAATACATAAAAAGCAGGTCAGTGAATCTATTGATTCACACGCTTCAATAAAATGCAAATGAAATCATGACAGAGATTTATTTACATGATGTGCTCATTTTCTCAGAGCCTCATCATTGGATGGGTTATCGGTTGGTCATGTGCATATGGCATGTGTTTATATGTGCCCCTGTGTGTGTGTGTGTGTGTGTGTGTGTGTGTGTGCAGTCAGTGTGTGGGTGGATGGTGAGTTGTTCGTCTCAGACCGTCTGTGCAGAACAGCTGACAGACACACACACACACACACACACACACACACACACACACACACACGCTCTGAACAGAAGGCTCCACCCGGGTCGCCATTTGCGCTCGTACACACACACACACACACACACACACACACACACACACACACACACACACACACACACACACACACACTTGCATACATATACACACACAACACACGTGGCATGCCTTACTGTGGTATTCGGTTCAAGCTGGGTGTCTTGGGTGTGTCTGTGGCGACAGAGGGAAACATGATATACTGTATTTGTGTGTGTGTGTGTGTATACAGTAACGTACAGATCACATATGCCACAGGTATTTGGGGCCAAAAGGTCTGCGCATTGTTGACTTGGCGACAGTGTTGCATTGGCATGTCTGAGGCTAAAACAATATGGGAGCGCTACACTTCAGTAGTAATATTAGAACTTACCGTGCGTTGCTGGGAATGCTGGGAATTTCTCCCCACATCCTGTTATCATTTGTTCATGCAGAAAGCCGGGCAAAATTTTACCTCATTTCCCTTGCATGAATGTGATCGCTAGACTTGAAAATCAGCAGTGAAATTGCTGTGAGAGCGTGCAAGCACATCTGATGACACCTCTTGCCACAAGAGAAAGCTGCCAGAGTGATAGTCACAGCCTTTAGGATCAGAGGGTTTTTGGTCTGTGGGGTTGATCTTTTTAGGCTTTTTTTCTTTTTAAGGTGAGACTCATGAGGATTTAGATGTTTTTAACATTCGCCACTTTGCATCAGAAAAGTCAGACTCTGTGTTTGTTGCCTCATTTGTGTGTACTGAGCGAACAAGTGATGTGTAGGGGAATTTGGTTTGAACTGTTTGGGTCACTTAAAGGCCAAAGCAGGCCTGTAAAAGTCACTCCAGCATGATACAGCTCTGAGAGCATTCACATACTGTAGCAGGCTCAGTGACCAAGCTCAGTGTTTTTATAAACATCAAATTATGTGTTAAATTTTTAAAAAAATTTTAAACCCTATGCTACCACAGCACTTAACAGGTAGGAGTATTAGAATAAAGAGAAGAGGTTTAGAAAGCCTATTGGAGAGAAATCTATGCAATTACACTCTTGATTGACATTTCAACAGTTTGGTAAATGCACTTTACCATTAATAGACTCATAATAGCTCTACACTACAATACAAGAACAGTGTTGTTTCTTGATGTCTTCTACATAGATTATCAACTGGTGAGGATGCTAACTTTTTGCATACATAAAAAAACGAAATGCTGTTCCCCAAAGTGCCAGTTGTTAGTAAAAACAATATCAATAATAAAAACAGTAACAATAGATAAAAAATAAATAACAAATAAATTAGAAAGTATGGCCAAGAAATATCATATAAAAAGAGCTCATCATACTGGTGTATGTAAAGTGTAATTGTGCAGTCCAGTAGGTTTAGCTTCAGCCTCAGTCTTTTTAAAGGGGTCATTAATGTACCTCAAGTGCACATTAAAGACCCCTTTTACAGGGTTTTGTTTTATCAGAGAAATGGGTTTTTTGCTGGACACAAGGTTGATGATAAGAACAGTGAGACCAACCCAGAACAGTAAAAATTGTGGTCTGTAGCCCCAAAACAATGAGCTTAAAGATGCTAAAACACTTGACAATTGAGAGGAACTACAGAGTTGGGTGATAATTCTCTGTGGGTTCACTATTAGCGACACCTTTCACATTACCTTTGACCAAAAATGTGCGGTCAGTTAAGAAAAAAAATCAGTGTTTGTTATTGCCCAAAGGAACTGAGAAATGCAGAAATACATATTTTTGCCATTGCAGGGTTAAAAAAACAAACATGCTATAGCAATCTGATTTGTGCTGTTTTAAAATTCATTGCTTTGTTCTCATAAACCACTGGCCAGCTCCATTTCAACTGGACTATAGTGTTTTATAAATAAATATGTTTTATCTCAAAAAAGTCATTTGCATTTTAATAATTTTGTCCCATTGCAAGCTTTTTGTGCTCATGGCATTGGTGGAAATGTAATGGAAATTTTTCTAGTTGTAAATACCAGATAGGAACAGATCGAGATTTACAGGCACCTGGATATAATCCTGCTTGACAGAGATTGGTGTTCTGTTTATTGACTAATGCAAATTTCCAAGGAGAAAATGTCTAACTCAAGTGAACATTTCTTTGCTTTAGCATTGCTTGTGGCAAAGTTTCATTCTTCTTGCCTCAATTGCCTCCTTCTACTGACTTTTCATGCAGGAGGTCCTGTTCTTTTTTGTTTATTGTTTTTAGCTTGCCTAGTTATATTGGAATAAGACCAACATGATAGCGAGAGAAAAGTAATACAGACGGCCTTGTAGTTTAGTTCAACCATCAAGAAAGCAACGCTTATAGTGAACACCTACATTTATACTCAGGAACTGCCAGAAAATACAACCAAAAGCACAAAAGAAATGTTATTAATGGAGTGAGTTTGCCTGGTTTATTTCCCCCATGCAAAATCTTCCCAGACGACACAGAGATTTAAACTGGCAACCTTCCGGCCGTAAACTTACTTCTGATAGCTGCTAGGCTTCTAACATCCTGCATTTACAAATCCCAGGAAAACAGTGAAAGCTAATCTAACTTTTATTGTTACCGAAGCTTCAGAGTGCTTGGAACAGATGACACATAACCCGACTGGGAGGGCCAGATCTTTTATAGGACTAAGAACATCTCAGAAGTCACCGCAAAATCTAGTTTTATTAGACGTGTGTGTGTGTGACAGAGAGAAAGAGGGTGTTTGTGGGAGTTTGGCTTGCCTGCTGTTGTGAAAAGTGTGCCTCTGTGGGAGTTAAGTGTGTGAGTCAGCTATGAATCATACTTTACACCAGCCAAAAACATGCACACACATGAACTCTATATCTCTCACACATGCACACGCATACTGTACATACAGAGATATGAGTTGATTGTACAGATTAGACACCATTATACAACAAACCTACACAGACATTTACACTGAGCTTGTGATTGTCAATTTGTAGAAAAATGTGAGCGAGTGCATTTTAGCATTTTAAATGGATACACAGTAGAGCAGCAATTCCCAACAGATGTGCTTGTTCCCCAGGTGGGACTCCTGCAGTTACAAGGGGGTGCTTGCCAGGGGGTACAACTAATAAAATAGAAATTATGATTTGAATTACAAAACAACAACAACAACAAAACACATATTGAGTCAGCTGTAACACCTCAACAAGTGTTGAGAATGTGTGAAAACCAGTTAGCAAGCAAGAAGAGAAATTGGAAGTTGAAAAGCAATGGATAAACAGTTAAAAAAATAACTAAAAGTAATCGATACATGGTTAAAATACTACTAAAAGTTGTGGATTAACACTTATCTTAATTAATAGTTATCTTAAAGTATACATGGCTGAAATAGTTAGCTAAGTAATGGATAAACAGTTGAAATACTTAGCTAAAAGTAATGGATAAATGGTTAATAGTTAGCTTAAAGTAAATGATAAATGGTAGTTAGCTTAAAGAGAAACGGTTGAAATATTTAGTTAAAAGTAATGGATTAACTGTTGAAAATGTTAGCTAAGTAATAGATAAACAGTTGAAATACTTAGCTAAAAATAATGGATAAATGGTTAATAGTTAGCTTAAAGTAAATGATAAATGGCAGTTAGCTAAAAGATAAATGGTTGATATAGTTAGTTAAAAGTAATGAATAAAATTATTAGCTTAAAGTAATGATTGATTGAAAAAAATGGCAGTGTTGATGAAGGGGCATTTGAGTTTTGAGTAGCTGTGGGTGTATATTTGACGAAAAAGGCTGGAAACCACTGCAGTAAAAGAGTGAATCTTATTCAGCAGTCATTATACTGTATGTATATATTAACTGTATAGCACTGTTTCAGTTTCAGTTTCAGTCTGCGTGGGTGTGTGTGCCCTCACTGATGTCACTCACAATTTGACTCATCAGTATTCAGGGCATTCACACTCTCCCTCACTGCCAGTGATAAGCGATGCTGATTATCAGTGAACTTTTGCTACACAGTGTATATCTCCCCTTCTGCTTCTCTGCCTCTCTCTGCCTCTCTCAGCAATAGTAACACTTTGCCTGTGAGAGCCAACATTGTTTTAATCAGCTTCACGTCTATTAGGAATCAGCCGCTATTAACACTCATTAAAACACCAGTCTTGCTGTTAGAGGGGGAAAGTGCTCAGACACCTCACTTGAGGAAAAATAGCAACACCACAATGTAAAAATACACTGCATCACTAAAAATTACAACCACATGTGATTGCTGAACATCTTATTCCAAAACCATTATCTGGCCCCACTCTTCTAGGAAGGCTCTCTATAACATTTTGTAACCTGCGTGCAGGGATTTGCTCACATTCAGCCACAAGAGCATCCGGGGGAGGTCGGCCACTTCTTTACAGACGTGGTTTTGTGCATGTGAGCATTGTCATGTTGAAATAGGAGAGGGTATTCCCCAAACTGTTGCTTCAAAGTTGGATGCCCACTATTGTCAAAAATGGTATGCTTTAGCATTAAGATTATTTCTTAATTGGAAGTAAGGGACCTAGCCTAAGCCATGAAAAACAGCTAGTTTTAATTATTTAATATACTGTTGGGTACTTAAACCTGCAATAACTGACATGTTATCACCTTTTAAGTTGATATGGCGGTTACAGTGCATTATCATTCATTTGAAGTCGTGTTTGTGTCCACCTGATAAATGTAAGTCCAATATTCACTCTCCTTTTAACTCTGGTTTTGGTCTCTACCAACTCCCGAAGGAAATATGTGGTTCTTTAGCAGCTAAATGTTCCACTGTGTTCACCAGCTAGTCTCTAATCGTGTCTATCTGCTGTTTGGTGCTGAGCAGGAAGTGGGTTTTCAGAGCTTATTTGCTGGGGGAAACAACTAGCCTAGTTCTGTCCAAAGCAAAAGAGAAAACCTACACACACAAAATGACAAGGACTTCTTAGTATTTCTTGGTGAGGAACCGCTGGGCGCAATGACTTCCTGGAGCCTTGTCAGACTATAAACTCCCCCCTAAAACCACAAGTTGTTGTGTTTACATTTTTGTTTGTGTACAAATTAAACTAATGAGATACAACTTGTTAATAAGTGTGTTTTAAAGATGCTGGTAGGAAGACTTCTGAACCTTAGATAGTGCCAGGCTAGCTGTCTACCTCTGCTTCCAGTCTTTAAGCTAAGCTACGCTAATCACCCCCTGCCTCTAGCTCAATAGTTAACGCACAGAAATAAGAGTGGTATCAGTCCTCTTAGAGCATATTTTCTGTATGTAACAAGTGAGTATATGGGTGTAAAATAAATGTATAGTACAATATTTACAGCTCAATGTTTTACTCAGAAATGTTGTAAAGTAGCATAATATGTACATACTGTACATACACGTATCTCAAAATTGTTTATGTGTAAATGTACTAATTTACTTTCCACCACAAGACCCATTTGTATAGATCATAGATTGTATATAAAGATGAATGACATGACAGCTCCCCAAAAGTTAAGCCAAAACATCTCAATCGCCCCCTGGTGGCTGGCTGCAGTATAGGTCATAAACCCCACCCCCTCCATGTTAGTGGATGGGACATGGGCCAAACTAAAAACTAAAAGTACACATCATGTAAATTTTTGCCAAAGATGGTTTCTTTCATTTTAGGTAGTTCTTATCATGCTGATGTATGTTCAAGTGTTCGTTTTTCTTCTAAGTGTGGTTTTAATTAGTTATTCGATGCTATAAAAAGGGGGGTTTCACGTCATGATTGACAACTGAGCTCTGCTTGTGATTAAGTCGGCTGGGTGTATGGGTGGGACCTCAATACCGGCTCCAATCACTACTGCGCAGACTCTGGCTCCAAATGACGACAAAAGCTCAGATGGCTGCAGCCGTATCCGGGATATTTTGGCTTCATTACAGTCTATGGGAAGGAAGTGGAGATGCGTCGTTATATACAGTCTGTGGTATAGATACAAACATGCACTACCACCAAACATATCTCACAAGGTAGACTATCCTCTCGTCAAAGATTTGACTTAAATTCCTTCTCTGAACCTGGAGTGTACCTCAAGTGACCTTCATCTAACATTAAAGCTGGAAGCACACAAATCACATCTGAGTGGTTTGATGATTATTCTTATCAAGTCCTTTCATGCTTGTCAGTGGAAGCTGTAAGCAGAGATATCGCTCATCGACTTCAAGTGTTTGGGGGTTCAGATAGTGGAATCAATTTGTCGAGTTTCCTTTCAAAATGAGATAATGGTGAAAAGACGATGCCTCATCTTCAAAATTGATTGCCAGTATTTCATTTTAAGACCACAAAAGCTTTGTTTATTTATGTTTTAAAAGATAAAATGAGTTTTTTTTAAAAATGGATTTCAGGCTCCAACTTCATATTTTCCCAAGCTCGATATATGACATTTTGGAACTGAACGCTTCATTTAGACTTCAGATTATGGCAGAGGGAGGGGGAGGAAGTGACAAATGCTGTTTGCTCGTCGGTGTTGAGAGGTGGAATTTGTGTGTGTGTGTGTGTGTGAGCATGTGTGAGATAGTTTGTATGCAATTTAGCAGCTGGCTTATGAGGTTTTTTCTTTTCCTCTTTGCCTTCTTCCTCTTTTTCTCTCCTCTTCCTCCACACTCTTCTCATCCTCTTTCCCCCCTCATCTTTGTTAGTGTGGTTATGATAGATGAGTGTATTATATAGCGGGGACTTGAAGCGGGGGAAATCAATGCTCATTCCTCAGAGGTGTGTGTGTATGTGTGTTGGGAGTGTGTGTGTGTGTGTGTGTGCCAGTTGGCTGTTTGTTAAGAGGTTAGAAGCTGGATACATTCATTGTTTTGGGAGCCAGGGGCTGCAGCTGAGCCGCTCTGTCTTGATCTGCTTTCCTTTGACTCAGCAAACCTGGTCCGACCAGACGAACACACACAAACAATGCACGCACACACCCACTTGTACGCTGACACAATTGCAGATCTAGAGAGACCGTCCCACTCACAACACAGACGTTACACAATCCAACAGAGAGTAAAGTCTTACCTGGATGGCTGCCTGATTATCCATCCATTACCGCTTTTATTCCAGTCTCTCGACTCTTGTTTCAGATACAGAGATGGTTTTAGGTCCTTTAGAGAGTAAATTCAAATTTTTCACTTCGAGTTCAATGTTGGTAAACTTTGACTTGGGAAGTTGCACCGTTGACCAATAGCAAGCTGTCTTGACAATGCTAATCTCTTAGGGGACGGAGAGCCAGAGAGTCCAAAATGGAGGAAGCTATCCTAGCTTATTAGCTGTGTTGCACAATTCACTTTTATTTAACCCTCCTCTGTCGGAGTATTAACTCTTCCACAAAAGAGCAAAGGTTTGAGACAAAATTTAGCGACCAAGCTAAGCTAACAAGGTAATGACTGTTAACAGGTTTGTTAGCTCTGAGAGCTTTATTTTCACTCTTGAATAACATCATCGAACAAAATAGTGTGCAATGGTGACCAAACTATCAGGGGGAAGTAAACAGTAGAGAGAAAAAAGAGTGACTGTCTGACTGTTGCTAGCCCGACCCAAGTAAGCGGTTAGCTCGCCAACTACAGCAGTTCACCAACTATCCCTGCGAGTAGTCACTTTACGCCACCAAGCTTCCAGCCCCACCTCTTTCGCGTGGACAAGCAAATGTCATTTTGTGGTGTAAGAAAAAACTTAATCACCTGATGAAAGATTCACAAACAATGTTGTCTTTCCAATAGAGGAACCAGACCAGAAAACGTTAATATGGCTAAGGCTTTTGTTGTTTAGTTTGGAGGACTTGCATTCATTGGTTTCCATTCAGAATTAAAATTAATTAGTTGACACTTGAAGTTATGTAATCCATCACAGTGTTCTGTACATCAAGTTTGCATTTGTTTTTCCCAAAGTTAGATTGTTGTTATAAGTTAATGCAATAGAGACTTTAATTACCAAGCAATGACAATGCAAGACTGGCAACATTTAATGCAAACTAGATGTTCACTGTGATGGATTACACAACTCAAGCAAGTTTCAAGAGTCCACAAGTTATATTTTAATGCTGTAGAGAAATGAATGGAAACCGATGGATGTCTGGAAATTACTGTCGAAAAAATATAGAATCTTAGAAAATATGTATATCATATGTATAAATCTGTACACCATGCGTTTGAAAATGGTAAGCAAAAATGTTAAGAATACATGATTTGCAGTCATGAGCTAAAATTTGCAAACACAGTGACATGGTCCTCTAAAGTGATGTTGGGTTGTAAAGTTGTCTGGCCGTGACACAAGTCCAAATATTGTTGATCATCTTTATCAGTCCCTTTAGCACTGTGGGAGAGAGGGAAGCGTGTGAGAGGAAGTGTCTGTCTTTCTTTTCTCTTCCTATTTACCCTCATTTAATGGTGAAACAGGCCTCAAAGTCACACATTTAGCTCGTAAATGGACGGGAACAAAATATTTTCTGTCAGGTGTCTCTCTAAACAAATTGTTTTTTATACTTTTACCTCATGCTACTGTGGTTTTGAAACAGCATTGAGCTGAATTCTACAAAACTGCAAAGAAGCTGAAATGTCTCAAAAACATGACACAGCAGCTGCTGTATTATCTGAGACAAACTGGAATAAGTAGAAATGTGTCTAGCATTTCCCTGTGCAGACTCAAAGAAATCTGCCCTCCCTATAGGCTGACTAGTGCTTCTGGAGTGCTGCCCAAAACCTAGAATTTTAAGTAGGGATGTGTCTCATTATTGATCAGGGAATTAATGTATTAAAGAGTGTCCGAGCTGTGGACGGGTCATGAAGAGTGATGGTGTTTTTGAGATGAGATTCCCCTCCTGTGCCTAGGGCCCATCATTTCTGTCTGCCTTATGTGTATTCACATAATTGCCATAAAACAGATATGATTACAGGCAGTATACTGTAGTAGATATAAACACCTTCAGCCAACAGTGCAGCCACGGTGTAGCAGTATAAGAGTGTTTCAGTAGACTAGAAGAAATGTGAAGTAATTTTCCCTCATGGTACTGAAAGTACATAAAAGATATTTTAAAAAAATAACTGGATCGACCTTATTTGACCTCACTTGCCTGTCAACTCTTCTTCTTTTCTGCCACTTCAGTTTTTACAGCAGAATTTGCTGATAAATAAATTTGCTGCGAGAAGTTTCCTTCCTAAGACATTTTTGTTTGCAATTGAGTCCTTGAAGCTGCTCTAATAAATATTTTTATATTAGCCAGGACTACGTGTAATGTAAAAGCTTGTAGTGATGAACCCACAGAGAATGATCACCTGACCACGGATCGTTTCGGCATCTTTTAGCTCATTGTTTTGGTTTTACAACTTACTACTTACTGTTTTGGTTCAGTCTTATTGCTCTCATCAGTGTCGTTTCCAGCAGGCAGCTGTTTTCTGCAAAAAAAAAGCTCTGATAAACCTACTGTACACTACACGACCAGCACCAAACGACAGTCAAAGTTAGCGACTAGCTGGTGGGGGCTTTAGTGGAGCATTTAGTAGCTAAAGAGCCAGATATTTCCATTAGGAATTGGTAGAGACCCAACTAGAGATAGAAGGAGAGTGAATATGGGACTTACTTTCATCAGGTGTCCAGAAACACAACTCCAAATGAGAATGAATGAGAATGTTGTTCTGTATCTGCTGTGTAAATAAGCGACTGTTTGCTAACAAGTTAGTCATATCAACTTTAAAAGTGATGAAATGTCAGTGTTGTGTTCACAGCTTATTTCTGCTTGCCCAGATCGGCCAAAAACATAGCTTTATGCAGATTTAAAGTATTATTTTCTTGAAACAAGTGAAAAATATCTGCCAGTTAAGATTATTTCAAGGGTTTTCTGATGCAAAAACAACTAGTTTCAAGCATTTTCTTGATTCTAAAACGTTTTTGTTTCAGGATAAGGACACTTATTCCTCAAAATTTCTTGAAACAGGTTGTTTTTTTCCCAAGTGTTGGGACCAAGGACTAAATTATACACTGAATGACTGGTAAAGCATCATGGAAAAATAAAATATGGTGTCAACCCAGGATGTTTCCCATTTACTAGCTACAGAGGACTTGAAACATTTTCATCAACAACAAACATCACATTTTGTTCTCAGTCCCTAAAAAAAAATATTTATTTATCTTCATTGTGGTCGTGATCTCTTTTTGGAACAAATCTGAGTGTATTTATTGTGAGTAATCCTAATAATATGTGTGTTTGTTGCAGGTCTGGACGACTGCTTGCAGCAATATGTGTGTGTGTTTGAGCGCGGAGGTGTGTGCGGGGAGAGGCTGCTGAGGATTAGCCACGCCGAGCTGGAGGAGCTGGGAGTTTCTCGCATCGGACACCAGGAGCTCATTCTGGAGGCTGTCGACTTGCTCTGTGCTCTGGTGAGTTTGTGTGTGTTTGCTTTGTAGTTTCAGTGCAGTGCCGGACTCTCATCAGCCACCTTTACAGCTGCAGCTGTAGCTGCATGTTCTGCTTGAATGCACAACGTAATAGATTGCAGAAAGTAAATTGTTACCGTACTGCATCAAATCCTTGCGTCGCCCGATTGTCACAATCTCAGACTAATAAAATAGTTTCAAAATGGCACTTTAACTCCCCATCAAACTATGATAAGTGTGGGGGTTTGTCAAAATAGAAATATTGTAAAAGATACAACTGAAATTCCTAAAGTTCAACCCAAAAAGTTAAAATGACCTGTGATAATATGGTCTATGGGGAGATTGGAAGAGAATTATTGGCTACAAAGGGAGTTTGTCAGATAGTAAATGATTTAAACCCGACTGAATAATGTGTCATAACTAGCTACATTTTTATATTTCTTGAATTCAGATGTCACAATGACTTCTATAAGTCAGTCGAATATTTGTTGATTGTGGTTTATCTTATTCCTAGCTCACACAAAAACATTTAATTGGTTGAAACAAACTGCAGAACATAGGTAAGATGCGTTTATATAAAAGTCATTTAGCAAGCTCCAGTGTGTCATCGTGGGATCTGTATGTCAAATTTAAATTGGGTTATTTATTGCATGTAACTTTGGGTTAATCAATACCAGAATCCTAAAAGTAACTGAAAGATATTATGGCCTGGAGAGGTTAAAGAGACACTTCCCTAAGTACTATTTAAATAATTGAACAAGTAAACAAGTTCATTTTCTTATTACATTCAGATAAGCCAAAAGTGACATGGAAACTAGGTGCCTTCTTGAAGAGTTTGTTCAAGTAATTTATGTTGCACTGTCTTCCTTCTGTGTGCCATTGTTTGTCCTTATTATATTGTATTGTTTGTTGTTCAATAATCTGACAAAATTGAGAAAATTCCTGCATATTTCAAATGGATGTAAACATGAATAAATAAAGAGTTAAGGTGTTTTAAAATAACAACAGACAGTGATCATTTCTGTTGTGTGCCTGGTGCTGCCCCATTGCAGTCAGTGTGATGACCTTCTCTCTACCAAATATGTAATATGAGTCATTGATATGCACCAGACTCCTTAAGAAAAACTGGTAAACATGTTGACAAATAAGATGCTAATTTGTATTCATGGTGGTTCACTGTCTGGAGGTTCGGCTTATCTTTGTTTATGTCTGTGTGTGTGTAGAACTCAGGTCTGGAGACGGAGAGCGTCAGGACTCTGGCTCACAAACTCGGTGCCTCAGCCAAAAACCTGCAGAACTTCATTTCCGGCCGCCGCCGCAGCAGCCAATCAGAGAGCAGGACCTCGCGGCGGCTCCCCAACGATCTGCTGACCTCCGTGGTCGACCTCATCACAGCCGCCAAGAGTCTGCTGGCCTGGTTGGACAGGTAATATGTGTACAGGCTCTCCGTCACTTTCTCAGAGATACTGTCTTTGTTTCTGATGAGTTAACATGCAGATTGGAGTTTTTTCATTATTTTACTATTGTTACGTCAGCAGGATAACTATTTTTCATAGAAGGAAAAGCACAGGTGTTATTAATAATATTAAAAATGGCTCAGACATTATTCCTTTTATTATTTACACGTGTGCTTTTTCCTACTGTGACATGTCAAAATGTCTTCCATTAAAGGCCCCGCACACCCATACTGGTATTTCCAGTTATTCCAATTAGTAAAAATTAAATAAATCAAACGTAAAAATAGAAGTATAATTTGGCTGCATTTGTTGCCTTAGTGTTAATATTTGATTTTATGTAGATGTAACTGCCAGCGGTTTGTTGAAACTTTGGCAGTTCTTTTCACCAAAGGGGGAGATATTTCATAAATTCCTGATCTCTCTGGAATTAAAAGTTTGTTTGGTAGCGAGGTAGGTGCATATTTTTAGACCACTTTTTATTGTTTGCTTCAGAATAATTATGGTCCTTTTAGTATTTACAAGAAGTTTTGCATATACATATATGTATATTAGAGCTTAAACAATTAGTCAAATAATCGATTAGACAGAAATTAATAATTCTTTAGGCAACAATTTTTATTATTGATTAATCGTTTAAGATAAGAAAGGTTAAGCCTTTATTGATCCCCAGAGGGGAAGTTCTGGTGTTGCAGCAGCACAAGTATATAAAGTATATAAAATAAAATAATGAATGGAAATAAAAATAGAAACTATACAAGAGCAATTAAACTCAAAATTACTAGGCAAGTAGTACACATACAGTACCCACAACTAGTTTAAACAAAAATTAACTGTCTCCAGGTTCTTAAATGTGATCATTTTCCATTTTCCTAGCCTTCTATTATAGCAATGTGAATATATTTGGGTTTTGGACTGTTGACTGAACAAGACAAGACAATTGAAGATGTCACCTTCGGCTCTAGGAAATTATGATGGACATTTTTCAGTATTTTTTTTATATTTTATAGACTAAACGAGTAAAAGATTAATCAAAAAATTCTATAATAAAATAATCATTATTTGCAGGCCTAATGTATATAATACTTAATATTGAAACTAGAGTTATGAATCTTCCCTCTGTTGAAGTAATTGATCCAGAGCCTGTAAAAGTTTTCTATTCTATTTTTTTCTGTTTGTACAACTAAAGCTTCATCTGCAAAACATAAACTCTCCTGCAGCTGTTGGTTGTTGACATCTTTTGAGGAATATGTATTTTTTCAGAGGGATAATGTCAGACATTTTTCTCACCATGTTTCTCTGTCTCTCCCTGGCCCTCTTCTTCTCTCTGTCACTTTTTTTATTCAAGACTCGACTCGATCTCCTGCACACGACACACACACACACACACATCAGATACAGAACTAAAGGTCTTTGACATTCGGTTCTTGAAATGCCGGGCACCCACATCTGTCCTGAGGCCATCTAGACGCACAAAAGCATATAGAGTCACGTCCACAAGCACACTCAGACCCAAAGACACACCCACACACTCGTACAAACACACACATCCACATGCACTGACACACACTTATGCAAGCACACACGCGTTCGCCCACGCACGATGATGCAACTGTAAATGGCAAAGTGACATCGAGAAAGGGATAGACTTAGCAGAGCCGGCGCTTCATGCTCTCTATTCTTCATTTTTGAGACATATCTACGTGTTCAGGCATTGTCAAAGACTTCTTTTTATGTATTTATCTTGCGTATTACACATACAAAACATGAAGAAAAGAAAATTTTCCAGCTGCGTGGGGGCTCACCGTTAAATTTAACATGCATATGATCCCATCACAGCTTTTATTTCAATGAAATCTCATTTCCTAAAATTGATTTCTGCTGCCTAGGAATAACATATGACTGAGTAATGTTTTAATGAGAGGTGCGTGGTGGCTGATATGTTGAATTCATTAACTGACCCTAACGATGTGGAAAAGGTTATGATTTCCAAGCACCTTAGGCTACTATTGGTCTTGTACCAATACCAGCAAGATGAGTCCTTCCTAAAAGGTTTACAACAGCACCAAATGAGCATAAATTGTGTTAAAACTGAACTTTCATCTCTCCCTGATTGCTACTTATTAGACCTCTCGGGGATGAAGGAAAAGTACAACATCAGTTCAGTGCTCAGGCAGCAAATGTACAGCATATTCTAGTTTCTCTCATAATGACTTGAGAAGACATTTTTGCAACATTTTCATGTATAAAATAAAAGCGTGGGTACAGCACAGAGCATCTTTTTCCGGCCTCTAATACCCTGATGTCTCCTTAAATGCATACTTTTCTCTTTCTCTGTGGTGACAAAAAACATTTTCATCTCCATGCAGACATCAGATCGACACACTGTGCAGAAGGCAAATCCGTCCTCTTTAAATCTGTCAAGGAGAATAGTGAAATTATCATTCCACGATGACTGAAATTTGCAGTATTTTTCTTTCTTTGAACTCTTCATTTCCTCTTTATATGCACATTTTAAAGCACTTACCTATGAATTAATAACATGGCCTTAGAGGCTACAGTTTATGTGTGATGTATTTTGCTGATAGCCTAAAAATGCAGCAGTGGTATTTCTATTTTTAACCAATGTAGTGAATGAGCAGACTTTAAATATTGGTCAAAATATGGGGGATTGGACGGGCTGGTATTAAGAGAGTCAATACTACCCAATGGGGAGTCGCTCAAAATGACTTGCGTAAGTATTGTACAATTCTGATGTACTTTACTTGAGTATTTCCATTTGATGTTACTGTATACTTCTACTCCACTACATTTCAGAGAAATATTGTATTTTTTATTCCACTATATTTATTTGACAGCTCAAGTGTCTTTTCAGATTAAGATTTTGCATAAAAACCTTGTATAAGATAATAAACTACAAAGCATTGTTAAAGATTAAACCAGTGGTTCCCAACCTTTTTGACTTGTGACCCCTTACAAAAATGCAGTCTAATGGGGGCATCTTGTTACATGTTTCACAAGCCCATGAGTTGTTAGTAGTTCCATCTAAGAGTTATTTCCCCTCTAAACTTAGCAAATGGTTTCATTTAAATAACTGTTCAAAGCCAGGAGAGGTAAAGCACTCCAATATTTCACAAAAAGATGGAAAAAATGATAGATTTGTGTATCAGATTTGTTTTTTCATTCTTTCCTCTCCCATTAATGATCTCAAGACCACTCAAATTTATCTTGTGACCCTTTGGAGGGGGCCAGACGGCTAGGTTGGGAACCACTGGTTAAAACTAGCTCCATCTCTAAAAAGCCTCTTAAGTAATAACGCATCAGTATTAAAAATCTAATAATGTCATATATAATAATAATATATCAGTCACAGGGAACATTTTCCTGCAAAACAAAAACTTTTACTTTGATACTTTTAGTACATTTTGCTGCAAATACTTCTGTAATTTTACTTAAGTAGGATTGTGAATGAAGGACTTTTACTTATAGTGGAGTACTTTTACATTGTGGCGTTGGTACTTTTACTTTAAAGAATCTGAATACTTCTTCCACCACTGGTTAGTGTCAGATGCCGCCAGTGTGTTGTTGTTTTTTTTGCCTCAAGTCAAAGAAATGTTAAATAAATAAATAAATCTTTTTATTGTAATTCTGCCTTTAAAACTAGGATAAGACAACTTGTAATGGCATTTGTAAATGCAATTTGTAAAGGTCATAAAAACCTGCAAACACTGACAGAAATGTGCAGGAGAAGTGTGGAAGTCTGGAAGATGGTGGGGATGTGTGAAGGTTTTAGAAAGTGAGCTCATAGTTTTAGCATTACTCAGGGTATCCTCTCCGCTCAAATGTGGACTCATCTCTGGAGATCTTTCTTCTTGTATTAGTCACAGTAAGCTGTAATATACAATGACGTCTGTTAAAACTCTCGCTTTCTGCAATGCTTGTGCATGACAACTATAGTGTGGTTAAGATTATGGAAATACTGTGCTTATGGCAAATAAATTATGGTTATGATATGGTTAAAAGTCAGACATGCTACATGCCCATCCACCCCGACCTCCTCACCTATCCTTTCTGATTTGCTGCACACTACTTCCTACATTGCCACTGAACGTTGGCATCATACAGTCTATGGTTGGCATTGGCCATTAATCGTATGTAATTCCTAGGGATAGTGGAACACTACATTTTACAAACTCCAGAGTATGTATTAAACCAACAGTGAGTTAGCTGGTAAAGGAGAAAAAAAACCTAACATTGTTGCTATGGTTACCTGCAATTTACCTTGTGCAATGATTTGAAATGGTGACTCAGCTGTTAAGCAGTAACGTTTATGTAATGTTATGTTTTAGGTGTCTAGTTAGGATTTTAATCGACACCTGCCAACCAATCAGAAATTTGTATTTTCTGTGGCCATGGTATGATGAAGGACCAAACCCCTTTGGTATTAGTGATAAACATACACATCAAAAGTAACCACAAAAAAAAATAGATATTAGATATACATTTTTTTTTTTTTTTTTGTCTTACTTAGATTTTGGGGATGTAGTTCCCATAATGCTTTGGGACATGTAAAAAAGAAGTAGGCTATAATGTTGCCATGGAGTCAGTTAGTTAACTGTGGGCTACAAGTGTAGCTCCGTTTTTTAAGCTTATTTTTGTTTACATTTTGGCAAATTGGCACCATTAAAAATGTGCCGAATTAGCTATTAGCAGTTCCTGTTTGCAGTGTACTCATGAATGTACAGACAACTATCACTGGGTTACTTTGATACTGAAGAAAACTGAAAAACGTGATGATTCTCAGGCAAGTTCTGGAGCGTCCGTTTTTCTGATTTCTAAGCGGATTTATGGACGCTCATTCGCGATGGACATCGGATATAAGGACATCCTCGGAAAGCGTAAGCCAGACTGAATTTAAAAATATGTGTATCATGTCTGTGTAGTCAGATTTGACTGAGTTATGACTCTTAAGAATTTTTTTGTACCTTAAAGTAGCTTAACTGCATTTCACCTCACGCAATTGGACACAGGTCTGTTTAGCCAACGTCATACCATCATTTCTGAGCGTTGTTGGAGGTTTGGAGCTTGACGGTTACCAAACAGTCTGCGTAGCCGTAGGTCCTGCGTATATATAGCACACAGCCTCAATACTGATGACCCAAATCACACTCACACACACCACAGATACATCATACACTAGAAGATGTGGCCGAATTTTAATCTGGGTGTTTAGAACAACGAAGCAAAGTTATGGTGTGTGTCTGTGCGTGTTATGATAATGACTTTGCTGTATATATGTGCAGCATATCAGTAATATTGTATGCATTCATTTTGATGTCCCTTTGTGTCAGTATGCAGTCATTAGCACTCCATTAGCTGCAGCATGTTGCTTACCATTGACACCTTGGTCACACCTGAATAGTCTATTATGTCACAATACCCTGGGGCCTCATTTATAAGCATTGTGTTTGCAGGAAAGAAGGCTTTAAAGACCCTTGTCTCTCGGGAAAAGGAGGGATTATGAAAGGGATTTCATAAAAACAAACCTGACAGCAGAATGTGCACACTTCATTGGAAACTCTGACCATGCATACAAACATGTGGGAGACTTTGGGAATTGATGGTGCCAATGTCAAAGTGGTGGTCTAATAACCCACCGCACACTGTTTATTTCAGTCATTAAAAAAAAAACAGTTTGCTAAAAGAACAGCCAGGCCTAAACTGTGCTTTTTTTGTTTGTGTGTTTCCAAAACCTGGATTGAAATGACAAGTAGTCAGTATGAGGTGTGTAAATTGGTGCACTCAGAACAGAATGGCCTATTTACCTGGTTCTCTAATGCAGCTTCATTCATCCGTCCACTGGAGCTGTGCCCCCTTTCCTCTGTGGAAGAACATTACTGTTGAATCTCCACTTTAAGAAGCCAGACGTCAGGGGCAGTTTTCTCCAGTGTCCCCTGAAAACGTACCTGTAATGGTTTGGATTTCTGAGCTGGTAGTTCATACAAAATGTAGTCTTATTTATGAGTGTGTAAGCTCATCCTTGACCTTGGGTGCCTTTCTCTTATTGGTCACACCAGAGCAATGACCTCAGAGCAATGCAGACCAACCAAAACTGACCAAGGACAAGTGTTATTTGCATGTATTTGCATTGTGTGCATTTAATCATAATGGACATTTCATTCATCATTTTTAAATAATTGTAGCAGTTAATGGGGTTGCATGTGAGGCCTGTGCATGTGTGCAGCACTTCCGGGTTTGAAGAGATAATAAATTAATGTACTGTAGGTGAGCATATATCAGTGCACCCTTTTCTTCTGCCGTGCATCAGTAACATTCAAGTGTGGCATCAAGCACAGTTTTTATAGATAGATAGATGCTTTATTGTCATTGCATGTTAAACAAAACACATTTTTGTTTGGCAGCACTCCACTCCACTTAGCAGCATATATAAGTATACGAGAGTGCCAGGCCGCTGCGTCTGTGCACACCGCCAGTTTTATGAATGAGGTTGCAGGGTCCCATTCATTCCAGTGGAAGTCTATTTTGAGAGCACACCAAGGCAACACTCATTTGTTTCCTATCATGGTTCCACTAAAAATCCAAAACCCAAAATTTGCATTGTCTGAAGTCAATCCCGTTGACCCTTCAAAGTTAACTACAGGTTGCATTCATGACTTGATTTGAGAGGTGTTTATATTCTTATCTATTGCAACAATTAGTTGATTAATCGATTAGTTGATCCACAGAAAATTAGCCACTAACAATTTCGATCGATCGGTTAATCATTTAAGTAATTTTTCAAGCAGAAATGCCACACGTTCACGTTGTGTTTCCATCGTCTTAAACATAAGGTTCTGCTGCTTTTCTCTGTTTAACATGATTTGTAAATTTAATATCTTTGTGTCACAGCGCAGTCAGTTGATTTCTTTTTAGGTCTTTAATTACCACCAAGTCTTCCGGGTGTAGTTACTGACAAGCCACAACAAATACTGAATGCTTTGGTTGCCAACATCAAGAAAGGATCGGCGTTGGTTTCAGTTCATTTATGTTAACAAATAGATGCAGATGGAAACTAAACTAAAATACGTTAGGAAAATTAATGACAAATGACAACCTGCGACCATGACAACAGTTAGTCGGGAAAATAACAAGCAATTTAAAGACGCCCTGGGAGAATGATTTTTTACCATTTTCTGACATATAACAGTCAAATATTAATAAATCTAAAAAAACAATGGATAGATTAATTGATAATGTAAATAATCATTAGTTGCAGCCCTATTTATCAGTAAAGTATTTCAACGGAGAACCACAACATCACACTCTTCATTAAACATATAAATATATAAAATAAAGAAAAAAAGTTCTGATAATTTGGTGATACTTACATCGTTTCATACGTGGTCGCCTGTTTATGATAACCTCTTATATTGTATTAAATGTTATAGCAAAAACAAGACACAAACAAAACAAAAGTCATCTGTCACTTTACTCCATTTTTTAATTTCATTATACTTATACATATGTGATCTCTCTGATTTATAACGCACATACGTCACAGATTCACTCATGAATGAGTCGTAAAACTTCTTCCTATAAATTTGTGCGCCTGTGTGTGTGTGTGCGCGCGCACACAATATGTGTCTCCCTAACAATGCTCCTGTCCATGTCCTCTGTACATTATCTAATGCAGCAGAAATATTTGAAGACATACTGGTGTGTTATCTGTTCCTCCCAGGTCTCCCTTTGCTGCAGTGGCAGACTACTCAGTAACCCGAAATAATGTCATTCAGCTCTGCCTGGAGCTCACCACCATTGTACAGCAGGTGTGTGGAATTGTTTGTGTGTGTGTGTGTGTGTGTGTGTGTTTTGAAGGCTGATAGCTTGTATTCTGCCATGGTTGTCATATCCCCCAAAGAACGGTGTGTGTGGGTGTAATGCAGCAGACTCTGCTCTCTGCATCTTTGAGCGAGACTCGATTCTTTGCTATTTATGTCCTTACAGTCTGTCTTTTGTATGACTGATGTGTGTGTAAATAAAAGATAAACGTGTCTGTTTGTGTGGGTGTATTTTCCATCTGCGAGGGTGTAGAGTGTGCAGGTGTAGGGTTCAGTAATGTGAGGCCTAGACCGTATACAGAGGTAGCAGCATGAGCAGTGAGATGGTGTGTGTTTTTGAGTTTTTGCAAGACAGGATGTTCTGCCCGCGCTACATTAAATTCTGCTTCTCCCCCAGGACTGTACGGTGTTTGAGACGGAGAACAAAATCCTTCATGTGGTGAGTCCTGCTTCCTCATCCAGCTGTCGCTTAATTGCTTTGTGTTGATGGGTAGTGTTCTCTCACATTCCCTCATACCCACTCATACAATACTCCACAAATACAGAAGCTCAAGCTCCAGCTGGATCTAGTATATTAATAAATCTCAAAGGTACACCCGGTAATATTTTAAAGTAATAGTTTGACATTTTCTGAAATATGCGTTATTGCTTTCTTGCCAAGAGTTGGATGAGAAGATTGATGTCATCCTCATATCTGTCTGTTAAATATGAAGCTTCAGCCAAGAAGTGATTTGCTTAGCTTAGCATGAGGACAGGAAGCAGGGGAAACAACTATCCTGGCACTGTCCAAACTTCAAAAACACGCCAGTAACAGCATGGCACAGTAACTTCCCGAAGTCTTGTAGTCAGCCTCACTCAGCATGGATAATAAACTGTTGTTCGTCAAGAAATAGTTACAGCATGTGACTCTAAAACCAAAAATTATTGTTTACTATACTTTTTCGTTTGTGTACTGATTAAAAACAAAACAAAATATAACGTGTTAATTTGTAAGCTTTAGAGGTGCTGTTAGCTGTACCTTTGAAGTTTGGAAAGAGCTAGGTTAGCTATTTCACCCTGTCTTCATGTTATAAGCTAGGCTAACCTTCTCCGGGCTTGAGCTCCACACTTAATGCTGCATTCACACAATATTGGCAAAATGGGAAGAAACACACTTGGGAGTGTTAATGCACTACTAGCCTTATAGGCACATAATTTAAACCAAATGAGCTACTTTTGCAGTGTTGCGTATTTGGAGCGGTTTGCTAATGAGTGAAACCAGCACCTTTTTAAATTAGCTGAATCGACTGTATTAGTGTTGATATCGGATTTTATTTCGATGTATTGTAGCTACAGTACCAGCGATGGTGGCTTTGCAGCCATTTTGCCAACGGTCGGTTGACACTTCCTGTAGTTCTTTTCACTAAGTGTGACACAATGTCATTGTCAGGTATTCTCAGACTTGGAATTACAACCTGGAGGCTGACGTGAATGGGTTTTTCCCAAATTGATTGCTTGTAATTATGGTTTAAACAATATTAATGAGGGCACCGGTATGAGAGTGGTATCGATCTTGTCATCGAACTCTTAGCAAGATAGCGTATGAGCACATTTCCCAAAATGTGTATTCCATTAAAGGGTTAGTTCAAGTTACCTCTTGTGGAATTTCGTTTGTGGTGCTCACAACATCTCCTTCCAGAAGACTCCTTTCAAACTGCAGACATTTTGTCAAACACAGGTGTTACTAATACATTCACTAATTACAGCATTGCATTAATGGACCATTGTTAATGTTATTAGTGCCACCTGAGCTTTATCTGCTATGGCAAGTCGAAATGTCTGCTGTGAAAAAGGTCTATGAATCTGATTCCTTTGGGAATGAGAGAGAAACAAAGAGCGCTCTGATGCTAGCAAGGCTGTCCAGATTCTGGTTAGGTAAAATGTATTCAGCAAAATGAAAGTATGTAAAGATGGACAGACTTTCTACAGGGAAGAAAAGAACTGGTGACGCTAATGGAGCATAAATCCAAAATATGATTAAAATAAAATAAGCTTATCATGCTTTTGAGTTCCCTGTTATAATATAGCAGGAAGCTTTATGTCTTTTGTAAATGTGTTTGAAAAAGTCTGGGAGCCACTGCTGTGGATTATCTATGAAATACGCTGTCAGCAGTTTTTATTCTAACTACTTTCTACTTGGGAAATGGTCCCTAAAACTGTGACAGCAGTTCTGTTGTTGCTGCAAAAAATATTGCTCTTAATCTTTTTTTCATGTAAATTTTCAATGCTGCGGGCACCGCAAATTATAGTTATTATTATTATTAATTATGTTTATTATATTGGATGTGGAGGCAGATATTTTAGAGACAGATATCTGAAAACACTGGATAAATAAAACTAATACAACTATCTGCATAGCTAGATACTACTTGAGGTAAGTGAGAAAATATGTTCTCTTTTTTGTAATTTAGGTGAACTGACCCCTTTAAAGTGCTACAGGTAGCTGTGTTAATAGTGGCAGCCTCTAACGAAGTCATTTTATTTTATTTTCTCAGTAAAGCCAAACAGAAAACCTCCAATAAAGAAACAAAAGCTGCAACATCCTTGGTGGCAGGAAGCAAAAAAGGTTTATTAGAAATGTGGCCTTATTCTGACAAACACAAGGTGTACAGGTTGTTTTTCTTTTGTTTTCGTCTCTGTTTTCTTAATAAAGCACCGCTGGCGAACCTGTTTTATAAAAGCTCTGTCTATTATTACTTGTCCTCACTCGTTTTCTTCTCCTCTGCAGTGTAAGACTCTGTCAGAGGTGTGTGAGCACATTGTGTGTGTGTCATCGGACCCGCTGGTTTCTCAGTCAGCCCACCTCGAGCTGGTTCACCTCACCAACATCAAACCCTCTGAAGGCCTGGTAATGACTCTGTGTACTGGGCTTTAGTATAAAACTGGTATCCTCACTTTTTTGTTTGTGTGTATGTGGGTATTTCAGGTTGTATTTGTCAACTTTTTGCTATTCTCTGGTTATCAACATTTTAATCTGATCAACTTCATGGTTTTGAATCAGGAAGTAAGTAGCTCATAAAGTACAGAAGGCTACAGCTGTTAAATTAATGTGTCAGATACATTTAATTAACATTTCAAATATTATGCTATCAAAATTTCAGGTTGTGAACATTAAGTAGTCTGCCACTAAAAACTGTAGTGTTTCTGGCTTCTCAGCCAACAAAAGGTGATAAGACATATTTGAGGTGTAGTTTTTTAAGCCTTTAGTTACTTGCTGTTAACCTAATAAGATAAGGGAATCGAAAGGATTTGATTTGATAAGTGGATTCGACACTGGATTTGAAACAAAAACCCTTTCTAACCTTTTCCTTCCCTCTGTCCATCAGGGAATGTATATCAAGTCAACCTACGACGGCCTTCATGTGATCACAGGAACTACTGAAGGGGTAAAAGGCTCACAATCCCACTTTTACACATTGACACAGTTGAGCAGTTAGTTTTATCTGTGACAGTAACAATCTACTTCCCACATATACCAATGAAGTGGATTTCCCACCACGCCTGGGGGTTGAAGGGTATAGAAAACAGATTCTTACTCAGAATATCTATAAAACATTTGGATCCATACCAGCATATCAGATTCCACATGGATGACTCTGCAAGGCTTTCCCTCTGTTATATTATAATGTATTGAAGAACAGTTTGTTGGACTTGCTCACACTGGTGTGCAGGGATCAATAAACTCAGATCAATTCATAGTTGCCTGTTTTATTTCTGTCTCTCTCTTCTGTGTCTCTGTAGTCTCCAGCTGACCGCTGTAAGAAGATCCATGCGGGAGATGAAGTAATTCAAGTCAATCACCAGACTGTGGTGGGTTTCTTACTGTAAATGCGTGTGTTTGTGTGCTCCTGTGTGTCTAAATATACCTTTGTGTGTTTATTCAGGTGATCACTCAGGTGAGTGAATCTTGGGGTAAAATGCATGTTAAAGGACTATTCATCATTTTTTTTAAATCCTGTATATCCACATATATAATTGAAGAATTTGACCTATAGATGAAAAAACTACATTTTCTACATTTCTCAGATGATCATAATAATTTATATATGCCTGTTTTTACATATCTTGCACATGCAAGCAAATCTTTAAAGCTGCTATAATCAATATTTTTATAATAACAATGGATCAAATGACAATGTGTAATGTGAGAGGGGTCACTCATAATTATGAATCCAAAGATAACTGTCACAGACTCAGTAGTTCCCCTCAACTCTACGGAGCATTTTAGCATTTTTCAGTTCATTGTTTTGTTTTCTTGCCCGCAACTTTACTGTTTTGGCTCAGTCTCACCGCTCGCATACTGTAGAGACATTTCCAGCCGAGCTGCAGCAGCAAATCATTTTCAGCAAAAAAAAAAAAGAAAAAAAGCTATAATAACCGACAGTACACTACTTGCTTCACACCAAGCGGCAGACAGACACAGTTAGCAACTAGCTGGTGATGGTTTGGGAACATTTAGCAGCTAAAGAGCCAGATATTTCCCTCAGGATTTGGTGAAACTCAAAAACAGAGCTAAAAGAGAGTGAATATTGGAGTTACATTCGTTAGGTGGTTAACAAGTTCACTATATCAACTTAAAAAGTGATGATATGACGGTGTTGTGTTCACAGCTTGTTTCTGCTGCCCCCAAGTGGCCAGAAAATCAGTTATCGCAGGTGTAATATCATCAGAAAAGACTTTACAGTAAGATTTTAATAGTAAGATTTTGTTGTACCAATTTATTATGCATCAGGATGAACCCCTTGAGATGCAGCATGTTTTCACCAGGTGTGATTTAGTAATATATGACCTGTCAATGGAATTGGGAGTTACAGCCAGTTGCAATTATGTTTCTTGAATTTGTGTGGTAGGGCGACCCGTCTGTTTACATCTGTACTGCAGATTGTGCCCTTACTTTTACAAGGTGCAAATGCACACGGCTTGCATTGCAATTAGTGTAATCAGATTCTCTAACCTTCTCTGCACCTCCTCTTGCATTATGATCAGATCTCATGTCAATCCGGTAAATGCAATTAAGATAGTGTGTTTGCCTTAATTAGATAGTATCTCCCCACATAGCACAGATGACTAAAAGGTCAAAGAGAACAAGAACATTTAAAAAAAAAAAGTTCTGGTGACCTTATAGTAGCCATTTTTTTATTTGTATGTAGTAGATTTTTGTTCACAAATTTCTCTACAAAGAGAAATTTGGCATGGTTTTGTGAAAACAGTGGCTAAAACGTAGGAAGATATATGACAAGATGCATTTGTTTTCAAATTGAGGGCAGGTTACATCACAGAAAGCTCTATAGATAGACTTACCACCTCCACACCCACTTGCCGTGCACAGAAGGCTCAACAAGCGAGATCCAATCACGACGTGGACGGAATTCAAACTACAGTCTGAATATAAATGTAATGCTGTGATTGTGTTGTTTATCATCCAGATGATGGATAATCATCATCTTTGCCCCTCTGTCCTCTCCCGTCCACAGGTGGGCTGGCAGTTACGTAATCTGGTCGGTTCGCTGAGGGCCGATAAAGGCGTCGTGTCCCTGACCCTGAAGAAGCGTCCGCAGAGCACGCTCAGCTCCGCCCCTGCACTGCTGAAGAACATGCGTTGGAAACCCCTAGCTCTGCAGGTGGGACCAGCTCTACCTTTTATAGACTTTATTAAAACACTGCACTGGCCCACATAATTCCCCACAGCATTCCCACTCCCTGTACGACTGCAGCCAAAGCATGTAATTAGGTCAGGGTACTGTGGCTCAGCATGGTTTTGTTTGCCAGCTGAAACAAACTGGAATCAATGGGAAGGGAAAATTGATGGCACCATCCACCCACATTCCCAGTGCTCTGCGAATTATGAAATGTATCTCCCTAATTAACACTCATTATCAACACAATCAGGAGGAAACACAAAGGAAAAGAGTTTTTCTGTGCCCTCCATCACTATTTTGTCTTGTGACACCACTTTAGTCATGACTCTTAAAGAGTAATTTTTGGCTTATTACAACTTTACATTTATATACTACTAATTTGATTTTAATACACTGAAATGTGAAACTTGCCTGCAATATAGTCAACATTTTACACTCAATATTTTTACGATGTTCATTAAAAATGTTTTCTTGTTATGTTAATATGTATATTTCAAAACATATTTGCTGTTGCAAATTGGTAATATATAAACATAATTTCTGGGAGAAAGGTTTGCTTTTTGTTGTACTCACTAAATTGCTGAAATCTGGGAACATGGCAACATCCTTACAACAATGTCTAGCTGGGCAAGAAACATGAGTGGTTTTATCTAAACCACTGCGCGCAACTACAGCAAGTACTGTACAAAATTGAAGCAGGAGGTTGGTCTGTAAACTGTGATGGATGTTTACAAGGGACAATTTGGGTAATGTCACCTTATTTTTCTATTCCAGATAAGTTTATCTAAACCAGGGGTTTGTTTAAAACCTGTATGATTGTCTGACCACTGGTGTTTTGTGCCTCATCAGACTTCTTTTTAGTGATGATTCATTTTGTGAGTACAATGTTATTGTAGTAGCTAATTGGCAGAAAACACTCCAAAGATTTAGCGGTTAAGGTAGCCCACTAGCACTGTGGTAAATTAATGGCTTGAGTAACAAACACTAACCTGAAGCGAATGTTTGTGGTAGGTTGCAGTGGGTCTGAAGCGCTGTGGATGTGAAGTTTGACTTGTACTGCAGTCTTGCTGTAAATGGAAAATTAAATTAAAACGCCCATATTGGCTCCAACAGTTATAACTCATAGCAATAATACACAAAGCTACATAAAATAAGTTTTAATGAATCATCCTTTAAATTAACTTATCCATTCAAGACCTGTAAAAAAGAAAGTTAATGAAAGGATTAATTGTTCTAACCATATCCACTTTTGCTTTCTGCAGCCAACCAGAAGCCCAAGCAGCAGTTCGGCCACACCCTCCGGCACACCCACCAAGAGCTCTGCCCTCCAGGACCTTCACATCCCCCCTCCACCTGCTGAGCCGTACACACCCAGGTAGAGTGTCTGTGTCTTTGTTTGTGTGCTTTGAAAGAAAAAAGTTCAACTGATAAGAAAGTAAAGTAGAACTGATGACAGCAAAGTAGAGCTTTGACTTTGATGTACATGTGTTTGCTGGTAAATCTGCCTCTGCTGTTGCCATAGAGATGAGACAGGAGCCTTGTCTGGAGATGAGGCATCTCGTAACCACAGTGGCGTCAGTGTTGCTAAGCGCTCTGAGTCACCAAACTCCTTCCTGGATCAAGAGACTCGCCGGCGAGAAGAGGAGGAGCCCGTGTACTGCACCACGCCCACATATGGTACGCTCTTATGATGAAAGTGTGTGTGTAAGAGAAAAAGAGAGAAGGGATTGAGTTCAATCTCATTCTGCTGGATTGAACCACTTCAAAAAATAATCACGAGGCTAGAAAACCATCTGCCAGCCCACAGTGGTTTATAAAAAGTTTTAGAAAGTGATGCAGCTCTATACATCATGGATAAAATAGATAAAAAAAACAAGAATAATAAATATCACATATCGGAATATATAAATGGAGACTCTAAAGGAGAATATTAAGTTTTATAATTACGTGTGTGTACTTGTAGGCAGACTGAGGCCCATCTCCATGCCTGTGGAGTGTAACTGGGTGGGCGACTATGAAGATCCAGCCAAGCTTAACAGAGAAAGCCGCAGAGGTGAGTGCCGACGTGTGGAGTGCATATGTGTGTGTGTGCACCTCCTGAAGAGCCTGTTAGATTCAGTTAAATGTTCCCATCTCTCTGTATTACGAAGAGATCAGTGTGTGTGGAGATCAATGCGCCTCCATCCCTTTCTCTAATTCTCTCTGTGATTAGCATCACAGAGAAATGAAATAAGAGGGGATGAGAAGGGAAGGGGCTAAAAAAGGTAGACAGTTGGCACAAAGGCAGAGAAAATGAAAGGCAGCGATGAAGGGAGAAAAAATATAAGCGAGAGGAAGAGAGATGGGTGGGGTGAGGAGGAGGGAGGAAAAGAGGGATGAGAGGAGGCAGAAACAGGAAAAAAAAGACTATTCTCCCTGACCTCCACCTGAATCACTCACACAGTTGCCATGGCGACGCTGACAGCAGCTCTTCTCGGTGTCTCACTTTCCTCTGGCCGCTGCCTAGCAACCCAAGGAGTATAGGGTGGGAACTGTGGAGAAGAGGTAGTGAGACCAGAGTTTCCTCCCTGGTGAAGAGGAAGTTGGTCGAAAAACACAGAAGAGACTTAGAGTTTGCGAACCTGAACAAATTGAATGAACACTCAGTCGTCATACAGATGTACCCACACGCATGCATTTTCTCTCACAATACACACTCACAAAAAGAAGCATGATTGTCCCCAACACTATAACATATAGTGAGGAATATGGATCCATCAGTCCACCTAACATATCAAAAAATAGTGGTCTCATTTTGGTAAAAACGTGGTACATTTTGAGAGTCCTCAACAGAAAAATGACAACATTAAACATTTGTTCACGCAACCAATGATTTTCTGGCAAGCAACATTTTGTGGTTGAAAGTGCAGCAAGTGTTCTGTTTATGTTTATTAACCCCCAAAAAGCCAATGTACTAACTATACATAAGACTTTGGTCGTCACATTGACTTTGTGCACAACTGCGCTGTCTAAGATTTGCTTTAAATCAGTTTGAACACACCTTTTATGGAGGAGGTCATTTAAGTATGACCATAACCTTTTCTTAACCTTAACCCATTAGTTTTAGTTGCCTAAATTCAAAACACCATAAAGGTGGCAGATCAGAGAATGCTCATATGAATCACACACAGTTGTATGCGTCGTTTTGAAAGACAATGACCTATTTTGTTGTTCAGAAATAAACAATGGACGGACTTGTTGCACATTTTGCTGCCAAATTCTGTGTTAAAAAGCGCCAGTTACCTCCTGATGGGGCTGCTAAAACTAAAAGGCAAAAAAAAATCACGAAACCATCAAAGCCATGGTGCATTTCCAGTGTAGATTTGATCACATGTGAAGGCTTTACAGATATTTGTGTTCTGATATTTTCTAAATACAAAATACAAAAAACTGATTAGCCCCATATATGATGCTGTAATTAAAGGTCAGACTCTGTAACTGAAATGTTTTATCTCAAACTCTACTGGTCTAATTTTAATGAATCTTTTTGAGTGATGTGACCTTTTGCCACTGTTTTATTTATATATTAAGATTCTGTTTCTAATTAACCCAGAAAAGATTGAAAAGCTCTTGATAGGCAGCGCTGATGAAGAACATATGACAGAATATAAACAAAACAAATAGAAGATCCATACCACAAGATACTGTAGAAATAATTATAAGTATATTATAGTCTAAATTGGGCACATTAGCTACAAGTGAAGGTTTTACCTTAGAATATCACCTCTGATGCAAGTTTGATGCGTTTGTGTGTGAATTTGATATATTTGGCATTTGCGTGCTTTTGGTTAATTTCACAGAAGCGTCACTGATGCGTTATGTGGGACTGTCCGGTGTGGACGAGAGGATCAGCTCCGACGACTACTCCTCCCACACAGCTCGTCCGGGCAAACGGTCCAATGACACGGCCAAACGCACCAAGAGGCGGAGCCACCACAGCCAAAGCCCCTCCCACTACGTCCTCCAGACAAGTCAGCGAGATTCTCCACCGAGAGATCCTGCTTCAATTTATCACGTAAGTCAGTTATTTTGCCTTTTTCATAACATATAGATTTCATTTACATCAGCAGGACTGTCAGCTGACACTGTTTGAATGTAAGAACTGAAACTTCCCTTAAATTCTTCTGTCTCTTTAAAATAAGTTTTGACCTCTTTTGACTCTCTTTTACTCCTTTCTAAATTAGCTTAAAGACTGGAAGCAGCTAGCTGTAAAGCACAACTTTATGTATCAGTTTTACACTTTTGTTTTTGTACAGATAAAACAAACAAGGTTTAACATCAAATGTGCTGGCAGTCAGATTTTGTTACTCTTGGACAGAGCCAGGCTAGCTGTTTCCCCCCTGTTTCCAGCCTTCATGCTAAGCTAAGCTAACTGGCTACTAGCTCCAGCTTATGCTGCCATAGAGGTGTAAGAGTTAGCATCGATATTCTCATCATCATAAGCATATTTCCCAAAATGTCAAACTATTACTTTAAAACAAATAGTTTGAAACAGCACAACAATTAGCTCTTAGCATTAAAGATGTCGGCAAAATTGATGGCGTACCAGCATTTGAAGGGTGAAAAATAGTTTGTTCTAGCTTAAGTTGCAGGTAGTAGCTTCAAGATTGCATTATGTAGATCAAACAAGGTTATGAAACTTTCCCCTCAGTTGACTCCTCAAAGTGAAAACAACTTAAATTACGTAACAATCAGCTTCCTCTCTGATTTGTTTTGATACAGCCAGGACTCAAAGATTTGAGGAAAAAAATAAATTTTTTTAGCTTTTACCCCTGATGAAAATGCGCTGTGCTGAAGTACGAACTGAGTGAATGCTGACTCGTTATTACCCCCTGTCACTTCCATGACATCTGTCCGCCCTGCCTGTCTGTCTGAGCTCGCCACTCTCAGGTCCAGACAGTCAGTTTGGCCGGCGATGAGCTTATACATCTTGACAGCATCTCTTTGGAAATGTGTTTGCATGTGTTTGTGTGTGCGTGCCTTGTGTTTGAGGGTGTGTTTACAGTGTGCATGGCTGCTGCGATGGCAGATGGCATGTCAGTGGGTGTGGGCGGGCCCATGTCATCTGTCTTGCTGAGTGTGGGGCTGTGAGTGGCCAAGCTCCAGGCTCTGACATGTGTAATATTGTGACATCAGAGCTGGTGTGTTGCCCCATCTGACCTGCTGAGAGAGGTCACATCTCAGACATGCTGGCCAGAGTTGAATGTTTTAGATCAGAGATTTTCATACTGTGAGGAGTTGGAGGGCGTGGAGGAAGTCATAACTCAGTCAAATCTGACATGATACACATATCTTTATATTCAGAGTGACTTACACTTTCAGAGTATATGACTATCTCCAATGCTCCGTTGCGAATAGACGCCCATAAATCCGCTTAGAAATCATAGAAAAAAAGACTGTCCTTATAACTGCAGAACTTGCCTGAGAATCATCACGTTTTTAAGTTTTCTTCAGTAGCAAAGTAATCCAGTGATAATTGTCTGTACATCCATGGGTGCATTGCAAACAGGAACTGCTAATATCTAATTCGGCATACTGTTAATGGTGCCAGTTTACCAAAATGTAAACAAATACAGTTGTAGTCCACAGAGTGCCTACAGTGTCATACCTTGAAAACCCCTCTTTTAGATGTTTGTCCTTCACGTTTTGCTTACCGAAATTTCTGTTTAATCCCAGAGGCCCTTGAGCTCCATGTTCTCTCATTTCCTCCGTCACCTGGATGTCCTATTGTGCCACTGTTTCCCTCCCCTCCCTTTCCATCCCACTGCTCTATGTTTAGAGGTGTGAGAGTTGTCCTCTGTGAGTTTGACTTTTCCACCCCCACATGTGTGCATGTGTATGTGAGAGATAATGAGAGGAAGAGAGTTTGCCTTTGTATCTGCGTGCCTTCTGCCTCCTCTTCTCGGCTCCCTAAGATCTGTCATCTTTTATATCCCAGGATTCTTTGCAGCAAACAAAGGCCACTGATTCATCCTGACAGCCTGCTCTCTCTACCTCACCCTCCCTCTTCTTTTCTTCTTTCCAACCCGCTCTCAGACATACCAACAGTCATCCTCTCTGCAGTCAAAGACCAGGAAGAAGAATAAAGGTAAGCAGACAAGCCACCTGTTCGGTTTCCCCTTTTCGCCGTGGCACAAGCAGGAGCTGCTGTCACAGTCCAACACCTGCCAGTTGTGGTCATTCACTCTCTCAGGGATGCTGAGCTAATGGGCATTGTATAAAAATGTGAGAACAGCTGCTGCTTCAGTTAAACCAATTATCTTAGTAACACTTTATTTTACAGGTCCGTAATTTGCTAATAATTTCCTAGAAAGTTTCAAGGAAAAAACTACGTATTTTGGTGCTAATTATAGGTTCAAAAAGAGGCGCAATTCTGAGACTTTTATTGGTTGCATTGTGTTTATAAGCAGTTGTTGATTTCCAGAAGAATTTCCATTAAATAACAGGCTCCATTTTAACCCAAATAAATATCCATTCATTATTCTTTTATTATTGGAAACGTAATTCTCCAGTGAATGCTTGCCCGTAGACAAATTTCCCTTTCAGACATGATTTAAGACATAAAAATTCTCTGCTTTGCATAATTATCTGAGTCTGATACGTTTTTTTTTTCCCCACAAAAAGTCCAGAATCTATTAACTACTTTTTGCATGTGCAGCTGACCTGCTATGCACTCTTATGGGAGCAACTAATTGGAAATAACTACTTAGAAATGCACCATTGAACAAAGTGTCTGCATTTCCCCTCATATTTAGTACCACAATAAGTCCAGGAACATTCCCATTAATTTACATACATAAGTTACATAGCACTGCCTTTCTAGGCAACTATAGAAATCTATTGGACCTGTAAAATAAAGTGTTTGTCTAAAAAAATAAAATTAAATAAAACAGAGTGGGGTTTTCTCTGTCAGTGCAGGTTTGTCTTTTGCTAATATTTTAATTTTGGTTGACTATTGTTACGGACAGAGAGTCGGGAGACACAGATATGAGACAAGATGGTGTTTTATTGCAACAACAGCAGACAATGGTAGTACAGACGATGAAGAATGAACCCAGATACTGTCCTTAGTCTTACTGATCTGTCGTGGATGGTGCAGAGCTGGTAGGGAGACACACACTGGAGAGGTAACTCCCTGGCACGGACAGGAATGGAGAACACGCTGGAGGGGAAGCACGATGTAGAGGTAATAAGTCAAGGGTTGTCGAGAGTAGTCCTTTCTGTCATGAACGAGTCCGGACAACTGACTGGAGTGAGTGGTGATCCTTTATCCAGTACTGATTTGATGCTGATGGGGAGCAGGTGCGTGTAATTAGTATTCCGGCGAGGGATCTCGGGGAGGTTGATTGATGGGGGAACCTGGCAAGTCTGTAACAACTATCATGATTCTTTCATTACACACGGACCTGCTCTGCAGACCTAACTGCTTTTATTCACAGTATCAGTCGAAACCATGCTACATAGCGTTGGCAATAGACTGAATATGTATTTATACTTATTATTTATTACTTTTATTTGTTTGAGATTTGTTGTCAGAATTAGCCCTGCAACTAATGATTATTTTCTATTTTTGTGTTGATTTTGATTAATCTATTAGTCATTTTAATCAAATGGACCACAAAAGTGACAAATGGCCATGATGATTTCCCATAGCTCAAAGTGACCAACCAACTGTCCAAAACTAAAAAAAAAAAAGTCTATTTACATTGACATAAAACAGAGAAAATATTCACATTTGAGAAGCTGGAAAAAAGCTGAAAGCTAAAATTTGACATTTTTGCTTGATTAATGCCATAAATTGTTTATCAAAATTGGTGTTCAGCACTAGTCAGTCTTGCAGTCATGTTAGTGCTGTTGTACATTTTCTTTGGTCATTTATTAATGTTTATGCATAGGTGAAAAGATGCTGGTTAGTAACCTAATCAGTCACTGCTTCTCGTTTATTTCATCTGGTGAGATAAAAATAAAAACTTCACTGACTGTAGGGATCTATTGTCCTGTAAATTGGGAATTTATCCTGCTGCAGTTGTCAAATTATTATCTGCTTCAGCTTGAGTCTCCACAATTGAATCATTTCATCGTCAGGAGTAAAGATTTTGCTCACATTTTGTGCAGAGACCACTGTATTTTCATTTTAACACATCGTGCTCATTTCACAGATTTTCATGAGTCCAGACTGGACTGCAGGCATCTGTTTGCAATATACTGTACATTTAGTCCAAATGAACATTTACGTTTGAAAATCCAGTGATTCAGCATTTCTTTGTCAGAAGGGCACTACTGTCAGAAAGATGAAAGCTACTCATGTTTTGGCCACATTTCTTTGTAGAGCATTAACAGTGTAATATGTAGTATTTTTATACATAAATCTCAGTTCTTTTATTACTTTTTTTTATTTTTTAGAATTTTTGTTTTATTTCTTCAAACAAATGAGACCATGGTTCAGATGATTGGCATCTTTTATCTCACCTTTGACACAGAGTGTTTATCACTTTTCTGCTTCCTTTTGTTTAGATGATTTTATCCCTAATTGTCTTCTCTCCAACTCACTGCTATCAGTTTCTTTGCCTCTTTGACCAAAGCTTTTTTTCCCCTCCCACCGCACTAACAAGGATCAACATGTTGGAAGAGATTTTTTTTTTTCCCACAGGCCTTTCACTTGTTTCACCATCTGCCATCGTGAGAAGCTCAGAAAAGCTTTAGCTCCATCTGCACTTTTCAGGCGATGGCTTTGTTTGTTTACAGCTATTAAACCAAAGTTTGAAAAATTAAAGTGATGATAATGATTTAAATCTCCAAGTAGCATCTTTATCAAAGAAGTAATGAAATATTAGTTACCCCTTTTGGTCTGGGCTGAGGCAATCTTCATTTCCTAAAATAAATAAGTCTCTCCTAAAGCCAAAACTCAAACTGGCGATGGTATCAGGCCGCTGCTGCAAGGAAAATGAATTGAAAATAAAACACATTTTTAGGCTACAGAGTTTCCTCTACTTCAGAGTATATAACCTATTAATTATCTCTTAG
This sequence comes from Siniperca chuatsi, assembly GCF_020085105.1. Lineage (NCBI taxonomy): Eukaryota > Metazoa > Chordata > Actinopteri > Centrarchiformes > Sinipercidae > Siniperca > Siniperca chuatsi. The sequence goes on from NC_058060.1 coordinate 21,083,915, forward strand.
TCTCTCTTGGCTTAAAACATTTCACCCTGCATGTTTGAGCTTTAGTTTTCTTGTGTCTAGCTTCTGTTTTGTTTAGAGATATACTGTACACAGCACTTTCCGTTGCCACAGAAATAAATAGAATATTGAATTGTATTCCCCTTTTAAAGTTGTAAGACTTTTGATACGGCACAATAAAAGTTTCTTGGCAGCCTTCAACTGGGAGCCAAGTTTCCCTGTTAATCTCTAATGAGGAGCCTGCTGTGAAAAATGTTACAGGGCTTTTAAGGGAAAAAAGGCAGTTTTTATTAAACACATCTCACCTTACTGCAGTGCAGCAGCGTTCTGTCAAATCCAGAGACTGAACTCTTGCCAAGAATTGTTGCTACATTAGGATGTGGCATTTTGCGAATGCTTTTATTCACACTATGAAAAAGCACTTACAAGCAGCATTAGTACTATGCTCATGTCATGATAAATTTTCTTATTTTCAACACATGCTTTCTGTCAGATTTCTGATTTATATTCGTTCTGTCTGTCAACGGCGCCTTCATGTTTCCTCTGTGTTGTTCCAGGACGAAGTCTGGCCTCCCTGAGTCGGAGGCGTGTTTCCTGTAAGGCACTGGGCAGAGGAGACTGTGAGGGCTGGCTGTGGAGAAAGAGAGATGCAAAGGGTTACTTCTCTCAGAAATGGAAGAAGTACTGGTTTGTTCTGAAGGACAACTGCCTGTACTGGTACATCAATGAGGAGGCAAGTGTCTGTTTATATACTTGTCCTCTCCTTTTCCAGCCTGTTATCTGAATTTTTATTGACACTAAACGTTAGTGTCAATAAAAAGTGTCAGTTTCCCAAAAATTGTAACATATTTCATACAGTTTAAGAAAGTAGGTATTTGAAACAAAGAGGCAATGATGAAATGTGTCATAGTGTCACAATCTGTGCTTGTTGGAACTTAACAGGAGCTATGCAAGTTTTTGAAATACCTACATTATGTTGATGCTGTGTGATAAAGACAAAAGGAGAGAGCACTGTGTAGAAGTTACCCTGAAGTCAAGCTTTATGCTACAATGTCACAGCTACAGGATGAGTCAGGAAGACTGTGCCGTGGAATAGTAACGAGATTTCAGCCTGATTTCATTTGTGTAAAATACAAGTTCTCTGAAGTCTTTGAAATGTTTCAAAGTCCCGGGGGAACTTCATGGTTTTTAGCCATGCTAGCGGTGACACTCTAAGGATGTCGGTTGGTCGGTCAGTCCATCACTTTGGTCCAGACTGTAATATCTCATCAACTATTAAATGGATTGCCTTGAAATCTGTTACAAGTATCCACAGTGCCCAGAGGATGAATCCTAATAGCTTTGGTGATCCTCTGGCTTTTTATCTATTGCCACCATGAGGTTGACATTTGATTTGTTGACATGAGTTTAGATCAACTAAACTAATGACATTCCCAAGTGCTAATTAGCAAATGTTAGCAAACTAAGATGGTGACCATGGAAATCATTATACCTGCTAAATGTCAGCATGTCACCATTGTCTTTGTGTTAGCACGCTGACTTTAGCTTTTAGCACAAAGCACAGAGCAGCTAGCATGGTTTTATACTCTTTGAATCGGGTTTAATTCAGCACAAACACATAATAAATGGCTGTTATATATGCCATCTACAGCCTCACACATGTAAACAAACTGACGTGCAGGTTGACCTGGATTTAGAGCCCTCTGTTGTTAGCTACTTTCTGTGTTTACTTTCGGTTGGACTCAGAGACAATGGTTTGAAATGATGTATGTAAAAATCATGTCATTTGGAAAGCAGTAGGAGGCCCATAGAGTAAATGGTAAATGGTAAATGGACTGTACTTATATAGCGCCTTTCTAGTCTTTCTGACTACTCAAAGCGCTTCAACTACATATTAAATTCACCCCATTCACACACATTCACACACTGATGGCAGAATTGCTCATCAAAGTAACTAAACATCAACTAATCATAGAGTCTCTCTCAATGGGCTTCCTTATTATTTATCTTATTATTCATCTTTCTCTTTCTCTTTTATTTCTCTTTCCGTTCAGGATGAGAAGGCAGAGGGTTTTGTTAGTCTTCCAGAGTTTAAGATTGACCGGGCCAGTGAATGTCGCAAGAAGTAGTAAGTACATGATGAAAACAGTCTATTGTGTGTATTTACAGCCATGAAAGTTTATTTCTTATTATTATTATTGTGCAGTTTACATGCTCTTATGTATAAATGTTTGGCTCCAAAAATAACTCCCCCGGTTCCCCCATGTCTCTCTAGTGCTTTCAAAGCATGTCACCCCAAGGTCAAGAGTTTCTACTTTGCAGCAGATGGAGTGGATGACATGAACAGGTAAAGCAGCATGTGCTAAACACAGATGAAGGTTATGCAGAAGGGCAAACTCCCTGCTGTGTGGCAAGAGTGCAGCTTCCTGTTTACTATCCCCAAAGCACAAAACAAATATGGTTTTCATTTGATGATAAAAAAGAAGGCCTGTTTTTATTTGGGAGGAAGTGATGTGTATGAAAAACATAATTTGCAAGATATTTCCATAGAGGTTCCAGTTTTGACCTGTGAAAAGGCTCTCCAAATGTGTTGTAATTTACATAAACATCTCTTTACTACAGAGAGGACTTTGTTAATAATTTCACTGTTTCCAATGAGTTTCAAAGTAATAATAATAAAAGATTCCTGTAATAGGTTGAATTGCAGTGGAAACAAGATCCCCAATGGGAGAATATTTTTTACTGTTTACTGAGAGAAATCAGTCTTTAAGACCTTTTATAGTTTGACATTAAATATGGGAAATATGCATATTCACTTGCCGAGAGTTGGATGAGAAGAAGCTGCCGGTTAGCTTAGCTTAGCTTAAAGACTGGAAGCAGGGGGAAACAGCTATCATGGCTGCATGGAATAAAAAAGACGATATCTCTGGTTCTGCTGCATCAATTTTTATACTTTTTTTTAACTGTCCACAGTGACTCTAACAATGTTATAGGAGTGCAAAGCAGTAGAGTAATTTTTCCCTTGTATGCATTTGGTTGTGTTCAGTGTTGTGTGGTTTCATTATGCATTTACTTCCGTGTCGTCTTTATATTTCGAGGGTGTTACGATGCTCTTTACAAACACTTTATAGTGGTTTATTTGTCTCACTATGTGTAATCCTTCTTTTTTTCACATTTAATTATCAGTTTTTGTTTATGTCATAAATCCATAAATCTGAACCCGAACTTCCTTTTTGGTGTTCCTTCCTTCTGTTAAGATGGCTGAGTCGTCTCAACATGGCCGCTGTGGGCTACGCCGAGCGAGAGAGGATACGCCAGGAGCAGGGTGAGGGTTCATTCAGTGACGTGCTGAAGGGCACTTCAGCAGATGGATCGCTGAAGAATAATGTCAAATACCAAACACACTAATACTCCCATTCCCATTGGACTCACAGTATACTTCCTATGGTATTTTTAGGATATTTGCATAGTATTTCTGGATAGATGGATGCATGGTGTTTCTGACTGTCTGTGTGTGGGTTTCCTGCAGATTACTGGAGTGAGAGTGAACATGAGGATGACACCACCTCCAGCCCCAAACAGGACAGTCCCCCACCTCCATATGATACCTACCCACGGCCTCCATCAGTGAGTCAAACACATGACTGTATTACACGCTCATATAAAGTACATGCTGTACTTGAAGGCAAAAATCATGCTCAGTGCTCCTCCGCAGTCCAATTTAACTGTTAAGGTTATTGCCAATTTAGCCTACAGGGAGTGGTGGGGCTAAATTAGGTATAATTGATGCTATAATTGGCCCTCACGCTGCTTTGCTCCACATTAAATGTCTTTCTATTTTTTAGCCCAGGATAAAATGAAAAGCTAAAACAACAGCTGTTACAACACCTTTTTAGACACCAGACACGCAGGCTGCAAAGTTGTTAAGATAGTAATATTTGAACGTCCTTGTAATAAAGAGTCTTCTCTACAAACACACTCGATTTCACGATGTCCAAACACTCATCTCTTCTTCATTGTCTTCCTGTCTCTTACTTCCTCCCTCACATACTTATTCAATCATCACCCTGCCTCCTTGGCAGTCACCTGACTCCCTTGGTGGATTAATTTCTTTTTTGAAGTGTGTCATGATAATTGAATGAGACCAGGACGATCAATTGACGTCTGCAACATTTTCACTCTTTACTCTCTCTTTCAGATGAGTGCCTACTTGGAAGGCCGGACCACTCGACTGTCTTCCACAGAGACGTCACGTTCTCGCTCTTCCCAAGAGGACTTCCTCTGTGGCGAGCCACCCGCTGTGGCTGCAGAGCCGCAGTACCATCCTGGTCATCTAGGGGGAGGCACCACGCACAGTGGGAGAAAGCCCGGCGGCAGCAGCAGCAGCGACGTGCAGTACAGATGTGATCCTGTAGAGGTGTGTGTCAGTCTGTCCAAAGCAAGATATCTCAACAACATTTATTTTGCTGTGACTATTTATGGTCCTCAGACAGTTAATAGTAATATTTTGTATGACCCCTTGTCCTTTCCTTTAGCACCACCAAAATATGCAGCAGTTCACAAAAAATGTCATTCATGTTCCCAAGAGAATAAATGCTCTCCATTTTGGACACTGTTTGAGTTTTGCTCTCAGTGTGTATTCAGGCTGAAATGTCACATTTACACACAATGTAATGTCGTAATGTAATCGGCACACAGTTAGCTGATTCATCCTACCAGTAGGAACTCTTGATTTTAATTACCTTAGAAATAATTTTAATGGCTCTTGTACCAGCACCACCCACAGGATAAATTTAGGAAATTTACGTTTTTAGCCCCAAAGCTATAAAGTGCTCCAGCACTTTTGTAGTGTTGGGTGTAATGAATATTTTAACCTCGAGGGGCCGCTGGCAGGTCTTTGTTTTATTTTATTTATTTATTTATTTATATTTCTTTACATTCACCAAATCCAGGAGTTTGGGAAATTAATTTTTTTAAATTTATACAAATTATAAAAGGTACCAGGCTCTTAACTTGACCTGTTTTTCATGGGAAGTGAAACAAATGAACATTGCTACATCAGAATATTACATTACGTCAAATAAATTTTACTACTAATAAGCTGTTGTGAATAAGCTATAAGCCCTCTTCCTCTGGAATGTTTTTTTACTGGGATCTTCCTGGTGTCCATATTTAAATAAAATACATATAGTCAACCATGTTTGCACTTACGGTACATACAGACAAATTTCACTCATCATCTTAAAAGTTTTAGAGCTAGCATGGATCACAAGGAGAGTTACCATGATCCATGATCTTAAAAGTTTCACCTCTGGTCAATCAGAAAAAACTCGATGTTCTGTTTGTCTGTTACTGTTTCCTGTAGTACCGTTCCAGTCCCGTGGGGGCAGCAGTGAGACAGGGTCTCCAGGCCGCTCTTCCTCATCTCAGAGACGTTCCTGGCAGGACCTGATTGAGACACCACTGACTGAGGCTGGACTGCACTACCTACAAACTGGACCACTAGGTAACACACAGATAAACCAGATGCTTCATGGATCCAAATCTCATTTTTAGATAAAATGCTTGAAATGATGCTATTAGTAGGTGACGTAGCCTCAGTTTGTGCCCCTGTATCACATTCAGGTCACAGAGCTAAGCATCCAAAAAAAAAATACTCTGATGTTTGTAAAAATTTGTAAAAGAGTTACTGTCCAGGGTGTACCCTGCCTAAGGCCCAAAGTCACTGGGATAGGCTCCAGTCACCCGCGACCCCTAACGGGACCAAGCGGTAGAAAATGGATGGATGGATGGATTGAACAACTTTTAACGCTGTTCTGAAGGTGTTTCCAGAATCCTCAAAGATACTTTTAACCATCTGGATTGAAATATTTTTAAGTAATAACCCAAGTTGTTAAGGCGGCTAAGGGTAACATAGCAAGCTACACATACTAATAATGTGAATATTTGACACTGATTATTTTGCAGGTTTGTCATCATGCTTGCTGCAGTATGTTTGCACATGTGATTGGTGGTCTTCCTCCAAAGAGGGCATCACCCCATAAAGAATATAACTGACACAAGATATGGTTAAATGTTTTTAAAAACGTTGTGTTAGTAATAAAGTAACAAAAGCTATTTTTTATGATTCTGCACCAAATGTATCAGTAAGTTGCTGGAGAGGTTTAGGTTGAATATTGAATATCTTTGGTTGTTTCTATACTTTTTATAATTTTTAACATCCTTGGTGTGAGTTTTATTTGTACATATGTTTTATGTGTAAACAGTACTTCATGTTCTGTTAAAAAATAGTGATGCTGTATTGATTTTTACAGTCGATAGTTGATTATTTTGATTGGACAGAACATAGAAAATGTAATGTTTGTTATTCTTTGTCTCATGTTCTCTTTACATTACAGAGGACGCCGTCTTTGCTGAGCCCGGTCCTGGTGCTGGGACTATGATGGCCGGAGCCGTTTACACTCTTCCTGCACAGAGGAATGTCCCGTTGCCCATGGCGATGCAGAGGCTGATTCCTATGGCAACCCAGGGAGGGAAACCCCGCAGCTATACACTGCCACGAGACAGCAACCTACACACACTCCTCACGCCCCCTGCGAAAGAAGAACAGCAAACACACAACGGTGAGTTTAGTCAGGAACATGCATATACTGTGAAACACATGCAAGAGGAGAAAGAGCACCAAGCAAATACATGTAGCATTGTATTGTGTGGGTGGGGGGGTGGACGTCAGGTACGAGCAGAAAGGAAAAATGTGTCTCACATCGAATGACAGCCACCAGAGACTGAATTTTTTTTTTTAAGGTGAAGACGCTGACGTCAGTACATGTGCCAGAAATAAAAACGCTCTCAGGCAGACACATTTCCATTTAAATCATCATCATTTAAATCTAGTAGGGCAACACACACTCCAGTCATACACTGATCTAATGAGGCTAATGAGACAATGGTTAAGTGGTTGCCACGGTGAGCCCAGCAGCGTACAGAAAAAAAAGTGCCAAACTAAAATAGTAAACAATAGAGAGTAACAAAGACATGAACAATGACATATTAAAATCATGTGAATTGCCATTTAATTAGTCAAGCAGTGGAAATAAAACCGCCAAAATGGAGAGGACGTCCCTGAAGCTGAAAGGAAAGAGAGAACAGGATTTATCATCATCATTAATAATGCAAGTCATTATACTGTATAATCAAAGTGTTGAGGTGTGTGCTGCTGTCCTCCAGTGGTTTCTCTGAGATATAACTCAGTCTAATCAGGTTTCTGACAGCTCTTACCACTCTAACGTCAAATCTTGTGAATGGAAGGAATGGAGTGACTGAGGGTTTAAATCACCATTAAGTGTGTCTTTCTCCCTGACTGTGAAGGTGGCAGCGAGGGTGCATCCCTGGGCGACCTGTTTCGTGCGTGCGAGCAGGGCGGGGTGTGTCCTCTAGGCCGCGGGTCAGAGGCCAAAGGTCAATCAGAGTTCAGGCAGTCTTTCCTCCGACGGGCCGCCGACCCTCAGCTCAACGAGCGTCTGCACCGCCTCCGCATCATGACGTCCACGTTGAAGGTTGGTTCACACATGAAGACACACACATGCAGGAAATATATAGGCATAAATATGCACACACAAATACTCATTAGCAAATATACATGGATATCATGCACACATAAAAAAGGGTAAGAATTAAAGGACATTTTAGTACATTTTCAGTCCTTTTTGAGACAATTTTATTTAACTTTTATTGCTAGTGAGATTTGTTTTATATTAATGTCATAATCCTTAAGATATCCGTCCTGGATGATTTGCTGGCAAAACGCGCTCCTGGTGAGGTTTAAAACTATAGCAAACACTTGTTGAGCAGCTACTTTGTCAGAAATATAACACAAGAGCAGCTGGTGTTTCTGTTTACAGTGCAGCCAAACAAATGCACGCTGTTTTAATAAAGAAGTTAAAATAATTGCTTAGTTAGTTAATAGTTTTCCACACAACAGGAGAGCAACAGGAGCTGAGGAGTTGGAGGTGTGGCTGCTCCTTTTTGTTCCAGCGCGGGAATGGCGGACTCCGCCACTAATAATGAAAACTACTATATAGAGATATTTACTGAATATAAATACATTGAATGGCTAGTGCTGGAAAATGCTGACTATTAATAGCATCTTTAAATAGATCTAATTTCATGAATATCTTAAGGATTATAACTTTAATTTGTATTATACCTCATTATATCTCACTCATATCTGTATCCCACTATTCTGTTGCAATTCTTACAGAAGGTGCAATTTTCCCTTGTATTTGTTTATACTATTTAGTTTGAGGTTAGTATGAGGTTGGCATTTTCTGATGCAACTCACTTTGTGGTGCTAACATTTACTAAACTGAAATCTTGTCATTTTCTGATTAAAATCCACTATTTGTATCTTATCAAGTGTGGACTGAAATAATGACCTTTTGTCATATTATATTTTTCTTGGCCCATTGGGTTACAATAATCACATTCACACATGAACGCATCTAACCACATTAAATGTGAGCTGGGTGAAATGGATAAAATGGTACCCTTTTTTTGTAGAGGGAAACTTTCATGTGCATTTTAGCTGTAATTTCCGACCCCGATTTCCACATAAACACATATGCACACACGCATACATAAACACACATGCTGGAAAATGTCTCTGTCTTGTTAGTCTCAGTGCTGTCATCTGTCCCAGTCTGTCTCCTCGGTTTGGTTTGAGTCTTTTTAATAGAGTTTTGTCAAGCAGCCATCTGTGGCTTTATGCTATATGAGCAGTGGTTATGTTTCTGGGCTGGGTGCCTATGAATGGCTCTTTTGCTGTGGCTGTTTTATTTTTTTATTTTTTTATTTTTTGTCTCTAGAGTTTGTATCTTTGTTGCTTCCTCCGTGTACGTGGGCGTGGATGGTTGGTGAGGGCGTGGGGCTTTGTCGCTTGTGCGTGTAGCTACAGTAGCTTTTTTGCGAGGGCCTGTGGCTTTGGCTGCCCGTGTCTGCTGGTACAGGTTGGATGGAGGAGCTTACATGTTTGTTCCCTGTCTGGAGTCTCTTAAAGGAATACACCAAGTTTTGGGGGGAGTTTATTTGAAATGTACCTCTGTCAAATAATGAGAGCTTACAGTAGACACCAAAATCCTCCATGTGACACTGGTAGACCCTACCCTAAATTGCTCTTCAGGATGAGGTTGTATTTGTCTGTGCAGGAAGCATCAACTCATCTGCAGCAGTTGCTGTGGAAACATGCATATTTTCTCTGTATCTTTTATGTATCCAAATTGAACCGAAACAACAAGCTACAGTCTAGATGACAAGTGAAGAAGAAGTGTACTCTAACTTTTAGCTCTAGTGATGCAGAACTTCTCTGTTGTAGCAGACAATAACGATAGAGGAGGTTTGTATATGCTATGTTTAATATTTTCGTAATGGCTGGATAATTATGCCCTAGATGTGACATCAAGAGAATTAAAGTCAGTAGCCAGACTAAGACACATCTCTGTTTTCTGTTGTCCTCACTTGATTAAATCAATATGGATATGCAGTATCCCAAAATTTGGATTTAAAGTAAGAGAACTTATTAATCCAAAGCTATTGATTTTTAACAAAATGTAACACTGAAATATCAATAACTCAGTGTAGTTAATGCAGCTATGTTTATATGTGACTGTTTCAGATATTGACAATGATTTTTAGTTGATCACAATTATCCATTAACCTTCAATTCTCTTGTAAATAAGGATGTCTGTAACATATTCTAGAAAGGCACCTTTGTGCTTAAGTGTTTATAAATTGTAACTAATGGCTTTATTAATGGTCAATAAATCACTTTCTAATGCTTTATAGATCAGTTATAAGCCATGAAGAACAACTCAAGCCACCAAGTCTACAGTTATAGTAAGTCATTATTAAACAGTCATGTATTTCTTACTTTCTAATAAGACATCTAGTCTGCAGTAATGTTGCTGTCCTGTGAAAACTATGTATTTCCAAAACTTTTTATGAGCAAAGAAAATAGCCCTGTTTTCAGCTGTGTGACGATGCATTTGCAGATCATTTTAGGGAATTTCTTAAAATAGATTAGTAGAGTTTTGTCAACCCATAAAGGAACGCTTGATCCTTCAGTTTATCTGAAAAATTCAAAATCCCCAAATTTGGAGATACATGGTTTTCAGTGGACAGCGATGAAATATTACAATGTATTAATGAAGGGTCACAGGTTTCGCAGTTTCTTTTTAGTGAGTCATCTGCAATTACAAATGTAAATAAGCCATAACTATTGCAGTAATCCATCAAATGTTATTTGTAAATATTACTAAGTTGTTAACAGATGGAACTTGGTCCAGGTGTGCTGCAGCCCTTTTCCAGAACGTGGTCCATTGCTCCAACACTAGCCAAGGGCCAACCTGGCAACCCCAGCATTGTTCTTATCAATGGCTTATATCTAAAAAAAACAAAAACATTGGTAAATGATTTATTAATCATTAATAATGCCAATTATTACAACTTCTGAACCCTTAATAAAGGCTTCCTTACTTACCATTTAGCATTTGAGTAGTTGTAGTTGTCAGAGTCTCTGACTTTTCACATGACATCTTAGAAAACCAGAACAAATAATCTACCAAGAATGAATGGATGTTCTTAGTGTCTACATTCTCACCTGTTAACAAGTGTGAAATCTCCCCAAAACTTAGTGTATCCCCTTAAGTGTGTGTCTTGCTTCACGTGTGTCTGCGTTTTAAAGCTTAGTGGTTTAAAATTTATAAAAAAATTTAAAAGTGACCAGCCCCTCCTTTGTTTCTGCATCCCCCCCATAGGACAGGGAGGGGGAGCTAGCGCTGATTGACAGGCTGTTGGCCAATCCCCAGCTGTCGTCGGCAGAGTTCCAGGAGTGGAAAAGAGCCTATCAGGAGCTGTTCTCTCAGGAGCCAGACTCTACCGCTGAATCAGACCCCGGCCCTCCCCTAACCCCCTCACTCTCTCACACACACTCCTACATCGAGACCCACGTCTGACGAGTAAAACTCACTCACACACACTCACACTTAAGTTGCTCTCATCTCCTGATTCTGGAAAGAGTTGGAACAAATTGCAGCGGATGTTTTGATGCATCAGAAATTGCGATCAGCAAAGGTTTTGCATCAGAGCAGATAGTGATGGACTCGGTCGAGAGAGGGGATGTAGGGACAACTTGACTTCACATCCCGATACGCTTTCAGCAGCCGCAGTGTACTAGTGCACCATGACAGCTTTCTGAGGAGACGCCTGCGTGTGCCCCCATGTCACATCAATCTACGAGCTGATTGGTTGTGCCACTCCAGCTGGCTCGGGGGAGGACGATAAAATGAATCTTAAGTGTTACATGTTAGCTTTTGTGCTATTTAAATACTCGCCATGGAAAACGCCATATAAAGAAGCAACAGAACTTACTTTGGACATCAGTTTGTTCCTCCTGACATCTCAGAGACAGAGATCTCAGAATAGTATCTTCATGAGCCGCCATTAACAGTATTTCATCCTGCTTGTTGTGCCATGTTTCTACTGACTGCACAGTGTCTCATAGACAAGTTTAACAGCCACCGAGTGACATCCATTGTATTCCATCAAGCCTGATACTTGATGTCTATGATGATATTTTCTGTACAGTGAGTGTTACAGCAGAAAACAGCACAAGTCTTTTTTTAAATCAACTAGTCTCTGTTTCTATCTAGTTTGATAGACTTTTGTTTGTGCTGGTTTGGTAGAATTACGTACTGTGCTGGGCTGGACCTGAAGCATGCACACTCCTGGAATAGGACTCATTTAAAGGAAAAGTCCACCCTAAAAACACTTTTAACACTGTTTTCAAACAGCTAGTGAGCCCGCGTTGTGGTATTTTTATGTTTTCTTGCACAAAACTGCTATGATGCCAGTTTCCCTGTCATGCTGTTACTTAATTTTCACTTAGTATCACTTTACCTCCAGCAATGTCACTGTAAAACAAGAGTCTTGTCTTAGAATATAATCGTTGATGCCATTTATTTAATTTTACATTTGATATCAGCTGCCTTTATGAGAGCTCATTAATTCATTTCTAGGCCTAAATATCTCCTTTAACACACTTTGACAGAAACATGAAACGTCTCCAGTTAAATATTATAATGCATGATGCTTCATTATTGTTTTTCTTATTGTTTTATGCAATAATTATCTCCTTAAAAACCAGCTCATGTTCAAACAAGGCCTCTATAATGCCTCTAATACCTACATAAATATACTGTTATAGCTTTTATTACATCACCCAATCCGATGATATCACATAAAGGACAGGTTCACAGTTTTCAAGTCTGTCTTATAACAATACTGATATGCCCAAATGTACATTCAAAGAGTTCTTCCTGTCCATAATGGCTGCAAAGAGATCCAAATAATTTCAGTGGAAGAGATGGACAGAAATCCACAGTCCTTGTTTTGTGTAAAAATGCAAAATGCAAAAATGCAATTTTGTACTAAACAGACTGTAACTTTAGTAAAATAAATAGCCATTTGACTTCTCTAACTTAGACTGCAGAAGCCTCATATTAACTTCAGCAGAACTTCATAATGAAACCTACCTAACCCATCCTCTAACAAAGGGTCTGTTCAAGTAAAATTATCCAGATTTTGCAGCTCTAAGAATTGAGGAAATTTGACTCCCCCTGTGGTTGTCAGAAGAATTAAACTCTTTGTTTTAGAAATCTTAATCTGGTGTTTGTGTGATGTGCAAATTTGATGAAATTATTAGATTTTAAAAGGCAGTTTGTTGACAACATGTTAGGCATTGTACACACCGGATTCTTGCTGTTTGCTTAATATGGTCACCATGGCAACTACAAGTACATGAGTCAATCCTAAAAACACAAATAATCTCTGATTAAAGTAATAAGCAAGGGAAGTAGAAAAGTAGACCGTTTATCACAAAATAACTCCTGAAACTTTCCGAACATCACGTATTGATTATATTTTACGTAATGGTGTAAAAGTTTCTAAGGGTGGATTTTTCCTCAGAGACCATTTGGCTCTCTGTAGCCTGCATGTCACATAGAGAATATGAGGAAATATTTAGGAACTGAAATATGGGTCTAATAAAAAATATATTAGTTTGTTATTTGTATGCTGCTGGCAAATGACTTAATACTCAGAGACGCTGCACAAAACTATGAAAGCAATCGTACACACAAATACGCACACACGCCAATAAACACACTACACAGACAGTTTGAATGCTCTTTCTATGCTGCTGCCCGTGGTTGGTTGTAGTAGCATGTCTTTGTTGTAGATAAACACAATATTCCTTTTCTGTTTTTGTGTTTGAAAACTGTAGATACAGTAGATCTCTCTTAATAGAGTGCAAAGTGTCTTGGATGATGTTCTCTAATTCTATCAGGTTTCTTTTGGACTTTTGGTTGAGTAAAGATTGTTTTAATGTTCAATCTATAAATTATAGTAAAATAACAGTATTTATTTATGTGATTCATTCTGCGTGTTCTGTCGGAAGAAGAGGGTGGATCCAATAAAGTGTGGTCATTTGGATGAAGATGTATTTGTGGTTTGTTTGTTTTTTTCGTTTCGGTGGTGAGAAAGGAGAGGATGCTGACAGGATGTGGGGAGGGATGATGAGCACCGATAACAGCTGCTGTACTGTCTTTGTCAACAAGGGAGACAGAGGGAGAGAGTCCATGACAGACCAACAGAGATCCCAGTTGACCAATCCTCATCCCCCCTCATCCTCCTACTTCTTAAGCTAAATAAACTATTTAAAAAAACTTGGATTAGCTGGAAAATGCATTGTCACAAAGCTGAAAACAGGGCTGTTTTTCTCATGAAAAGTTGACTTTTTGGAGATACATGGTTCTCACAGGACAGCGACGCTACAAACATATGATGATCTTCTAGACCATGATGCATTGCTGTAGATTAAACTCCCCAACAGTATATAAAGTAGTTAAAATTAGCTCAATCTTAAACATCTACAGCAGTAAAATGTAACATACACAGTATTGCAGCAGTAATATTAATCCAGAAACATCAGATATAATAGTAAAACACTGACAGCGACCATTTTACTGCAGAATGATACTTTTGATACTTTAAATTTTGCTGATAATACTTACTACTACTTAATACACACTTTTGCTTAAGTAAGGTTTTGAGTGCAGGAATTTTACTTGTAGTGAAGTATTTTCACAGTGTATTGGTACTTTTACTTAAGTAAAAGTAGTCACTGCTATTTTCTAAAACATTGTTACATAAGGTGCATTTCCATCCACCTGTGTTTATGCACATTTTAAATTTGTGCATAAAAAAACCTGAGTGGAAATGCAGAAAAAAACAAAAAAACAAAACAAGGAATACTGCAAAAAAGTTTTTACTTACTTTTGGCCATAGTCTATACTTGGTACTTACACTTATTTTAGCTTTTCTACTTATATCCACTTAGTACTTAATTTATCTTACCTGTATTACAGTGTATTATATTTTGATTTGCTTAGTACTTCTATTACTGTGTGCACTGACGTGATAGTGAGCAGCTGTAACAAAAAAGTTTCCCCTCGGGGATCAATAAAGTATTTCTAATTCTGATTCTGATGCAAGGCCTACTAGTGACACACTTTACACTAATCATATGAACCATATGTTTATTGTATTTGAACAGAAAAGGATTACATGAAATGTGAAGAGACTGTGCCATAGAATGTCTGCTCAAAATCAGTTAATCTAAGCTTAAAAGGTAACATTATTATCAAAACACATCCTATTTTCTATAAATCATTAAGTTAATATTAAGGTAAATTTTGCAGCAGCATGCCTTAACTTTTCTTAGCTAAGCTGGTTGTCCAGAACTGTTAGCTAACCTAATCAAATCATTAGCATCAGCTGTTTTTCTCTTGGTTTTCTATGATAAACCAGGTTGTAAAAGAACAGAGACAATTTTAGATAGACATTAACATAAGATGCTACTTTGTTCAAATGACTCAGGTTATTCAAATGGAGATAAAGTAAACACACATCAGAGCTAATCACTTGAAATTCCGTTTCATTGGTTCTTAACAGTAATTGAATAAATGTGCAATTGTTTTTACATTTTTTTTCAGTTTTTTTATTCTGTAGTTTAATTGATCTATCAGAATTCATAATACTTATTCATTAATTCATGATATTTATCAGTTGGAATGTTTAATTGTACAATGCTACAAAAAAAAAATCCAACACTGTTTTGACAATAATAGGCAACTGAAAAGTGTACACAGCATGATTTGTATATAAAATATTTTGAATTGCCTGTATTATAAGTTTTGAAGTTAGTACCCGTGCAAAAATAAAAGTTTCAAATTGTTTCATACATATTTTCATTACTAGAGGATATAATGAGGCTCCCAATTAATTGTCAATACAATATTACGTTCAAACGTAATAAAACATGTAAATAAATAATGTTTATGCAGACAGCACAGTATGTATTCAGGATTAAATGGAAGTATCTACAAGCACAAAACTCCATGAATAATGAACTCCCATCAGATTACCTAGCTATTACCCACAAATCATGCATATGATTTCCTGCTAATGCTTTTTCTACTCTGCAGCAAATTTAACCTACTTTGTCCATTTGGTTGTCAGTGCAGGTGGAAATGGGTGAAACAAGAAAACAAGAAAAAAAGGTCACTCAATATCTTTGGTTTGCTTCTATTTCTATATCTATAGAAAACTTAAATTGTTCATCCCTAGTCAATAAACAGGAATGTCACATGCATGGAACTTTTATCTAACTTCCATAAAATATTCAGCTTAGCTTTTCTGTTGTTTTTATTTCAAAGGTGTCCTCCTCCACCTTAATCACCTTATCTCCTGTTTCCTTCTCTGTTCCCTCTTATGTGTGATAGCCTCCTCTGCAGCCCGGCTCAGCCTCTCCTTAAAAAGTCATCTGTTCAATAATTACCTTCTTCCCACTAAATCTCTTTACTTCTCAAAAGCCTCCTTATCTCTCTCCTTAGCTCTTGTTTTATTTCTCTTCGTAGAACATTCGGTCACAGGAATATCACTGACAAAACACCTTGTATTTCACTTCTTACCAGTGGTTGCTTGTCATGTTTGGTGATCTAGGACTTTGAGCTTGTTCTACTGTTACAGTCATTATAATTAGCTGTGAATAACTATCTGCTAAATACTTAAAAGTATAGATAATAAAAATACATAGCTGCAGAGTCTATCAGATCAGTGTGAGTGATCACACATGGACATGCACTTGAAAAACTAAAACAAAAATAGGATAAAATGCCTGTGTAATTTTGTAACTAATATTCTTTAATGAATTGTTCAACCTTTTGGAGACTAAACTTATTCACTTTCTTTTTACAAAAGGTTATGTACTTTATGTTAAACTTGGCTAACTGTCTCCTGGTTCTAGCTTCATGTTTAACAGACAAATATGAGAGTATATCAATCATCTCATCTAACACTCCGCAAAAACGCAAATAAGTGAATTTCTCAAAATGTTAAACTACTCCTATAAGAAGTAGTGGAGTAGCTTACCTTAGCATAAAGACTGACAACTGAGAAAACAGCTAGCTTTGTCAGAGGTAACACATCTGCCTACAGGCACCTGTAAAGCTCGCAAATCTTGTTTGTTTAATACGTACAAAAACCAAAGTGTAAAAATGACAAATTAAGGTTTTACGGGGGGTCATGTGCTTTATGCTAAGCTAAGCTAACCATCTTCTGGTAGTATAACAAACGTAGATATTTCTTCAAGTAGTAATAGAGAAGTTAAGAAAATTTTAGCCTACTTTAGTAAAATTGACATGTTATAAATATTTTCCTAAATATCCTGAAATAATGCACATCTGTTCTCGTCTAACGAGACAGGACTAGAAACAGTGGTTTCATGGCTGAAACCCAATAGTTTTAGTTCCCTAAACTTAACTGAGCATATGACAAACACATTAAAATTGAGGGCACAATTTATGATATTGTCCCACCATCATTTTAACATGCGTGCTCTGTTTTCTGCATTTTGAGACTATGCTACACCGCAAGGGAAAATGTCTCAGTTTCATATTAAAATTTTCTTACACTATGTTCACTTTAGTCTGGCAGGGGCAGCAATGTGCACTCAGTCCCAGTGAGAGGTCTGGGGAGCTGACAGATCTCTCTCCAGCGATCTTTCTTTGTATCGTACTCCAACACACTCTTCACTATCACTTCCTGTCCGTCGCTCCATCTTCTCCCTCCAAATACCAGCAGATTCCCACACAGCGTTGACACCATCCCGTAGTTGAAGGAGCCAATGAGAAGCGGTCGAAGGCGGGTCCAGTGGTCTGACTGTGAATCATATTTTTCTATATCACAGAAAGGCTCGTACCTTCCCAACAGGGCGTAGATGTGGCCCTGGACAGTTGCAAGGCGGTGACTGAACCTGGCGATGGACATGGACGCTCGCTTCTCCCAGACTCTGCCTTTGAGATCCCAGAACAGGACTTCTCTGCTGCTCTCTCTGTGGTCATCCTGGTTATCGTCATGGTTACTGCCATGGATGCTGCCCTGGTTGCCCGGGAGACCGCCTGATACATAGATGTTGTTGTAGAGCACAGCAGAAGCGTGGCCATAAAGGGGGCGAGGCATTGTTGCTCCTCTCCTCCATGCTCCTGTGGCCATGTCATAAAACTCAACAGAAGCTACAGAGGTATGTGTGTTGGTGTCTGGTCGTGTGTGTCGTCCCCCGATGGCATAAATAACATCCTCCACCACGCAGCAGGTGAAATGTGCCCGCCTCTCCAGCATGGACTCCACCTTCTCCCAGCAGTCGAAGCGAGGATCGTAGCGCCACACCTGGTTGGATGTTGCCATGGTGACAGACTTTTTCCCATCCTCGTCTCCTTCTTTCACTTCTTCTCCTCCCATCACGAAGAGGAAACCTCCCACTGAGCACACACAGTGATTTCTCAGTCGCAGCGGGAGACTTGAGCTCAGAGATGAAAACTTCCTGCTTCTAGGATCAAACGCCAGCATCTGCTGTTCTGGCCAATCAGGGCTGGATCCCCCACCCACAAGCAGCACACGATTGGGTGACGCTCTGAGTGTCGACTGTCTGCTCTGTCTGATTGGCTGAGCTGAACCCAGCCTGTGGTACTCCAACGCTCGAGTCAGCTGACTTCTGATTAGAGGTGTGGCCATGGCTCTGTGGGCGTGGCTGAGATTGGTGAGGTCAGAAGGGGCGACCAATCCGAAGCGCAGACGACTCAGCAGAAGATTCGATTTCAGCAGAGGGAGGGGCCCGTTCTCAACCAGCCAATCCAGAGCCAGCTTAATGAGCTCTACCTCCTTGACACTAGGTATCTCGTCAGCATCGAGGATCGCCATCAGTGATTGGATGTTCAGCCTGAGAAGGTCATCTCTGCTTTCCTGCAGCAATGTCCCCATCTCCATAGCGATGGTTTGATTGGCAGCCTCAAGTGCATCTGAAAGGGTGTGATGCTCGGCCAGGTTAGCATAGCAACAGCAGTTCTCAGCGCTTAAACCATCAGTAATAAAGCGCTCGCATATTGACACAGCCGGCTCCACCTGCAAGTACCTGGCTGCCTCCAAGACGACAGGAAGTGTAGACAGTGATATGCTGAGCCAACCGGAGTACAGGAAGTCCAGAATCGCGTGTAAACCCTCAGGTGTTAGCACCGGGAGGCTAATGGAGCTCGCTAATCTCTCTGCTGTAGTCTCACCAAACAGAGCCCAAAAATACTCGCTGGAGCTGGCTAAAAGGGCGCGATGACAAGGGAAAGATACACCGCCGGCCTCTAGGACGACATCACACATCTTTCTCTGAGAGCGCAGGCGCTGGAAGCCGGAGAGAAGTCCGGTTCTTTGGGAGGAACTGTAGAGGAGGGAGTAGCTATCCATCCAAAAGATAGGAGGCAAGGAGAGAAGGAAAGCAGGAGGTAATAAGAGAAGAGATGGAAGAGAAAGCTTCCGCCAAACAGCCAAAAAGAGGCTTAGTAGCAAGTTAAAGAAAAGGCTTAGTCAGGACGGTGAGAGGAAACTGGCAGGAAGTAAGAGGAGGGAACAAGCAGAAAGCACAGGAAAAGCAGCAGTGAGTGATGTCAAAAAATGATGTAGCTGACAAGCTGCACAGAAGAACGTCTGACATTAGTAGGACAACGGGATAACAGGCTGTTGAAAGCAAGAAGCAGGAAATGAGGGGAAAAGAAAGTAGAGTTGAGAGAAAAAGAAAGCAAAGTGCGTGTCCTCAGTCGAGGTCTCTCCATCTGTGTTTTTGTCCTGCTCTGTCTGCAGGCATGTAACACCATGATAGGAAGGTTAACAACTGCCCTGTGCACCGCCCCAACTGCCCCCCCCTTTGGCCCTTAAATGTGGTCCGTTCCAAAGCTCCCTGTCTCTTTCTGTGATATCCTGGCTCTCTTGGCTTTGTGTTTGTCCGCTGCCCTTTCCTCTGCGTCCGGGAGGGAGTATCACCCAAATACATGCATCCAACATACACACACCAACGTGGCAAGAGAGCAGATGCATGGATAAACACACACACACACACACACAGAGGGAGGCTGGCAGACTTTTAGTGTCTATCCCTGCAGATGAACTCATTGGTAAATACAGCTGCTGTAGTCTGCAAACCAAGATTCCAGGGCACGGTTGCCTCGGCACCTATCTGTGCCCTCATCGCCATGGCGACAGGAATAGAAACACAGACACAGCTCAGTGGATTCAGCGCGAGGTACATATCAAACCCGAGGAAGTTTTGTCAAGCTGTCAAAGATTTTATGAATGTCAAAAGTAGCGTGTAGCATTTTGGTATTAGAGTAAGCCGTGCCCTTTTGGGAGGCATTTAACCTCATTATGACCTGTGCTGCTTCAAAATCATGCAGACTGATGTCATGCTATTATTTTTATGCAGAGATAGGAGGGGGGTGGTGTGAGCGAGAGAGGGAAAAATAATAAAGGATTTGTTTTCAGTATCAGGCTTCAAGTTTTCCAACGTGTTTACAGGCGTCTGATTAATGTTGAGTGTGATTTTGCTACTGTCTGTCTGATACACACACAAACACACACACATATCAGTATGCAAACAACATCGCTTTATTGTACACTTACAAGTTCTTGCCGCATTCTCTGCAACGTACATTTTGTACTGAGTTATGATCAGCGTCTCTGAGTAGATGTGTATTTGTGTGTGTGTGTGTTTTTATGGAAGAGTTACACTAGTTTAAAATTCAGCGCACAGGCTACTCGCAAAGAGAAAAAAACAGACTCACGCCTTTTTGAAACTGCAGAGTGTTTTTAATCTTTCCCACACAAAGTCATATCCTCCCGTATGGTTGTTAAAACACCAGCAGTGTTTATCTCTCGGCTGAATATTCCACCGTGACCTGATGGAGGCTAAACTTAGCCACAGCTGCTCTGTGTGTGTTTGTCTGTGTGTTCAAGAGGACATGTGATGTGATGATGGATACATGCTGTAATATTGGTAGAGATGTGGGGGGTATCTGGGCCGGTGCTGTGTGTGATCCATTCCTTCTTGAAACAGTTGGATTTGGAGGTTTAGGTCAGGATCAAAGTGACTCCATGCACAAAGATGCAAGACTCCCACCTAAAACCCCAGTAATACCCATTACATTTGCACATAATACAAGAATATTACAGCTGGAAATATCAGGGCTAAATTATTTTTTTTACACTTCATGCACTGCTAGTAATGTGAAAACTGACTCTAAAAGACTCCAAGCTACATTTTACATCACAGTAAACATGAAGTTTAAATTAGCTTTTGTCAGAGTTTTCAGGTTATTTAATTATGCCTGAATGGAGTATTTTTTAAATCAGTACATGCATTATGTCACGCTCTGTTTATTGTCAATATTCTAACACCCACAGCAAAAAATGAAGTCTCCGCCACAAAATAATCCCTTCTAAACATGTCAACTTAAAAACTTTACTGTCACGCCCTGTCGTCTTATTTTGGGTGTCTTTGTTAGCTAATACAGCTGTCAGCTTCACCAGTAAGATGGTATTTCCTTTTAAAATGACAAGGAAACAAATCTACAGCCACAATAGTGAGGCTGTAATTAGGCAGAGTGGTGCTTTGAGCTAAATGCTAGCAGCATGCTAACATGTTCACAATAATAATGCTAACATGCTGATGTTTAACAGGTATAATCTTATTCACCAAATTAGTTTAACATGTTAGCATGCTAACATTTGCTAATTAGCACTAAAAACAGTACAGCTGAGACTGATGGTAATGGCATTAGTTTTGCAGGTATTTGGTCATAAACCAAAGTATAGGATAAATCACAAGTTAAAGTTAGAGGATACATCATCTGGGAACCATGTCTGCACAAAATTTTGCACCAATCCATTGTGTAGATTTGGAAATATTTCACTGGATAAGAGAAAAAATTGACCTGCTGGTGGGCTAGAGGAAATGTCAGGGGATCACCAAAGTTAGTAAGATTCATGCTTTGGGAGCCTTGGATATCTGTCCTAAATTTCATGGCAATCCATCCCATAGTTGTTGAGATATTTCAATCTGCAACAAAGTGGTGGACCAACCCACACGGCCATCCATCAAGCCACGGTGCTAAAAATCTTACAAATGTTCTATCTACATAAAGCAAGTATTTCAAAATGATTGTGGCAAATAAATAAAAAGAATTCCTTTACTGTAATAGAAGATGTTGCCAGTAATAAATAGAACACTTTGGACTTTTTGATGTTTAGAACCATCTTGATTTATTGCAATATTTTCCTGAAGATACAAGTTTCTGGGAATCATAACAATGAAACAACAAAAACATTATAACCCCCCCCCAAGAAAAAGTAGTACAGTTGAACTTAAATCCCATCGTAAATTGTTACAACATTTAGAAATGAATAATTTAATAGAAAGTATCAGTATAAATCAGTGCTGAATAGTTGGAGTTTTGACAGTATGGAAAAGAAGTGTCTTTCAAGTTGGTCGTCACAGACTTAGAAGGGGAATCACAGTTTTGTTTTTTGTCAAGTGGATTCCTTGAATTGATGTCAATTGTCAAAAAAAAGTCTTTCTAAATCAGCTTAAAAATACCCCAAAACAAAAAAAAAACTAAGAATATGCTGAAGGTTATACCGTTATTGTAATACAACTCACTTACTTCTAAAAGTCCAAGTAAAGTGGAGTCTTATCTGCAGCAGAAACAACTCAGAATATCTCGCTTTATCTCGATAGTACTTAACTTTTTGTACAAATTATGATTTGGATTTAGTGACAAAACTCTCAACTCACTCAATCTCAACTGACATGGTAAGATAAATATAGATATTTTTAGTGTTTCAACCTAGTAGATGCCTGCTTCTTGGTGGTCAGACGGTGGCTTCACAGAAAGCTGTTACTGTTTCCGAACATGTCGGCATTAGATTGTAGTTTGCTAGTCGTCAGTGGCAGTGGGCAAGTCTGTGTCTATGAAGATTATCTGCCTTCCTCTCTGCCTGGCTGGGGATCCTGGAGGAAAAAGACAGATAAAGACTCTGTGAGGAATTTTCACCATCTGCTATCAGCAGCCTCAGAGCTGCTGACCCCTGAGAAACAGCAGGAAGACCAGGTCACTGTATTCACTATGAAGAAATATAAGATCTGGCTGATCCATCACCTGCTTTCTCTCTGTACTTATCTCTCTCTTGACCTTTTTCCATTTCTGTTTCTCTCTGTGTCTTGCTCTTCTTTACCGTCTGACACATTTTTCTGTTTATTTCCACCTCAAAGACTCGAGTTTTAGTCATACAAACACTTCTCAGAGGCAGTGAAGGTCTTCAGGATTTAAGTTCAACATTGTGGATGGAGCCAAAGAGCTACAGTTTTGCTGGTTAAGTGATGTTAAACTGAAGCCCAGTGAAAAATAAAAGAGACTGAGAGGGAAGATAATAATATGAAGCCTAGGACTCTCATTGGTAGCTTAAAAATAATGCAAAATTATGTGCTAGTCAGCGTAGCTGACCCTTCAAACTAGAGGTGGTTATATTAGCCTGCAGCTAAAACCTTCTAAGGTCTTCAGGCTCTTGAATTAATAAACAACACTTTGTTTTATTTTTAGCTTTGTCTTTTTTTCCAGCTAAAGTCGGTTCAGAAATCCGAAATTAGCTCAAACTTTAGCTTCGTACAACTGCATACTAACAGTAAAAAGTATTTATATACTAATTTTCATAGTATACTCTTGTTGCACTTACTGTACAAGAAATTGATGTACTCTTTCATTTTGTACTGACAAAGTGATATATCATTTGGCCAAAAGTAAGTGGACACATAGCCTACTCTATACTGTTTTAGGTACTTTTGGTCCGTGGCTCTTTTTTATGGTTCGGGCCAGACCCCTTCGTTCCAATGAAGGAAAATCTTAATGCTACAACATACAATGATATTTTAGACTAGTGCACAAAGCGGCACAGAGCCCTGACCTCAACCCATTCCAACACCTTTGGGATGAACTGGAATGCCGACTGTGAGCCAGACCTTATCCCCCAACATCAGTGTTGGACCTCACTAATGCTCTTTTGTCTCTGAATGGGAGAAAATCCCTGCGGCCAGCCTGAAACCAGAAGAGTGGAGGCTGTAATAGCAGCAGATTAACGCTCATGGGTTTTGAATGAGATGATCAACAATCGCACATGGGTGTAATGTTTGGGTGTCTGCATACTTTTGCCATGTAGTGTACAAGACATGAGCTGACAGACGTCATTCAAACTGCAACCTTGGAACAACAACATTAGTTGAACTTTCCAAAGAGAAAGGTTTTCTAATATTTAACACATTTTTTGAGATCTTCCTTTACCATCTGTTTGGGGAAGGTTTCAGCTGTGAGTAGCGCCATTATTTTCTTTGTGCATTGCATTGTGGGACAAATAGTGTCCATCATAAGCACACTCAGAAATCAGGCTGATGTAGTATGCTGCTGACGTTTTTTTTTAGTAATTTTAATACTTTCCCAGTGTCAATGCATACTCTGAACCTGCTCAGGAATAGCGCGTAGTGTTGTTTTTCCTGCCACACAGAAATGTGTTTATAACTAAAACTTGAACCAGCTTCAGCTTCTCCCTCTCTTATTTATCTCCTACACAGCACACCCACGTGGTTTGGGCGGGGCAGAACAGCCATCGTGTTTGGATATTGTTGTTTCTGCGTCCCGCTGAGAAAGTCACAGCACAGACTGCACCTCAGTGCTCACACACACTCCGATAAAGTATAAATATAGAGCCTGACTCAACCCATCCTACCCACACACAGAGGGATCAACACACACACACCCTTGACCCAAACAAAGACTGTGCAGCCCACACTGCCCCCCTGTGGTGAGGTCAGACCACTGCAAGTAATTATTATGGAGACGAGTCTCACTTTATCTCAGCATTTATCATACCGTTAAAAAGACATCATGTCAAATAGTTTAGTGCCTTGTTAGGTTAGGATGTAAAAAATGAATTGCTAAAAGCTTCACTTTTCCTCTCATAAAATGTCAAAGAGCTGTTTTGGATTCACTTAATATGCAGAGGTAAAAACACTTCTGCTTTGCACCAGGATCCCATATATTTTAAGGACACATAATATGATTGAAAAAAAAAACAGTTTTTCTCTCTTACCTCTTGTCGTATCTAGCAGACCGAGATTTTGGGTTTAATTTGTCCAGTATTTTATGGAATTGCATTTGTGCCTTAATCGTGATACATTTTTTGTTTGAATAATTGACTAAAATTGATTAATATGTGTTCTGTCTATCGATATACCGTTTAAACGTTGTGGCTCTCAATTAATCCATAATGAAAATAATCATTAGTTACAGTCTTAAATAAAATAGTTAAAAATTAGCTCCACCTTAACAACAACAGGAAATGCTGCTTGTATACTAATGCATCAGTAATAATAATCTAATTATATAATATATAATAGTATAGTAGTAGTACACTCACAGGGGCATTTTTTTTGCATTGAGTACTTTTACTTTCGATACTTCAAGTACATTTTCCTGATAAAACATAATATATACATGTACTTTTACTATTGTAACATTTTGAATGCAGGACTCTTACTGTAATGTATTTTACCAGTGTGGTATTAGTACTTTTACTTAAATAAAGGATCTGAATACTTCCTCCACCACTGTCCAAACGCTACTCTATACTATGAAGACCTGTATTTGTATAGTTAGATGGCTCACAGACTGGATTTGCATCATTCACAAAGAACCGGTGACTGAGTTTGTAAACTCGTCTTTGTGCTTCATTTCTCTAGTTTGGTTCTGATTTGCATTTTTCACATTATCCCGACTGTTCTGACTTTTCTGCACTGCACAACACTCAAAAGAGCTGCGCCAAATATTTCCAAGTAAGATGTTATGATGATGGATCAGTGGAAAATTCGTTGTGTCTAAATAATGATTACAATAGATACAGAAATTACCTGTTAATTAGACACACCTGTACAATCTGATGAAATGCAACACAACAGCCTCTCGGTAAACCTACATGTTAATCCTTGGTGACCCATCGTAGCTCACTCTTGACGTTCTGCAGCTCTGATAGGTTAACGGCAGGCCCAGGAAGTTTCACCGCACCCGGCAACGCCTTCTTCTCCTCCGGCGTCTGGGCGGCAGTGCTGGGCTGGTGTGGTGACTGAGCCTGAGAAAAAAATAATACAAACACAAGTGGGCTAGGTGACTGCAGCGTTGATTTATTTATATTTCTCATCATTATTATTATTGTGTGATATGGACGGAAAGTAAAATACAATATGTACAAAATATGAGCACAATAAAAGACCCCAAAGTAAATGAAATGCACACAAACACTAATACTGTTCATGTCAAGCTATAGAGACCTACGCGTAGATGTTTGCTTTCACTTTCACACTCGTGTGTGGGTGTGTCTCCTGTGTTGTCTTACCTCTTCTGTGTCTACTGTCTCCTCTCTCCTCTTGACAGGATGTCCCGCCCCTGGACGCAGAGCTCCCATCGGGATGTTCAAATTAGCCTGACGGACAGCAAGAACAGCCAATGACATACTTTCAACACTTAAACAAAGTTTCCTGTCTCTGTGTCTCTGCCTTTGTATGTATGTGTGTGTGTCTCTGTGTGTACTCCTGCTGTTTCCTCAAAACCCCTTGTTTTGATTATGACCATTACTTCCTGGTTATCATCATGTTCTTAAAAGAGCATTGAGTCTTTATGAAAATTGGGACACAGACACAAACACACACACACACACACACACACACACACACACACACACACACACACACACACAGAGCTCAGAGCTCTGCCTGCTAACTTGATGTTCTACTGCTGCCTGCCCTGGCGTCCTGTCACTTGGATTTGATGTGTTTTGCATTGTACTGTAATGTATTGTATATATGCTTATATTGTACAGCTGTACAGAGAGGGAGTGTGGTGTGTGTCGCAGAGGACGCTGGTTTTATTTTTTTTCCAGAGGTCAAGGTTTACAGATTGGACAAAAAGTTCTGGAAGAAATCGCCTCATTCACAGCATGTTTGCTCAGATTTGTATCACTGTAATGTTGCTTTGGCTGGGAGTGTTTACTGTCGTATGCTTAGCGTGCTGTTGGCAATCATCTTCTGACATTCCACCGGGTGCAACCAAAGGAATATTTCCATCCCAAATTGAAAATTCAATCATAGTTTGAAGTTTTGCTTTCTTGCCGAGAGTTAGATGGGAAGACTGATATACTCTCATATCTGTCTGTTAAGTGAAGCTAAAGCCAGGATACGATTAGTTTAGCTTAGCATAAAGGCTGCTAACAGGGGGAAGCGGCTAGCCTGACTCTGTCCAAAAAGTTTTATAGATTTCCACCAGCACCTATAAAGCTCACTAATTAATATGTTATAACTTGTTTGTTTGATCTGGACACAGCATTATTTAAACTGTGAAACAAAGCCAAGCTAGCTGCTAAGATAAGCAAATTTCCTCCTGGCTGTAGCTTCATACTCAACAGAGAGACATGAGAATTAAATTGATCTTCCTATTTCAGCAAGAAAGTGAATAAACGCTCTTCCCAAAATGTTGAACTCTTCTTTGAACTCTGTTCAAACTCCATTTACAGTAAAAACCAAACACACACTGAAATAGCCCCCTGTACTGTGAATCCATCTCAGCCTCCTTACATTACAAAAGGGCCATAACAGTGTGTTTGCAAGTTTTAGTTCTTTAAAAGGGGCACTCAAGAGACTTTTGGTCTCTAGTATGGGTCAAGCTCCAAAAACACAGGATCCTACAATTTACCTAATGCAACTAGATAGTGTCTTTGACTAGACCCCCTCAAAAATTTAGAACCTGAATAAGCTGGAGCCCATCTGAGCGAACATCATTACTTTTTGTCAGTGTTACGCCATCTTTATATATGTTAATGCAGAGCTGATGTTCACTGTGATGGATAACACAATGTATCAACCAGCAATAGTCTGACATAAATGGAAACCAATGGATGCCTGGCTGGAACAGCAGAAAATCTACATTAAAATGTCAGGGAAGTATATGTGATTTGTACTCTCCAAACAGCATTTGCTGCAAACTCCAAGTGTTTTGTAGCCAAACATCTGCACTGAGGGCTTAAATATTTACTTTTTTATCATGTTTGTTCATTTCACTAAAAATGCACACTCACGATTAAACTCTGCTTCCCTACTTCAGGGTGCATATGCAGCCAGAGCAATGTTAGTGAAGGATATGTATTAGAGAAGTAAATATTAGACTTTGGGACCCATACTGGAAACATTTGGCCACAAAATGCTTCAATTGTGCTGCGCAAGCTGTTTGGAGAAATTGAATGGACCTTTTATGCTTTTTGGAGCTATAAGAAGATGGTACTGGCTATTAATCTGGGAGGAGGCCGAGATGGAAGTACAGAGTGTAACTGACTGTATGTCGATCAATTCTGCAAACTTGACGAGAGTTGAATGACATGGGTTTGACAAAATAATAATTTAGTTTGAAGGTGAGCTAATCCTTTAAGGCTCGCCTCCTGAGTAAACTTGCTGAAAGTGTTATGTGAACATGAAGGGAACGTCTAGATAAGAATGGAGGACAGGGGAAAAAAGTGTCTTTCAATCAGCCACTCAATGCAAGTTTTGTCCCTAATGTTGAAAAGCTGTCCCCCTGCCGTAGTGTCCTCGACCAAAACACGAAAACAAGCTGATTATTTCCCTTTATTGATCAGAGAATTAACTCACTATTAAGTTTTTTTTTCAGCTCAAATAAAATTCAGACAGACTTTGATTTTACTTTTTGGCTGAGATGTGAGATACCTTTTAACATAAATTTCATTGGTGGGGTACATTTGTCGACTCTAAAAGCCATTTTGGCAGCGACCCAGCACTGTTTGGTGGTTGTTTTCTATTTTATAGTTGTTGGGTATAAAACACAGTGTCCAGTGTAAAAAGGGGATCTATAGGAGCCATCAGCCTCTGTGGCCAGCAGAGAAATAAGATTAATTGTTCTGCACAGGCAATTTGTTAAAGGACCATGCTGGTCTTGGTGCAAGTTTTAGCCCTTTTACCACAAGTCAGAAATAATTTACATTACTCCTAACCATTTTCAAAAGCATGCCACATTTTTTAATTGATTTTCCAGACAGCCCCTGTTTTCCATTCATTTCTTGAAAAATGTATTATTGTTTATTACATTACCAAGATGTTCCAAATGTCTTATGTCCAGTGGGAGGACCCCACGACTAAACGTTGCTACTTGTCACTGTGATCATCAAGATCATGACTCTATAGAGTATATAGGCACAATATAGTATATAATTGAGTATTTATAGTATATTCTTTAGTTTAGAGAATGTTATAGATCCAAGACGAAACTGCCAGAAGGACGGGACTGAGAGAAAAAGGCGCAATTACAAATCCGTCTGCTACTTCACCATCACGCACAGCGCCATGGATTTATCAATACACAGCACAAGACGGTGTAGTCCCTCATTCGTCCAGGAGTGTTCCATCGTAGAAAAGGTTTCAGTCGTAGTCATCTGGACACTGTTTTCAGAATCAAGACGTTTTCCCATCCGGATGGGAGCCGAAACGTCTTGATTCTGAAAACAGTGTCCAGATGACTACGACTGAAATCTTTTCTACGATGAATACACAGCACAGTTAGGCTACTGATATTTCAGAGCCATGGTTGGGGCCATAGATTATAACTTGTACAAACCTCAGATAAAGGATCAATAAGTCTGGCAGACTAGACTAACATATTCAACTAAACAACCCCTCTTTCATTTGGTCAAAATTGAGTTAAGAGAAGAATCTGAATTTGGGCTTTGTTTTATAAGATATTATTATGCCATAGAAGTGTATACTTTAATTTCAGACATATTATTTTTTTGATGCTTTTTTTAGTCAAAGTCATACTATTGCTGCATGGTAATGCAGCTGTGAACAGAGACCACTGTGAAAACTTGCACTTGATGGTGCTTTTAAGGACACTCCAACATCCAATATTTGAGAATCTGCTGCCAAATTGTAATACAATCATTTACTATGTTAACAGAAAATCAAACAGATAATACAAACAATAGCAAACATTTACATTGTTAATGGGATTATGTACATTTTTACATTGTTTGCATTTGAAAGGCTTTGGTTCAGTTCAGCACTCTTAAATCTTGCATTTTGTAGCTACGTTAAACACAATCAGAGAGGTTTATATTACCTGCATTATCTGAAACAATAATAATTGATTTTCATACTGTAGTGATTAAATGGAAATCAATAACTGTCTGGAAAATATAAATTTAATTTAACAAAGATATGGTATGCTTTTTAAAATGTTGAAAGATAAAACAGATTAAAAAAACCTTATACTAGCCTGCTGAAATGGAACTTTAGAGAAAGTTTTTTTGATGAAAATGTTGATTATTTACAATGTAAAGCTGTGCTGCTGTTTTTGTTTGTGATTAACGTAAACTGACGATGGAGTGCTGAGGCGGAGTCTTTGTGGGAGACTAAATGAAGAACCTCATGTTTGTACTGTACAGGTGTTTCAAAATCCTCTGTCCAGATGCCTGTCCCATGGTTAGACATGACAATGAGCACAATGAGAAGAGAGATGATGGAAGAAACCCTCTCTGACATGCACGCACAAAGCCATTACTACAAAAACACATACACATTTACAAACACACACACACACACATACTCACAGTGATACAGACAACTCCTCATCCTTTGCCTCGCTACAACTCTGCACTAACAAAGCCTTGATACTGTATATGCACAGTCTGAACTCTGTATTTGCCTTTACCATTAAATACTTAAATGTGGAAAAACACTTGTCATCTGGAATCTTTATTTTTAACAGAATGAAGAGTCATTATGACATTCGGTTGAAGCTTTTATCCGATTTAATTCTTGCATATTTATAGTTGTCCAGGTAGAAATCAAACCCATGGCAGCAGCAAAACTTAGACATAATGTTTTTAAAGTAGTAAAATAAAGTTACAGTTCCATGCAGGACACAAATCCACACGTTATTGTGCACACAGATGAAGATGTTTTACCTGAAGGGCCTTAACGTTGGATGAAGGTTTGGACATAATCCCCCCGGTAAGTCCACTGACCTAAAGGAAGCACAGATCACAGACATTCAGCTGTGCGTATTTGTGTGTGTGTGTGTGTGTGTGTGTGTGAGTGTGTGTGTTGGGGGCATTGGGACTCTGTTTCTGTGGTTTTCAAGGCCCGGGATAGCATTTCAGTTGCTTAGCGACTCTTACAGAGAGAAGCAGGTAGAGGAACTGTTCTCTGAATCATTCATGAGAGGGAGACCGAGAGACAGCAGGGACTGTCAAAATGAAAGTGCAACAGTGCCTCAGTTTCAGCATGTGAGTGAGAGAGAACGTTTGCATTGAGTATAGTGATGTATAGCAAAATAAGTAGGAGATGTGAGCAGGACCAGCAGTGACAGGCTCTAAATGGGTTTACTGATCACACTGGCTTCAATTCAAATCTCAGTAAACCACATAAACTCTCTCATTCTGGGATAATTGCATGTTACATATTGTTAAAGTTTACAGCATTTTTCCTATATTAACAACATTTATTAGTATTATACAAAAATTAGTATGTAGTGAGGTTAGTTGCAGTAATTATTAGTATTTATATTGTTATTTAAGGATGACACTGGAATTATTCTATTTTTCTTATTGTCAACAAATCCCATGAAAAGACCAAAACCAACAATGTGTCAAACTTCCCTTCAGTGTATGTGGCAACCAGCCCGAAGCTCATTCATTCCCTTTTTAAAATTGGGTCACAAATATATAGTTTCATTTTTTTTAAAGGCTCCATAATCAAACAGAAGAAAACAACACATTTGCTGGGGCACTATACTGTGCTATAGAGATAGATACATTTGATTTAGGTCTTTGATCTGTTGGCAATAAGAAAGATAACAACCCTGTCTCCTGTCTCCTATAGAAATTATGTTCATATACAGCTAATTTGCAACAACAAATAAGTTTTGAAGGAAACGCCGCCCAGGTTCCATTTTTTATCAAAATAATGAGGAAACATTGTTAAATATCTTCAGCAATCCTGCAAAATATAATATCTGCTACAATTAATATAATGTTTAATTTAATAAACTAAATTGGTCTGAACTAATTACCCCTCTTCGTCATTTTACATCAGCCTGCTTTCTGTTATTTTCTACTTCCTCCCTCCCTTTTGCTGTTTCACAGATCAACACTGACCCAAGTGGTTCCTAATCGTAAAAGTTTCCATGGCCTATTTATCTCATCTATGAGTGGCTCAGAGCAGAGCAGAGGACCAAAGGAACAGAGTGAGTCCCAGGCCCTCTGGCTGCTGCTGCTGCTGCTGCTGCTGCTGCCTTCGATGGCAGCACTTAGATATGGTTTCCAGGGTGCTGTTTGTGCAACAACATACAGTATGAGCTTTGCTGTCCTTGACATTGGAGCAAAAGCTTGGACACCCCAAAATACACAGCCACAGACACACACACACACACACACACACACACACACACACACATGCTCATGCTTAGACAACATGATATTTATGTTTGCCATGAGTAGCAGCTGTCCCCCCGAAGCCACACTGCAAAGCCTGACAAGCCCTTTCACCTTCACACATACTGTATGTGCACACTCTCTCTCTCACTCACATACACACAAACATGTTTATTTCACTATCCCCTTGGGGGACAGTCATTGACATAATGCTTTCCTTAGCACCTTACCCTAACTTAAGCGTCACAACTAAGTGCCTAACCTTAACCCTTACCCTAACCCTAACCTTAATCTAATTGTAACTTGTACCCTAAAACGAAGTCTTATCCCTCAAAAAGCAATGTCTACTCGAGGGGACCTAAATTTTTGTCCCCACGGTGACACAAGTCCCCATGGGTTAGTGTGCATTCAGGTTAAAGTTCCCACTGGGATATAACAGCATGAAACCACGCACACACAAACACGCTCATAACCACAGGTACAAATATTCCTCATACTTTAAATTATTCAAATCTTCAAACATTAAAACCATTTAAACCTGTGTGCAGACACTTATCAAAAAGGATCTTTGAGGTACAGTGTGTGTGTGTGTGTCTGTGGAAGTTCGAGTGAGTGTTTGCATTCTGGAATATCAACAAGGGGGCATGTTTAGAGAGCTGCAGCTGCATGTATGGTAGCATAAATGAATGACTATAAAATATGACTTCTTTTCCTTTGTAAATAATGATAAGGCTGGCAATATTTTACATCGCTACATCGATATTTTGTTTTTACAGTAGCCTCGCTACTGGCTCTGTAGATGGCAATGCCAGTCTGTTGGTCAGTCCATTACTTTAGTATGGGTTGAAATAAATCAAATCTGTTGGAGTCTTGTTTTCTTGTTGTCAACAAATCCTTTGAAAAGAGCAAAACCAATAATGAATTGATCCTGTTAGCAAGTATTGCCTTCATAGACGAAGCCTTATTTAACTTATTCCTTTATGCCATAGACCTCCATTGTTGATTATATATATACATTTTATATTATGTATAAACATAGACGTTTGATGAAGCATAAAGACTGGAAGCAGGGGGGAAACAGCTAGCCTGGCTCTGTCTAAAGGTAACAAAATGTGACTAATCAGCACCTCTAAACCCCAAGCTCGCTAATTAACAAGTTATATCCCCTTTGTTGGTCCTGTTCAAAACTTGAAGTGTAAAAACTATTTGTGGTTTTATGAAGTTTATGTGCTGGACTATTTCTTGGCTGGGAAGCCAAGCATTGCCAGTGTTTGCTAAGCTAAGCTAAGCTAATCATCTCCTGGCTCTGGCTTCATATTTAGCTTACAGACATGAGAATGGTGACGTTCTCCTCAGTTAACCCTTGACAAGAAAGCAAATAAGCGTCTTTCCCAAAATGTTACACTATTCCTTGAAAGATGTACACTTCAGTAGGAACCAATGAGCATCAGGGCCGAGTGCCACAGACATAGAAGACAATGTGAAAGTACCGAGAGATGGACTAATTCGTGGTTGGTTTTGATCTTTTTCATGGATTTGTTCACAATAATATTTTTTTTATATATTATAGAATATTGCCAGCATTACCCATTAAGAATAAAAGTTACTTTTTGCAAAAATAGGTCTAAATCAATGCTTTGTTTTGTCAAAACAGATCCAAATAATGAGTTCAACTTAACTTCTCCACTGCTAAACACTGAGTATTCCTGCAGGTTGTTGGAAACTTCCAGACTGTTCCTTTTAAACAACATGCTGAATGAATATTATACCTGCTATTCAAACACACACACACATAAACAAATCAGTAACTTGTAACTTACCAGTTGATGACACAATACTGTAGTCTACTTGATTTGACTGATTTTAAACACCCTTGGACTTCTCTCGCTTGTTCACTTACACTTTCTATCCATCTCACACGTACTTGTTTCCTCTCTACTCTTCATCTTTCTTTTCCTTTCTCTTTTCTTTTCTACTCTCCGTCCTCTCTCTCTCTCTCGCCTCGTAAGTGGTAGAAGGATTCCTTGCATATCTGGGATTTGTTCTCACTATAAATAGAAGAGTGATACACAGAAGGGACCTGCTTTCTGTCCACACACACACACTCTTAGGCACACATGGACACACACACAGTGACGGACCAAAACATTGTCAAACAGCAGCACCGAGCACTTGTATATCGTTAATTTAAACATCTTTTTAAGGTTTTAAACAAGAATCACAGTAAAATGTTCTAAAATTGCAGACCAAACTTCATTCAAAAAAATGGAACATTTAAGCATGAAACATAAAACTGTCTGTACAGTATGATACTCACAAATCTTTATAATGACAAGTATGGTCATTAGTAAGGTTTTTAAGCTATAATTACAGTAAAATGTTCAGTGAAGGAAACAATTTAACAGCTAGACCAAACTTCATTCAAAAAAGGCAACATTTAAGCATGAAACACTCAAATAACAAACCTGGCTGCTTATATGAAATACACAAATGTTTATAATGACAAGTATAGTCATTTTAGCTGCATCTTCATCAAACCCTGACACTTGAGTCATCAAAACACTCCTCCTTATCTTAGTGACTAAAATGGCACTGCCCTATTTCTGCTCTGACACTAAATCAAACACACAGACTCGTACACACACAGAAGTGGTTATGCTGGTATATCTACATTTATACGTGAAGTACATCCACAGGCACAGAGGGGAACTGTGACCTCACAGAGTTAAAGGTGTGTGTGTTTGTGCGTGTGTGTGAATGTGTGTATGTGCTCTTACCTCCTGGTGTGCGTGGCTGCTCTGCCCTGCCTGCGCTCTCTCTGAGGTCCTCTTCGGCTACCTGACCTGTTTCCACTCGTCCTGATTGGCTCAGAGACACAAGAAACTCCTCCCTGAGAGGAATCCGACCCATCATGAGAGAAGTAGAATGAGTTTTCAGCCCGTACAGTATGTGTGTGTGTGTGTGTGTGTGTGTGTGTGTTTCTGTCTATACATGTGTTTTCTCATCTGTTTCTAAATATTTGAAGTCTCTTGGAGTGTGTGTTTCCACCTACCTTTCTCTCAGGATTTTTCTCAACTTTTCCTCACATGAAGTTGTCGACCTTCATCACATCAAACCCTCTTCAGTCTCACCTGTAAAACTAATCTACTGTGTTCCCAGGTAGTAAAATGAAGAGACACAAACTGTAGGCTTGTTATACATTTCAGAATATGCAAATACAACCCCCCCCAACACACACACACACACACAGGTTTTACCTTTTGGCAGGGACAGTCCTTACCTATTACAGATAAACACCTTCATCACTGAATTTGTTTATTGTATTTAACAACATGCTACAGCTGAATGTCATGCTATGCTATTGCTTCTAGGTAGCTGAAGCTTTGCGCAAGAAAATTACAACAACAGGTAGGTCTGTGGGTGTTCTAGCACAGATGTGAACAGTGTTTTCACATATTTTGGCCTAGAGGCAAACAGCAAACCTAGAGGAGGAACTGGGCAAAATATAATGAAGCTCCCATGTGTAGTCTTTACACTGTACATGATAGCCATTTGAAGATGCCTGCGTAAATACACAATGCGCAGAGACTGGGAGACTGGGGGGTCAAATAAGCAAAAAGCAAAACAAAATCTACACTACTGTAGATCACACATCTCCTCAGTTCAAGTTGGTACAGTCCAATAATGCTGATTGAAAGTGGAAGTCAGGTGACTGCATTCTCACAGGAGTGCTCACCTAATGCATGTGGACCTCGGAGAGAGAGATTATATCAGAACCAAAACAAATATATCTGATAGGGTTGGATGAGCTGTGGATTTGGGGCTAGAAGTGAGATTATAATTTAAATTAGGTAATAAAAATGAGGCATGCAGTGACGATAGTCTAGGCTAAATTAATGAATGCAGTCAACTGAATGATGAGTCTTGATGTGTGGTTGTTTTCATCAGATACTAGTTTTCACTCTTGTCTGCAGGCAGCTGTTTAGTCGCACCACCACAAAGAAAAGCCACAAACATTTCACTTTCATTGCGAGCATTTGCCTGACTGACTGACAATGAGTAAACAGATTGCCCCCCCCCCCAAAAAAAGGGGCTTCCAAACATTTGTAGTGTGAGTCCTCACATTACTGAAATAAAACATTTATAATGACAAGCTGGAGGCTCTGTGAGGCTCTTTATGGTCCCTTGGTCACATTTATGGCTTAATGAGTCAGACTGGGAGCTTGTTTCCCTGTTGCATCTGAGTTAGACCATCAACATTTATTGGTGTCCCTTTACCCTCCTGACCTTTTGGTAGGATGAAATCCAATATCCAGAAACACACTTTCTTTTTTTTCTTTTTTTTGCTGCAGCTCAGGCAAAGTAGCTGTGCAAATCCTGATTGATTATTCTGTGCTCCATTTTAAGGGCTAGTGCTGCCTTTAGGTTCTCTTGGTAATGTCAAATTGCAAAGATATGCCTTTTCTTTCTTTCTTTTAAAATTAACAGTTAAAATGAATACCAAAGTAATCATTTGTGTTGGCTGTTGTTTTATTTTAGAAACAAAATACAGCATAGCTACAGGAGGGTGAAAGGTAGAAAACATGCATTAGTCACCCAAAACATCATGAATGCATTTAAAGGAAACATAAACAGAGAATAATGATATAAACATACTGTAAAATAAAACACATAAAAAACAATAACATGACAATAAATGACGATAAAATACATAATTTACCATTACCATTACTGTTTGACACAGCTTGCTGGTTGAAACAGGTAAAAAAAAAAATAATTAACAAACGCACATCTTCACAGCTTCACACAAACTACTTTATTATCATCGATTATCCTTTACATGAAATGCATCATGGAGGACATAATAATGCAGTAGAATAAGTAAAGAAAAAAAGTAAAGAAAGAACTTTCAATTTTCCAATTTCAATTTTTTTAAATTATTACATTTTACCAACTTAATAGATAATTATTCTGCTTTCAAGTCATAAAATCCACATTTCCGACTGTACTTGAAGACTTGTGTGATTAGTAACTGGAACTGAAACTGGGACAAGCCAGAATTCGTTTTCATAAAGTTTGTAGAATAATGTATATTGCATTCCATCTCACTGTTCAAGAAATAAATAAATAAGTTAAAAGGGATTAAAATTTTTTTCTAAATCATATCAGGGAATGTCATTCTTACAAATATTGTACATTTGTTGTGAGGGTTCAACAAGGAAAGTTGTCTAGTTCAACACTTGGTGGCGGTAGTGCTCCGTTTGGTTGATCTTTGTCATTTCAAAAAGAAGAAGAAGCGCAACCCGGAAGTGTGTCACACAGTACTGACGGTTCTTTGCGTTCAGAGCATCTTTGAAAACAACTCTTCATCTCTTAATATTTAATATAAAATGTTCACATTTGTATGTAGCGTTAAACATGTATAACTGCGAGTAGCTGCGTGATAAACAGAGGGCAGACGGAGTGATGGAGACAGCGCGGTTTGGTTCATTCTGTCTTCGGAGAGTCCTCTGATGCACCATGATCCCTGTGCCTCTGCTGGTGTGTGTGATGGCAGGCTGGTGTGCTGTCTATCTTGCCGACACAGTGCTGAGGGTGAATATATGTTCTTGTTTTTGGTGTTAAATAAGCTTCCGGCTAATATACAGGGATAAATTAATGCTAGAAGAGGAAGAGAGGCAGTTTCGTTAGCTCTCAATAGACCATAACAGCCTGACGACAGGTTGATTGAAGGCTGTAACTCCCACTTTTTCTCACTTGGAGAAACTACAGTATTTACTGCTATTATTATGGTTCTGTTCATCATAGTAAGCGACCCATTTGCATCTAATAACACACGAGAGGCACAAAAATAACGTTAACCTTCTGGTGTACAGCTATGCAGCTAGCTTAACACATTTTAAAAAACGTTAAATGTTTAAGACACGAGTTGACCTCTTTGCTGGAAGCAATTTTGAAACTTTGAAAACAGTTTTGGAGAACAAATTCAATGATGGTGATTGCAAACATGATGTCATTTCAAACATCATACCATTAGCAAAAGTTAGACCACTTGTATTGTAAAATGAAGTAGAGCTATGCTATGTTGTCAAATACGTTAACGTTAGTGACATTGTCCATTGTCTATATTTGAGGTGATTTTGAAACAGTAATGCCATTACATAGAGCAATGACAAATGTATTTTTCAACTGTAAAAATGTCCCACTTGGTATATATCTTGGTCACAATTCTTTAACAACCAAATTAAACGGATCCTTAACAAAAATGTGTGTTTATATTAAAAAATGAATATTGGCCAATATGTCATGAACCCTCAAATATCAATATTGGTATTGGTGTCAAAAACCCAGTATCGGTCGAGCTCTAATCACACCACTTATCACACACTCTGCTCCAGGAATGCATTGAGTCGGGACTGCACTCTTATATAAGTTTTTTCCACTTTTCCATTGACTCCCGCAGTCGTCAGTGACTCATCGGATCAGCTACGAGTCATGGTTAGCGAGTCGAGGGCTGATGTTGTCTCCTTTCCATGTGAGATGGCAAACCACCATGTTCAACCGGCTGTTTGCGTACTGCGCCCGCATCAACCCCCGGGCCCTCTACCTGTGGTGAGTGTGACTACTATTTAATTAATAAACTACACTTGAACTACCTGAACTCTTCCTGCATCATTTCTGTACATTCCTCATTCAGACTTCCATGTCCCCGATCTTAAACACCATCTTTTTGGAAGATTTCCCAGTTGGTCCACTTGAGCAAATTGCTAACTAATGCTTTAGTATGATACAAATTCTAAATTATTATTATCCACTTATAAAACAGATAATGAAAGTGAAACAGATCTGACTGGAGAGGTCAAGAAGCTATAGGCTCATACAGCGGTTTGCCTCCCAAATTAAGAATAAAAAATATAAATTGGTCAAATAAAAATACAAATAAATAGACAGACACAAAATGAACGGCATAAAACAAGTTGATTGATAGTAGGTGACTAGTGACTGATCTATAATTTTATTCATTTTTTAGGGTAAACAGAGATTTTTTATGACTTTATGTATTAAAATAAAATAAGTTATTGATATAAATGCTGTTTATTTATTGCCGTTATTTGATTGGTACCCAGCTGTATATAAAAGACATGCCAATTTCCCGGTCAAAACTTGTTGAAAAATCACTCAGGGTTACTTAGCATTTAACTGTAGAGATGATAAAACCCTCATTTTCTCACTTATGACATATTATTTGTGGCCAGCTATCACTCAACATAATACTTGCTGAAGTGATGATTTTTGTGCGTATTTTCTCATTTCTTAATGGACAAGTGGGCCAGTCTTCCAAAATCTTTATATATCCTTTACCCACAGTTTAGCCTTTACACTGTGGCTTCTTTGCATGCAAGCTTTTATTTAGTTTTCAGATAAATGTATCACATTTATAGGCCCACAAAGTACAGTTAAAATTGAAATGATCACTCTGTTGTATCAATATTATCTCTCCCAGGTTCAACAGTGGTCTGGTGTTTGGTATAGTTGCCATGCTGGGATCAGTGGTGCTGCTGACAAAGACGCTGCAGCAGACGCTCGCTCAGATGACCACAGACAACCCTCGGATAGGAGGTCAGCAGACCCTGCAGGTGGTGGTATGTACACATGGAACTGGATATTTATGAGCTTTTATAAGTAATTCACCCCAGATGAATTTTAATTTTAATACAGTCAACAGATAGAGGATGCTTTTTCTCCAAGTTTCAGTGTCCCTTTAGAACATGAAAATGTCTTTCAGACTGCTGCTGTGAAACAGAAACACGTGATATTCTCTTAGATATTAGATTTGTAAAGCATGTATCTCTTTTCAGTGTACTGGGTCAGAGATTAACGGGAGTTCAGAGCGTAAATGTCCTTGAAAGTTTCTTACACAGCCTGTGATATTCAAATGAGGGGGTGAAAAATGCCCCCAGTTATGAGAAGGGCTGTTGTTTAGCATTTTTCTCTGTCCACTTTTTATTCATTGAGGTGTCAAATAGCCGTGCATTAATGTGAGCAGTATCCCCAGTAGACCACTGTAGGTGATTCATAGGAAGCTATTAGCAGGACATTTATAACCGAGTATTCAGCCTGGAGCAGCACAAAATGCACCACACAGCCAGCAGAGGAAGAAAATGCAGGCCACACAGAAAACCACAGCTTCAGCTAAACATGAAACAATTAATTTGAAGAAGGAAACAAAAAACGAGTGGGAAGGAAGTTTTAAATACATCTTGTTGTGTTTGTTTGCCAAATGTGCAGTGCAGACATCATGATTCAATCAAATTTCCTCCTATAAAGGGATAAAAATCCCATAAAAATCATATCAAAGAGGCCAAATATCCATGAAACACGTAGATTTTCCACTCTGAGGATGACTGTAGGTGTTCATGTTGTGTTTCTGTATCTGTCTTTAGGTCCCTGGTGTCAATCTGCCCACCAGCCAGCTGGCCTACTTCTTCATCGCCCTGCTGCTCAGCGGAGTTATACATGAGCTGGGCCACGCTGTGGCAGCACTGAGGTAAAACACACACACCCACACCCACACACACACACACACACTTCCATAACGCAATCTGTTACCATGACAACCGGCAGAGGGCAGAGCATCCAATGGCCATTAAGACAGAAAAAATGGGAGGTGACCAATGCGTGTCCATATCTTTTTCAGGTGTTGCTGGAACAACTCTACAGCTTTTCTCACCTCACTTATGGTTTTTTGAGCCTGTAATAAGGGCTCATTACTTTCTGATTTTATTTGTCAAAACGACATCATTGTGTAAAACACAACAAGAGCATTTGAGGAGTAGATAAAAGGAGAAGATAAAAGATGCCCGTCAATAATTGCTTTCAGTGACTGGAACAATGTCATTTAAACTGCTATTGACCTTATGCGATTCAGGAACAATGAATGTGATTTTGTCTTATAACTTTCTGTCTACACCGGAAGTGGGAACATGTGCTAATTGGATAAGTTCTCCTGCAAAGCTCTGGGATCAGCTGGTGATGTTACTGTTATTATAGCCACGGTGGCTGGTCAGAATGTGTTGGTATTTGTGTTTTATTATGTGTTTAGAACAATATGATATCGTAACAGAAGTTAGACGGTGTAGTCCCTCATTCATCCAGGAGTGTTCCATCGTAGAAAAGGTTTCAGTCGTAGTCATCTGGACACTGTTTTCAGAATCAAGACGTTTCGGCTCCCATCTGGAAGTCATTCTCAATTGTGAAAATGGTCTGAGAACTCAGAAATTTAAGCTTATCTGTGTTGCTTAGGCCCTGCCCTCAGGGAGGAGTCTTCCTGAGTGTCTTCTTCAAAACAAGACGGTGTAGTCCCTCATTCATCTTGTTCCATCGTAGAAAAGGTTTCAGTCAGGAATGTCAGGAAGACTCCAAACATCTCAAAATCTGTGTTTGGGTCTGAGCATATGGCTGCATTTGACTGGACCTTTATCTTTTAGCAGAAAATAGTGTGTTCATGTAGGATCCCATCGCTCATAGTAAGAAGCTGATTTAGAAAATACATTTTCAGGGCCTTTAATGTGGTCTCTTTGTCTTTTGGACGTCTTTTAAATCTTAGTGATGCAGAAACTGTTGTACATGCTTTTATCTCCTCACGCCTCGGTTATTGTAACAGCCTGTTCACTTGTCTTAATCAAAAAACTTTGACACAACTGCAGACTGTACAGAACTCAGCTGCTAGGCTGTTAACCAGGACCAAGAAGTATGACCACAAAACACCTGTTTTAGCCTCTTTACATTGGCTCCCTGTTTGTTTTAGGATTGATTTTAAGATCTTGTTGATTACTTTTAAGGCTCTTCATGGCCTGGCTCCAGACTATATTTTAGACCTTGTAATCCCTTATGAACGTAGTTTGAAAACACATTTGTATCGGAAAGCATATCCTGATTTTACCTGAACTGGCTGTTTATTTTATTGCTTTTGTGTATTTTATGTATTTTATTTCTTTATATTTCATTATTCACTGTGGTATTTTATTTCTCTTGTTGTGAAGCACTTTGTACTTTGTTTTGATTAGTGCTCTATAAATAAAGTTTTATTATATTATTATTATTAATGTGAAGTATTTTTCTACCCCCCCCCATCCCCCCAGGGAGCAAGTGCGAGTAAACGGCTTCGGCATGTTTGTGTTTGTGGTGTATCCCGGTGCGTTTGTGGACCTCTTCACCACACACCTCAACCTCATATCACCCACTCAGCAGCTCCGCATCTTCTGTGCTGGTAAGTCTTTTTATCCAGAGATGTTTTGATTACTCCTTATGGCAGAGATGATAATCCTGATTCTTTTTCCAGCTAATGTGATCACAGCTATTAATCACAATTATTACAAGCATTTTGTTAAATACTCATTTCTGTTTTGCCAGTGAAGGTCACTCTGAGGTCTTTCATTTCTGAACACCAGACAGCTGCTTCATATCAAATCATTTTACTGTGCAATTAAGAAAATTAGATTTTAATGAATTGATTGGTGGAGCCGGCAGTTATTCACGCATGAATGCGGCTAACGTCTCCTACAGGCCACCGTAGGAGACATCAGTGGGAGCCAGTTAAAGGTGGATTATTTTCAGTGCAGTCTGGTCAAGAAGAATGTTGCAGTTTTTGATTAGAAAACAGTTAACAGGGCAGTTTGAAGCAGCAGAAAAAAATGTTTATATGATACAAATTACAGCAAAAAAAATCTATAAACTCAACAATGAAGAGTTAAAAGATCAGCAAGAGAAAGTTCCCTCTTTCTCTGACAGATTCTAGCAAAGGACCTAATCACAGAGGTGCAAATTGAGTGTTTGTATTTGTTAATGTTTGGTGTAAAGTGTAGTAAAATCAACCCTGATAAAGGACCAAAGTGCTGCTAGAAATCAGGTCAAAAGGCAAAAGATGCCCACTATGAAAAGTGAATTTCTTACTTTGGACTATATACTCTATGTTCATTATGAATTATGCTGTAAGTTTGATAATTAATCATAATTCATTTTTAAGTTACTTTGTACACATGTTTTTTGATGTTTTTAGGTCAACTGAGAGAAGAGTAGAATTTGTCCAAGTCAAACTGTCTTCACACTAGTGCCAATAAGCTAATACTAGCATGCTAAAGCTAACTCCCTAATGTAGCATGCTAATGCTAATTTAAGATGACATAACGCTTATAAAGGTTTTGTTCTGATTTATGTCAGTTTTACTGTTGCTGATGTTTACTATGGGGATTATTATTCCGAATACCATTTATACATACAAAGTTCCCACAACTGTTCACGATACTGAGCATCACTAAGGTTCTGTGTGGAATCAAGATCCCTGCTTCCATGTCTATCTCGCTAACCAGAGACCAACTGTAGAGGAGGAGCTGGCATTAAGCTATTAAGAAATAGTCATCATTTCAGTCCTTATAAACTTTACATGTTTTATGCTCCTTGTCAGTATAATTGTCAGGGAAATTCAGCAGTAATCCTGCAACACAGGGGCATGGATGTCAGGATGGTTTGGTGGCAAGAAACTCCCTGCAGATACTAATGTGTCATTCAGCTGTCAGAGTGTGTAGGAGTATGACACTTAACAGCAAAATTACTAATGGTATATGCTGTTAGGAGCCTTTAGAGGGCAGCGAAGAGCTACTGTAAAACCATCTGTATCTTTACCTAGATAGAAATTCCTCCAGGCTTTTCCTCTGCTTAATGTGACAAGAAAATAACGGGTGGTGCACCAAACTGAGACGTCCAATCAAGTGTTATGACAAACCAGTGAGAGAGAAACATGCTATTCCCATCAGGGGAGTGGTGACATAACAGCATGCTGTGTTTATTTATCTGCGTCTCTCTCTCTCTCCACAGCGGAGATCGCTCTGTACGCAGGGGGTTTCTCTCACAGAACATGTTTATTATTTATTCCTGTAGAGATAGGTGATGCAACTTTAATAGTTTGTTTACTGTATA
This sequence comes from Siniperca chuatsi, assembly GCF_020085105.1. Taxonomy (NCBI): domain Eukaryota; kingdom Metazoa; phylum Chordata; class Actinopteri; order Centrarchiformes; family Sinipercidae; genus Siniperca; species Siniperca chuatsi. The sequence continues at coordinate 21,127,910 of NC_058060.1, forward strand.
AAGTCAATATGGAAAATATATGCACCCTTTAGGCCTGAAATTAAAATCGTGTTTTTCACTCTAATTTGGATGTAGTGCCTCCATTTTTCAGACATTAAAATCAGGTTGTTTTTTTCTTCAGCTATTAATTTTCTCCTTACCAGAGACTTTGTGTAGCATGTTGCTCGATGCTGCTGCCACCTTGTTTGAATGATGGCTTTGCATGTATTTTATGTTTCAGGAAAATAAGTCTTATTTAAAGTTTCTGCTTTGACCTCATCATGTGGTTTTGGGAGACTGACTGTGTCGTCTTGCATAATTAAGATGATATAGAGAGTTATTTTTAGTCTTCTTCTTTCGGCTGCTCCCCGTAGGGGTCGCCACAGCGGATCATCTGTTTCCACCCCGCCCAACCTGGCACGGAGATCTGATGATCCACATATTTGATTTGACATAGGCTTTTTACACCGGATACCCTTCCTGATGCAACCTTCCCCATTTGTCTGGTCTTGGGACTGGCAATTCAGGAATGCACTGGCTTGGGGTTCGGTGTCTTGCCCAAGGACACTTCAACATGTAGACAGGAGGAGGTGGGGATCGAACTGCCAACCCTGTGATCAGTAGAAGACCCGCTGTATCACTTGAGCCACAGCCGTCCCTTTAGAGAGTTATTTTTAGTGAGCAGTGGTTACTGGTTTGCCACGACATCCAACAGTCCGAATATGTGGAGAACATGCTAAACGGTTGTTACAACAGTATACATAGAGTATCAAGACTCTAGTATACAATCCTGTTGTTACTGTTGGCTTTTCATTAGCTTATATTGGTCATATGGTTATATTAGAGAAGTTTAAACCCTTTGTACTTTAGGACATTTCAGGACTAATAATCTTTCAATAACTGTACTGGTTTGAATTGATCTAATGAGGGTGTGCTCACTAGATAAGCATCAGTCCCACCTTACAAAGAAATGAGTGTTGAAACTGTTTTTATTTTGTTTTTTGTTTAATATACCCAAATTAATATTTTTAAAAGTTAATTTCCGATCTTAAGCATAAAAATAAACTAACCCAAACAAACAAACAAAAAATGTAATAAATCTAAACTAAAATGACAATTTAAAATAAAATAAAAGTTGAAATGTTTCTGTTTTCTTTCTCTAGGAGTATGGCACAACTTTGTTCTGTGTGTGGCAGCATTAGCCTTCCTCTTCCTGTTGCCCCTCTTTCTGTTTCCCGTGTACTCCACCGGTGCCGGGGCGCTGGTCACCGAAGTCGTCCAGGTCAGTGCAGCAGGTTTTTATGTGCGAATCAAAGTTTTATTTACTTCTATCTAAATATTTAACCTGGTGACTCACAGAGTTACACTGAGGAAATTTTATTTTCAGATTGACCTTTGTGCAACAAAATGTAATAATTCTTGATGGGTATCGTCCCTTGTCTGTCACTGCTTTACTACTATAGCGTGTTTTCCAGTGTCACTCACAGTAATTAATAACCTTTATTTATCTGGGCTAAGTTGACGGGGCATTAAATTATTTTTTACATAATTGCACCCTGCACATTCATACAGTTAGTAATTCACACAGCCACAGTTGTTTGCTGATGTGGTTTGGTGTTAAGTCTCTTGCTCAAGGACTCTTTGGCAGTGGTTGGCAAGGGAAAGTATATTTGTCAATCCCTGTCCCTGCCAGGAATTTCCCAGCTAATGCAAGATTGCAGTATTCAAACCATAAAACCATCAAACTGTGCTTCTGTGACTTCTGAACCAATTTTCATATCAGCCTGTGTCTTTCGAGCAGAGCTCTGCGGCTGACGGTCCCCGGGGTCTGTCAGTCGGGGACATAGTGACCGGACTGGAGGACTGTCCTGTCAAGGGAGTGGAGGACTGGAGCAGCTGCCTGTCTCACCTCTCTCACAGTCCACAGACTGGATACTGCGTCCCTGGCGCCAGCCTGCACCCCAGCTGGGCTCACGGACGAGGTGAGTGTGCTGTTTGTAAAGTGAGGGCACCCAAAGGTCTGTCAAAGATTAAAAAAAGAGACCACTTTTAAAGTAAAAATGAAATGAACACTGACTTTTTCACCGTAGTAGCTGATTCTTTGTTTTGTAAGTGTAATTTAATAAAGAGTCAGCAGTGTGCTTCTGGAATAGAAATATAGTCACTCAATCAATTACTTAGTCTCCTGCATTAACATTAAATTTTTTGTATTTTGCGATCACCTCAGTGTGGTGCCTAAAAATTAAATCAGGTCAAACCCACAGAGCAGCAGCGGGAGCTGTGATTGGCCAGCTGTAAGCCAGAGTCATGTGTGAGGTCAGAGCTCAACAGCTGGCCAATCAGAGTTCCTGTTGCTTCTCTGTGGTGTATAATTATTCCAGTGGCACACATCAGACTTCATAAATTAGCGATAAATGGCAAAATGTCAATTTCTTTATCAAAATACCATAGTTTCATCTACAGCTGCAATGATTAGTCAATCAACAGAACATTAATCTGCAACTATTTTGATCATCAGTTGATCATTTCAGTAATTTTTCCAGCAAAAATGGCAAAAAAGAATTTGTTATATATATTTACAGTCAATTGAATATCTAGTTTTTGGTTACTTGGTTGGACAAAACAAGCAAATTGAAGGCATCACTGTGGGCATTTTTTCACTATTATTTAAAATGTGCAGATTAATCAATAAGGACAAAAACTGTTAGTTGTAGCCCTAATTTCCTCATTCATCATCATTTTCATCTGCATTTCCTATCTTCTCTCTGTCGTCCCATCCCAACTTCACACAGAAAAACATTTTCCTTTTCACCACAGCAAGTGCTACATTTATATCCTTTCTGTAGCTATCTTCATCTTTTTAAATCTACTACTGTTATTTTGTTGATTTTGAAGATTCAGGACTCAGTGCACACTGTATTAATGTGCATATTAATATGTAAACAGTCAAGTTAATTTGTGTGAGTACACAGCCAGAGGTGCTGGTGATGTACGAGGAGTCAGCAGGATAATCTCAGTTATGTCATAAAGTGTGTGATACTTTGTCCTTTTCTAATCATCTGCTGCGAGTAGACATCCATCTTTATGTGTGTTATCTGACATGTTTCCAGCCTGACACAATCACATCTATCATAATCAACCAGTCTCTCTCTCCTCCATTTATCTTTTTTTTTTTCTCTCTCTTTAAGCTTTCAAGCGTTTGGATGGAACGATGGACTGCTGCAGCAACAACAGCCTGACAGACCTCTGCTTCTCTTACATGAAACCACAGGGGAGGAACAGCCGAGAGAGAGAGGTGACACACACACACACACACTCACAGATAGGCTGGGACTTTTTGTGACTGCTTCATCATGTGAGCAGGTTTCCAACCCTTGCAGACAGTCAAGCATATTTATGTTTCTTCCTTTATTCAATTCAGTTCCTTTTATTCCCATTTTGTGCTACTTTGTTTGCAACTAAACTAACTGTGCGACAGTGTTGCAAATGTGCTTTGAAAACAGGTCAGGGTCATGGAAAAAGACAGAAAACAAGATAACCACTGCGATAAATGGACACAAGAATAAGAAGTGCGACTTTAAAAGTGGTCTATCATGATTGAAGATATATGAAAAGAAAACAAGATAGCAAACATGTACAATCTGTTCTAATACTGACTTCTCTTATACTTCTTATATTTGCATTTCCTCCTTCCTCATGTAATCCTGTGGCTGCAGTACGCCTGTATGCCAGTGCGTAAGATGGTGACGGGGACGCGAGTGTGTCGCACCGACGACGACTGCGCCGCACACTCCCACGCTGCCAGCATTTGCGTCACTCCCTCTCTGGAGAATCAGACTCGCTTCATCCGTGTCACACACCCGCCCAACACTCACATGCTGTTTGTGGGGTATCCGCCGCACCTTCAGTATGCTGGTATGTACAGTGTGTTATGCTGTTCACCTCCCTTCTTTCTGTTTATTTTATGAAATGTAGGAAAGCATTAGCTGAAGCAGAAGTATAACAGGCATTTTGAGGTAAATTGGATTCACAAAATAACTCCTGTGAACAAAAAATATATTTGATAAAAGTTTCTTAGGTCTTAATTTTTTCTACAAAGTCCAAATTATATTTCCATTATTCCTTATTTGTAAATATTAAAGCAAAAATTGCTTGTGATTTCAGAGTAAGAGTTGAAACAAGATACTTTTTCAATGAACAAGTCCCATCCTAGAAGGAGGCATGATCTTGTTGATCTGTAACATTCATATAATTGCTGTTTACAATGTAGGTGTTGAGCTGACACTCTAGTCCCAAGAGAATAAACATGGGCAGGAAGAGGCTTGTTGTCTTGTCTGCTGCTATTTAAGATGGATACAAAAGTATTCCTGTATTCTTTCTATAATGATGAACTCTACACACATACCACACAGTGTATGTATAAACTCCTGCAATGTGACCGTAACACCTCCTGTGTTTTGTCTTTCCCAGTGAGTCTGACCAACTTCGTTCCCCGCTTTGGTTTCCTCCACCTGGATCTGCCCGTCTTCTTGGAGACCTTCTGCAAGTATCCTTTCATGTTTAAAGGACTCCAGTCATAATCAGAGAATGGATGAATGAGGAGATGGCTTTCGAAAAGTGAACGCTACTCTTCAGTCAAAGTCACTTACTCAAAATTTAAACAAATGATGTTACTTTTTAAAGGATGGAAGGGCAATGTAAGATCCTTGGTTGAGAAAGCACCGTCTGTACTGTCTAAATGATCAACAGTTTACTCAATTTTTTCTTCAAAATGGTTATATAGCATTACGATTCTGTTTGGCCTCTGAACATATTGCAGTGTCTGTTATTTCTGAATGATAGTCCCCTTTTTTAACATGTAATCATTTTGCTCCCCATTCAAGAGGCCGGATGCTCTTCACAAGTGAATTAATGAATGGTTGATTGTAACCCTTAATTGCATAGCTGTGGACATTTCTGATTGCAATTCTGCTGCTGTTTTTATATGTGCTTTCTTTCTTTGTGTCTCCACAAAAAAGTTGTCGTGTGGGACTGTTGATTGGAACACAGTGTAAGAGTTAGATTTATTATTATTATGGCAAGAACTGACTCAATAATGTCAGTTACACAGTGGTGTTTATCTAAAGTATGCTAACATTAGCCAACATAAGCTACTGTTCATACCAGACCAAGTAAGGTCGTAACAGAAACCCCCCCCCCCCCCGAGTGTGTTGAATTGACCAACGGTACATTTCATTGCCTATGCATTCAACTTGTAAGAGGAAGAATTTGTTCTTTTCAGAAGTTACACAGTCTGGCTTTAAAGGCACACTCCTTGATTCTGTTGTTTAAAGGTGCACTCTTTTTGTTTTGGTTAAAGCATCCAGTGCCCCCAAAACCTCCCAGTTTACTGATGATGTTTTGAAAGTCAACATAGTTGTAGCATCCAAATACCACTGATGGACCACTCTCTCATCTGCTGCAGTTATCTGTACACAAGCTCTTTGTCTATGAACAAAATAAGTGCTTGTAAGTTCAAAAATGTATATGATTTCTTGTGTTTTTATTATTATTTGTATTTTTACTGCGCTATACAGTGAAAATATATAATTATTAGATTTTTTTAAATTACTGATCATTTAGCTTTAGAGCTGCTGCAACTGCTGCTGATTTTCTCACTTGTAAGATATACTGTATCTAGTCACCTCCTGCGATTCAGTGGGTAATACAGCAGGGAATCACATAATCTTCAAACCAACATGGACTAGAAATACTTAAAGTGCTCAGAAAAACATGAAATTTGAATGTCTGATATTCAACAACAACTGGGCAAACTCTTATCTGCTGATGAAGATCATGTGAAATTATCGAAAGCTCAAGATCACCTACTAAAGAACTTATTATCAATAGTTTTGTTTTTATCACACAATGAAGGACAATATAGTAAAATTTGTGTGCGTGCGTTATGTGTGTAATCTAGTATTGTCCTTAACCCACCTATCTCTCAGATATTTGGTGTCCCTCTCTGGTGCGTTAGCGGTAGTAAACTCCGTGCCGTGCTTCGCTCTCGACGGTCAGTGGATGCTGAACGCCCTGCTGGAGGCCACGCTGGTTACTGTGGTAACGGACCGTCAAAAGCGCGAGCTGATTGGCTTCTTCCTGCTGCTGGCAGGCAGCGCCCTGCTGGCAGCCAACGTGGCTCTGGGCCTGTGGATGGTCACGGCTCGGTAGCCACAGCGGTAAGCCACCCTGGCAAGACAAAAACTAAATAAATAAATCCCCATGTTGACGAGAGTTGTTCTCTCAGGATGTGTTTGACACGTGTGGACCTTTAAACTGTGAACACACAGGGAACAGACTGCATTACCCAGCAGTACTGCCCAATTTCTGCAGAATATTACTCTGCCTTTAAGGCTTTACTGGACCACCAGGGAAAACAATAAACAACTGGCTTCCACCTTGTTGCCGCCATATACACAAAAGCACATATACAAATAAATAATGCACTTGCTGTAAAGCACTGTCCTATGTGACTGTTTACAAAGACTGCACAATCTTTCCAAATGTTAATATCTGTACTGTGTTTGACGTTTGAGAGAAAACCATCTTGGTTTTTGAAGGGTTTAGTTCCAAAATGCCATATTTCCCAGTTGGAACAACGGGGAGGTTTGTCTTGGCTTCAGTGTGTTGCAGAGAGAGCAAAATCATTTCAAGCCATCTTTGGACAAAAAAAGTTTTAAAAGCCTTCATTTTATCAGCAAATGCATGACAATACCTTGATCTTTGACTCCATATCACTGTTAATTACTTAATATTCATGTTTTAAAAGACCTGCCTCCTCTTAAGCAAATACATGAATTAGTTAATTAAATAAAAGGACTCCTATTCATTTCAAATTTTTTAAAGGTACAGATTTATTCACTCAAGTCAAGTGTCTTTCTCCTCCTTGGGCATTGTAGTGGGAAAATAGTTTTCTCAATGAACTTTTCCCCACTTTTGTTGTGTAAGTTTCATTTTTATTCTCTTGGCCTGTCACTGTCTGTGATCTGATTTGTCAAAACTGTGGAATAAAGGACTAATTTTATTTAAGAGCTCTCTTTAAAGCTCTCTCTTGTTTGATAAAATAATTTGTTTCATTTCATTAACTTGCATATTTTGGTGTTGTAGTCCACTCTGTTGATCGTACTGTAATTGTCAAATGTGCCATTGGTGTAACTGGCAAAAGTTGGGGGATTCAATGATTAACCTGCATGTCTTTGGACTGTGGGAAGAAACCCTTCTGGTAGATTTAGAAAATTTGAGACGCCCTACACCTGACATAAAAGTTTGTTCACCTGTGTATCCATCTAACTTTCAGTTACGTGACCCTGTGTCAAAGGGCACCTCGACACCCCGAAGTTGCGATGTGTGAAGAAGAGATTTTGTATTAGACTAGATTAGATCAGCCTCGGCTTTAACTTGTCATTAAACAGAGTACCAGTACAATGCTGTGTAGTTTAGCGTCTAACCAGAAAGTCAAAACAGTGGCAAAGAGGTTAAAACTAAATTATAGAGATGAATGAATGTTGAACATTGAAACCAATGTGGAGTATACGCAGTATAAACAATTAAGCAATACAATATATATTAACACTTTACTTTAACTCCCTAGTTTAGCATTTATAAGCAGTACATTAATATTTAATACATGATTTATAACATACTATAATGTAGTTAGATTTAAGTGTTTATTAATGTGTTGGTCAATAACTATAACTCGTAACCTGTATAAACAGATAATGAATGGCAATATAGTAAAATACTGTTGTAATAATATAAAGTATGTCTTCATAGGAGAAGTTATAATTGTTGACAAATACTGTGAATTAATAAACAATTAAAATTGTCCTTATATTTGCTTCTAATTAGCTACATTACAGTTTGTTATAAACCTTTTATTAAATGTTTATATAGTGTTTGGGGGGGTTAAAGTAAAGTGTTACCCAGTATAATAGTATGTGCAGTGCAGTGAATGTAACTGTGATATGTATGGTATGAACACTAAGCAAGTATGTAGTATGTGTACAGTGGAAAAGAAGCCATGTTGTAAAGTTAAATACAGAATACAAAAATCCCATATCCAGTTCTTAGTGATAATTTCTTTTTGTTCACTGTGCAGTTAAATCTTTCTTTATATTAAATATCCACTCACTTTAATGCAGAAATGTACGTGAAGCTAATTTGTGTTGACTTCATGGCCCCTGTTACTGTCCATGTGACCTTTTTTAGTATTGCTAACTAATAGTTTAACATATTTTACTATCCATTTTGTATCAGTCGAAAAAGGTCAAAATTGCCTCTCTGGAACATGCAGGTAGTGTGATGTTCCTCTCGGGAGGCTACTTCGACTGCAGAACAGAGCACCTTTCTAATTTTATGCCCGACATATTCCCAGCACACTGGCACATTGTCTTCCTTAGACACTGTAACAAAAGCACACAGGCTACACTTTTAGTAACAGCTCTAGACCGCAGTGTTACTTGTGTTTTCAGGGAGTTGTGCAGTGATTACGTTTCCTGAGTGTGTGAGTGTGACAGATGATACATTGTAATTTGGAAGGGCGTTTCCGACAGACATATAAATACTGAACGGCCTTCTGCTTAGCCACAGAGGTGTGTTTACCAAAGATGAGCAGACACCTCTGTCAGCAGGTTCAAAATTGTTGCCTTTTTGGAGACTTTATCATTGAATAATTAAGGAAGTATGTGGGAAGATAGGGCACTGTTGTATGGAGGAGTTTGGCTTTTGTGCGTGTATGTTTGTCTTCAGATAAGACATTTCGAAGGCTGATTTTCTTTCCCTAATCTATGTGAAAAGATTGCTTATGTGTCCTTGCTTGTATGTTCAATTGCTTATCTTGCGCTAATGACAGCCTGGAGGGATGTTTGAGTAAACAGACATGGGCGGATGATGAAGAGGAGGAGGAGAGGGCAGAAAGGAGGCATATCTGACTGTCTGCTTCATATTGAAAGATGGGCCCTTGAATCAACTCTGTGACCTCTTCTATGTTAACAGGACTAAGAGTCTACAGCCATGCTAGCGGCTCTGTGAGGCTGTAGGCACAACAGCGTTCTGAGCTAAATGGTCACATAATCATGCTAACATGTTCACAATGTCAATGTGAGCATGTTATGTTTATGTTTAGCAGGTATGATGTTTACCACGTTCACTTTCTTATTTTTGAGTGTTAGCATGCTAACATTTGCTCTAAATTAGCACTAAACACAAAGTACAGCTGAGGCTGATGGGAATATCAGTAGTTGTGCAAGTATTTGGTCATCAGGAAATTTCGATTCTGATGATGGCGCTAGATGAAAAGTCAGGGGTTACAATGATTACATTTCATCCTCTGGGACCATGAATGTCCGTTGCAAATTTCATGGCCATCCATCCAATAGTTGTTGAGATATTTCATTAAAAAACAAAAATTTAAACCTCATGATGGCACTAAAAGAAAAGTCAGGGGATCACCAAAGTCAGCAGGATTTGTCTTGTGGGAAACATGTATGAAATTTTGTGCTAGAGGTAAAGTCATCAGAATACACCATCTGGGAACTGTGAACATTAGTACAACATTTTGAACCAGTCATGTAGTAGATATTGTGATATTTCACTGAATAAGTGATAACTTTGACCTGCTGGTGGCACTTGAGGAAAAGTCAAAAGACCATCAAAGTCAGTAGGATTCATCCTCTGGGGATCATGAATGCCTGTACGATATTTCATGGCAATCCATCCAATAGTTGTTGAGATATTTCAGTCTGGACTAACGTGGTGGAGCGACCGACTGACAGGCCCATGCCATACCTACATGCTGCTAACATGGCTAAAAATTAGACGCTAAAAGAGGAGCAGAGACAATCAAAACTAGAGCAAACGGTCCCAGTTGAGATGTTAAACAGTACGGATACAAACAGGACACAAGTGATTGTGAGTCACAATTATGAACAATAGCATCGTGGTCGATGTGTCTGCTTGATGAATGGGTGGTTATAGCAGCACAGGAAGTCAAGTCTATATAAGGACTTTGTGGCTGATGCCCCAAACCCTAATGATCATGTGCAGCAAAAGTTCTGACCACAGTAGGGGGGAGGTTGTGGACCAACCAGGAGCTCTGGTGTCATTGTCATCACAATCTCTGTCTCTTCAAAGAAACTATTGATGCATTCTGACAAAAAACACTGATGCGTTTTTACAGGCGGCAGCGTCATCATCATCATCAGATTAATTGATTGTAATCAGTGTACGATGTGTGTGTTTTGTGTGTGTGTGTGTGTGTGTGTGTGTGAGTCCAATTTTGTTCTGGTCTACTGCCTGATCTGATAAATGTTTCAAGCAGAGCACCCTGCTGTTTTGTACATGAGATTAGACACACACACACACACACACACACACACACACACACACACACACACACACACACACACATGTACAGTGCACACACACATTTCACATGTATGCTTACAATACTAACAGCCTCTAATGCTGCACAGTAACACATATAGATAATGTTCTGGTTTTAGTCAGTGATTTTATTAAATGATTTCTGTTCATCATTGGGAGGCCTGGTCCCTTCTAAGGGATGGGAGGAGAGTTCGGGGAGAGGAGGAGTGATGAGGGAGGGAGGAACAGTTTGAAGAGCCAGGGTGAAGTTAGAGTAGCTACAGATAGACAGATAGCAGCAGAGAGAGAGAGACAGACTGGGAAAGTGAATAAAGTCTGCTGCTAATGTGGGGAAGAGACCAGAAGACAAAGAGAAAGTGTGTACAAGGGAAAGTTTTTTTTTTTTAATCAGCTTTTCCATCATTTATTTTTGCTGTCTGGTCTGTTTTCTTCATTTTATCTGCTCAGTGCTTCCCCACCTTAAAGTTAGATTTTTAGAGAGTGTGGGTGAGTGTGTGTTTTTATGTGTGTGTGATATATAAGTCATGGAACTGGAGCGTTTAGGTGGCGGCGGGGTTAAACCTGAGAGGGGCAACACTCGTCTCTACAGGATAGCACTGGCCATGTGTGTGTGTCTCTGTGCCGCTCTGCTGCTTGCACTTGTACTGGGTAAGTTCACCACACACACACACATATACACAGAGATCCACACACATTTTTCCTCAACCTGCAATATAATTTGTAAGGAATTCAACAGAAATGTATTGTACAGTATGCACACTGTCCTCAGATTATAGTACATGCAGACTGTCAATAACACACACAAGCACACTAGTGGGAGCAAAGGTCTTTGTGGAGGGCTCGTGGGTAACTTCTGTCAAACTATTTTTGGTTCATATAAGGTTTCAATACACGCCCACATACACATGCAGAACCTTGTAGCCTCCCTAAAGCACTGTGGGGAGTCAAATTGAACTCTGGGAAAAGAGAAAAGAATGTGTGTGTTGACACTTTGTGGGTATTCCCTGCAGAATGTGAAATTAATTAGCAGGGAATTGTGTGGCAGATTAATGGGTAGGGTGTGTGTATGTATGTGTTTATTTATAGGGGGCAGTGCACATTAATTAACACTGTTTTAAAAAACTTCTGTATAGATGTGCCATGGTGAGATAAACCAGTGATTTGCACCTGCGGTCTGTAGACACATAACACTGTAATGATAAAAAATAAGAGAGAAAATGGAAGTGTTACAATACTTTGACCTGATGAACATAGGCAAGGCAAGTTTATTTGTATAGCACCTTTCAACAACAACTTTACATAAGACATAAAAGGCATAAAGACAAGATAGTAAACAAACAAGAAAATGTAAAAAGACAATATAAAACATGTAAACAATATAGAAAGAATCAGATTTTACAGACCCATACTTTATGTTTGATTTAAAAAGTGCTGTATCCAGTGCAGGTCCTTATTTCCATAGGTGGAGGATTCCAGATGTTTGCTGCTGTCAGAGAAAAGGCTGGTTTGTCAGTCTTTCTGCATCTGAATGGAACAAAGCAGATGCTTCTGGCAACTTCCCTTATTTTCTTGGAGTTGCTGTTCGTGAGCTTAATGAACTGGCTCAAAGGAGAAAGAGGAGAATTGTAAATATTAGACACAAGTCCACATATACAGTTTGAAATTCTGTAAAGAAACCAACTTGTGAAGCATTAGCCACAGTATTAACATTAAGATGAAACGCATGTATAATTTTGCCTTATGGATCAAATGTTAGACAGTGCAAACTTAACCATTTTAATAACTTTTTGAACTTTTTTAAAAGTTCAATTTGAATCCAAAAAATGCCAGGAGACTTAACATTGTCAACCTTCTTATCTGTTATCTGTACATATCTGTACGTTAAATATGAAGCTACAGCCAGGAGACGGCTGGCTTAGTTTAGCATGAATACTAGAAGTAGGGGGAAATAGCTAGTCTGGCTCTGTCACATGTCTCTCAAAGGTAACACACACACAAAAAACAAACCTCACTAATTAACTTGTTACATCTCGTTTTGTTTCATCTGAACAAAAACTGAAGTGTGAAAATGACAAGTTGCGGTTTTACAGGAGTTATATAGGAAGTTAGCGAGCTTTAGTGAGATTTTTGTACTTTTGAGCAGAGCCAAGCTAGCTGTTTCCTCCTGTTTCCAGTCTTTGTGCTAAGCTAAGCTAATCGGCCCCTGGCTGTAGCTTCATATTTAACACATGAGAGTGGTATCGATCTTATCATCTAACTCTCTGCTAGAAAGCAAATAAGCACATTTCCCAAAATGTTGAACTATTCCTTTAAGAGTCAGTCTTCATGCTGACTGTTTCAGTAGTTCAGTAGTTTCAGTAGTGCGTGGTTGTGAGGATGGTCATGGCTGGGAGGAGTGCATGTGTATGTGTGTGTCTGGAGTGGGGTAAGTATTGTTTTTTTGTTACTGAGGGAAGCCAACATTTTTGTGGTGGCATTGAAGTGTAATTATGTTATGTGCCTACGTACACAGTACCACACACCCACTCTAATGGAAACCTCCTCTGGTCTCCAGCCATGCGAATGACCAGACACAGGAATGCCAAGTGGTTCTTTGATTTTTTACTTTTCATTTTTAATGAGTTTAGAGAGTGTGCGTCTTAAATGTGTGTTTGTGTACATGCATGTTTGTGTTGGTGGCCTGTTTGGTATCTCAGTAATGAACATGAGGTTGGTATTAGCAGTGACACTGGCGCCTCAGACATCTGTGTGTATACATGTTTCTGACGGAGCGGTCAAGAGGGATTGTTGAAGTTGTTCCAGGCCAAGCGGGTCGTGCAGGGTTGAAGTTGTGAGTGTGTGTATTTCTACTAAAAGTGGGCTCAACATTAAGCAACTCTCACAAGCAGCTCTAACTAGACAGCAAGACCAGTCAACGTCCGAGGTCAGACATTGTGGCGCAGCTCCGTAACGCTCCACTCATCCGTTCACAATGGGGATTTGGTTTCTAAATCTGTCAGCCTACTTCACGGGCTTGTGCTGCCTCTGCTCGCCCTCAGAGCCACATCACACAACAATGGTTTCTGTCATGAGGTTAGAGAAGCAAGCTTTCGTTCACCTTCTAGGAAGTTAAGTGCATGGGTAAACCTGTGGTCACACTACGAATAGCGAAAACAATGGGTGGCTCTATTCTGTCTTGTGGCATTCTGATTGCCCTCATTAGTGTGTGAAGTAATTACAACTGAGAGTCAAGTTTACATCAAAAACCTGATGTATATTTTACTCAAGATTTGTTTGTGATTCAAGGTATGTAAATAAAGATCATGTGGTGGTATCGAGTGATTGTAGGTGGTGACTTTCCTTAGGCAGGCAGGCATAAGGTTAAAAATTGAATCCACTAACTGTTTACTCTGTTAGTGGAGCTCTTCAGCTGTATCAACTGCACTTTGGTCTGTATTTGTCCCATTTTGATAAAGAGTGGATTGTGGGAATGTGCCTTATTGACTTCCCTCTGATAACCAGTATAATTGATGACCCATGTTGCAGCCTTTTCAAGAATACAGTATAAAAAACTGTTTTCTTTCAAGTAACATTTATTTTTTGACTTTTTAACAAAATATTGTTCAGCACTTTGCTATATGGTAGAAGCACGACTTGCTGATGACTAAATGGCTGGAAAAAGGCTCCTTGATACAAGCAGCGTTGCACACTTAAACCTCTGTTTATTGCTTTGGTGTAAGGACAGCTGAAATTGTTAGTCTTAAAAGTAGAAAAGGTAAAAGTAGATTTTCACAAAAAATGGCCCATACGGATGAGTACGCACATTTTATTGGTGATGTTTCTGTCTTAAGAAAGGTAACTTTGTTTCTATTTTGCTCTTTCTGTGTAAAACTACTATTCATTAAACTTAATCACATTGTTTTGAAAAAACTGTCTTAACACAAGGCCCACTTACCCATGTTTTCCTGTGCATACAACTGCACCTCATGGTCTTTATCAGCAGATTGAGTTTGCTCACTTGTCGCAGAGAGAGAAGGAAGCGTTAGCCAACTTTTTCTTGATGATATGTGGTTTGTTGACCTACACATCAAGTTTCCCAGGTTTCTCATGCATACACTTCAAGCAATTTATTGATCATGTCAACGTGTGCTCAAAAACTACATTTGAGCTTCTGATGAGCAAAGCAGTTAATATCCCAACACTGGTCAATGGCCACCAAGCAGTAGAGGTCTATTTGTATTAGATATGAAGTGGGTTAGTACTGCAAACGAACATGCACGCAACCTAAATGTTCTGCAAATGATCAAAACTGTCTCAGTGTGATTTTACATTTCAGTTGTCAAGCTTCATCCTAAACTCTTTTCTTCTCCCCCAGTCTCTCAAAAATCTAGTCAGGAGGAGTTTTGTCTGAGCCCAGAATGCATTGAAGCAGGTGAGGACTGGTGGTAAACAGTCACTTTACGTTGCTCTGAACATCAACATTAGTTGGACTCACTGGCTTGGGTTTAATTTTGTTGTCTCCTTCCTTCTTGTAGCGGGGTCTGTTCTTAGTAAAATGGATCAGTCCGTTAACCCCTGCGAAGACTTCTATAGTTTCTCCTGTGGCGGTTGGTTAAAGGAGAACCCGATCCCTGAGGATTCCTCCTCGTATGGCATCTACCCCTGGCTGCGGCAGCATGTAGATATCCGACTGAAAGGTGTCTTTTCCCACAAATTTCCAGAGTTCATCCACCTTGATGGGAGTACACTTGACTTAAACAGACATAAAATGTTCTATCAAAAGAAAATATAAGCTCTTTTGGTATACACATGAGAAGAAATAGCAAAGATGTGAGCTCTTTGTAATAGGAATTTCAATGGATGCCATAAACAAGGTTAAAGGCACTCTTTATTTTAAAACAGAAATGTCTTGATTTATTGATGACATGGGATGAATGTCTTTGCAGACTTAAAGGAGTACTCCACCAATTTAGTATTGCACTCCTACAACATTGTCAGATATTGTCCACACCTTCTACTTCCTTGTCAAAGCCTGATGCCTACATTACCCACAATACATCTCAACCACTGACAGTTGGGTTGGAGATTCGGTTTTGTTATTCTAGTAGCGGCTAATGTAGACTTGAGTCGCTAGCCTCAAGCAGAGATGAGGAGCGGGCTACAGAGGTCTGGTAACCCCCAACACCTGTAAACAGACTTTGATGTGTAAGATCGGTGCAGTTCCCCTTTAAAGTGACTTGTTTTGTTATAACTTATTCACAAAGCAAGATTGAACTTGTGTCCATTTTGTTTCACAAAGCCAACCAGAGATTGTTACAAAAATCACATATACAGCATATGTCTTAAAAGTTTAATTCAGGTACATTTAATAGTTGGAGCTGTGAGTTCTGACACATTGTTTTTCTCTGTCAGAGTTACTAGAAGCTCCTTCGGACCCTGATGAACTGGAGGCAGTGACCAAAGCTAAGATCCTCTACCGTTCCTGTATGAATGAGAGTGAGTCTGACACACACACAGACAAACTTGGTTTTGTCACTTCGGAGGACATTGCTTTGACATACATTCAGTCCCTGGAGACTTAGTCTAACCTTGACCATAACCACTACAATGCCTAACACCAACATCCTAACCTTAACCTAACCCTAACTCCAAATGGGAACTCAGTCCCCAGAATGTGACTTGTTTTGTCCCCACGGTGTGATACAACCATACATACGACCATAATAGAGCCAAACACACACACAAGCTGTTTACATAATGCCTTCTCTAGCCCCTAACCCAGCATTAACAATCCCAACTACATGCCCGACCCCAACACTCAACCTAACTTAAATCTGAACCTAGTTCTAACCTTAACCATAAAACCAAATCTTAACCCTCAAACAGCTCTTTGAACAAGTGAGGGCCAGCCAAAATTAAAAAATGTTCCCACTCTCCATGTCTATAAACAGGTCCTCACAAAGATACTGTAAGTCAAGAGCACACACAAAGACACAGTGATAGTATAAAATAGGACAAGTTGAGCTTTTATTGATCCCCATGGCAGATCTAGGTCATTGCAAAAGCAAAAAGATAAATCAGGTTTAAAATACAAACTTTAAAAATAGTAAAAAGAAAATCAAACAAACAAAATGCTGTACTTAATTTTAGTTTCTTAATTTTTCTGTGTGTGCTTACACAGCTATACTGGAGCAGATGGACACCAAACCGATGCTGAAAACACTTAAACAGCCTGAGTTTCGGTGGCCTGTTGTGGGAGATGGGCTCGGCGGGGAGTATCAGTGGTCGGCGGGGCAGTGGAGCCTCCTGAAGACACTGGCAGAGATGAGGAACCAGCACAGTAAGAGCGTCCTGATTCGCCTGTACGTCTCCCCCGATGACAAAAACTCCTCACACTACATCATCAAGGTCAGACATCCACAGTTCACTGATGCATGCATGTTTTTCACATTTAGATTTTTAAAGGGATATTTTGACATTTTGGAAAATATGCTTATTTGTCCGACTCATAACCCTTCAGTAAACCACAAATTTTTATTTTTACACTTCGATTTATGTACAGATTAAACAAAATAAAAGATACATTGCGTTAATTGGTGAAATTTATAGGTGCTTGGAGGCAGATTTTGTTACCTTTTGAGCAAGCCAGGCTAGCTGTTTCCAGTCTTTTCTGTATATCCTAAGCTAAGGAAACCGGCTGCTGGCTGTAGCTTCATATTTAACTGACAGACATGAGTGGTATCACGTCTAACTCTCAGCAAGAAAGCGAATAAGCATGTTTCCCCAAATGTAGAACTATTCCTTCAAAGGACCATACTGGTGGTTTTGTGGATTTTCACCAATTAAGTGCATATTGTCAATATTTTTCAGTGCTGCAGACCATTATCCAAAACATTGATTTCCTACCCTCCATACAGCACTTGGTTGCCAGCACAGTTTGAAAATTGACCAGCAGAGACCTGACAAATGTTGAGTTACAGGACGTAATCCATCACAGTAAACATTTTGCCGCCTTAATTTCATTTACATTGTGCGATAATAGTTCCTAGCAGGGACTCTATTGAAAACTTTTCCTGCTGCTTTCAAGGAAGCTTTAATAAAATAATGACATTATGGAATTTGAAAGTCAACTGCTGAGCGACAACCTTGACAGCATATCACATGGTTACAATGCTTTTTGCCTTGAATCTTGGAACGTCAATGTGGACTTGATTGTGTCATCAAAAAGAGTTTCACAGTGGGCCCTGTTCACACCTCCATAAAGGCGACGAAATGTACACTGTGATGAATTATCTACCTTAAAGTCCCAGTCTTGTATTGGTTTATGATGCCATTTCTGCCCATGTAGTTGAGGGTACACAACTAGTATTCAAAAAGTACAAAAAAGGTTTGTACACCCAAATCAATTTTTTTTGTTCATTTTATTCAGTTTTAAATGTCCGATTTTTTTTTCTCTGTGCTAAATTCTGACATTGAAAACTGAATAAAAGGAACAATCTAATGGATTTGGGTGTGCAAACCTTTTGAGTCTCAGCTCTCTTTTGTTTTTGGTTGAGCACGATGTTTTTTCTTCTACTATACAACTAGTATTCAAATGGGAACCAACTAGGAGTTACTAACTCAAATCGAAGATGTCAGAGCCTTCTTAAACATACAAGGAAAATGTTTCAAAACAGTAACTTTGATAAAATAAAGTAAAGACAACTTCACTGTGATGGATTACTTATATATCTTAAATACATAGATTTTGGAAAATGGAGTGTAATGGTTGCCTGGAAGGTAAGTAATAATCTACAAACTTTTTGGAAAAAAGTCATCTCTAATATAATATGTACACAATTTGTAGTTAAAAGATGCAAAACCACTAGCGTGGACATGTAGGTAGATGTAGATTCAGTGACTTGCTCAGTCAGTTTTATTGCTGCAGCAAAAGGTACAAGATAAACAAGCCCAAAAAACAGCAGCTAACCTGTGCTCTCTGTCTTTATGTAGCTCGATCAGGCGTCCTTGTCTCTGCCCTCCAGGGAAGACTACATCACCAACACTTCCTCTGCCCGGGCGGTGAGTTTTTGCTTCATCTCTCACCACTTTTAACTGTCATCTAAAAACTCGTCTTCCTGCAGTAGCTATTTCCTTCCTGCTTGAGTGATAAATTGTAGCAGAAAAGAATTTCCTCCACTTGAAATATTAGCAGTTAATGTTGGGTTTTTATATCAGCAAGCTTTCCAGACTCAACATTTTTACAGATGTAGTCATACTGCAAGAAATTAATTGTAGAAGAGGCTGCGATTGCCCCACTAATAGCTGCCTCATTAGGCCAGAATTAAAAAGTGTAATGAGTGACAAATTTTTCTCTGGAAAAGCTGGAAAAACTCTCGCTATCTTGCCATTAGTACACTGTCACTATCAGTATTGCTTTGTCCACCTTACAGAACATACTTTACCCACATATAAACAAGGGTCTATATTAGGTGATAAGAAAAAGCTCTACTTTAGGTTGCAAAGGTCAACTAACAGTAGATATTAGGGCTCCTAATTTGTGTTCAAACTCCACATCCCTCCCTCCCTCTGTGTCATTGTTTAATTATTAGCTATAACATTTATTATTTAACCATCTATAAACTTGTTTTATGTTACTGTTTCATTTTACTATGATCATTTTTTGCCTAATGTATTGTTTTCATTGTCTAAACTTAATAGTTATGTTAAGAAAAATGTTATATAATTAACATTACTAAGTAAAATCCAAAGAGAAACTGTTTTTGATGAGTGATCATAGGTAACTCTTGGGTGATACTTTATCTACCGTAATGGCACTAATTTGTTTTGGGGTTTTTTGCATAGGTTTAAACAGTGGTGGAGGAAGTATTCAGATCCTTTACTTAAGTAAAAGTACTAATACCACACACAAAATACTCCATTACAAGTAAAAGTCCTGCAAGTAACATTTACTTAAGTAAAAGTATGTAAATATAATCAGGAAAATGTCCTTAAAAGTATTAAATGTAGAAGTACTTATTATTACTCGTGCATTAATATAAAAGCAGGATTTGTAGTTTGAGGTGGAGGGAATTTTGAACTATTTTGTAATGGACTGCAACTAATGATCATTTTCATTATGGATTAATCTGCTGATTATTTCTCCATAAATCGATTGATTGTTTGGTTTGTAAAAATTCTGAAAATAGCTAGAAATGCCGCCACAATTACCCAGAGCCCAAAGTGACACTTTCACAATGCTTGTTTTCTCCAACCAACAGTCCAAACCTCAAAATTATTAAAACGTCGTTTCAGCTGTGATTGTACGTTTTCATGTTTTGTGTGCAAAAATCTTTATTTGTAAAGTAACTAGTAACTAAAGCTGTCAGATAATTGTTGTGAATTAAAATGTACAATATTTCCCTCTGAAATTTAGTGGAGTAGAGGTAAAAAGTGGCATGAGCAGAAAAAACTCTAGTAAAGTACAAGTGCCTCACATTTGTACTTAAGTACAGTACTTGAGTAAATGTACTTAGTTATATTCACCCACTGGTTTTAAATGTATTTTCATATTAAAATTACCAGTACACAGTACGTTTTTATTTATATTTCTAAGTCCATTTGAGCACAAGTGTTTGAATTTAGCTTAGGCTGTAAATGGTATTGGTCGTGGTTTTATTCAATGATTATTTTCTGCTGCTGTGTATCCGTATTACCTGTCATAATAAAAAAACATCAATATTACTGAATACCTAACACTGATATCGCAGTACAATAGTACCTGAGTGTGACTGCAAGTCTTTGATTGATGTCTGATGGCTTCTGATGTTCGGTAGTGGAAGTGACAGGAGCTTACAGCAATAAAAGAATAAATGACATTTGTCTTTCTGCGTCTCTCTCCCTCTCTCTCTCCAGTATCGTGCGGCCTTGCTGAGTTTGATGGTAGATATAGCCATCATGCTGGGCGCTCCAGAGAAAGAAGCACTGAACCAGATGGAAAAGGCTCTTGCCTTCGAGACCAAACTGGCTCATGTAAAGATGTCATGTCAGATAAATATAATCCCACTTAATGTATGGAGATGATTTGATAGGCCTCGGTGGCTCTGGAGCTAATTAAAACCCAGAACTATAAATGGTGAAATATGGAACTGATTCATCAACTTCACCAACAGCATAAAGGGGAAATTATCTTATGTGTAAATGTAGGATCAGTCATGTCAGTATAACATTGCTCACTGTGTCTGCAGATCCTGATTCCCTATGAAAACCGCACCAGTGAGAACATGTACAACAGACAAACACTCTCTCGTCTGCAGCGCTCCATACCACAGGTACTTTAATACAATTGCTACCAAATTCAAATCCATTAATATCTTCCCTTGTTTCTCAAAACGATACCACCGTCTTCATGGTTTCTTTTGCATATTTATTTTTGCGACTTATATGACTTGTACTTTACAACTTATTTATGACCAGAAGTCTTTATTCTACAAACACAAACTCTATAGACATCACAACTGATCTTCCTCAATCATATATAAGTGTGGATCAGTAAAATACCATATATTTGTATTGTCAGTTCTGAAATGAAATGTACACAGTATAAAGAAGTGACATCAACTCATGTTAAAAAAACTGACAGCAAAGATCAGATGATATGGACCTTTAACTACAGAAGATTTATCAATGTCAAGTTTAATTTTTGTTCAAATGCTGTTTTTAAAGCTTTTCTATCCTGAGAATAAAACTTTGAAGTAGACAACTGGTACAGTTCTTGCTAATTTAAAGAAGCCTAAAGGCAATCAGTGCCCTAAATGTACAACAAGACTAAGACTACAATCATGCTTGTGGCTTTGTGAAGCTGTACTCAGGCACAGTGGAGCTAATGCCAGGATGCTAACACGTTCACAATGACACTGCTAACATGCTGATGTCCAGCAGGTATATACCATGTTCACCATCTTAGTTTAATGTGTTGGCATGCTAACATTTGCTAATAAGTTGTAAACACACAGTACAGTTCACATCAGTTTTGCAGGTATTTAAGTATTAAGTATTGGTCAAATTAAAATTTTGACCTGATGATAGCGCTAGAGGAAAATTCAAGGGACTACAAAAGCTTCAATTTCAATTTCAATTTCAAACTGGGGGGTGCATAAATGTCTGTACCTATTTTCATGGTAATTCATCCAATATTTGTCCTGATATTTCACTCAAAACCACAATCACTGAATCAACCTCACTGTGGCACCAGATGAAAAGTCAGACCATGAATGGCTGCACCGAATTTCATACTAATCCATCCAGTAGTTGTTGAAATATTTCTGTCAGGACCAAAGCAGTGGACAGACAGTTTTGCCACACTGCTAGCATGACTAAAAACAGTGATGTCCACTATTCGTAGCAGTGAATCTACGCTTATCAAATGACTGTCAACACAGAATTTGAAATAAGCTGAAATTACAAAAGATGTATCAGTGTCATCAACTAGTTCAGATTTGATATGATGCAGTTTATATAATAATAAGAATAAAATTGCATGTAAAAAAAAGAGGTAAAAATCAACACATTTGCTTTTAAATAACGTTTTTATTCCTATATGTTTTATAAGTAACCTCTACTGTATATGTCTCCTTGTCCGTCTGTCTGTAGTTTGATTGGCTGGATTTTGTAAAAGCTGTGGTGGAGTCTAAAGTTGACCCGGCTCGGTCCATCTCCTCCTCTGAGCCCGTCATCGTCCGAGCTCCGCAGTACTTCAGGGAACTTTTCAAGCTCATTAACACCACAGATCCCAGGTACGCACACACACACACACATATCCTTGTACTTCTATCTTTGCGAGGACCATCATTGACATAATGTATTCCCTAGCCCCTTACCCTAACCTTAACCATCACAACTAAATGCCTAACCCTTACCCTCACCCTAATCCTAACCTAATTCTTAAAACCAAGTCTTAACCTTCAAACAGCCCTTTGAAATTGTGAGGACCGGCCAAAATGTCCTCATTTTCCAAAAATGTCCTCACTCACTGTAGGTAAAAAACGTGTTTCAGTCCTCACTATGTGGCAAGTACACACACACACACACACATATATATGAACAGCTAGACAGAGAACACACACAGACAGATGAGCACACACTGGAGCTTGGGGGCTCCTGCCTCTTATTCTAAGTATATTATAGTGTATAATGAGATTACATGTAGGCATTTAATTCATGTCCCTCCTCTCTCTCTCTCCAGGACTGTAGCTAACTACGTGCAATGGAGGACCGTTTTTTCCAGGATCACCACTCTGAGTCGTCGTTTCCTTTACAGATACCTGGACTACGCTCGGGTTGGTACAGAAAAAATCTTCCAAAATCTCTCTCCATATTTGGTGATTTTTAAGTTTTTAGATTAAATAAACAATTAAATGCTCCTTTATGGGTTGAGGGGCAACAAAACCCTCTAACAACCCATTAAATTATGTTAAAAATGCACTGTAAAAAACTGATTCCATTAAAAGTTGACATTTTGCAGATACATGGTTTGTAGCCGTTGGAGAAGTCCCATTTTATACAGCATGTATGGAAAGCATTGGGCTGTGGAAAAACTGGTTTAATTTTGTGCAGCTCTACTGTATACAGAAAGAACTGGCCAGGAAGTCAGGGCTTCAGCTGCCTACATTTCTTGCTTACTGTGACTCTAATTTTAACTCTCACAATGTAAGATTTACTTAACCAATATTAAAACTCGCTTTTTTTAAATGAGGAAAGAACTTTGTGTGTGAGTTGCAAGGCCACATTCTTTTCTCAAACTCTGTTTTTATGTCCCCAAATTATCATGACAGTAATTAGAGAGTTGGGAAAGTTATGTGATTTTGAGTGTCAAGTCAAGTCATTTATATTTATACAGCCCAATGTCACAAATCACAGTTGGCCTCAAGGGGCTTAGTGCTATGGTTTTCTATTTTAAGACCTTAGAGGGAACTTCATAGTGTGCCATAAACACATGTTATGATAAACGTATTTGTCATACTTAAAAAAAATATCAATGTATCACTCCCAGATTCCCAGGTTGAGAAACTTTTACAGTGTAAGTTAGCGCCATGTGGAGGAAGAGACAAAGTCACCTTGCATCTCCGTCTCTCACACCCCCACCAGGTAACAACGGGAACCACCTCTCTGACTCCGCGCTGGGATAAGTGTGTTAATTACGTTGAGAACTCGCTTGTTTA
Organism: Siniperca chuatsi; assembly: GCF_020085105.1. Classification (NCBI taxonomy): domain Eukaryota; kingdom Metazoa; phylum Chordata; class Actinopteri; order Centrarchiformes; family Sinipercidae; genus Siniperca; species Siniperca chuatsi. The sequence continues at coordinate 21,151,489 of NC_058060.1, forward strand.
TGCCACCGGGCGCCTCTTTGTCAACACACACTTCCAGGAGGACAAGAAACACATGGTGCGTGTGCGTTTTATGTGTGTGTTCTAAACATCATGACATCATGTCCTCAATTGTGGGTTTAATTTTTGTATAGGTTTAGGTGTGTAACAGATGTGTGTGTATTGACTGTATTTTGTCTGTGTGTCACCTGGAGATGATGTCAGACATTTAATGCTGTGCCTTGTGCGTCAGTGCGGGTGTGTGTGTTTATGTGGCGGTGAAAGTGAGCGCTTTATTTTATTGTAAAATAAAGCGGACACACCTATGAGTGTGTGCATGAAAGTGTGTCTGTTTTTATGTGCAAGTCCTCTGGAAGTTACATCACACATTTAATCCTCTGTCAGCTCCTGATTCATTTGAGTGTGTGTGTGTGTGTGTTTCTCAGATGGAGGAGTTGATCGAGGGCATTCGCTGGGCGTTCATCGACATGCTGGAGAAGGAGAACGACTGGATGGATCAACCAACGAAGAAGAGAGCCATAGAGAAGGTGAGAACAGCTGACAGCTTTCTCCATGTTTCCTCTGTCCCATCTCGGTTTGGACAGTAACTCCACCACCACTGTAACTTTAGAGCTCTTTTCACTTAATATATATATTTTACATATTTTTAACGTCTTTTATATTTTCTCTTACTTTGTATATTTTGACTGTTATGCACCACAACACCAAGGCAAATTCCTTGTATGTGAAAACCTACTTGACAATAAACCTGATTCTATAATAATCTCAAAAACTATTTTTGCCTATTCCCTCTTCTTTACTCTCAACTCTAAATTGTATTCTCCAATCAACATTTTTGTGCTTTAAACTTAAAGATGCATTAAGGTTTTTTTTTTTTTGGTTTTTTTGGGCCACTTGGGGGCAGCACTGTTTTGGTTTCCGACCAACTCTCAAGCAAAATATCTGGCTCTTTAGCTGATAGATGTTTGACTTTCTTCACCAGCTAGTCACTAATTTTGTTTGTCTACTGTTTGGTGCTGGTTGATGAGAGCAGTGAGAGTGAACCAAAAGTTGGTGGCCGTAAAACCAAAACATTGAGCTGAAAGATGCTAAACTTCGTGGAGGTGAGAGGAACTGCAGAGTTGGGGTTCATCACTATGAGCAACACGAGCGGCACTTGTCACATACAAATAGTCATGTGATCCATTGTTAATATAAATATATTGGTTATAGCTGCTTTTTCCTCTGATTTCCTTCCTTTTTTTTTGCTCTCAACTTAAAGCTGACTTTTCAGATGACTTTGTTTAAGTGCCCACCAACGTCTGAGAATAATATCTGGCACTTCAGCTGCTGTTGTCAAATTGATGACAATGTTTTCTTAATTTGCTTGTGTTTTGTCTATTTGCAAGTGTTTTCTTAAGTTGCAGTGCATTTGCCCTTGTCGGCCACCGTATAAATGTCACGTGTAAATGTCACGTAAAGCCCAAACAATGAGTTAAAAGAGGTTAAAACGTGGGTTTGTGAGTATGAGTGATCCCTTTTCACATTACACAGTCATTTAATTTATTCTTGAAATAAAATTATAAATTATTGCAGCTTTAAACCATAATATTGACCGACTTGTAATGAGAATTTTTTGCTTTGATGTCTGTGGATTCTGCTTTATCTCATTTCATCATGAGTGCTCACACATTTTTGATTTAAGACCTTTTTTCTCCTTTGACACAGCAGTGCCGTGCTGTCCTTCATTTTACTGTCTTTGTAGGTGGAAAGTTAAAAAGTTCTTTGTTTCTTTCATGAAGTACTTTTCTCCTTGAACCAAATTACTCCTCACCCGCCAACTTTGCTACAACAATAATATTGAAAACATTTAAACAAACCATGTCCACCTAGAGTTTTTGTCACTACCACAAGCATGTTAGACTTGCACAGTTCAACAAGGACCATCATTGCATTTAGATACTACCTCTTTATTGTTCCTACTGGCTCTTTATTTCTTATGTAACAGAGCCATTGTAGGGACTCATGAACATTTTTGTCAGGGCACCGTGACTCTCAAAGTCTTCACTCTTTATTGCTTGTTATAGAATTTAATCTTATTAAATGTTTGCACTCACTGTCAGTTACGCTGAACATGTGTCTATGCTATTTATGATTATGTAAAAACCTGTTTAAACTCTCCATAACGTTCACTTTGTTGTCTCACTCTCTCAAGGCTCATGCAGTCCTGGCTAAGGTTGGCTACCCTGAGTTTATTCTCAACGATACCTACCTCAATGAAGATTTAAAGCAGGTTTGTATAGCACTGCTGTAAGCTAGTTCTTTAGCATAGCAGAGGGACAACATGGGATCAAAAATGAATAATGGCTTGGGGGAGAAAGCACTGTAAAATTAAAAAATAGGTTGGCAAAAAACTTGATAGTTCTTTATTTTATTTTCTTCAAGGTTTTTCCTTGCTTTCATCTACTCACCCATAAATGGGACTTCAAATGATTCATAGGCTTAGAGATTCTCACCAGTTAGTTTAAGATTAAGATTTTTTTAAATAAGAAAATAACTGAACACCATCACATCTATTTTTAAAATCTTAACAGCCTAAAAGAACAAAGATGGCAAGCTGGCAGTAACTCAGAGGGGCAGCTGAAACTAAATTTATTTTCCTGATGGAATATTTGCACATCATAGCATAAGTTTGGGGTTTCTTTTGGAAAAGTGCAGTACGTAACATTTGCATTTATTTGCATTTGTGCATGTTTTAGCTAGCGTTCAGTGAGAAGGACTACTACGGGAACGTGATGCAGACGTTGAAGTTCATCGCCCAATCTGATATCGCCTGGCTCCGAAAGAGCGTCCCACGTACAGAGTGAGTGGCAGGTCTAATCTCTGTCAACTTGATGTGTGACTTTTTGTGTTTTACTTGCTGACATGTCATAATGTGTGTGTTTGCATTGCAGGTGGTTTACAAACCCAACAACTGTGAATGCCTTCTACAGTTCCTCCACAAATCAAATCAGTAAGATACAATATATGATTGATTACCGAGACACGATTTTTTTTATTTAATCATTCAGTAGTTCTTGACTTCTGAAGCTCTGACGATGCTACACTACACTGCAGTTCAGTGATTTCAATTAAGTATCTGCCTAGGATACATTTTTTTGGGATTATTATTCACCTAAAATGACTGAGTAGGCATTTCAGTGTCAGAAGTAATTGGGAATTTGCATTAAAAACATACTAAAACTGACAGAGAAGACATGAGGAGTGCTTTCTAAAACAGGTGAAATGTGATCTGTTTTATAACAGTGACTCCCCAAGGAAATCCCACTTTTTAATCACAAATAACTGTGCCTCACACACGCTGAAATAGAAAAAAGGTCTTTGAAAATTGCCCAACCTTCTGCAGTAAATGAATCCTGTCTGGACACGGCTAAAGACACACAAACTAAAACTATTTTGATCTTCTCATTTAGGATTCCCCGCTGGAGAGCTTCAAAAACCCTTCTTCTGGGGAAGAGAGTATCCAAGGTGAGATTAAAGAACTGTGACACGCTCTGCTAACAGACCAAAGAAATGCCACCTCATGCTTTACTCAGGAGCAATGTGGAGCTCTGAAATAATTATTCTAACATGAACCTCCTGACAGAACAGAACTGTAGTGGTAAGGCCTGTGGATAAACAGCATATTACCACATGCTCCACAGATCATGAAACATTAGTATGTAAGTTTCTTAATACGTTATAAGTTTCATAACAAAGTCCTATAATATACTGTATGTTTTCATTAAATTTCATTAAATCCATTGGTAAATATTTTACAACCATAAATGATATAATCCTCAATACTTTCATACAGTATATAATTAAAGATATGTCTGAAATTATTCATAATCCTAACAAGTAATTTCTAAAACTGTGTTTTTCCAAATGGAAGTTCCAGCAAATCGCTTAATGGTACCATACTCCCTACTATGGGTTTTCAAGATGCATGCGCAGCCGGGGAGTAGAAAACACATTGCTACAATATCATGATAGCTTAATTATTGACATGTTCAGTATTTAGAAATAAAACACTTTTACCACATGCCTGTCTTAGCCTGACAGCGCTAGCTAGCTAACATGACACATGCAATTTCAATGAGAAACGGGACTTAAAACAGGAATTTCTTCCTCACCAGCTTCTGTTCAAAACTATCCACCACCATCCAGTACTGCACCATATAAAATCCAGGGCTCTGACTAGATCGCTAGAATTAATAGCTAATTATGTTCTCTGAGCTAACCGGGAGGTTTACCTCTCAGGATAATGAACATTTTCTCCCCATTACTTTTGCAATTCATGCAGTTTAAGATATAAAAACATCTACCCATGTTGATCTCCTCATAAGCTGTCAGTCATTCTGGTTTGTTTTCTACCCCCGTGCATCTCACGGATGACGTCGCGCTTAAACTATAGAGACTGCCGTAGCTGGCAAGCTCTCCCCTGGCATTTTGGTGTCAGCATTGTAGATCATTTCATTAAATAAAGAGTTATTGAAGGGTACAAATATCTCTCCAAGCTAGCGAGCCTGCAAACTGTCCGATTGGTTTACATAGTTTATTGACTCCTCCTCTCTGTCAACCATTTCATTCCATTTAAATGAAATAATTTTGTCACACAGTCTTGTTGTTTTAAATGCCGGTGTGACCGTAGCATAACTGATTCTACTCAGAAAAGGAGCCATGTGACTAAACTTCATCCCCTTGTTGTCTGTTTCCAGATCTTTAAGTTATGGTGCCATTGGGGTAATAGTAGGACACGAGTTAACACACGGCTTTGACAATAACGGTAAATACTGATCTCCAAGAATGACCTCAGAAAGCATCCACAATAACATAAGAGAACTCTAACACTGTGATTTTTTTTGTGTGTGTGATGCTTTTCATGAACAGGTCGCAAGTATGACAAAAATGGCAACCTTGACCAGTGGTGGAGCAACTTGTCTGTAACAAGCTTCACTGAGAAGACCCAGTGTATGATTGACCAGTACAATGGCTACCACTGGGAGGAGGCAGGCCTAAATGTAAGAACCTGAGTTTGAATCTACTGAATTTACAATAACTGCAACAGGAGAAAGAGTTTAAAATAATACCATAAACCCCTTAAAACACACGTGTATACAAATAACGATCAAAACAAGAATATTCTTGCATAATAATGTAAAGTGTGTATTTTGCAACTGAAAACAGTTGACGTGCATGTCTGATGCTTCCAGTATATTTCTGTCTTTAGCTTGTGTGCATATTTAACGTGTTTCAATAGTAAAGGGTGCACAGTTCAGAGCCGGGATGCCCTGATCCAGAATTAACTTTTGTGATCGTAACCTTTGTAAACACTTGGTGAAGGAATAAGATGTGAGAATCTGTGCTTTGTGGATGTTTTATTCTGTAGGTGCGAGGCAAGAGGACTCTGGCAGAAAACATAGCAGACAATGGAGGAATAAGAGAGGCTTTTAGGGTATGATCTGTTTTCTTACATGACGCTCTCACTCTTGTCGATAATCTGTCTCTACTGCATCTTTGAGCGACCAGTGAAGAAAAGTTCCTTTTAAACTAGCAAAAATTGCTACACAGGCCTTTCTTAGAGCAGACATTTTGACCTGTCATGTGGAAAGTTACAGCTGTAACTAATAAAGTTAATGATGACTGTATTGCATTTAGGTGTGCCAGTAAGCCATGCCAATAAGCCAGCATGAATACCAGTGCCCTCGCACTGACACTCTTATTAGTTACACATGTGTTTGTTATTAGCTACAACTGTCTTTGCTATTAGTTACACCTGGGCTTCTTAGCTGCACTTGTGCTTGTTATTAGTTTTGCATTTATTCATTTGTTTTATGTTTTGTGTTTTTATGATGCCTTGCTGCAAAAATAGTTTCCTCTTGTGAGACAATAAAGATCTGAACTGTTACCTGTATTTCACAAAGCACTATTTATAAAACAAAAAAGTTGTCATTATATTTTTGTTGTTATAGTCCAGGTGAGAAAAGTTTTGTCTTTATATTTGTGTGCAGGCGTACAGGCGGTGGGTAGATGAGAGCAGAGGTGGTGTGGAGGAGCCTCGGCTGCCTGGAGTCGGACTGAACAACAACCAACTGTTCTTCCTGAGCTATGCACATGTAAGGACACAAACTATTCCCTGCCAATGCCATGCTTTAACCAGTAAAAGTATTCATGTGCACTTATGTTGTCATGTCTGAAAACACTGGTATTTCCTATAAGCTACTCAGCAATATATAAGTAATAAAAACTAGATCCACATTTAACATACGTACTTAGTACACACAGATAAGCAAATCATCCATCCAATGTGCTTGTACTCTGCAGGTGAGATGCAACTCATACAGACCAGAAGCAGCCAGGGACCAGATCCAGAGTGGAGCTCACAGTCCACCAAAATATAGGTGAGCACACACACACACACACACACACACACACACACAGATGAATGCACACACAATCCTTACAACCTGACCTTAACCATCACTGTTGCCCTGCAGAGTTATCGGTGCGATGAGTAACTATGAAGAGTTTCGGAAAGTGTTCAGCTGTCCTGAGTCATCAATTATGAACCGAGGCGCACAGTCCTGCCGGGTGTGGTGACCTTTGGCATCAGCTTGACCCTAAAAACCAGGCCAGAGCTGTCAGCAGGACGTCTGTTGGAAAGGCTGATAATGCTGGACTTAGCCAACATAGTTTACATTATGTGGGAACAATGAAGCAAAAATGAAGCAAAGTTGTTCTCACTGAAAAAATACACCGTAACGCATAAACAGACTGACTATTGTATATTGTTACTTCACAGGTACATTTACTGCATATGTTGCAGTAACTGGATAAATTATGACTGAAGCCGTTTGTTAAGGACCATAATTTATGGATTATAGAAATGTTGTGAAAAAACAGCCCCTTTTTACAACAACAGCGCTATATGTACTGTGTAATGTGTGACTTGATGAAGCTAGAAGCTTTCTTATGGGAATAAAAACTGTATATATTAAAATAAAGGTACAATGACTAGAATTTTCTTTTTTTTAACTGGATACCAAAAGGATTACAGTAACTGTGGGGAGCAGAAATATATTAGGTCAATATGTGCATATATTCTTTAGCAGCCTTGTTGATAATTTCTCCAGTACTCTAAACCAAAGTTTGGCCATAAATATGAGCAAAAAATGCAAAATAGAATGCATAAATATTCAAGTTAGATATTCACAGTCCACATTGATCTCACATTAAGTCTTTAACGTATTTTTCTTTTTTTTCCGTTGTGGTAGCTCATATCATAATTTAGTACTTGCAGAGGAGTTCAACAAGAAATAACAAACTTATTTATAGAGCACTTCGGGGGTCCTTTGATACATGTTGGTCGTGTCTTGGTTTCCGTCCCCACTTTATTTCAATTTTGGTCTTGTGTCAGACATTTATATTCATTCTGCTGCAGTTCAGCCCGAGGCAAATGAACTCTCAGAATTACAAGCACTCAAAATACAAGATGCACTCTCTCCATTTGTCTTTCTGTCTCTGTTACTGAGCAGCACTTCTGTGGTGAACTCACACACCAGCTTGTTTGTAGTATTTGATGTGGAATAAAGTGAGTATTTACATGGCATATTCAACAAGTTAGTCAGAAAATGTGAAGGATATATCTTCTGAATATATTGTTTATCAGGAGTAATCATTAAAAGGCACGACTGTTATTCCTAAATGTTCAGGTTTTGTTTATAGATTAAAATGATTGTCACTAGAAAATTTCATTTCATTTCATTAATTTCATCTGTTTCTCTTTTTTCAAATTTATCTTGCAAACTTTTGAAGCACTCTCACAGTTTTGACACATGCAGTTTAAAGGAGCAGTGTGTAGGATTTAGTGGCATCTAGTGTTGAAATTGCAGTTTGCAACCATTTGAATACCGCTCGCCTCACCCTCCCCTTCCAAGCGTGTAGGAGAAACTACGGTGGCCGCGGTGGTTTGGTTTGTCCATTCTGGGCTACTGTAGAAATGTGGCGGTGCAACATGGCGGCCTCTGTGGAAGGGGACCCGCTCTCTATGTAGATAAAAACGGCTTATTCTAAGGTAATGAAAACACAGTGATTCTTATTTTCAGGTGAATACACACTAATGAAAACATTCTTATATACATATTCAATTTCTGCCAATAGCTACTCCTAAATGTTACATACTGGACCTTTAATACTAGAGCTGCAACTAAAGGTTATTTTCATCATCAGTTTATCTTATATTATTTATCTTTTAGTCAGAAAAAAATGTCAAATGTCAGAAAAATGCCCGTCATAATTACTAATTAAAAAGTTTTATTATCAGTGTTTTTCTTGATATATAATATTTTTGTAACTTAATGGGGCAAATGATTGCTTATAACTTTTCCTTCACTATAGTAAATGTTTGTATCTGTATGCTGTGATAATGGTTCACTGTGTTGCTGTTTTTGGTTGTGCTTCTCTCCGTCAGGTTCTAATAAAACTCTGAGACATTATGCCGTTCCTTCACCTTGTAACTTTGCTGTGATTGATAAGGTGAGTTGGAAAATGTGTGTGTGAGACAGAAGCAGAGTGAGGTGGCAGTCAGTGGATGGAGGGTGCTGATGGATGAAGGACAAAAGACATTAAGAGATTGGGATTCCATCTGAAAGCATGTCCATTTATTGATTTTCCTCCTGACCTGCTATTACACACACAGACATATCACATCTCATTCATTTATGTCAGCAGTTCCCATGGCAACTTATTCTGTGTTCTTACAGGAGGCTCTTGAACCTGTCACTGTGTGTATGTGTTTGTATGTGTGTCTTTCAGTGTGTCTTACATTGCCAGGCAGGGGGTAACATTAATGACTTGTATCTGTGGCAACACCAGCGGCAGTCTCATCAGTACACACCAATTAGAAGAATAGTCCAGTGCCTCAGTCTGTAATGGTGTGTGTGTGTTGGGGTGATTAAGTAAGATGGATGATAATGAGCAGAGATCTCCTTTTACCAGATGTGTAAGCAACATCATGCATCAGGCCCCTGGCAGCCATTCTTACACACTGACATTTATTATCAATGGCAGATTCGACCGCTGATGTACAAGAAATAGATTAAACGACTCACTTTTTTTGTACTTTCTCTCACTGTCACTCTGATACAGCCTCCTCCTGGCCCTTCTAACATTCTGACTTTTGAGTCTGTAATTTACATGTTTAAGGCCGGGTCATAACAGTATTTAAAATGGCAACACCTTGCAGCAAATTCAATTCATTCCAATGGAAGGGCAGCACAATCCAAAATCACTGCAAATTTTTCACGTCAAGTTCAACTTTTTATTTTTTATTTATTTTTGTTTGTTCATTACAGAGCCCCCCTGGGGTCAGCTGAGAAAAAAAAGAGTCACGTGTAAACCTGTACTCAGTTTACAAATCTGTGCACACGGTTTATAGACTGTGCGCTCGGATTTGCAATCCGTGTACCCTTAAATCAAGATAAATTGGATTTACTTTGCAGATGCGGTCACTGTTGAAATGCTCTCTTCCTTGTTCTCTGAAGAAAGAAGTTTGCAAATTATTATTATTATTATTATGAATTCAAGAGCACAGATTTGTAAACCGAGAATACAGATTTACATATGGCTTTTGTTTTTTTCACAGCTGACCCCAGTGGGGCTCCGTAGATATTTAGCTATATCAACATATAAGCATTGCATCTGTATAAAACATATGGGAATGACCCAAGCAGCAGTAACTTATTAAATGAATACAAGAAAAAGTATATAATTAAATACATTTTAAAACATGTGATGGAATAGTACAATAAAATAAAAAAATAGAACAAAAATATATTTAAAAAATATGTATTAAAAACAATAATAAGTGGGCGGTTATATATACTGCCATTTGTTCACATAATCTTAGGGCCTTTTTCTAAGAGATTGTAGATGAAGTCTTAAATCATTTTCAAAACCTGAAAACATTGAACAAACCTTTAAATATTTATATAGAGAGAATTTTGCTATTATCACAAACGTCAGTCAAAGTGAGTTTAACTTTGGTGATCATAGCACACTTTTGAGTACAATCAAAATATATTTTTGGAACAACAACAACACGCCTGAAAATGTGTAGATTGAAGCTTTTTTCCAGTGTGTATTTGTCTAATGTTTGTAGCTGTAAACTGCAGCCCCTGCAGTCAGCCCTGCTAATCAGAGACTAACATGAGAATCAGTCCCTGCAGCTACCTCTATGCTCTGCATTGGTAGAGCAGTTAATAATGAGCTACTGCCTGACTTTGTGCCATTACTTCATTGAATTGTGATGAATCTACTTTAGTAGCCAGTGTAAAAATGACAGCTAAGGAGATTAAACCACTGATTTGTCACCTGGATCCAGTCCATGTTAAACAAAACCACACCACTCTGCACACATTAATAAATCAAGTCACAGAAGGGCAAAAATAGACCCCAACAATCAACAATTCATAAATAAAAAGTGCTGCATGCGATTTGTGGCATCCGGAGATTGGGCCACTTGGGGGTAGCAAACAAGCTGTAAACACAATATTGACATTTTATCACATCATATAGTTGTTGTAGTGAACGTGCCAACAGTTGGCTTTTTACACTTCCAGAAGACACATTAGCATTCATTTGGAGTCGCGTTTCTGGCCACCTGGTGAATATAAGTCCAATATTCACTCTTTTTTTTTTTTTTTGCTCCGTTTTGGTCTCCACCAACTCCTAGGAAAAATGTCTGGCTCCAATTCACATTACACATACTGATTTAATCAATTGGTAATATAAAAATATTGATTATTACAGCTGTAAGGATTGTTATCACAGTTTCAAGCTTTTTGGGGTATTGAACATGTACACTTACCAACAGGGGGGCATAAAAACACAAGACTGTCAAAAGAGCTTTATTGGATACTCACTAGGCTTCTCACAGCCCATGGGTTGAAATGTGGATTTTGATATGAGCCTTACTACAGGTGGAGTTTACTGTGTGTGGGTTGTAGAAACTGCACTTTAAAATGGTTTTCCCAATGTTGGTGCAATATTTCCTTCCCTTTTATTACTTCTGACATTGATGTTCGGTTTGCCTTCTGTACTGAGTTACCCGTTTTGGGGGTATGTTGTATTTGCAGCATTTCCCATGTATTTTTGACCTTGGAAACTGTATTTGTGACCTCCATGACAAAGCACAGGTGTGCTTATTTAATGTCATTATAAGATCTGGAGCTCCTTGCATTGGATTTAAGTGTGCAGGGGCATTTTGTTTTTGTTGCCACATTTGAATATTCTTGAATAAAAATCCCATTCTTTTCCCATAAGGTGTCAATATTTTGTCACTGACTCACCCTGCACTCAGGGGTGTACACAAATAATCTGTCCAACACAATGCAACCCTATGGGAGCCAATTCCTCCAATCTATGGATGGGTATTATGACGATATACCGTACAGTATGATGGTAGAGTTGTAGAGATTTTGCTACACTGTATTTCTATCTGTGGTTGTATTTGTGAACATTGTTGCTAATCAATATGCAGCATTGGTAATATTGGATTTCCAGGATTGTTGCATCAATGTGGTTAAGTAACTCGATTTATTAAAGGCAGAATGAGTAGGATTTGTTGGCCCCTCCTCCCCATCTTAACGACACCCGAAGCACACGCCCAATGCTGACAACGTTGCTGTATCGGTTCTTCAACATTCAGCAGCTATATACCAGCTCATTACAAACATTAGCACTAAGTCTCCGATAATCAACTTACTACGTTGGTTTGGGACTGCCGCGGTAACTGGCCGTCAAGTGTTAGACACAAAGTGATTCTAAACTCAAACTCAGCACTACAGACTTCAAGGCTTATTTTCTCAAAATGTAAAATTATTTACATTGGTTGATATTAGGACTTTGATAGTAATACACTGCTTGTACGTACACTGCTAGCTGCTATTTTTGGAACGTTACATTTGTGGTAAATGGAAAAGCCGATACTTTAGCGAGCTAACTAAGCTAACCGCTGGCACCTACCTGTCCAACAGCCGACAGGCCAACTCTGCGTCGCTCTTCATCCCCATCCTCTCCTTCAGTGCTCGCCAGCAGGTGAAAGCCAACGCCAGATTCACTCTCGTTTTGGAACAAGCTTTGTCTGTTTGGCGTTTCACCTCGCTATATTTGCTTTTTTTTCGGTACTCTGTCCACAATTTTCATAGCTTCCTCTTGGATGCATGCTTACGATCTGGCTTCTAGTCACTACGTTTTTATAGAGTCCCGACCTCACACCCTGTGTGCTGTTATTGGCTGGTTGGCTACACACCCACTGTCCAAAGGTTGACACCCAGAAACGTCCTGAACACAGCAAAATAAGAAAATAAAGGCAGAGGGCAGCATCTCTGCAGATACAGACACCACCACACACTTCTAGTGGGTCATAAGTGATGATTGAGAGGGATTCTTTTTGTATGAGTATATACATTGTTTTAGGAAAATCCTACTTATTTTGCCTTTAAGTATTGTTTCATTGGATAAGCCAAAAACAGACATTTAAATCTGGTTATTTTATCTTTAAACTGTTTTTCAGTTGAATTTAAAGAAAATTTACCCTGCAGATTTGTCAAGCTAAGCAGCAAGTGGCTAGCCAGTGGATTTTTCCATTTGTAACATCAGCTCAAAAGGCAGCAGTTTTTTCTGCTGTCAGGGGCTCAAACATGGTCTAATGCCCAGACCAAAAAGCAAACACCTTGTCTTTTGTGTCCTTCAAGTTCTCCTTACGTGGAAGTGATGACAAATGTGAATGATCCCCTGAAACACATCCAATCACTGTATCATTACAACTTGCTGTCAAAGAAACCCACCCAAAAAAAAACACACACACACACACACACACACACACACACACACACACACACACAACAATCTCTATCTGCTGGGTTAGACAGATACAGTCCTGTCATGCAATTCTGCTTCTGTCCAATAGAGGGCAGGGAAAACATGCCTGAGGGGCATTTTTGACGTGGTGTACAGATTACAGATGGGCCCAGTAATCACACAGATTAAATTTAGCTTTCTGAGAGGTGAAAATGGCTCTTCTCAGATATCACACTATGACCTTTTATCAAATCGGGGTTTCCTCAGGCACTGCTGAAGTCATCACACCTCTCGCAGTTTTCTTTATCAAGCTTGTGGCCCTCAGCTGCCTCAATCTTTATCTTTTTCTGGCTCCTTATCCTGCGACTGAGTATGTGAAAGAGAAGCAGAGTGAGCATGTGATACGCTTAATCTGCGTGTGTCTGCATCTATCTTCTCTGTTTCTGGCCTGTAACTGTAATCAAATCTTTGAGCCTCTAAGAGGCCATGAAGATGACTTTACTCTATTTCTCATCTCATGCCCCTCCCTATGACCTCCCTCTTCCATCACCCCCCACTTACAGTATCCTTCCTGGCCTCATTAGCTAATGCTCAAATGACATTTAGAAATTATGAATGCCGCTGACCACCAAGAAGATGCAGAGAATAGATAGACAGAGATAGCAGAGAGGAAAACAGAGATGAATAAATGGATACATAGAAGGAGATGGAGATGCAGAGGTTGGAAACTGTGGAATTGAGGACACTCAAACTTTGCGTGAATTATTAGATAATTTCTGAACACACTTGTGTTTGATAGACACGGCGAGGAGGGCAACCTCTAATGTCTTGAAATTTTGAAAAAAAACTTGTGCAAGCAGCAATTTTTGCAATTTGGATGATGGAACATAAGGCGATGTTCATGAATGTATTCAGTCTACTTTAACTCCAACCACTTTGGTCCAATAATCAAGTCATGCCAACAAACTTCTGTACTGTAACAGTTTTCAGGTTTAGTGAGTGTGTCATAAATCCTGAAAAGACCTGATCCAGACCACATCTGAATAATTTCTTCTTCTACGTTAACCAAAGGTTTTGCTGTAGTTTAACTTTAAAGCTGCTCTCATCAATATTTTTTATATTTTAACAATGGATGAATTAACTATGTGAAAGGGGTCGTTGATAGGGTCACACCCAAGTAGAATTATTACCCAACTCTGTAGTTCCCCTCAGCTCTACTAAACGTTATATCAGAATCAGAATCAAAAATACTTTATTGATCCCCGAGGGGAAACTCAACTGGGTATAAGTATAAAATAAAATAAGTGTGAAGTACCAAGGGGGTTTACCGGTTGATGATGATAATACAGTATAAGGTAATAGTGCATGAACTGTCAAGTTAAGTGTAGCTTATTAAGGTTATGGTATCTTTCCAGTTTTCAGATGCACTAGGCAGCTGTTTTCAGTGAAAAAGCATGTAAGTAGTTAGTTACAGTAATTAGCAAAATACTTTCTGACTAACTCCAGCCATCACATTACGACTCTTCTTGGACTCAGCCACTATAACACCTACACTCAGAAACTTTACTTAATTTAAATTAGAGGAGCTGCCAGTCAGGGCCTGTGCTAAATGTTATTGTGGCAGTTCAAGTGGTTTTCACAAAGTTTACAGTATTCTGATTTATGTATTTAAAATATTTGATATTCAATTATAAACTACAGTGGTTAAGAGGTTAGAATGAAATAAGGTTTTAATTTCTTATAGTGGGTAAAGTTCTTCTCAGTTTTCATCCTAGAAGAAGGTGGATCTGCTGCATCCCAATCCGGCAACCATATGTGCTCACCATAACTGTGGATAGATGGGTAAATAAATAATACAGAAGGAGGGGAAATAGAAATGAAAGGACAGACTCTTTATTAATGGATGGCCTCCACCAAAACAGATGGATTGGGGGATGGGAGGGTGGAAGACAAGGAGGGTGGGCGGGTTCGGAGGAGTATGAGCTACAAGAGAGAAGCCTTATTCATGAATATCCACCTCTGCGTCCATTTAGCTTTCTTTAATTATGGAGGGCAGATGTCAAGCAGATGGACAAACATGAGAGCAAATGAAATGTGCCGCCCAAATATGGACATACAGAGTGACAGCCTTTCCAAAGTAAAGTCATAAGAGGTGCTCTCCTCTTTGCTGCCCATACTATTTCCCTCATCTGTCCATCTTATGCGTCTGTGTGTTTGTGTGTGTGTGTGTGTGTGTGTAAGTGTATTTGTTGGCCGCAGTTTTCATCCCCTGGAGGATTTTCCCATTTCTTTCCCTCCTTCGACTCTGTAGGCGTAGAAAATAGCCTCCTTGCAAAAACGGGCCAGCTATCAAAGGACTCCATTCATTCTCTCCAACTTCTTCTTTCTATCCCACATACACACACACTCTTCTGATTTCTATAAATCCTTTAGCAACACTAATTAATACTTTTGTTATCAGAAACTGCCCCGAGCCCCCTATATCTTTGCAGTCTTTAATTTTCTATTCTGCTCTTCCTTCCTCCCCGGGGAGACACTTACTCATTCATTTCTTCACTGCTCGTCTCTCACTGGACTCGTAATGGGGATTAAAGGCTAATTGAGGCTTAATTGAATAATGCATTAAAACATGCATAAGCACATGCACATGGATGTTTTTTTAGTTTTTATCTAATTTGTTCTAGGAGACATTCGTTACGGGCATATTGTTTTTCTCAGCACGCTGATTAACCCACAGTTGCATGTGCATGTTCACACCTTGGTTAAGCTGTTGCGGGTTGAATGCTTTGCTCAAGACCTTCTAGACAGTAGTTATTATGTAGTTATTATACTTGCTTCCTTTCCATTCTTTGAGATGTCTATTGCTTGAATTGAATGTCACTGTGGTCTTTGGAGTGATGAGTGAAATATCTTGACAAGTTACTGTCCATTTAATATTTACATAAATAGTTTATCACAAGCTAAAGTAATCTACGTTGTGCATATAATATAGTGCAAATTATTATCAAAACAAAAAAATAACAAATTCACTCATTAATTACAGTCAGGAGTTACAGAGTCAAAACACACACACTTTAACAGCAGTGGAACTAACAGGCTGTATTTACATTGTGCATATAATGTAGTGCAAAATTATTATAAAAATAACAAAATGTAAGATCAAACTAAAATGAAGATAACAAAATAGCTATTCGAATAAATAGGGCCTGCACCGCGGTGGACATGTTCTCCTCTGTGAGGAGTGGACTCGGGCGGGATTGGGTTTTTAAGTCAACACTCACACACTTAAGTGGAACGAACAGGCTGTATTTTGTGCATATAATATAGTGCCAAATATTATCAAAATGAATAAACAAAAAAAAAAAGTAAGATCAAATTAATATGATGATAACAAAATAGGTAATAAAATTACAGTCTGAAGTCAGGACTGTTTGGTTTTTAAGTAAACACACTTACTAGACCCGACCCTCAGGTGAGCAGAGAACTAAAAGCTCTACCTTTATAGGGCTCCTCATTACATTTTCTCCACTGGAAGGGCCCCCTAGAGGGCACTTTATGTATTGTGTATTGTTTGCCTGGAGGAAAGTCTGAAGCCCAGGACTTCAGACTGGGCTGCTAAAAAATATCCCAGAGTATATTATTACCAGAAAACCCAATAAATTCTCTGCAGACCTGTAAGAAAAAACACAAAAGCAAGTAGATGTCTTGCTGCTAGACAGGATAATTAAATTATCTTTATTGATGAATGATTTTATACATTTTTGTCATGTTCAGAATATTTAAAGTCGATATTAAATGAAAAATGCTTTTTTAACCCTTGTAGATCACATCCCCGGTCATATTGTACACCTATTTAACAATATATGCCAAAAAAAACAAAACAAAAAATCAATCTAAAACAGAACAAAACCAAATTTTCACTGACTCTCATGACTTTATCAAGCAGATTAAAATGACATGGAAATTTCTAACTATAACAAATGCATTTTTCTGATTTACAAGCATGTAGATGGGTTGTTAGTCCTCACAGGACAAATAAATATTTTTTAACATGCAATAACTTAAAAAGTGTTACATTTAATTACTGAAAGAAAATAACATTTCAGGAACTAATCTTTTATCATGTAAGAAGCCCACCAGTTTAAAAGATACGCTTTAGTTGTAAAACATTTTCTTTTTTATGAATCCGAGGACACTGAGGGAGTAAAGAAAAGTGTTTTTGTTTCTTTTTTAATCCAAACAGCCTTTCATTTATGATATCTGGGGAAAGGAAGAAGCCATTAGTGGTCCCATGCAGACAGACCAAAGGCTGTTTGGCTATTTGATTTCACGGGTCTGAATACGAAGACAGTCAGACAGACAGGAGGAGTGTGATCTCAGTCTGTCTGCACTCATTATCTCCACATCTTTTCTACACCCTGCTCTCTCTCTGTCTCTTTTGCTTCTAATGCCACTGTGTCAAACACCTCCACACCATAGGCAGATTGGGAGCCAGCAGGTGTGTGTTTGTGTGAGTGTGTGTGTGTGTGACAGAGAGAGAGAGAGAGAGAGAGTGTGTGTGTAATGTAATGTTGGTGCACTATCTGTGTACGTATGTGTGTTTTGGGGGATGGGTGGCATCACTATTGCCATGGGAACCAGGGCTTGTGAAAAAGAAAGTAATTTGTCTGGTTTCTATGGCAACGAGCCACACAACAGCAAACCTTTAAGAGATGCTTCATGCATCTGCAACAAGGCTAAGGACACTTAATATTATGTATGTATATAATTGTGTGAGCAAAATCAAACAACTGCACAGATGTCACTGAATAAAATGTGCATTGTATCCTAAAAAAGAGATCATGTGTTGTCATAATACTCCCACCAATGAGAAATATCCAGCATGCAGTAGGCCTAATTCTGCTGTCAAGTTGATTTGATTTCAAAACGACATTATAGGCTACAACCCTAACACAGTAAGGAAAACATTAACAAAAACATTGTTTCTTTATTGAGATATAGAGAATACCCTATAAAGCAGCATTAATGTCACTTCTACATCAATGCTGGCTGCATTTTAAAAAAAAATTACGTTTAATTCCTAGAAATCTTGCTGCCACACATTCGGTGTGGACTGTGTTTATTTCTCTGCATTGTAGCGGTGCGGAACGGCGAGAGGCGGGGCAGAAAAGGGGGCTGAGATCGGGTCTTAAGGGCGGTGCAAAAGAGACAAAAAAAAAAAGGCACAGAGAGAGAGAGAAACGGTCCTCGTTTTGAAAGCCGGTAATTAGTGACGTGCCCAGAGAAGAGCAGTCGCTGCTGGGAGAGCAGCCCGGTGGCGGATGAACAGGGGCTCCGTCAAACCACCGGGGCGATGAGGGAAGGAGAGGACGGACGACAGAAAGCCTTCTGCCGCAGAGGAAACCCAGATTAGGCTGATTTGAGAAACAGATCCACCGGCATCCCCGGTGCGTGCACACCGCGTCACCTATCCTCGACTCCCACCTACCCACCGACCCACCCACCTCGACCACCCATCAGGTTATGTGGTGACTCGGTGATGTTGGGTGGAGCTGGACGCACGGACAGCCGGCAGGATAACATCTTGGTCTGAATGATCTCCGTCATCACCGGGTCGGTCCCCCCGTTCCCCTGTTTAGGTATGTACATCCATGGCTTCAGTGTAGTGCCACTACAGTGTGTCTTCTCTGCAACCTGTCCGAGTGCACAAACAGAACTACTGAAATCATTAGTCAGTTTTAGGAGGAAGCTTAACAAGTCTAAGAATGAGACACTTTGGCTCTGCGATTTTTCTGTTGCGCACAGAGCCATGCAGCTTGCAGAAGGCACTCAACGCAGCAGGGTAGTGACTATTAAATGTAAAGTAGGCTATTAATATGCTTTCTAAACGCAGAGCAGAGAAACGCTGGCTCATTTAGCAGCTTTCTGTCCTTTGTGCTATTCCAGCGGATGAGCGAACCCCGGAGAAAGCGGCGCACCTGTGACCGGAGGAGGGTTGGATTCTCCCCGGCTGGTGACCTCCTGCTCCGGGGGACAAATCCTCCCACCATCCGGCATCACCTCTCCTCCACCAGACGGACAGCGACGGAGCCCACCGATGCGTCCGGCAGCCCCTGATGCTCAGCGCTGCTCCGGGGCTTTTCGGTCGGTGGGAGAGGCTCGAGCCGCGGCCGCGCGCTAGGATGCTGCGCCAGGTGTTGCACGCGGGCCTGAGGACCTCCTTCCACGCGCTGGGCCGGTTCGTGGCGAGCCACCCGGTGTTCTTCGCCTCGGCGCCCGTGCTCATCTCCATCCTGCTGGGGGCCAGCTTCAGCCGGTACCGCGTGGAGGACGACGTAGAGAGCCTGCTCGCGCCCAAGCACAGCCTGGCCAAGATAGAGGGCAACCTGGTGGATAGCCTGTTCCCCGTGAACCGCTCCAAGCACGCGCTCTACTCAGACCTGCAAACGCCGGGCCGCTACGGGCGCGTGATCGTCACCACCCGAAAGGGGAGTGTGCTGGACCCGGTTCATCTGGACACCATACTCAAGGTATGCACGCGCACATCACGCTCACACACAGGCGCTGGCCCTGACAAACAAACTAATAAATGAAGTGGAATAAATAAAACTCGCTTTAAAGTAACACCATTAATATAAAATACAGCCAAAATGATAAAAAAATAAATAAAATAAAATATATATATAGGCTACACAGAGAGACAACTGAATGTCTTCAACCAGGACAAATGCTTTTAATAATGGACATAATATGAGCATTTAAACAGCTCTCTTGGGATCTTTAAACATATTGCTACACTGTAAAGGTAGAATATTTGACAATTTAGCTTCTGTGACATTTAAGTCACAGTATGTACACCATAAAATGAGGCTACAATGCATCTGCAGAGTCCAACTTTAAAAACAAATCAGTTCCTAGTCAGAAACACACACACAGGTAAAGGTCAGTGTCTGCAGGCCAGATCACATATGCAAGCTGTCTTCCTCCTCATTCTCAGTGATTGATAGTCATTAAATATAACTACATGGTCCCATTTTAAATAACCCTGACAACCTTTGTAGTTATGAATCAAAGTATTTTAATTACAAAGTGGAGTTAGCTGGAGCTCGGAGCCCTCTGACTCTGTTGGTATTCCTAAATGGATTTCCTTGACACCCCTGGAGCAATTAGTCAAATTATTTCATGAAGTTATGCGGTTGTAATCAGAGCTTGCTGACTAATAGGCCTGAGAGTTTGTACATACCCTGTCCATGCATGTTTCTGTGTGTATCCGCGTGTTTGTCAAATATGGTTATTGTGACCCACTTTACATATCCATAGAGGACTGCCACAGTTAGACAGGCTAGTTTAGAGCTGTGCATCATTTACTGCGAACAGGCAGCAAGAGAGAGACACACGTTGGTGCATAAAAGAGAGTGCTGTAAAAGGAAAAAAATCACTGTTACATAATCTTACACTGTTACATATCATCTGTGAGATTCAAGACTCTGTAATTTTCCTTTTTTTTTTGTGTGTCTCCACTTGCTCCCAGCCTGCCTCGTCTACTTGTGCATCAGTTTGTGAGTTCCTATGTTTCCCAAAATGCCATTGCACAACCTGTGAGAATGGGTCTGAACTTGTTGCATGAGAGAGCAATAGCAGTGATAGCCAGTAGGCTACTAGACAGGATTTCCACTTGCAACAAGAGAAAGAGTCATATCCATTGACTGCACTGAATTCTGGTCTACTTTAGCTTCTGTCAGTGAAGGTATCGTCATCGATATCATCCTTTATATGATTAATTAGTGTCTGTGCAGCATTGTGAGTCAAAAGATGCTCTTGCTCTAAGTCTAAACACAGCCTTACCTTTGACTCTGTTGCTCAAAGAGCTGATTTTCTTGTTCTGATAAAACTGCAATGTCACATAGTATCCAGTCATCCACAAGAGTCAGAAAAAAAACAAACAACAACAGGGCCTCAGAAGTGCGAGGGGAATCTTCCAACAGTTGTTTTCAGTCAGATAGCAGCATGACTCCAAGAATGACGATGTTTGTCGGTCGGTCCACTACTTTGGTCCAGACTGAAATATCTCTATTATAACTATTAAATGTATTGTCATGAAATTTTGTTCAGACATTCATAGTCCCCAGAGGATGAATCTTAATGACTTTGGTGATCCCCTTCACCTGCACCATCATCAGGTCTAAATTTTTGTGTCCAATTCTT
The DNA here is from genome assembly GCF_020085105.1 of Siniperca chuatsi. Classification (NCBI taxonomy): domain Eukaryota; kingdom Metazoa; phylum Chordata; class Actinopteri; order Centrarchiformes; family Sinipercidae; genus Siniperca; species Siniperca chuatsi. The sequence continues at coordinate 21,172,573 of NC_058060.1, forward strand.
TGGTTTCCCATCAGCCTCAGCTGTACTTAGTGTTTAGTACTAAGTAGCAAATGTTAGCATGCTAACATGTTAAACTAAGATGGTAAACATTGTAAACATTATACCTGCTAACATCAGCATGTTAACATTGTCTTCGTGAGCATGTTAGCATGCTGATGTTAGCATTTAGCTCAAAGCACCGCTGTGCCTAAGTACAGCAACACAGAGCCGCTAGCATTATTGTAAACTGTTAGTCTGGATTAGATGTTTACTTTTTGTAGCAGCTGATGTTTTTCTTTAACCCTCTCAACACCAGAGAGCCAGAGAAATCACAAATCTGAATATGAGTATTTGAACAAAAAATATTATTTAAAGGTCCAATCCTTTATCCAAATGTTGATAATAGAGCTGTTTCTCCAGTAAAATTAAAAACAGAATTAAAACGTATGAATTCAGGTCTTATAAAACAGGAATTAACACTCTAGATAAGAACTGAATCTATGTTATTAATGTTTTCTGATAAGTAAATCGGGACTATATTTTCAATTATAATCAGTGAACAATCACAAAATGCTTATAGATTTAATGATATATCTGAATTAAATTTTTTATGTGAGTATACCTTCAATTGACATGCTCAAAAAATTACCGATTGGGCCTTTAAAGTTCACTTAGTGAACTGAGGCACGCTTTAAGGTCCTACCAGGGAATTGCTAACAATAATAAGAACAGATTGGTGTCTTTTGGCAGTAAAAAGTGACAACAGGTCGGTGCAAGGAAGGAACTTTCAAAACAAATCAATTTTCAGACATTCATACACACACACACACACACACTCACACACACACTCCCTCTCTGAAGTCAATGCAGCATTCTGAGGCGGGAGACAGCTCTGCCCATGTTCACTGTGACAGAGACTGGCATCAGGCCTGTTGCTTAGTAACCAGCATGGTGGATACTGGCTGGTTGTCCTCTCACCATAGAAACGGAGGAGGATTCTAAGACCACTATTGTTACTCTGTCGAGTTATACATACACACACACACACACACACACACACACACTCCCCCACATATCTGTCCTTCTTATTCGCACAAACAAACAGCTAGAAAGTCGAAGCACACACACTGAGTTTTGCTGTGCTGCACAGTGGAAAACTTTGATCAAACTTTTTCTGCTCTTGCCACAGTTTGTTCTAGCAAAATTGGGCCACTGGGAAGCTAACTTCTTTCTTGTTTGTGTGTGTTTGCATGTGTGTGTTTTCTCTGCACACAGCTCCACAGGCGGATCTACCAGATGCAGGTGACGGTCCCGGCCACTGGCTTCAACAGCTTCAACTACTCCTTCTCCTACCTCTGTCTCCCCGATGACAAGAACGTCTGCATCATCGACGACATCATCCGTGCCATGGAGGAGATCCAGTCAGCTCGCAACTCCAACCGCTCCGTCCCAATCCTGTGGTACCCGATCACGCAGCTGGCAGATGGACGGCAGGCGTACATCGGCCACCAGCTGGGTGTTGTGCAGGGCTGGGGTCCCAACGGGGCGGTGCGTGGTCCAGGGACAGGAGCCAAGGGAGAAGGTGTACGTTCTGCAAGGGCCTTGCAGCTCACCTACTACCTCCAAGCCCGCGGCGGCCTGATGGACCGGGTGGCCAGCCAATGGGAAAAGGCCTTTTGTGCTGAGTTACAGCACTTTGCAGCGTTGCACCCTAAGTTGGGGCTGTACCCCTCCACTTCCTCTTCTCTGAGGACAGACTTCCAGTTCTCTTCAGTTCTGGCACGCCGTCCCCTGTTGGCCAGCTTGGGGGTGTGCAGTGTACTGGCCGTCCTCTGCTGCTCTATGAGGGACTGTGTGAGGTCTAAACCCTGGTTGGGACTGCTGGCTCTGCTGTCAGTCACACTGTCAGGCCTCACTGCTGCTGGGATACTCAACCTGACCGGGGCCACCTACAACTCTACATACCTGGGCATCCCTTTCGTCATGCTTGGTAGGTTAAGAGCAAATACATTTGATGGTTACACATGTACACCTTTTGAGAACATATGATTGTTGAATGAAAAGTCTTAGCAAAAAAAAAAACAACAACAAAAAACCAATAGATTAAAACACAGACAAATCAAAGAAAAGTGAAGCTAACACAGGGCATGTGGGAGCCACGGTGAACATTGCCATTGTTTTTATATCACAGACTGCTTGTGTTCACCGTCTGCTTTTTCAGTACCTGTGATGGGTTTTGCAGATGCCATCCTCAGGCTGAATGCCATTTCAAAGTAGACAGATCATCAAAGTGACTGACAAGTGGTGGGGCATGAACTTGACTTAGTGAGGGGGAGGATGATGGCACTAACAATACATTTTCTGACTGGGGGCAGAAACTTCATCCAAAGGTTCTGAAAAAGTGAGTTGTTAAGTTAGGTGCTGAGGTGAGAAAGTAGGCAGGACTTCAACTCTTTTTTTTTTCTCTTTACAAAATTACTTCTTCAAAAGGAATGCAGTTATATTATGTTACTTGTTATATGTACAAATGAGTGTAACACCATGAAAGTCTTCGAGGATAGACAGGATGTGAAAATGTGTGCTGGTGAACCACTAACCGCATTTCAATATTGCACTTGAGATATGTCACAGTATGCATGACCACAGTAAGGATGCACCACTCCAACTTTTTCTCTCCCGATACCAATTCCGATACCAAGTACCGATCCGATACCAGCGCTCTCTTTTTCCAAAAATCTGTATACCTCACTGTGTGAAACTCACTGGATTTATGTAAGGCAACATAAGGCCAGGGATTTCTGTGGCACCAAAAACTGAGCCAGTGGCCAAGTGTGACTCAGTGGATGTAAATTATAGCTGAAACACTGAATTTTATAAAGCAATGAAGAAACTGTATTTATTGTGCATCGATCACATCACGGCCAATACCCTCTCCGCTTACTAAGGTCAGGATGCCCAGACTAAACTCGGAAGATTAACCATAATTCGTAGAAATATTGCAGACTTGACGTCACAGTACCCATGACCAAAGTCCTCAAGGGGCCAGCCCGCAAATCTGGAGGGTGGACATGTTTAGTTTATTATTGGAAATAAAATACTTTAATGAGAAAGTAAGTCTGCAGACTGCAGCAGTGTTATAAAAGAACAGATACCCTTGCATCAGTGATAAACTTGAGGAAAATATTATTTTTTATTCCCACATACATTGATAATGGTTTGGGAATTTACTTCAAATCTGCTTACAGCAAGACAGCAGGATAACAAACCATCTCTGCTCTTGAAGCCACAGTGATTGTTTCAGCAGTTCAGTGGGACTGCGTCTGCAGTCCTAATTATGCAGCAGCTTGCATGTGGAATAGAGGCTATAAAATGTTTTCAGCGTTTACCAAGTTAAGTCAGTAATTTAGTTTGTACAGTGATAACATAAAGAAAAGGGGACCGAGAGAACAGAAAAAACAGAAAGAAGATCAGATACAGTAAATAAGAATTTAACAAACTAGGAACAGAATGAAAATGCATACCATATGCGTGAAGGCGTACTTGCAGTTTATCTTGAGCGCATGCATACTAAATACTGTAGGATGTGCTGTATGTAACCACTCACATTCACATGTAGTGTATACCATAATTACTCTGTAATGTGGAGGAGGAAAGGCTGCTGTTAGGCTTAAAATAACTGTAGACAGAACAAAAGAGACGGGGTAATAGAGACGGGGGGTTCGATGAAATATCACTCCAAATGGGGGCCGAGAGAAGGATTCTCTTAGTACAAAATGAAGTTAAACTATAGTTAGAGGGAAGGAAGGCAAGCAGGGGGGATTTTTCAGAATCAAGAGGGCAGACAGAAAAAGGTGGGAGGAAGTGCGAGTAGAGAAAGAAGGATGCGATTACACAGCACAGAAAGAGAGGAAGAGGAAGAAATGCGGTATGTATTTAATATTTTAAAAACATTTTGCATCTTTTCTCTTTCAGAATCGGACATACAGGTGTTTTCACATAGGTGCTTATTAGCTTTTTTGTGTACAAAGGGGGGTAAATTGATGATGTAAAGGTTCTTGGACACAATTTTAATACATCTCAGTCATCTGTGCATTCATTTACTGACAGCACTGTCAAAACATTTTAAATTGATAGAGATCCAAAGGACCAACCAAAATGTGTCAAAATTGTCAAGTAAAAAAAATTCTTGGTCAGATTCGCAGTCTGGTTGACTCTAGAGCTGAAACGATAAGCCCATTAACTAATCAGTTGATAGTCAGAAAAATAATCTGCAACTTTGATAATCGATTAATCATTTTAAGTAATTTTTTAGAAAGAAAAATGCCATACTTCTAGCTTCTCTGAGGGGTCATATGCTATTTTTTATAATATTTTAAGTTGAATATCTTTGGATTTTGGACTTTTGTTCAGACAAAACAAGACATTTGATGCAAATAGAAAAGCAAAAAAATGTATTTGTATTCCTCAATGTGAGGTATTGAAGAAATAGTAATGTTTTTGTATTGGTGCCAAAACATGTATCATAGTGATACCGGTATTTGAAATGTTCAAACTATACTCAGCCCTATTGTTTGCATGTCTGCATGATTGTGTGTATGAATCTGAGCTGTAGCCACTCTTGCTATAACCAACAGTTTAAACTGTATCATGCAACAGTAATATCAAGGGACTGAAATGGTTCTGGGTAAAGGATATATCCTTAGCGTATGGGTAATTTCTCATGTATTAGTACATGCGTGTGTGTGTGTGTGTTTGTCCATGAGTGCACATTAGTTCGTCTCAAGCTCTGGTAAATATCAAAATCCTTGGCCAAGTGCTGTCCACAGCCTCTCTTTTTGCTCTCATCTTCTCTCTGCAACATTAACCTCCCCACCTCATTCACTGTCTAATTCCCTCTCTTTCAAACACACACACACACACACACACACATCACAGATCTGCAGACTTTCTCAATTGCAGAAGTGCTGGTACGTTATGCCTCTGCTAAGGTGTTAAGTGTTTCGCCATGGTGAGGTCATTGGAGGGGCGGGGGGCATGTGTGTCACTGGTGACTCACTGGTGCCATGGCAACCATGAAAGAGGAAACCATTAAAAACCATCTGCCGCACATATATAAACATCTATGTGCATGCACGTGAGACTGGACATGCACATGGAGGTGATGCTCTCAGTCACCTCAAATGGACATTGATGTGTATTATTGAATACAGCATTAGAAATGTATTAAAATTCTTTATATGATATTACTGATGTTAGAAGCTATAAATCTATTCAGTAAGGAGGCTTTGTTTCATGCATCTGTTGGATTATTCTTAATAACTTGTTCTATTCTCAAAATATTTTAAAAAATGTATTACTTATTATCTTTCTACGTTAAATTCTCATTCTCTGCTGCTGTAATGTTTCAATTTCTCAACTAGAATTGAACTGAATTAGAAAAAACTGCATTTCCATGGTGTCTTACATCTGTCTTTTCACATATTTCCAGTTCAAACAGGATTTAGGTGTAACATTATGCGGAGAGGGCTGTTCAAAAGCAGGCAGGCTGAGTTATTACACTTTCTTGTGCAATGTTGTGATTCCTCAAAATGAATAAATTGAAGCCAAGCAGGGAGCAATCTAGGGAAAGGAGACAAGTTGGTTGGAAATTAACTATTTTTCGTGTTATTGTGACTTTAAAGGGATAACTGTGTTTTTGAGGAATTCTACTTTTTTCCTTTTTAGTCATACAAAACCAATACATGAGTTTTGTGTCTGTGTGCAGTTGGAAGGTATGTTAAACTGTGAGATTAGCGTAGTGTAGCTTAAGTTCTTCTGATGTCTTTGTGGTCAGTAGCAGCTACTCTCTAAAGTAGGGAAATATATTGTTAAACCTCCTCAAAGATGGAAAGCTTTTCTGGACAGTAGAGCAAGCTGTAAACACATCATTGACATATTATCATCTTATAAAATTGTTATGGTGAATGTGTTAGCAAACAGTTGCATTTACGCATCCAGAAGACACAGAGCATTTGTTTGTAGTCGTGTTTCTGTCCACTTGGCGAGGTGTAAGTCATTATTATGGCAATGTTCACTCTCCTTATAGCTCTGTCTTGGTTTCCATCGTCTCCTAAAAGAAATATCTAGCTCTTTAGCTGCTAAATGCTCACAGCATGTTCACCGGCTAGTTGCTAACTTTGTCTCTCTGCTGTTTGGTGCTGGGTGGGTAGCGTACAGTGGGTTTATCAGAGCTTTTTTGTCAAAAAAAGCTGCCTGCTGCAACTGAAAACAAGGTTGATGAGAGACACCAGGGTGCAATCAAGGCTTCCTAGGAAAAGGAACCAGGTCGGTTGGAAATTAGCTAGTTTGGAGACTGAGCTAAACACTAGATTTGTGGGCTGTAAAACCAAAACAAAGAGCTGAAAGAAGGTAAAATGCAACACAGTGCTTCAGGGAACTGCAGACTTGAGCAACCCCTTTTATATCACATGTAGTCATTTGATCGGTTGTTAATATAAAAATATCGATTAGTGCAGCTTTAAGGTTTATTTAAGTAATATAAATAGGTAATATAGCACAATCCCCCTTAAACCAAAATATTAATTTAAGGTTTCATTCAACTCACATTCCTATTTCTGTTTCCCATCAGGTCATGGGCTCTTCGGCTCCTTCGAGATGCTGTCATCATGGAGGCGAACCCGGGAGGACCAGCATGTGAAGGAGCGTGTGGCGAGCGTCTTCGAGGACGTCATGCTGCGTTTCTCCAGCTCCACCATGCTCCACCTGATGACCCTGGGCCTGGCCGCCTCACCGCTCACCAACATGGAGGCTGTCCGGCTCTTCTGCCGCACCGCCGCCTTGGCTGTCACCATCAGCTATGTTTACATGTTGTCCTTCTACAGTTCCTGTCTGGTGTTCACTGGATATTTAGAGACCGGGTACAGACATGGCTGCTTCTGCCGGCGAGTCCCTAAACCAGACCGACTGGACTCCAAACCGGCCTGGTACAGGTGTCTAATGTACACTCGTTACCAGGATGAGACTCAAACAACCAACCCACAACATGGGGTCGGTCACAGTCACGCTCACACGCCAAACCCTAACCTAACTCACACACATGCACACACGCACCCACATACGGTGAACAACCCTGCCACACATGAACATGGCCATGTGGCTAATTCCACACACACACATCCACACCCACACACACATTCAGCAGCTAACACGGACCCTCATCCTCAGGACTCTCACCTTTTGCTGGGGTGTGTGAGGCGTTGCTATGGAGACTGGATCACTAACACCTATGTCAAACCCTTTGTGGTTCTGCTGTATCTGGTTTACATCTCCTTTGGATTGATGGGCTTCCTACAGGTGAGGCAACAATACAACTGTCATTTTGTTGCCGATGCATGCGCGTATGCAGACATCTTACCGTGTGTTCATGCCGCCGCTGGCGAGAGTTTCAAAATTCACTCTGGCTGCCCTGCCAACAACGCTGTAGAAAGATTTGTGAACGTTCTGACGTAGATCAAAACTTTTGTTCGAATGCTTGGTGACAAAATACAACCGCAGGACTTCTAAATTCTGATTTGTTGCAGCCGAACCGCGTCATAGCTCATTACCATAAAGTTGCCCGGACTTCAACTTCCCTCAACGCCCACACCGTCCAAGACAAGCAGCGTAGTGCCGCCTCACATAGAAAATTAATAAGTTTGAAATATAGTTTTATAATTTGGGAAATAACAATTGCATTGTATGTAATTTAGACACTGACTCACTGACTGACAGATGATTATGTGTAGCCACCATGGTTAAAAAGGGAGTTTTGGTACATTAGTATATTAGATTGTCAGTGCTTTCATTTCACTTAACAACTTTCCTAACTTTATAAAAATACCACAGCTACATATTTGTGTCATAAAACTGTCCACATTTTAGGAGACCACTGATTATTGCTGTCGATTCCGATGGTCTTTAAGATATTTGTTGGTTTTCCTCAGTTTGTCCCTCAGTGGTGGCTGAGGGGGTAGTATCATGTGAAAAAGAAACACAGACACACTCACATACATGTAATAAATGCACTGTTTGACCTGTAACAAATATGTGTCTGTTGTTGACAGGTGACCCAGGGTTCAGACCCCAGTGCACTGGTTGCCATGGACACGGCGACAGTATTGTACACCCGTGCCCAGCAGCGTTACTTCAGCTCATACTCCCCTGTCATTGGATTTTACATCTATGAAAGCGCCCCCTACTGGAATGCCTCAGTGCAGCGGGATCTGCTGGAATACGCCAAAGGCTTCCAGCGAATCAGCTGGCTGGAAGCTTACCTGAACTACCTGTCAGATCGCAACCAGTCCACCAGCCAGCCGCGGGAGAACTTCACCCACACGCTGCGCCACTCCTTCCTCCGCGAGCCCCAGTTCGCCCACTTTGCCGATGACATCATATTTGCGGAGCGCGGTCAGGGCGAGGAGCCCGATGTGGCGGCGTCCCGAATCTTCCTGGTGGCCAAGACTACAGAGAACAAGCGCGAGGAGATGTCAGTGCTGCTGGACACGCTGCGACGCCTGTCACTGACCTCACGTGTCCGCTTCCTAATCTTCAACCCCTCCTTCGTCTACTTGGACCGCTACGCTGCAGCGGTCAGCTCCCCCCTTAGACACTCACTGCTGGCGGTGCTCTTCCTGTTGGGTCTGTCCTCGCTGGCCGTCGTGGAGCCACTGGTCTCCGTGTGGCTGGGCCTCACCCTGCTCTCCGTCCAGTTTGGGGTGCTGGGCTTCATGACCTTATGGGGTGTGGAGCTGGACTGCATGTCTGTGTTGTGTTTGATCTCAGCCTTGGGACACTCAGCAGACTGCAGTGGCCCCCTCCTTTGCGGTTTCGCCTCGGGTCGGGGTGAAAGCAGGACTCGCTGGGTGAGAGTGGCGCTGGAGAGACACGGGGTTCCCTCTCTACAGACGCTCATCTGCTACAGCGCCGCCCTGGTGCCTGTTGGCTCTGTTCGCTCCAACCTCACACGCACACTGTTTCGCTGCCTCACCCTCACGGCCGGCTGCTCAGCCCTGCACACTCTTGCGTTCCTGCCCACCCTCCTCACCTTCCTGCCTCCCTCCAAGAGCCGGGGACCCCGGCCTGAAGGAGAGGGGCAGAGACAGGAGGTGGAGTGTGTTGAAATGAACGACAGCACTCGAGTGGTCGACCAGATCACCACTGTCTGAGCACAGATGATGTTTTTTTTTGTTTTTTGGCCCCTTGGTTGCCATGGTGACTGCCAGCTGGGAATTGGTTCATTGTAGTCTGAGCAGCCACTATGCATGCTGCAGACAAGAATGCTGATCCTTGTGAAGAGAGGAAGAAAAGGAGAGTGTCACTGAGAGAAAGACAGGAAGGAAAAACAGATTCAGAGGAAAAATATTCAAACAAGTAACGGACAGTGGGAGGCTGGTGAAGATGAGAAGAGAGAAAGACAGGTTTCCAATGCAGTGTATCCATGGTTACCTGCTTGTTGCTAGTGCTGTGTGGCATGTGAATGAGCTCTTTTCCAAACAGCCAATCAAAAGTTGAGGATCAGCTGAGGTCAGGCCTGGATGTGACATCATCGCAGACGAAGTGCCACATTTTTCACCTCTCCAAAACTTGCTTTAGATCTGATCACATTGTTTGGCTACTGCTATCTGTTCGCCATATCAAGTTGCACAAATACAGCTACAATTACACGAGGCAATCATCTGTATGACTTGAGTATTTCTACTTTAATGCTGGACAAATAAAGTCAAATCAAGAAAATATACTCTTAAGTGGTTTTGGCTTCGATGCAGGTTCTAATATTTTTGGTATAATAATGTGGGAAATATAAAGTAAGAGGGCACTGCTAGTATTTTTACAGTTCATACCAACATTTGTTTTAAGTCTGTAACTTAAATATCATGAGTCAAAAAATGCATTTGAACCATTTAAGCACTCAGCACATAAATTTGTCAAATGAATTCTTAATATGTTTTGAAACATCTGAAAAAAGGACAGGTTAGGATAATACTAATGACTCCAACCTTTGCAGAACGTCTTTGTGGTAAAAGTTAAGTGCTTACTGTAAGTGTTGCCACATCAGATACTAAAATGAAGGGTACAACTACTTTGCAAGGGGGAAGCAAAACATTACATTTCTTTTCTTTAATTTTGAAATTGTTAAACAGTTGCTCATAAGCCACAATTCTTGAGGTCTGCTCATTTACATTTCAAAAACAAATGTTTTCTCTTTCGCCTCTAGTGGTATCTAGCCATGCAGATAGGTGTGGTTGTTATCTGCTGAGGTTTTGAGATAGCTGTTTTTGAGATTCCTTCTTCACCCCAAGTCAGTGGAATGGGATTTCACTTTTAAAATACTTTTAAAATTTTGGAAGAAACATGGCTTTTCCTGAAACAGTGTCCCAGTAACTCTTGGTAATCCACAGAACACGGTGTCAACAGTTTTAATTGAAACTACTTCCCACAGAAGAAAACAGTCCCTATTAAAACTCTTGAAAGTGAGTTCTGGACCCGTTTTACTCATTACCCATAATGCTCAAATCAATGCTTCCAAACACACATCAGTCTTTAAGCTCTCAGTTGTATTTCTGACGTGTTTCTAACCTGACTAGCATGGTTTACTTAATGCACTAAGATTTTCTACCTCCTCTCTTGGACCACAAAAGTTTGGGTTTGACATTTTGCCCTTAGACAGGCAGACAAGTAACAACATTTTTGGTCCCAAACTGACCCATGTGACCTGTAGCCAATCAAATCTGTGTCAGTACAATAGTGTGACAGACAGGTCTATTCTATTCAACCACCACGTGTGCACAAAAAAAAATCCTCAAACCTTTCCCGATATACAGTATTACCTTTCATGATAAGGCACAACCTAAAACAATCAGAAGAATCACAGGAAGCAACAGAAAATCAAAACTGATAACAGACCACTGTATGTACCACTTTATGTGAGAAAAATACAATAATACAAAGCGGATGACTGTAAAAAATACTTACTTACTATTTGCTTACCATAAAATCAGGAAACAGATACGAGTTTTATTCACTGTAAATGTCCGATCACTCAGAGCTTTAAGTGAAGATGAATTTTCACTCCATTCTAATGCTCTGAGAGCTAATTCATTCATCAGGAAATGATGTCCGCACCTAAACTAATGTTTCTCCTTCTGTCTTTCTGATCCGTAAATCGGTTTGAGTGAAAGTATTGTTCTCTTTCAAGCTCCTGCGATTCTCCCCCCTTAAGGGAAAGGAGCTTGTTGCCTTTTACTCTTTTATTCCTGAATTCATCTGTGGTTGAAGGTCTGTGTGTGGGAGTGCTTCTTATTGTTAATCCATTCTCCTCTCTGACACTTGCCTGAATGAAAGTATTGTTCAGGCTCTGTGCAGGCGCCACAACCATCAGTAATACGAAGGCCTGATCCCTCACCAGCTTCCCACCTCTGAGCACTGCCAATTACGTTTTCTTAAGAGCAAATGCACGCCCTAGAGGTACCACTAACTGGGGGCTGCGTCATCTTTTGTAAAACATGGTACTTACACAATTACAGGGCTGAATACAGTTCTTTCTAAATATAATCCACACACAAAGAGCACTGCTCTGGTGCATGTAGAAATGGGAAATTGTGGGAAATCTACCAAACTTTAACATCCTGGCAAACAGCATATCTTCAGGGCAAAAGTCCAACCAATAAATTCATCAAAATTTTGAACAATCCCACCTTTCTGCCTTCCTTTAGAAGATAAAATCAAAATCAATCCTTTCTTTCCACAATTAATAGCCCACTGATTCACAGTTAAGGATAGAAACACACAGGCTGTGGTAAGAACAAATAAATTGTGTTGTCAATTCAAATGCAGCTTACAGCTGCTTCCACTGAATTGCCGTTTAGGTTCACATATAAAGTAGATCTTTGTAGAAGCTGTGGAGTTTGATGTGAGATGTAAAATAATGGGCTGCAATTTACTTTTATGTGCAATAAATACACAAGGAAAACAAGGAACTGAGGTAATCGATTGGAGGACTGAGGTGAACTGAGAAACGGAGGTTTGAGGTATACAGTGTGGTCCTATTGTATATGCTGCTTATAACATGAATTTGGCAACAATTTGGTTACCATCTTAGTTATGCATGTTAGCATGCTAACATTTGCTAATTTGATTTCATTTTGCTGCCCACCACCATGTCAAAGATGTGTCTTTTTTTATGGCAGCTGGCATCCTTCAGGTTGCATTACTTCCTCTTTCTTTAGTCCTCGTCAATGTCCTGCTGTTCTATATTCGTTTATTTAGTCTGGTTGTTCCCAAAAACAGTCATCTTCTGCCCTCCCCACTACCTCCATACACTAAAATACGTTTTATACTGATCTCTGATAATCCGAATCTTTGTTTGGCCAGCCAGTGTATATGTTCCCCCTCTTTGTCATTTGTAGAGGTCAGTTTTGTTGGGGTCAAACAAATCACCTATTTCTGTTGCAGTTCAGTTTGCTGTATTTTGAGTTTATGTTGACCTCTTTAAGGGCCCAATTTGGGTAAATAAAAGCCATTTTAAAAAAAATATCTAAATACTGCATCCTGTGTCCTGCTGTTCGGTCCCTTACATGGACAAAATAAAATTGTGACCTGAAGTCACAGGATCACTTCTCAGTTCATCCTGAGGGGGACCGTGAATGTCTGTACCAAATTTCATGACGATAAGTTGTTGAGAGACTTCACTATAAACGTCAACCTAAATGTGGAGCTAGAGGAAAAGTCAGAGGATCACCAAAGTCAGTAGGATTCATCCTTTCGGGACCGCAAATGTCTGCACAAAATTGAATGATTATCTGTCCAAAAGTTGTTGAGATATTTAAGTCTGAACCAAAGTGGTGGACCGACCAACATTGCCATTCATATAGTAACGCAGCTAAAGTGGCTAAGAATATTGCCAATTCATGGCAAAAGCCGCATATTACCACATTGTATACACTGAACCTCAATTTACCTCAGTCTGCTAATCTTAGTTTCTGACATTGTTTGCTTCACTTTTCTCCACAATCTTTCACTAAAGCACAAAATGATTTGCAGATGCTGTTCATCCCTTCTCTTTCAGCCTTCAGACAAAACTTCGTTGTTGGTCCACTGAAATCTCTTATCTCTTATTCAAGATGTTAGCAAAAAAAAGCTGCGAAGCAAAATAGTTTTCAGTTGCGTTTAAAAAAAAAAAAGAAGATGGGTGTTAAATGCTGCAGAAAATGCTAGCGCACTTCAGCGCTGAAATAGTTGAAAAGCTGAATAGCCCTGACAATCAGAAAGTACTACCCAAGAGCGGGAACTTTTGGGGGGATAAGAACTGTGGCCAAACAACTACAAATTAGTGCCTGGTTTCTCCGGTTGAAATGCAGGTAAAGTTCCTCAGTTTCTCAAAAGGTTCTTGGTCCCTTGGGAAAGTTCCTGAGTTGTTTACAACCTTTAAGTTCAACAAGTACTTTTGGTATTAACTGTATAACGACCCTCTACTGCAGAGTGACGTACATTCAATTATGTGAGCAGGTAGGGGGAACTCACTCAGATTTTGGCAGGACACTCTGAAACTTAATGTACCCAAGCTGTGACCTTTCTGTACGGGACTGTCTGACTGCTAAAATCCCCGCCTACTCCTACAGACAGATAAGAGGGGCATATTGTCTCAACACCACACATACACATTCAAAACTCTCTATTATACTCAGACAAGACAGCCCAGATGCTCAAAACTCCTCATTGGAGTAGAAAAGGCCATTTTTGCCAAACTGTGATGAGTTTCATTTTGAATCATTTGTTGTCTCTGGCTGTCCGTCTGCAGAAAAGAAAAGAGAGAGACAAGCTTGGCATTGGGATTTTGATTCGCTTGAACTGTGCTTACACACACACACAGACAACTAACTCACCCAAAAGTGCAGAGTCACTGAAGAAGAGCAGTAATGTGCTGCAGTCCTGCATTGCTCCACTGATCTGATAGTGTTTTGTTATCCCTCAGTAAAAATCAACAAAGTCTGACACTTGATCTCCAATGGAAAAATCGCTGTAGTCTTTATTGCCCCCTTGTGGTCAGCATCAACAATTTAACTATTTAGATGCCTCCACACACACACACACACACACAGACAGTACAGACAGTACAGACAAGTAAAGACACACTGAGATTTGAAAAGCAGTGTCACCCTGAGGCTGCTCTTGTCTTGTTTGGATTCATTTTACATCTGAGGTCAGATGCCATTTCTCATATTCATAGCCCAGGCATCAGTGTGTGTGTGTGTGTGTGTGTGTGAGAGAGAGAGAGAGAGTGTGTGTGAGAGAGAGAGGAAAGATGTTTGACCGGTTTGTCAACCTGAATCCAACATTTCTAACTTGAGCCTACCTAGCCTGTTTTCACAATTTGCTGCATCTCACATACTTTTCTATGGACACATATACACTCATGCACGCACACACACACACACACACACACACACACACACACACACACACACACACACACAACACACAAATACATATACCAGATAAAGGCTAATACTCTGTCCAGGAACTGTCTGGTCCTGCATCCTGTATTACCAGCTGCTGCCCTCCAGTCATACTGAGATGGGAGATAAACAACATAGATAATATAGACAGATAGATAGATAGAAAGATAGAAAGATAGATAGATAGATAGATAGATAGATAGATAGATAGATAGATAGATAGATAGATAGATAGATAGATAGATAGGATAACATAAATAGTATTAAAGATTGTTATTGTTATCTCTATCCGTACATCTCTTCCCTCCTCCTCCTCTGTGGGGCTGTGCCATTATTTGGTCTACTGTCTCCTGCAGGCAGAGCTCACATTTTCAGAAATTCTGATTTCCTGAACGCACCTCGACACACTCACGCACACACAAACTCAGGCACCTGACTCTACAGACGATGCTGTTGTGTAAAAGACAGGTGGATACTGGAGGAGCAAGTGAGAGCAACTGAGGACAGAGAAGAAGAAAGAAGAGAAGGGGAAAGACAAGAGAGGAAAGCACGTTGCGACAGATACTTCAACGGTGGCAGTTTTGGACTTAAGATTGACGGATGAACAATAATATGGGAATGATGGAGAGACACGAGCACTGGACAAGCCCTCCTCTTTAGAACTTGCATACATTCACACACGCAAACCTACACAGACTGCTTTCGAAAAGCATCAGGTATGCAACTTCAAGACTCCTTTAAACTGGTCATACTTACTCAAATTGTTTAAATAATCTGCTAAATTTTGACACCTAATTTAAGAAAAGAATTTGATAATAATTTGAATATTGTGTCTATAAGATGTAATGTATGAAAAGTTGTGGATGATACATACAAAGAAGTTTGATACTTATAACCAAAGTCAAAAGTGTCCCCTGACAAAAGGGGATCAGGAAAGAAAAAGCAATTCTTGAAATGTCTTGACACTGTTTGGAGTTCAACGTTAGAAAGACAGACTGTGGGAACTTGAGGTTTGGAATGCCAATAACAGTACAGCATCTGTATAGCCTCAAGGCACTAACAGATACAGTTTCTTTTTCTGATGTGACACACAATACACAGGACAATCACATCCTAACAGATAAATACAAATATAGTTTCACATATATGACCAGACGGTTTAAATTACTCTTAAACTTGATTTACCCAGAACATAGACATGTACAGTATTAATAATGTGTTTCTCATGGGTCAAAGGAAACCATTTATCCTCACTAAAAGCTTCAATCTCCAGCTCTTTAATCCATCTTGTATCAAAGGTTTCAGATAAGTGTGGGGGGAAAAGTGACACTGCGGTGGAGTGAAGTGTCTGTTGATCCATATGACACGGTGGAGTGTCATATGGATCAACATTATTAGACAGATAAACTTACAAAAAGCAATGATTTGATTGTATCTGTGGATATAATTTGATCCAGTTATACTTGTGCTACATACTTCAGCTGACAAACCCTGTAGATCAACATTCTTTAAATCGGGTTCTGTGTAATTGCAAACACTCCCTGTGGTACAGTCAAGACACAAGTGCTTATTTGTACTAATTAATGAGGTTAAAAATAGGACTTCACAGACGCTAAAGGAACAGAATGTTGGAACATATAGTGAAATCATCTCGTAAATCACCACTGTTACATCTGAAGTGCCAATGGAGGCACAATGCAAAGACCACGTAGAATCTTTTTTTTTTAAAACACAACTATTTAAGGACGTCCCTCCATGTCCGGTTTTAGTTTAAAGTGAAAGGTGAAAAGACATACATTTCGTACAGTTGTTTCAACATCTTGTAAACCACTTCATTTCAACACTAAATTTAAAAACCTTTTAAAAACCATACAAACAACAGTTGACAAAGCAGTAACCATAAACATGTATTTAACAATTTAAAACAAGTGTCATTGTTTTTGTTATGAATACAATCACAAATTGTGTATTAACCATTCCTTTTTTCCCCCTGCAATTCTGAAGTGACATTGATGAGTGGTGAAGTTAAAAACCTTTCCCTTTAAAATAATAAAAAGAAATAGGTCTTTGGTAGACATTGCCCCTTAAGCTAAACTTAAACTAGCTCCTCTTTGGCCTTGAGAGGAGGTTAGATAAAGAGGCCGTGCCTACCAAAGACCTGTGGGGAAAAAATGCTGCCACTGTTTTTTCATTTTGGAAAGCAATGGAATGATTTAAGTTTGTAATATGTCTGGTTTTGCGTGGATGAGTAAGGATTCACATCACAGTTCTGATGACTTACATACTTAGGTATTTTATTCTTTTCACATATTGAGCAGTGATCAGTATGTAACGGTGTAAAGGTTCAGTGTGTAGGATTTAGTGGCATCTAGCAGTGAAATTGCAGTTTGCAACAATTTGAATACTGCTTGCATCACCCTCTCCTTCCAAGCGTGTAGGAGAAACTACGGTGGAGACGAAACTTGCGAAAAGCGTGAAAGGCCCTATCTAGAGCCAGTGATTAGTTTGTCCATTCTGGGCTACTGTAGAAACATGGCAGTGCAACATGACGACCTCCGTGAAAGGGGACCCGCTCCCTCTGTAGATAAAAATGGCTCATTCAAAGGTAATGAAAACACAGTACTTCTTATTTTCAGGTGATTATACACTAATGAAAACATACTTATAAATATTATATTCCATTTCTGCTAATAACTCCTCCTAAATGTTACACACTGGTCCTTTAAAATACAATGAGACCAAATAGAGCAAATGAGACATTCTCCAACAAAAGACAGTTTGAACATGTGTGCATGAAACTTGCACATTTCTGACTGTAATAGATTCAATGGAAGTCATTTGAAGTATCTATTTTAAGTATTTTGTATATCCACTTTCCACATTCTGTCTGCTGGATGTGTAAACTGTTTGCTAGCAACTTTGATTGATAACTCCATATCAATCTTATAAGGGGGTAATATACCAATTTTGTGTTTTCAAGTGCCTAAAAAAATCAATTAAAGCTGTTTTATGAATGAGGGCAGCAGATTACATTATTTTACATTCAAACAAAGACAAAAACAGTCAACAGAGTCACAGAAGTGTTATATCTATTTTCTTCCTTCTGATACCTTGAATTCACCTTTTTTAGCCATTATGTTACAAAGTACTTTATGTAGTGTGGGATACTATATTATAATTTTACAAGCATTAACTGAGGTGTGTCAACAACATAAAGACACATGCAACAATAACCTATTGTTAATAATAATAATAATTTATGAAGGTGTCAATGCAGTGAGGTGTAATCCAATCTGCTGTGTCCACCCCTGCCCTGCAGTCAGTTTGTCAGTGTAGACAGAGCCTCATATTAGCTCGTTTTAGCTTACCAGCTATAAAGGAGAATTTCTGTGTAATCCCACGGCTGAAACAATGATCCGCTGTGATCATATCCACATCTATAAACACAGACTGCATGGAGGGGAAAAGGATTACAGAAATATGGGAAGAGGAAGCTGGCAAACAAATTTTGTTGTTCTCAGTCACAAAGTTTGAAATTAAATTTAAATATTTGAGACAGCCATGAATGACTAATAGAGAAGTAGCTGACACAAACAACAATGCAAAGACAAAAAGACCAAAAATAAAACCAAAAGGAGAGGAGGATGTCTCATTTCTTGTGAATTTATGTCACCTTATATGTTTCCAGGAGGATGTGTGGCCTTTGCTTTGAAGGACAGTGGAGA
This sequence comes from Siniperca chuatsi, assembly GCF_020085105.1. Classification (NCBI taxonomy): domain Eukaryota; kingdom Metazoa; phylum Chordata; class Actinopteri; order Centrarchiformes; family Sinipercidae; genus Siniperca; species Siniperca chuatsi. The sequence goes on from NC_058060.1 coordinate 21,190,769, forward strand.
TGGAGGCATCATTTCCTTCTAGTCATCTGGCTTTCGCTGCTCACAGCTGCCCCACCCAAAGGTAATTAGTGACTCACACATAAAGAGAAAAAGAGAAGAAGATACTTTGTTTTAAATATTGATTTTAATTCAGGGAAATGTTTTTCTATTAACAATGGATCAAATGACAACGTGTAATGTGAAAGGTGTAATCGTACTAATGAACCCACAGAGAATTATCACCTTTAGCATCTTTTATCTCATTGTGGTTTTTCCACTTTTCTGTTTTGGTTCTTCTCTCACCAGCATTCACTTCATGTTTTCAGTGAAAAAGCTCTTAAAACCCACTGTACCAGCACCAAATGACAAGATCAAGTTAGTGGGTAGCTGGTGGACATAGTGAATCATTTAGCAACTAAAGAACCAGATATTTCCCTCTGGAGTGGGTGGGGACCAAAACAGAGCTAAAAGTGAGTGACAATTGGACTTAAATTTACCAGGTGGCCAGAAACAAGTCTCCAAATTAAAGATAACATGTCTCTGTATGTGCTGTATGTGTAAATAGGAAACAGTTTGCTAACAAGTTGACCATAACACCTTAAGGTGATTATGTCAGTGCTGTGTTTACAACCTAAGAAGCAAGAGCACAAGCCTTTATTTTAAGTTCTTTCTCTTTTATGCTTTGTGTTTTTCTTAAGTGTAACATTAGAAGTTAACCATTGAGACAATTTCTGCTTCCAGTGTAGCTCTGCTATGAAAATGGAAACCTTTAATCTGCCTTTCTTTCCCCCATTTCAGCGCTTGGCTATTTCCTGGGAGACACTAAGGCAGTATTAAATGGCTGTGAGGACCACTGGACCCTACAGGACAGGGCCGCCATGCCGCTACTCATTCAGATGACAGTGTGTGTTGACATCCGTGTGGTCGTCCCCGGAGCCTGGCTGGCCTTCTCTTACAGCTCGGTCTACACACCCAGACCTGAGCTGGGTCTGGAAGGAGATGATGAGGCGCTATATGGGTGGCTGCTAGGGGTCCGACACCGATTTCCTATCCGGCTATCCCCAACACACTGGCATAGGGTGTGTCTGAGGAGGGACGTAATGCGCAACTCCTTTAGCCTGGAGGTAATACCTGTAGTGTACTAGTATGCGCAGTGGTGAAGGAAGTATCCAGATCCTTTACTAAAGTAAAAGTAACAATACTATACTATACATATAAAAATTACTCCATTACAAGTAACAGTCCTGCATCAAAAATGTTACTGAATTAAAAGTACTAAGTATTATTGTACTTAGTACTTGTACTTAGAGTATCAAAAGTAAAAGTACTCACTGCAGAAAATCGGCCCCTGTGAGTGTTCTAGTATTAAATGTCATAGAACTATGTATCAAATTTTAAAAGATCATGTGTTGTGTATTGTTTTATACAGTCTATGGTTGTGTATGTAAAATCTTAAACTGCAAAGTCACTAGTAACTATGGCTGTTTAATAAATGTAGTGGAGCAAAAAGTACAATGTTTCCCTCTGAACTGCAGTGGAGTAGAAGTTTAAAGTAGCATAAAACACTTGTAAAGTACAAGTACCTCATATTTGAATTAAAGTTTAGTACTTGAGTAATTGTACTTAGTTGCTTTCCACCACTGAGTATACCATGAGGTCTACACAAAACCAAACCAAATAGTGTTTGCAAAAATAGATTGTTTACACAACTCATTAAGTTTATCTTGCTAAAATACCACACATTGTGGGTGGGGTTTGGAATGGAACAACTTAAAGGATACCTTCAGTTCACTACAACGTTGGTCTTATTTTTGTAGTTTTGGCCATCATTTATATCAGTTATGATAACACTGTACTCACCAAAAGTATTGCTGATATCTGTGAATATGGCGACATCGCTATAAAGCCCTAGAGGGCAAGAAACACAGGCAATCAGTCAGGTTGTAAACAGATTAGTGAAATTAGGTTAACCACTTTATTTGGAGGTAAAATGGCAGGGAAGGTAGGTCACAGTTGAATCTTATTTCAAACCTGTATTAGTCTGTCAGCAATGTCATCACCTTCCCAGATCTTAGCAATGAACTTGGTGAGTGTGATCTTATTATAACTGGTAGAAATGATGGCCAAAACTATGAAAATAAGACCCAAGTTTTAATAAACCAGAATTATCCTTTAATGTGCTAGAGCTAATTTGGTGGCAGTGTGGGCCAAGTAGTTGCAGGAGTCAAACTTTTAAACTTGTACTTAATCAACACTCTCTTTATTTGTTTAACATTTGAATGTTTCAGGTCGATGGAAAAATGGTGGCAGAGAGGACTGTCATTGCTGAGGCCATCCCGCCCTTTGGTTCCCTGCGGCTGGGCTGCCGTCCCAGAGACCGGCCCCCAGGAGCCGTGCTCGGACAAGTGGAGCTGTACCTGTTCCGCATGTGGGCGGATCTGGGTGACCATGGCCTCTGCGAGGACGGCACTGTGATTGGCTGGAATGCCCAGTACTGGGGTGTGACCAGTGCCAAGGCCAGACAGAGAGACCCTAAGCTACTGTGTGGTGAGACAGACATGCATAAGCTCACTTTTACTGAGTTGATCCAAATTGTAGATGTTTTTACTTTGTTCAAGCTTGGGTCTTATGCATGAATGACTTTCCTAACTAATTATTAATTGGATTTATAACAGAATGCAAACATAATTGATGATTCATGAATGTAAAAGACTTTAAATCTAGCTAACACATAGGACGGCATGTTTGCAATTTGTCAAATAGAAGCTTGAGTATGCATCTTATCCTGTATTACTGGAGGGGTCTCTTCAGCCTGTTCTATCACAAATGCAATTGTCTTTTTCTAATAATACTCATCAGACCATTTCTTATGGCTCCCGAGAGCTGCAGAGAAAACTAAAATACTTGTCTACACACAGTAGTCGTGCACGTTCTTAGAGCATGTTGGATGTTGAATGTTGCATGTTTTCATGTGTCTTGTAGACCACAGACGGTTGAGACGTGGGGCACGTGCTTACAGAAGCAGTATTAATGGTGTGTATTCAGGGGACTTACACACTTACGTGCATGTTATGTGTATTTCTCTGTATGTATATGTGTATTTGTATATGCCTGTATGTGTGTGCACTAGAGAGGACAGATAGAAGTTTGTTCTCATCTAAAAAACACAAGAACATTAAAAATAGATCTTTTGATATATAAATATCCTTTTCAAGAAAGTTATAGCCAAAACTATCAGTACAGTTAAGAGTTAGGAAGAAAAAAAGGGTGAAAAACTTTAAAATGATTTTACCACAAGACTACTAATATAAATATTTTTGAGTAGGGAAAAATGGCTTTCTTAATATGTTACACAACTGTACAAAAAGTCAATGTAACAGATAGATAGAGACAACAAGAGAGAAAGATAGATAGATGTGAAAGTACAAGTACACCACACTCTTAATTTACATTTACAGTTTCAACAATTGCAACTGCAAATGGACGGAGTATCCCATCTCCACTTGGTAAGCATCACATTCAGACAATAATATCCAATAAAATAATATCTCTACTATAGTGCTTCCTCCTTATTAGTACTTGATATCCTTCTTCCTACCTTCTTTTTACCAGAAGTGCCTTCAACTACAACTACCTCAAGTACTGTCATAGCAACACCTGTCACTCACACAAGCAGCCAGACGTCTAAGGTCACAGGTGAGTGATGCTGACAGTAGCTGTGTCCCAAATCCATGCTACATACTAATTCTACACAGTATGTGTGCTGTATACTGTTTTAGCAGTAAGTATACAAAAATATCAACATACTTACTAGCATTAACAGGAAATTATGTCAATTAAACTTTACAAAGAGACATTTCAGAATCAGTATGTTATTTGGTTTTGGTACAGAGACTTCAAACTCACAGGGACACAATGTAATGCCACAGTAGCATGAGTGCAGGAACAACTGGTATACTAACAACTGATCATAAAAACTATGAAATCAACACTGCAGAAGTTACACTGCAGTAACCATTTAAAATAATTTCATAGCCTGTTGTCAGGAAATAGCCCCATGTTGTTATTTTGTAAGGCTTACTTTTAATATGCACTTGATTGCAGAATACTAAATACAAACTTTATTCTGTAATTGTGTTACATAACTCAGTATCAATAATATTATCTAAATACACTGGACAATTCATGATTTTGTTTTCTTTTAAAATTGTGGCATATTCAAGAACATTTGATGTTTTGAAAGATGAGGATCATGTAACACTGAGTGAACATACTATACACTTCACAGTACCTTTTTTGTGATGCTCATTTGTTTATCTTTTCATGGCCATGGCTATCAACATCTATTTTGCAAACTGCTGTTGCTGCTGATAGAAATGTAACCCCTTTCTGTGAATCTGGATAACTAGTAATTACTAATTAGAACAACAAATTTCATGAAACGGTATAGGTTGAATCACATTATGTCAGTAAATGATAAAAAGTACTATTTCTTTTTTGGTTTTGTCCATCATTTGTGCCTGTTAAGATAACATTATAATCACTAAATGAATTTCTACAGCAAAGTCTGATGGGGCAAAAAAAGATGAGTGCTCAGATGATCAGACAGATTGTAAACAAGCCAACAGATCAGCTTTTGTTTGTTATAATATTTTATTATAATAAAAATAATCAAATAAAGTGAGGGCACCCAAAATGTCGGTAAAAATCCCTCATTGCACAGGAAAACTAACAAAGTTGAACCAGAAAGTTTGCCTGTACGCTTTCATAGATGTTTGCAACTTCAGTTCAGCTAATTATTTTACTGTTTGTCGACCTTGTCAACCGAACCACTGAAAGATCACTCAGGATCGGGTTAGTCTGACACATACACATTTAGTGCATATTTGTTTTAATGTTCCTAATGATTTTCTTTAAAATATTCTGTTTCCTCTGTTCTTTTAGAGTCCCCATTGGTAAATTGTTACATCAGCCAACTCTGTTCCAATGAAAGTAAGAAATATCCACCTTTTGTCCAATCAGAGTGTTGTATTTAGGCACATTTGTTGGCTTACAACTTCCTTTTTTCTGCAGGTGCTTACTTTTGGATGTCCATAAATGTGAAGACCAAAGGTGACAGTAAGACTGAACAAGATGTCCACAAATTGGTGAGAGTGAAAATTTTTCCTCATCCACTTTGTTGGGTTTCTTGTGTACCTTTAAGTCTCCAGCCCTTTGTCGTGTCATGCACTTAATAGCTTTAAAAGTCAGATGTCACCTTGTCACAAACAAGTCTTGCCAACACAGGATTAGTTTGAAGCAGCAGTACATTCCAACCCTGTGATGCACCTGAAATTAATTTTGATTTGGGCTGTCAACCATTCATTGCTGCATAACACGGTAAAGTTAAGAAACCTGGGCGAGGTGTCAACAATGCTGCCTCATTGACCTTTCACAATCTGTCCCTCCATCTCTTGGTTTCCAGTATTAAAACTGTAAATCATACCCCTTTCCACAGTAGATGTACTTATGTGTAAATTCATTTTACTCCGTAAGAAGAAGGAAAGTTAACATCTTTCATTGTTTTTCACTCTGTACAGCACGCTTGAACAATGAAACAATGGATTTGAGGTTGTAACTGCGACTCAACTAATCGTTACAGCCCTACAATCATTTCATTTAGTTCCAAAATGTTGTACAAATTGAGTACAAAGAAGCCCATTTCTGCCAAGAAAAGAAAATAATATAGATGAAAAGTTAGTCATGATAAAATTAAAAATGTTCATGGTAAGTCAACATTTTGACCATAATTTTGACTTACTAAGTCACATGACTTTGACTTATTTGTTATTTTTATCATGCCCAACTTCCTTTTATTTTACTGTAAATAGGGAATAGGCTTCCATAAATCACAGTTCAAACACTCACTATAAAGTGACCATGCTGTATAACTGTTCATAACATTGTGACGTTGAAGTGCTGCTTCTGACTGTCCTCAGTTCAGTCTTGGATTCTGAGTTAAGTTCAGTCTGTTGCTGGTCAGTTCAGTACAAATCTAGGCCTACATAACCATTTTTTTAAGGTTAATACAGCCTGTACTTTCAGTAGGCCTTTAACCAGGATGTAACATACTGTGTACCATACATAAGCTGACAATGACTTTAATTTACCAATGAGAGGAGCTCCAATGCAAAAAGATACTGTAGATGATGCAGAATACTCAGTTAACCTTAAGGATTTGGTTCGTTCATGTACACCTCTAGGCATCATTGGGAAAGATATCAAGTCTCTGCCAACTATTCAATATTATGACCATATTCATAGCCACTACATGTATAATTTCTAACTGCTGGTGTCCTCAAAGTGGTACCATGAGAGAAGAATGAATAGCCGAAATCAAAACATAGACAGCATCAATTTCTCCTGGGGTTGTCTGTCTTTTATACAAACAAAAACTGAAGCCATCAGAATAATTTATAAGATAATATAATGACATCAACACATTTAGGTTAACTTAGTTTGGCCGATACATTATCCCCTAAAATTGGGGGAACTGTGTATAAAAGGGTGACATTTTCAACGAAGTTCATCTGATGTGAATGTAAACATCTACAAATAAAAGCTCAAAGTCAGGACTTTAACCTCACTCATTGTTTCATTTCAAATCCAAACTGATGGAGCACAGAGAAAACGCAACAAAACATTTGTCACTGTCCTAATATTTAAACTGTGGGCTCCCATCAACTCAAACACAGTATCAGCATCTGTCTGCCTCTGTCTTTCCATCTGTCACTCAGGTGTCAAATGCATTTGGTTGCCACGGTGACAGCAATGATAAAGCACATGAAGTAACATGCTTTAAAGATATCTGCAAGGTTGACAGACAACTTCAGGTCAGTCTATCCCAGCAACAGGCAACATCCCATCACTTTTCAGAATAAAAGCTCTCCTATTTGCTCCTAGGTAGGCAAAAGACTTTTCTCTCTCTCTTGTACAGGTAAACTGCAGTGTAAAAAAGAACATAAGGTAACAGCATGTCAGTAGGTATTTTGTGTAACTGCAACATATACTTCAGATTGCACCATCTCACAGTGGTGTGAATACTTTGTTTCCAGAGAAACAACCTGCGATGTGCTGTTGCAGCTCAGCCACGCTGTCTCAGTGTGTGAACTGCAGTGTGCTGGAGTCTCTGCACTGCAGCAAGCTGGAGATGAACAAATACAAGCAACAATCATAGGAGAGGTGGAGAGAGTCGGTGAGCATTTTTCTATCAGTTTCAATCAGTCAATTTACCTATGTGCCTACCTAGGGATCTCCATGCATACACAAAAACACACACTACTTTTTTACCTAAAATGATAAGCCAACATTTAAACATTGGTGATGTAAAGAAACCTTAAACTGCATCAGAAAAATATTTAAAACTTCAGTGTCAGTGTTTGTTTGTGTATTAAAAGACCTGTCAATTTGAGGTGACAGCATGTTTTGAACGTATAGTTTAGTTTACATTTGGACAATGGATTGTGCCTGTCACACACAGTTATACAAGTGTAAACACACATACAAATAGTATTTTGCAAACATGCAAAATGCACCCACATTACAGATGTACCTGTGCATACATGTAAATCTCCAACAGGAATAAAAACACTAACATATTGTACATAAACACACAACCACTTATTAAGTCAAAGTGCATGTGTGTGTGTAACCTTAACTTGAATCTAAATAATGTCCTCACTTTCCAAAAATGTCATCATTGTCAAGTTCTAAAAAAGCTGGCCTTCGCAAAGAGAAGTACAAGAACACAAAAATACACAAACATGTAACTCAAACCATAACTCATAATTATATGCCTAACCCTAAAATTAAAAGAGCACACACACAGTTTTATTAGCTTACTTAGTTGATTTTGTTCACACCAGGTAGAGATCTTTGTGGAGATGTGGAGCCCTCCAGTGGCAGGTTTGTGAGGTGTACATCCACATCTTCCCTGGATGACATCTGTCGGGCAAACAAACACTCCAACCTTACATGGTGAGCAATACCTTTGTTTTTCTGTGTACACTGAGCGTATATCTGTACATGTGTACACTCTGTATCATATCTATGCTTATTCACTAGCTCCCTCATAGAGCCCAACTCCAACCCAGCTTCACAACCTAAGACAGAATCCTGCAACAGTGAGTATCAAAAACACCCATTATATTCACCAGAATTCACTGTTGCTTCCGCTGCTGTAACTGTGATTGTCTCTGCCTCAGGGGAAGTGCCTCGCTTTTGTGACTGCACTGCTTTCTGTAATTCTACAAGTAAGAAAACAGACAGAATATTGTCTTCATGCCTGTCCGCATTTGTTTGCACTGCAGTGTCAAGCAATAGCACAAGCAATTGTGTATATACATGTGCTCATATCCCTCCACACACAGCTGCTAAATGTGATACATAAGTGTGTACTTTGACTGTATTGTTATTCAAATTTTAAAGGACTAGTTTGATATTTTGGGAAATATCCTTGTTGGCTTTCCTTCTGAGAGTTAGATGAGAAGATCAGCAGCCTATTAGCTTAGCTTAGCACGACTGAAATCAGGGGGGGAAACAGCCTGGCTCTATCCAAAGGTAAAAAATCCACCTAACAGCATCTCTAAAGCTCACAAATTAATATGTTACATCTCTGTTTGCACAGTGACTTTCTGGAGCTTGGCCAAGAAATAGTTTGGCACATGTTTGGCACATAACCATATTAATGACCACAACTTGATGTTTTTACACTTCAGTTTTTATACAGCTTAAACAAACTAGATATAATGTGTTAATTAGTGAGCTTTAGAGATGCTGGTAGGTGAATTTATGTTTACCTTTTTTTTTTTTACCTTTGTACAGAGCCAGGCTAGCTGTTTCACCCTGCTTCCACTCTTTATGCTGGCTGTAGCTTCATATTTAAGGAGAGTGGTATCGATCATCTCATCTAAATCTCTGCAGAAGGTGTGTAAGTGTATTTCCAAAAACATACAAGTCTCAGGTGGGTGTGTCCTAAACGGCCCCTAACAACTTTTACTGTTTTACTTTCTCTCTCTTCAGGCCAGTTTTTTGCCATAAGAATCAATATTAACAGTGCTTCTGTTAATGTTAACCTCCTAAAAAAATTGGTATGTACAGCACAGTATGACTGAACTATAATTCCTATTGTATGTATGCTATGTACTGACTTTCTATCCTTATTTGACAGTTGTCGACACTTGGTGCAGCCGGCAGGTGTAACACAATGTCAGGGTAAGTCTCTATCCTCTTTGAATCACCAACAGTTCATACATGTAGTCCATGTTAAAGTTTATTTAGAGTTAGTGTTAAAGTAAGTACCAGGTGTCTTTGTCTCTGTGTTTTAGCTGTAACAAGGGTAAAAATAAGTATCATTAGTAGACCTGTTGTTATCATTCTGATAGGCTGCAAAATAAAATGTGTTGGAAGTTATTGAACAGGTTACCTAAATACTGAATATGAAAGGGATTTGGTGATGACAATTCACACATGTGGGCAAATCTTTGTTTCCAGGTCAAAGTGCCAAGATTCAGAAATTTCAAAGCACTACCAGGTAAATCTTACTGCAGATGACCGTTTGGTACTAACCCAAAACCTTATAACATCACATTGATCCACTCACATTGATCTAGAGCTGTTAATCATACTTCATAAATTAAATTATTTTCCAGGACGCTCATCTGGAATGCCATGGGACAATACAGCGGTAGATGTGTTTCTTCTTGCTGTCTATTATGTGCACATGATCCTGGGCCCATTAGGAAAGAGGAAGTACAAGGTCACATATGACAGATTTTTGGCACACTGTTGAAGAAAATCATAACATTTCAATGCAGGATAACTCCAGGAATGCACTATTGATGATCATGTAATGGATGATAAATACCAGTATGTGAAGGTGGATTTTTTTTTAACCCCTTTGCTGCTGGTCTCTAGGTTGTACAGCTGCATGGTGATACTGGAGATGTCTGGACCCGTCAGTAGTTGCTCCCTGAATAAACTTCTGCAACAACTCATTGATAGCTACACTGGCATAACAAATGAAAGGCCACTTACACGCATGGGTTAGTCTCCAGGTTTATGTTTTTTCCTATTTAGAAACCTGTATCTTATATAAATAGGTATTGTGTCAATGTATTATTGACTGTGCTTTGTGTCTGCAGTGGTTTGTGGTCCTCCTGGTTTGCCTGTCCGTACTCTATTGGCGTCCAACCTAACCTGGGTTGCCAGTGACCTACTGACCTCTGACATCTGCCAACCTGACCCTACTCTGCTTAAATGGTAAATATATAAAACATTTCTCTGGTGGTGGCTTTAGAAATCCGATATTGTAATGTTTTTCTTGGGTTTACAGTCATGGATGTTTCGTTCAACGCTCTCTTTAGAGTAGATGCTGGAGTCTCTTTCTGCTTGTTAGAAAACACTGTAGTTCTTTTGGTGGAAAAAGAGAACTAGAGAAACAAAGGATGATATTGTCATTCTGGCAAATTCAGGAACTCACATACTGAGCTAAGTTTATAGATGAGTGAGGCTGAGGGAAAATGTAAATTCCAAAACAAAGTAGCTGTGGGTTTTTCTTTAAGAGACGGTCTGCAGAATAAAAAACATTGTTACCAAATGTAAAGTTACTGCCAACAGATGATTAGTTTAGCTTAGCAAAAACTTCGGAAACAGGGGAAAGTGTCGTTTTTACATTTTGGTTTTTGTACCGATTAAACAAACAAGTTATGACAAGTTAATCAGTGAGCTTTAGAGGTGTTAGTAGGCTGATTTTGTTACCCTTGGACATAGCCAGCATAGCTATTTCCAGTCTTTGTGCTAAGCTAAGTTAATTTGCTGTTAGTGTTAGCTTTATACTACAGACCTGAGAGTGGTATCAATCTTCACATCTAACTCTCGGTAAGAAAGCGTATTTCCCAAAAGGTTGAACTATTCCTTTAAAATGTTTTACTGTCAGTTATTTTATATGTCAAGGCGTTTCCCCCCCAAAATGGTGAATATGTTTATCAAGTACCATTAGTTGAGTCATTTAGGGGCACAATATATATCATACTAAATAATAATAATGCTAATATTAATACTGCTACCATTGCCCTTAAACAAGACACTGGCCTCATACAAGAAAGTTGAGTATTTCACTTAAAATGAGTTAATACAGTATTTTGCTATGTGTTCTTTTTTAGTGAGGCAAATGAGAAGCTTGCAGTACTTTTGACTGACAGCTGCCCTCCCACAGCCAAGCAAAGCACAACACAGCCTCCCACTCTGACCAACAGCAACATCACTACAGCTCCTGAAGCCTCACCACAGTCGGTGACCAACACTACTGAACAAACTTACATGACAGCTGAAAATACTGTAGCAGTTCAACAGACAAATGCATCACAAGGAACGGCTCAACCTAACATTACTACTCCACTCACAAACATTAACAGTACACAGTCCTCAACAGCACAACCTGTCCTCCAAACCAGCTCACACAACATGACTGTGACTGTTTCTGACAGTACAACAGTACAAAACACAACTTTGTCTGATAACACATCATTGTTGACACCCACTGAAAATACAAAATTGCAGAACACGACCACAGCACACCAAAACACAACTGAATTCATAACAGTATCCTCTGTCAACTCAACATTACAAACTACAGCTGATCTTGTTGATTCAACACTTTACACAAATACATTGTCTTCCAATCACACAACAGTGTACAACGTAACAACAGTTGACACATTTACACCTTCTCCAAATGATACAGCAGTGTACAATGTAACTACAGCTGACACAATTACACCTTCTATCAATCACACAACAGTGTACAATGTAACTACAGCAGACAACAACTGGAACCTACACAATAGTACAATTACAACTAGTAACACTACAATTAGCACATTTACAACTTCTCCCAATCATACAATAGTGTACAATGAAACAACAGTCGATGCATTTACATCCAATCACACAGCAGAGTACAATGTAACTACAGTTACACTTTCTCCCAATCCCACAAGAGCGTACAATGTAACTACAGCAGACAACAACTGGAACCTACACAATGGTACAATTGCAACTAGTAACACTACAATTAGCACATTTACACCTTCTCCTAATAACGCAACAATGTACAACGTAACAACAGCTGACACATTTACACATTCTACCAATCACACAACAGCGTACAATGTAACTACAGCCAACACATTTACACCCTCTACCAATCACACAACAGAGTACAATGTAACTACAGCAGACAACAACTGGAACCTACACAATGGTACAATTGCAACTAGTAACACTACAATTAGCACATTTACACCTTCTCCTAATAATGCAACAATGGACAATGTAACAACAGCTGACACATTTACACATTCTACCAATCACACAACAGCATACAATGTAACTACAGCCAACACATTTACACCCTCTACCAATCACACAACAGAGGACAATGTAACTACAGTCACACCTTCTCCCAATCCCACAAAGGTGTACAATGTAACTACAGTCGATGCATTTACATCCAATCACACAGCAGAGTACAATGTAACTACAGTTACACTTTCTCCCAATCCCACAAGAGCGTACAATGTAACTACAGCAGACAACAACTGGAACCTACACAATGGTACAATTGCAACTAGTAACACTACAATTAGCACATTTACACCTTCTCCTAATAACGCAACAATGTACAATGTAACAACAGCTGACACATTTACACATTCTACCAATCACACAACAGCGTACAATGTAACTACAGCCAACACATTTACACCCTCTACCAATCACACAACAGAGTACAATGTAACTACAGCAGACAACAACTGGAACCTACACAATGGTACAATTGCAACTAGTAACACTACAATTAGCACATTTACACCTTCTCCTAATAACGCAACAATGTACAATGTAACAACAGCTGACACATTTACACATTCTACCAATCACACAACAGCGTACAATGTAACTACAGCCAACACATTTACACCCTCTACCAATCACACAACAGAGTACAATGTAACTACAGCAGACAACAACTGGAACCTACACAATGGTACAATTGCAACTAGTAACACTACAATTAGCACATTTACACCTTCTCCTAATAACGCAACAATGTACAATGTAACAACAGCTGACACATTTACACATTCTACCAATCACACAACAGCGTACAATGTAACTACAGCCAACACATTTACACCCTCTACCAATCACACAACAGAGTACAATATAACTACAGTCACACCTTCTCCCAATCCCACAAAGGTGTACAATGTAACTACAGCAGACAACAACAGGAACCTACACAATAGTACAATTACAACTAGTAACACTACAATTGGAACATTTACAACTTCTCCCAATCATACAATAGTGTACAATGTAACAACAGTCGATGCATTTACATCCAATCACACAGCAGAGTACAATGTAACTACAGCCAACACATTTACACCCTCTACCAATCACACAACAGAGTACAATGTAACTACAGTTACACATTCTCCCAATAACACAGTGTACAATGTAAATACAACCACCAAGAATTACACAACAGAGTACAACGTAACTACAGCGGACAACAACACGAACCTACACAATGGTACAATTACAAGTGATGCAACAATTAGCCCATTGACAACTTCTACCAGTCACACAGTACTGTACAATGTAACTACAGTTACACCTTCTCCCAATAACACAACAGAGTACAAAGTAACTACAGCAAACAACAACAGGACACTTTATAACAGTTCAATTACAAGTAATGCAACAATTAGCACATTTACACCTTCTCCCAATTACAATGTAACTACAGCCGACACATTTACACCTTCTCCCAATCACACAGCAGTGTACAATGTAACTACAGCAGCTAACAATTACACAACAGACTACAACGTAACTACAGCTGACAGCAATAGGAACGTACACAATGGTACAATTACAACAAGTAATGCAACAATAAGCACATTTACACCTTCTCCCAATTACACAATGGTGAACAATGTCACTACACTATCTAACAATTACACAACAGTCCAGAATATAACCACTACTACTGTATCTCAAAACAAAACCACAGACAACAGAACCACTACACCCATCAGGGAACAGAACACAACTGCTCCGTATAAAAACACAACAATGTCTACTGCTGCTAGACAAGACAATGAAACTCTTAACAATGCAACAACATCCACAAAAAACTCAACTGTGACATCTGTTGTCGACAACACCACTAAACCCACAGTAGCTCCACTGAACCAGACTGCAAATCACACCGCAGCAAGAGTGACTCACAACATCACCACTACAAACAAAAATGACACCAACTCCACCACAGCTGCAACTGGCGTCAGTCCCATCATCAATCTCAATGAAACTGCAGGAACGAGCTTCAACCTGAGCTCTACTGCAAGCAGTTTAACCGCTAACTTCAACCTAACAACCACAGGCCCAGGAGTCAGTTTAACAAATAGAACTACTACAAGTACACATGGTTCACTTCCGACCCAGATTGACACCACTACTGCAAAGGTTTCCTTGACTTCTTCTACAACAACTCTCCAAACCACCACCCTTACCAGCACAATCACAACAAAACCTGGTATGTATAGTTGAGAATTCAACATTTACAGTTTGGTTGAAGCTGTAAATAAAGTATGGTATAATTCAGTATGATTGATCAAACTTGCTAGAATAGCTTCCTTTTTTGAAAGCTTTTAAAGTTTAAATGACAGTCTGTGAATACAGCAATAAAAGCATAATAACAATAAATGTATTACTGGTATACTGTAATTCCTTAATCCGCATGGATAGAATGCTTGAATACTCTAATAGGGGGACTTCTTGATAAAAGCCTCAACTAGTAAACTTCATCCTTTGCTATATTGATTTATTTTATCAATATAATGACCACCATACAATTAATTCATATGACTTGACAACTTGCTGTACTCCTTGCCAAGGTACTGGAACTACCTCCACAACCACCGCAGAGACAACTAAAAGCCAAGAGGCCCAGGAAGAACAAGCAAACGAGCTGCTGGATCAAACACATGATGCGTCTCAGCTCAATGCCTCTCAGGTGAAGCTACTGATCTATTGAAGTATGCACAATCAGAAAAAATGTTAGCATAAAATAAATAAAATATATATAATATAGTTTAGGTTGATCATGAACTTTTCTGAATTTTAAATGCAAGTCTTATTTTGCCAAAAAAAAAATGTCAGTCAGGTACTAGCATCAAAATAGTAAAGTGATTTGTTTCCATTTAACTCTGTCAACCAATGTGTTATGGGAGTTGTTTTGAATGGTAGATCTAAACTTTATAATTTGATGGATTTTGCAGGTGGCACAGTTGGTGGGGCAGTTAGAGAAGGTTCTGGGCGGCCCCACTGTCTCTCAGGCAGTGGGGCAAAAGGCCATCAATGTAATCAGCAACCTGATGGGGGCTAACTCAGTGGCTCTCTCTGCATCTGCTAACAGGTACAACTCACACAACTCTCAGCCACATACACACATATTCATATGCATTTGATTTTTCTAAAATGTTTTGTCCCCTTTCCTGTTAACAGGCTGATTCGGCTAGTAGATGATCTGGGTCTTAAGCTGGTTGTCACGGGTGACAGAGAGATCATCTCTTCAAATTCGCTGGTTCTGGCAGTGAGGACAGTTGATGGGTCCAACTTTCCAACAACATCTGTCAACATTTTCAACACTGATAATGTCCAGGTAGTTCAGATCTGGTCTCGCTGCATTTCATGAGACACCATGGGCTTCACTCGTACAAACAGATTCGTTCTTATGTGACATGTACGATATATTTAAGAGAATTTGATTTCATTCACCAATTTTCTGGTACTTAGAATTTTCTCTTAGGTACAAACAAAATTCACAAGTGGTCCAGACTTGTCATACGAGTCATGTACAGAAGGTCGGCCTTTCTCCACAGGGCAAAACACTGACTTAAAGGTCCAGTGTGTAACATTTAGGAGGAGCTATTTGCAGAAATGGAATATATTAATAAGTATGTTTTCATTAGTGTGTAATCACCTGAAAATAAGAATCTTTATGTTTTCATTACCTTAGAATGAGCTGTTTTTATCTACAGATGGAGTGGGTCCCCTTCTATTACTAAATTTGTTTGTTGGTTTCCAACAGCAGGATTTGAAGCTCCTTGGTGTGACATTCTTCTTTTTACTATTTGGGAATATTTTTATGAATGAAACTCTCCCACAAATGGAGCAGAACAGGTAGCCTTATATGACCATTTTAGGGGCGTAGATTATGCTAATCATCAAATCTCACAAACGTGCACCCACTCATGAAACAGGTGGCATACATCAGGCTGAAATGAGCGATTCACGACAAGCTTGTGCAGTTAAGAGAGTTTGGTGAATCAGACTGGGAACAAATAGTATCAGAGATTCTTGCATGAGGCCCAATGTTCCTGCTTGACAACTGCTACTACAATTATTATTATTAGTCTTGTTATTATTATTCCTATCATCATCATCATTATTATTATTATTATTATTATTATTACCATTACATTATTATTATTTAAAAATTCTACGTGGAATTTGCTACTGTATGCTCTCTTTCCTCCTGCTCTCTCTTTACCCAACCGGCAGCGGCAGATGGCCGCCAACCTTGAGTCTGGTTCTGCTCGAGGTCTGCCTCTTAAGAGAAAGTTTTTCCTTGCCACTGTCGCCAAGTGCTTGCTCATAGTGGGAATTGTTGGGTCTCTGTAAATAACATTGTAAAGAGTACGGCCTAGACCTGCTCTACAGGACAAGTGCAATGAGATAATGAATTGGCGCTATGTAAATAAAATTGACTTGAATTAAAAATGTCTTCAAATGCAAATACTGTGACATAAAGTGGAAAAAAATGCATTGCCTGCCCAAGGAAACACAACTGAAAACAGGAAGTGCCAGACTTTGTCATTAACCATTTGTTAAACTTTTGTGTGTCCAGCTCCATGCCTTCAGCAGATCTCGGTCCAAGAGGTCAGAGTCTGCTCTTGGGTCTGTATTCTTGCCTTCCTCCCTCACCTCGGGTCTCAGTCCTGAGCAGCAGCAGCAGGCCAGTAGGGTCCAGTTCACCTTCTACACCAAATCTGCTCTCTTTCAGGTACTTTCTGATTGTCACATCTGGATTTGTCATCTGTCATCTATTACAGATTCTTTCACAGAAAATGGAAGATTGTATTGGTGTCCATTTAATGATTTATAAGCAGCATTTTAAACTTTTCTCAATCAAGTCCAGCATTTTCAATAGAAAAGGAAACAGCTGTGGCATGTTTGACAAACACCTTCCTTCAAAATGATTCCATCTTTCTCATTTTTTGGCAGGATGCAGCATTAGATAACCAAACCCTTGTCAGTCCAGTCCTGGGCTCCAGTGTGGCCAATCTGTCAATAAGCAACCTGTCTAAGAATATTCAGTTTACCATCCGAAACATCAACCCCATAAATGTAAGTGTGCACACACATAAAAAAAATCATTATTTTGTTTCATGAACCCATTCATTCAGAAAAGAATCACATTTAACTCAAATGCCACAAGTAATTTACAACATTTCCATGGTCAGTTCCATGGTAGTATTCTTATAAAAAGCACTTTCTGGCCATGCTGATTATTGTTTATTGGTAGCCTTGTATTTTTTCTACGATAGCCTTGTATTATTTACCATTTATTATAAGGATGCAAATTTCACGGTCTTCATGGCCTCCACAAATTATGAATTCATCAACAATGTAAAATCTCAATAAGACCATAATAACAATAACACATGTTGTCATTTATAAACAGAAAATCTTTTTCAGTGAAAAAGGTTACTTGTAAATTACCTACAAATAATCTCAAATACATGGTTAAAAATCTGTGTTGAAAGATCACTCAAAGTTCCTCTGTGATGATTTTCTTCTCCTAATTTGTTCTTGGTTCGCAGGCAAACTACGTGGCCTCCTGTGCATTTTGGGACTTCACTCAGAACGGTGAGTTCATGCATGCCAAATCGAGTTGGTTAAGATCCAAATAGCCACAGGTATTAATATTCCTGACTGCTGTGTTTCTGTTGTTTAGGTGGTGGAGGAGGCTGGAGCTCTGCCGGCTGCTTTGTTGTTAACGCCACAGTGGAAGACACAACCTGCAGCTGCAACCATCTCACATCCTTTGCAATACTGCTGGTTTGTGTGCATGTTATTTGTATGTGTGTGATATATTGACAATAATAGTATCAATAAAGTGCTTCAAATCACAATTACAACATTCAATGAACAACTAAAATTACTGGTTAAAGTGGCAACAGAAATTATATGACATGGTTAAAGTGAGAAATGATGTACATGATTGATGTTGTACAATGTGTGTTCACTGTATAGCTGTGTGTGTACCCTTTCCTAAATACAGGATTTGTCCAGAGAGGGAATAACTGACCATCAGCAGGCACAAATTCTTACTTTCATCACCTACATCGGCTGTGGAATCTCTGCTGTTTTTCTTGCTGTCACCTTACTGACATATCTTTTATTTGAGTAAGAAACTATGTCTTTACAAAGCAAAGACTCCTTAAATCTGAGCTTTATTGAAGAAACCTCATAACCAGGCTAATTAAGCTTTTATCCTAACAAATTATTTCTATGCAGAAAACTTCTTCGTGATATCCCTGCCAAGATCCTGGTTCAGCTCTGTATATCCCTCCTCCTCCTCAACCTGGTCTTCTTGCTGGATGGCTGGCTGGCACTGTACCCAGCAATCGGGCTGTGTATTAGCACTGCCTTCTTCCTACACTACTTCCTGCTGACATCATTCACCTGGGCGGGGCTTGAGGCCCTGCACATGTACCTGAGCGTCGTCCAGGTGTTTACTCCCTACCTCAGCAGATACATGCTCAAGTTCTCACTGCTGGGCTGGGGTGAGTAACACTGAAGACCAAAATGTCAAAATGTTTAACTGAGGAGTTTCAAGGTGTTTTGTCAAACAAACTTTTTCTTTATTTTCTACAAATGTTTAAAAAACAATTTTAGAAGTGTATTCATTTAAACACCCATTTCTTCTTTATTGCATATACTGAGATGGTTCTGCTGATTAACATGCTGGTCTTTGCAGGCATTCCTCTTATGGTGGTGATCATTGTAATATCAGTGGACAAAGACAACTATGGCCTGGTCACATATGGAAAATACACAGACGGCACTTCAGATGACTTGTAAGTTACGCCTAACTCTTAATAACCTTTTGTAAACACAGATTCATTTGTTTTGAGTTTAGTTCGATTTGAGTTTTTTTCTGAATAATTTTTCTAACCAGCTATAATAGAGCAAGCAGTACAAAACTTTTCCTGTAGCCTGAATGCATGTTAAGTTAGTTTTGAACGTATCTGCAAATATACTAGATCAGTTTACAGGTCTTGTTTTTATTTTGGTCAAAGGGTGAAGCAGTGGTCCGACAGGGGCCAGACATCTTTTAAATGTATGCAGTAAATAAAACATATCATTTTTCAAAATCCTTTTTTATATTAAGAAAAAATTGTGAAAAAAAGAGCTATGTCAACCTAAAATTAAGATTTTCTAAATATTTTCCTGCTGTGAATTCTTAACATTGCGTGTTTCGCAGGAATTCTGAAATTGAAAAACTTAAGAATAAATCAGAACCTTTTTTCACCTCATTATTCCTGTCATTGACATATTTGGCCACTGGAGGGCAAGAGAGATAAATAATCTGCTTTACTGTGCACTAATGGCTTAGTGGCACACCTAAATGGAACAGAGGCATCCCAACTTTTGAGTTACACCAGTGCTTTTCAAGTTCAAGTTAAAATATCCACAGCTCTATTCAGTTGAAACCATACAGAAACACACATATCACATGAAAAGTAAATGCAAATCAGATGCTGCAACCACTTAGCAACCACCTGGAAATCAGAACCTGACCAGACCTTAGAAACCACATTGAATACTCAAGCAATGACCTTGCCCCGCCATGTTAAACACACAAAACACTATAGTACCCACTATTACTAAAACAACTGGTGACATCCTGCTAACCTACCTGAACACCAAGAAAAGTATCTTGCATCACCCTAGTAGGCACGTAACAACCGTCTAGAAGATAGTAAGAAGGCATTATTTTTCTTTTGAAAATTTTGTTAAATATTGTCTCAACTTTTCTGTTTCTTTATCTGTCCGCCTATAGCTGTTGGCTGCGTAATGACATTGCCTTTTACGTGGGTGTGGTGGCCTACTTCATCCTGATCTTTGCTCTGTGCCTGCTGGTCTTCATCATGGTTATGGTCCAGCTGGCCAGGATCAAGAAGCAGAACCCCCAGAACAAGGCTCCGAATAGAGGAATGATGACAGATGTGCGAAGCATCGTTGGCCTCGTCATTCTGCTTGGCCTCACCTGGGGGTTTGCCCTGTTTGCCTGGGGACCCCTCTACTTACCTTTTGTTTACCTTTTCTCTATATTCAACACTCTGCAAGGTGATAAATATACTGGGTTCTACTCCCACACTGTAGAAAACATGACACTTTTTCTGATAAAACTGACATTATCCATATTAGCCAAACCATAATACACAAAAGCTAATTTTGGTCTGTTTAATTTGTCCTGTATAGGTTTCCTTGTCTTTGTTTTCCACTGTGCTGTAAAGGAGAATGTCCGCAGGCAGTGGAGAACTTATCTTTGCTGTGGGAGACTACGATTGCCTGAAAACTCAGGTGGGTTCATATGTCTCTGATAATTTAATTGGACAGATTAGTTAGGCATTAGCTATTGTAGTTAGTTAGTTCTGCTGACCACTTATCAACATGGTCTGCAGTTGGAGCTGCATGGAGACAATTAAAGGTGGGGTATGCGATTCTGGAGAAATCCAATACCATGACAAATACCATGATAGGTAGTGGGTTAGCAAACTGTCCCTACAGTTGCTGCTGCGAAGCTAACAGCCAGAGGGGAAGAGACGGTTTCCCAGAGCCAGCACTCCAGCTCCAGACAGCGATACTCACAACTCTCCTGCTACTACAGCTAACATCACAACAACAGCAGATCTTGGCAAACTAGAAAGTAAGCTGAATGTCCGTGGGCAAGTCATGTAACGTTACCTGACACACAAATCATGGCTGGAATAGTGTTGTGTAGCTCGGTTCAAGCTACTTTGTTTATTTCCCATTTACAGAGCCAGGGCTGTGTACAAACACCAGAGGTTTTTTTTTTCAGTGCACACACTGAACGGACAGCTAGCGGACTGTGAGGAGATATTTGCTGAATTTGACAAAAAGACATGTATTGGATTAGAATCACATACCCCACCTTTAAGGTACTTTAAAAGCCTTAGCGCTTGATTGCCCAAATTTGCATCAAAAATGGCACTCCTTCTCAGACTAATTACTCAGTCAATCTGAGCACACAGACATGATACACATATATTTAGATTCAATGTGACTTACACTTTCCGAGGATATCATCATCTCCAATGTCCATAATGAATAAACGTCCATAAATAAATATCAGAAATCAGAAAAAAGACGCTCCTTGTAACTCCAGAACTTGCCTGAGAATCATCATTTTTTCAGTTTAAAAGTAATAAAAGTATAAAAGTAATCCACTGATAGTTGTCTGTACATTAATGGGTACACTGCAAACAGGAACTGCTAATAGCTAATTCGGCCTGACTTTTAATGGTCTCAAAATGTAAACTAATATAGGCTAAAATAAACGGGGCTCAAATTGTAGCCCACAGCGTAACTCACTGAATCCATAGTAACATCCCCATCATGGGAAATGTAGTTCCAGAACTTAGAGCACGATTATCTCCCAAATGGAAGTAAGAAAATCAATCAATATTAATGGATATTAATATATCCATATATATCGACATTTGCAAAATAAATCTGGCAAATTACGAAAGCATATTTTTAAATTAACAGACGGTTGTTGGTCATATACACTTTTATGCAGAATGGAGTCGGACAGCAACCCAGAACAACAGGAATCTGTCGGTTGCCACGGCAACCACCGCAGCCCCCCACTTCACTTCTCGAAGCTCCTCCATCAACAGTGATGGCACCAATAGCAGTGGTATGTTCACGCATCGCAGTTTGCAATGTCTGACCTGCATTTTTATACAATTTTACACTATATACAATTGTACTATTATTGCTTTGGTTCCTCGCAGGCTCTGTGTTTGTGGACAGCAGAATATCTGACAGCTCCAACAGCGATGTCCTCCTCAACGAGATTCACAGACAAAATCTGTCACTGTAAGGAGAGGCCTGACAACCGTGTCAAGTTGTTTATTCGTGATTGCCATAATTATCTACTCTGAGAGAGCTGAGAGGAACGGTCAGATTAGTGATCTCCTGCAGCTCGAGTAAACAAAACAGAGTAGGTGCTCACAGGAAATCCTTAGTGTTACACAAGATGACGATTTTAAAGGTGTAATGAAGGACCGAATACGGCCGAGGAGAAGTGAGACTGAAGTACCTTTAGCGTGGATGAGATCAGTATGATTAGGATTATTGCTTGAATGCAACAAGTGAAAAGTGGGACTTGATACCTTTTCTACACCGACAGTAGAATATATGAACACAGAAATAATGTAAGAGACTTGTTAGGTGTGTTTCTGACTGAAAATTTTAATTATTTCACTGTTACAGCTGTGACTTAGTGTTTGTGCAGACTGTATAGCTTGTTTCAAAGCTCTTAGAATTATTACTGTAAACATTAAATATGATGGTAACATTATTTAGAGTCTGAAAGACAAGTTATGGTATGTTAAAGATACAAAAATGCATTTAATTAGTAGCCTAGAACATTGTATAGATTATTGTGAGGCTATTTTGCTGTCTTTTGGTATATTTCTTTTGTTCATAAGCACAAATGGAAAAAATGAAGATATTTCCAGTGTGTTTACAATGCTCCACTCCTCTATATTTTCAGTATAGTATCATTTAGGGGGGTGTCAAAAGGCATTCTGGGAAGGGATTCACTACCCTTAGTAGAGACAAGGTGGATTGAAGGAAAAACGCCAAAACTCAACTGCTCGATGTTAATACAAAACATGGAATTAATTTATTACAAATTGATAATTTGCATCTCTGTGAGAGTATCTGAGGGTGCATTCCTCCTGTAATGTGAGCTATTACTTTATTTCTCTACAGTACAATGTTGATGTTAGACTCAGAGTTGTTAGATTGTTCATATACCGTACATTCAATCTTTTTTTAAGCGTAAAAGACATGAAGTATGGTCATGCAGCGTACTGGAGCATGATCAAGAGTGAAGATTTATTTCCTGCTAAATGTCCTTGAGGAAGAACATGTGCATGCCACGGAAGCAGAGATAATAAAGCATCAACTCATCACCCTGTCCAGTTTGTCTTTTTTTTTTGAGTCAGAGAGCTTCACATCTACATGACATCTTTACATCTTTAATCAAACCTGTTCGACGGAAAAACCCACCAATTATGATCCCAGCAGACTCCCCTCTCATCACAGGGTTGTGTAACCTTCAGCAGAGCGTCCCACGCCCACCCAGCACCAGTTCAATCACAGCCTGTGAAGGCCAGAGGCTGGCAGCAGTTAGCTGTTAAAAGTTTTACATTAGTTCAAATCTCAGAGCAGTGTGACCTCTAACGTGAACCAAATAAGACAGCAAGCTGTGTGAATGATGGTAGAGATACAGCTGTTACAGTAATGAGCACAAATCAAATGAATGAAATTAAATCCCGAATCTGGTGCCAGTGCATGTAGATGAGAAAATTCTGCAACTATTTGAATTCTTGAAATAATAATCAGTGTGACTATTGTTCCTGGAGACCCTGGGTAGTCTTTAACAGCTCAAAAAAATATACTGAACATTGTTTTATAGGCATGATAAATGTTCCTACTTTTACGAGAATTGCTTATAAACATGATTTTGAACTGATGACATGTTTCAAAAGTTACAGAAAATGACGCATTCCTTCTGCCCAGCAGTACATTTTACACAGCACCATAGTCCCTTATAAGTCAAATATCTTATTGGAACAGTTTTGGTCTCATGGGTTTGACTTACCTGAAGTATGTCACAATGTAGGATAATCTACTGTACATTTCTTTGGCAGATTTGTTCATGCCTTGCCAATATAGCATATAAAACTGGAAATATTTCCTTGTTTGGTGTAACACCAATGTTTTATGGATATTACTACTATACTATTATAGTATACTATTATACTGTATTTTGCTACCTCAATCCAATGTGCAACTTATGTTTGTGGCAAAAGGAAGGGTTACCACTTCAATACTTATTACTGCTACTACATATTAATAGGTCAGAAGAAAAGAAAAGAATATTTTAGAAAAAACATTGGTTGATTTTGCAGTTATTGTTATTAGCAGGGGTACGTGGGACCCCAAACAATGAATATTCAGTGTCTAAAGATGTTGGATACGGTATACATTTTATTACTGGGTGTGGTTATCTTGTACACCACTGGTGCTGGTTCCTCACATGTGTGTATGTATGTAGAAAACCAATGGATTCTCACAATGTTCTACAGATATTAAAGATTTTAGGCTGCCACCTTCCTCCAAGAACAATGTACTGAAGGACCTGAAATTGTCAAAGGTGATTACTGGTGAATTTAAGTCCATTTTAAAGGATTTGGAAAGAGTACTCTTTGTCAGTGTATTTACTTTACTTTAAAATGTTTGTTTTTTTACCTTTGAAAGTTTTAGAAAATCATACCTGTTTACGCATCTTAACTGGATGTTGTCTGTACTCTTTATTTGCATCTTAACTGGATATTTTCCATATTCTTTCATTGCATCTATACTATTTTGTAACGTGAGGCAGTTGTCTTAGTCCACTTATGTTGTTTGTGTTTTATGCTGTAAGAAGGATTTTATGCTGCCCTCTTTTTGATCTCAACAAGACTTTTATCTGGTTAAATATATGACTGTGAAAGTAAACAAATGTCAACGAAACACAAAGGTTAAATGTGTCAGAATTACAGGCATCAAATACAACTTGTCTTGTATGAAAATTATATTATTGACAGGTGGATAATTTTGCTTAAATACTTTATAATCTGCAAACTCAAACATCTTCCACCAGATGTCAGTGTAAACCCACACCTTTTTTAATCCCATCACCGCAACTCTTAATCACACAGGGAAAGCTTGATGAGTACAACCTTGTTCTTCTAGCCACTGAGCAGCTTTACTGCAGCAATTTCATGTCACTGAAAAAGAGGAGTTTTTAACAAGAAAAACTTCCCACTTACAATTTTGTTTCTTTAAATTTGTGGTTACTGCAACTTCATATAAACAAATACTTAAATCCTAATTACCTTGTAGATTATTCATGCCTGTGAATCCTTTTTGTCAGGATGTTGTGATCCTGTCAGATTCAGTATCACTGCTTCCTGACAAGCAGCATGGATGCAGAGTAAATGTGGAAATTGCAGATCGTACGAACTAATCACACATCAGCCAAGGGGGAAGCTTTTTTTTTCTTGTCTGGAGTTTAAATTAAATTTGAAGGTTAACTTTTAGTGCAGCTGTGCAAGTGCAGGCCTACATGCTTTTACAGCCTCACTAATTATGGAAGGGTGAAAGAGAGAAGAAATAAACAGATGCATCAAAATCGATAAACGTTTTATTTCAAAATGGACAATTTACGACTCATCTCAGGGCCTGTGAAAACATAGATTAAAAAAAAAAACAAACTTGTAAAGTTCATTAACAAAGGATTGACCCCCACTGTGCTGTGACATAGACATTTGTGCTCTATCCTCTATCCTATTATCACAGGCCATCAATATTTAATCCAGGTCAAAGGAAAGGTCTGTCTCTCCCTGAGGGTTGCTTCTGCAGCTTAACACCTGACCAGCATTTTCATGCAAGTCACACCAGCAGTCTTTCATTTTGTTTGATGAAAAGTATGTAAAAGCCTGCCAGAGTTCACAGATTTCAAGGATCTGATATGTTTTTCCTCCATGCATTTGATTTATTTATGTAGTTTTAAAGTTTCAGAGCACAGACAACCTGTTTTTGTAGTTACAAGTGTATTGATCATTGGCAAGACAGCAGCTGTTTGTTGTTGATCTCTGGCTTCTTCAATCACTACCCCCCAATCTGATTTCCCAGCTGGTCTGAGGATTCACTCCTCACAAAACTTCACATTACAACCTAGTCTACCATAGCTGTTTATGTCATGTCATGCAAGCCGAGTCCCGGTGATACAGTAAGAAATAAAGACATTCTTACATGCCTTTTACCTAAAATATGCACTTTAAGAAGTGCAATGTGGGATAGATTGTAACTTCAGATGTGGGAAAGTGTGCTATCGGTTCTGTTTTCAGCACTTCACCTATAACATTTATAGCTTTTAGCTGAACTCAGATTCTTAATTCTGAGGTATTGCAGCCTGTAGCCCTCAGATTGCAAAACATCTCAGTTTATATCACACAGCTCACTTGACACACTGAGATACAGAGATATTAGATCTATTTATTTCCAAATACAATGAAATATTACTGGTACTCTGCCTACATAGGAAGAACACATCTGATTTGAAAATCTGAAAATATCTATCTGTTATTAAGAAATCTGCAGAGCACCTATCATGTCATGTAAAATTATTTTTAAGTGTCCAAAAGGCAAATTTTAAACAGAACTTTCACACAGATTATCATTAGGAGTACTCCAGTGATTTAACATTGCACTTTTATAACACTGTCGTTCTTGCACGCAGTGCGTGCGTATATATTTATTATATATATTTTTATTCTGGGCATTCTTCTTCCTTGTCAAAACCTGACGCCTACATTACCCACAATGCTTCTCCACCCACAGTTCAGTCAAAGATTATGTTGTGCTACTAGTGGAAAATGTAGCCTCGATCTGCTAGCCTCTCTGGTGAGATCACTTCATTCTAACTCCAACACCTTGTAGTTTTCAGCTCCAGTTGACATTGACTCAAGTGACATCACTGTAGGCAATTTATCAGCCATTGTGCTGCTCCCCCTGGAGCAACAAAAGGCTTTATACATATGCAGACAGAGTTCCCCTTTAAGTAGCTGATTATCATCTAATTTAGCTATTTGTTCACCAGCTTAATTAAAGCAATTTAACTAATGCTAATCGGTGCGGTTTAAGAAATCAGAAATACTATGTGTGTAGGTGCACAGCTGTGCAGCGAACTAAACACTCCATCCACAAGAGTAAAAGTAAAAAGAGTCTTCCTTTTTTGCAGTCAAAAATTATGTCAGTGTTTTTTAAAATGTACTGTTAATAGTTTTTTATTATTAAAAGGAAGAAAAAATATCTTTGGGGAAATATTAGAAATGCTCCTTTGCATCTCAGCCGACTGGAGGCAGTGTCTGTGTTTGATTGACAGCAGGGAAAAGAGACAATGTTAACAAACTTTCGCTATAGCCTAGAGGCAAAGATGCTTTCTGAACCGTCTCTTCAAGAAGTCTTGGGCAGACAGCGTGTTGTTGTGAGTGGTATTGAAGAGTAATTGAAGTAACCAGAACTAAGTAACATTTGCAGGTACACATGCTGTTTAATGAGCTGCTGCTAATTAGCTATCTCGCTTGCAAACTGATGTTGGCAGTGCACTTTTCCCTGGTGAATGTTTGTTTGGTCGCTCGTTGAACAAGCTAAAGTGCAGGACAAGACGCGTGTTCATGTTTTCAAGTAAGAAGGAGACTTTAGCATGAAGCTAATGTGGGTTGTTGTTCAGAGTCTGTAGCTCTTGTGTTGTGTAGCAGGCTGCTGTCTGGCTCAATCTGACCGTCTGCTCTGCCTATGATAGAGAGGCAAAGTCCCTCCCCTTCCGGTGTCCCCCATGGGACCTTGCCATTGACAAAAAATATGTTTGTCAATGGCGAGAGACAAATCATTTTTTTATCCTGTTTGAAATCTGCCAACTACACAATGTCTGTCAACTTAAACGATAAAGTCAAGAAAGTCACCAACACCAACTTCAACAGTTTTATAACAAATTGCGACTTTTTTGACATGCAAAATTATCTTTTAAATTGACAGACATCATATATGTAATTCATGGCACAATTCAAATGGGATCAAAACAGTTCTTGTCTCTCGCCATTGACTACCGTACATATTTTTTCCGAAATAAGTCCCATGGTGGTCCACCGGAAGGGGAGGGACTTTGCCTAAATCTGTTGAATTAATGCTAAACTAGGGGACCACCATCATGAAACCAAAAAATCTAAAATTAAAATTTGTCCCTTTTGGTTTCACAGGACAAGCGATTTACAGAGCAGATATACCTTGGTATAACCATTACAGCATCAGGGAGTTTCAACATGGCAGTGAATGCACTAAAAGAAAAAGCTTTAAGAGCTCTAAATGCAATTAAGAGAACATTTTATAATTTCCAAATTCCAATTAAAATCTGGCTTAAAATATTTGATAGTGTCATCCAGCCCATTGCGCTGTATGGTAGTGAAGTATGGGGTCCACTCAGTCATCATAGCTATACCCGTTGGGACAAACATCCAGCAGAATCTTTACATGCAGAATTCTGCAGATACATTTTACACATACACAGAAAAACACCAACAAATGCGTGTAGAGCCGAACTGGATAGATACCCACTGATAATTAACATTCAAAAGAGAGTGCTCCAATTTTTGTTTGTATGTGTAGGCATGCGTAATAAAAGGAATTGTGTCTGAATTACTGGCCTATAAACTTGTGTGGCAATGGAGGGCAGTAAAACACAAGGAATCTGCGCTCAGGCAAAGCCGCTTTCTTTTCTGTGTGTGTCAGGTTTGTGTCATGCATATGTGTGTGTGTCCATATATATTTTTTATTTGATATAAATTTTCTAAACATGACAGAGAATTCAATGTCTGAACTCTCTGTTCCTTTGTTCTACCTTGATAAAGTTTGAGCACACATTGATACTGCAATCAGCGGTTGTCCATCTCTTCCAGTTTTTAATATAAAAGCTGTAAGCTGTCTGGCCTGCACAAATAGTGGCATTTTATTTGAAACCAAACAACTTCATTGTTTGGCAAATTGGGAATTTACAGTTGTGCTTATGAGCTTATTGTCCTCCTGCTATTAGAGGCCTTTTAAGTTCACGTGTTAGGTTGCATTTAAGGTTTGTTTAGTTTCACGCAGCTCAGTGACAAGAAAATCAGAGCTTGTAAACTATATGTCACATGGATTCCCACATGGAAAGACATGTTCCCAAGTTTTGGGAACATGTCTTTCCATGTGTGTATAGTGTGTAGTTTTACTGTATTCTTTGTGCCATTGACAGAATCAGAGATTGTTAAGTGAATGTGTGACTGTGCTTGTATGAAAAACGTTGAGTGCACGTTGAGTGAACGCCAGACAATGACATGAACACAGGTTGCTGACTATTGTCATGAATCTGTTTTGCACAGGTAAGAGTGCTGTAAAGGGACTGTTATGGTGACAAAATATAGTATAAACATTTGTTTGGGATGAATATACTACTGTGGATTTGAGTTTACATGCAAGGCTAGAATGTGTATGTGCTGGAAGCAAAAAAATTAAGCCAACGTGGAAGTGCCAAAACTGCAGTTCCTTGAATGGCCACTTGAAGCTGGCTCCTAAAGCGAGTCAGTCCCCATTAACCCCCATGTTAAGATGGCCAACTTTACAGAAATATACATGTTTACAATCTGGTACAAAAAATGGTTTTGGTCTCTATATCTAATTTCCCTTTTCATGACAACTGTACTGCATAATTTAGGATATGGCCGCTTTGAGTGACAGGTGGGTGCCCTATCAGGTGGCTTGCTGCTAGGTGGTTCAGCAACCAGGCTTTATTCGGCCCGCCTCAGCTCCACCTCTCAGCTGGAGTCAGGGACTGCCAAGATTGCGATGGCCGGACCTACCAGAACCACCGACTTTGAGCTTCACAACGGCTCTTCAGAAACCTATGGGCGACATCACAACACTACATCGATTTTTTAATACAGTCTATGGCTGGCAGCAATAGCGATTAGCATTAGCGGTTTGCAAACTAATATAAGAGTTAGTATACTTTACTTTTAGTTAGTAAAAGATATACGCATAAGAGATTAGCATAAGATATTAACGCTAGCAATTAGTAAAGTCTGGTAAATGTAAAATGAAGGGCCCCATTCAGGACGGTCTCATTAACTGCATAGGAGACAGTCCGGGAAGTTCCCATGGAAAAGCTCTGGGAAGCAGAAGAGGTGGGGAAGTTAACCAGACGTACCTTTGGAAAACCAACCCGTTCTCTTGCAAAACTGAAAAATACTGTTTGAAAACATTACCAATAAATAGTATAAGCATAGTAATAGTAATAGAATAAATCTCACCTTTGTGTCACTTGTCTAAGTTTGTTTTCGAGAGTGGAATGAGCTTATTGTTGCCCCTTGTGGCTGTTTGGGGAAAAACATCCACTACAAATGCAGTTCTCACCAACTGTCAAGTACCAGTAGGCCTCAGGGCAGTAATGAGCCCATTACAGTTTGGCGCACCACAATGAGGCGAAGACGACGCACTCGAAAACGTACTTGGACAAGCGACACAAAGGTGAAATTTATGCTTTATCGGAAGTGTTTTCAAACAGGCTTTTTGGGTTTTGCAAGTGAAAACACTTTAAGGATGACGCCTAACTGGTTGGTTTGGCAAATGTTCGTCTGATGACACCAAGTCCAGCAGTTCATGTGGTGCTCTGTGACCTATTGTTTTGTGTATTTGAGACTGAAAAAGTGAAGAATATTGCTAGTAGACTGGCAGTAAGCTAAACCTAAGCCTAAGCCTAAGCCTGTAGAGAATAAGCTAGTCAGATAGACCTCTTTTGTGTTTGTAAACCGCAATGACATGTTTTGTGGGTAGAGCCGAACTGGTGGCAGAAAGTGACAGTTCTGTAGTAGCAGTGTCAAGTGTCAGTGCTGAAATCAGAAATATCAGGAATATGGATTATCCGGCTGCCTTATCCAATTATTTTAATGGTTTGCCAGCAGAATACTGGTTGTCTTACACTAATAAGCTAACCCTTAGCAACAGAGTGAGATTTCCTGACCCGCACTCACTGTCAGGTCAATGGGTGAGGGATCCAACTAAATGGCCAAAGTTCCAGTGGCCAGACATCTTTGTATACTGTACCTTGTGGAAAAACCCAACGTCTATATGAAAGAAAAACTCAAGGCATGCAAATCTCTTGATGCATACAATTTTGTACTTTGCGGTCATGTCTAGGACATTGAATACCGAGATTTGTCGAATGATTTTTATGTATTACCGACATGCTGCCTGCCAGCGGCAAGGGCATGAAACGCAGCTATACACAAATATAATATTACTGTATGCCCTGTTCATTAAATTACTGAATAAATACTGAATGATGTTATAGCTAAACTGTCTATGAGCAGTTTGGTTTGTTTACATGCTACTTCTGCTAACATGCTAATGTAGCTAACTTTGGTCAATGGTGTTTTCCATTATGAAATAGCCTACTGAAAATGCCAGCTTTGTGGTTGCTGCTGTTTCTAATTTATCGTTATTAACTACATAATTGATTTTGCCTTTGTGTGTGATAAACAGTGGTGAAAACCTTGCCTGATATGTAATGACCAATGCAGAGACAATAATTCTGGTTGATTTCGTCACTCCAGTCTGTCCGTGGCTTGCAACCATAAACGTCTGCGTTTAGCTTCAAATGGCATATTCGACTACGGTATTCTATAAAAATGAAGGTCATCTTTTTTTGCATTCCTATTCTGACATCCAATGGCACAACAAACAAATTATTAATTCTCACAGGCTGCACATCTCAAGACAAGCTGTTGAAATTTTTATCAGACAATTGGTACCACCTAATGTTTAGTCAGAAGGTAAAAGATCAAACTGTCTTCTTCAAGAAGTGTGATAGTGAAACTTAGTTACTAAAGCCAAGTCACCACAAATAATCCTTCCAGTAACAGTGAGGAAGCTGGTAGATTGGCACTCTTTCCTTGTGAGATCGCAACACTTGTAATCAGGACATTTAAAATAAGCAGAATATGCTCAGTGGGC
Organism: Siniperca chuatsi; assembly: GCF_020085105.1. Taxonomy (NCBI): domain Eukaryota; kingdom Metazoa; phylum Chordata; class Actinopteri; order Centrarchiformes; family Sinipercidae; genus Siniperca; species Siniperca chuatsi. The sequence goes on from NC_058060.1 coordinate 21,222,842, forward strand.
AATATGAATAATGAATTTACAAGGAATACATGACTGACACAAAGCAGAAACTTTAGCAGTAAGGATAGGAAATAAAACTTGGATAAGAGGTAGTTGGAGCTGAACACTTCCAGAGTTGTATCCGTTATCTCTAATCTGTACTTCTTAATGAGCTGAATCTAAACGGAGCGTAACTAGATGTCATGCAGCACTGTGGTCACAATCTGTTTCTGCAATCAAACCACTTAGACTGCTGTAAATGGTCAAGATAGTGATTATAAGTAAAAATAAACCACGTTTTTTTTTTTTTTTTATAAACCACTGCCATTTTAATGGGCGTTAGCCCACTTCTATTCTCAGCTGGAGAAACTGAGATTTTTTTATTTGTTGACCTAAACTTTAAGCAGCAGCACCAAAGACAAATTACAGCCTATGATGAAGAAAACACTTAATTTTAAATTCTAAGAACCTAAGCACCTCAAAGTAGCAGAATCCTGAAATAATGGAATTGACATTAGAAGCATCTGAGCGTGATCACCCCCCATCAAAGATTTTTCTCTTTGAGAACAGATGCACATGCTGTAGATCCTGTCAGTTGATTCTCCCACATACAATCAGTGGTTCATACATGATACATGTTCGAATTATCATAGCAAAGCACGGCATAGACAGTTTGTATACAAAAAATGTAATTTCTTTCTACAGAACTGATTCAAGGAAGGAATGCACAGACAGGTCAGGTATAAAACAAGAATAACTATTTTCTGAATGAGAGGTCGGCCCCACCTCTCTGAAACTGGTTGGATATTGGAGATCCTCGTCATCTTGCATGTCAGACTGAACTCAAATGTCTTTTGCCCTTCATAGATATGTATGGTGAGTGAAATCCAGTCAGGCCGCACAATTACTCTCCAATCTTACATTGTTGCCTTACAGCTTTATAGCGAAGACCAAAATTTGTTTCCCATTCATGTGAAACGGGGCGAGACACATTCGCTTCCGGTCACGAAATAACCCGTCTCCTTCATTTTGCACAGTGTTCAATCTGAACTTTGACACAGAAAATTGCTAGGCTCTCCACTGACAGCCAGTTTCAAAGAGGAGGTGACTGACCTCTCATTCAGGAAATAGTGTTTACAACTCTGCCCACGCAATTTCCTGTTCTATTCCTGCTTTTGGCCTCAGCATGCGGGTAAATTTTCAGTCTGACTGTACCATCAGACTCTGTTCCTCCCCTTGGCTCTTTATTCTTTCCAGACCCTGCTGTTCCTCATCTGTCCATCAGTTGTCCCTCTTGAGTTTCCTGCTTGTGCCAGTCACCTGACCCTGCTCCCTCCTGGACACCTGTTCCTCATTAGCTCATGATGATAGCTCAGATGCGCTATGTTGAGGACTTGCCACAGTGCTTCCTGTGTTGCACCCGCTTTCTTGCCTTTGCCATATCGGATTTGTTTGCCCTGTGACTGCTTTCTGCATGCTGACTGTATACCGACTAATTTCCGGTAAAATACATTTAATTCAACCTTTTCAATGTTTCCAAAGTGGAAAAACTGATACCCTTTCAGGGCGCGTGAGTGACGTTTGTGTTACAGTGTGTTTTATTTAGCCATTTTTCCAAGTTGAACATCAAAACACAACTTGAATTCCTATATAGCTTATAAATAGGACACATTAGTTTTGATTGTACAATCATTTCATTACTTAAAACTGTTTATTTATTTTAATTTTTTTCCCCCCATTTTACTAAATGTATCTACCAAGAAGTCTAATTTTAAATCAAACTCTATTTAATAGTTCACTTAGACAAGGAAAAGTCAAAACAGCTTTTTCTTTTAATGATACTCCCATTTTAACACAGTGGGGATGTGCTTTGCCAGCACACTACAGTCTGAATGCTGTTATGTAAATTGTTATTTGGCTGAGAAGCTAGAGAGAAAGTGGTTAAACTTGATCAATTTAAATGTCCAGTAGTTGTAACTTTCCTAAAATTCTGGAACAGTAAATGTGATATTGATTAGGCCTTGAATTAAATGTTAATGAAACATAAAGCAGGTGAGGAAAATAATTGGTAGACCGTCTCACACTGTATGTCATGCATAAAAGCACAAGGTTGTCCTTACATGTAATATCAAACATGCTTTTTTCTGCATCCTCTTTCTCTTGTTAATGCATACATCAGATGAATTGTATGATCGGCTATGTCTATCACCTGTCTTAGTACATTTACTCAAGTTGTATTTAAATACAAATTACTTAGTATTATCTCTTCATGCCACTTTATACTTCTACTGCACTACATTTGAGAGAGAAATATTTATATTTATTTGACAGCTAGTTACTAGTAACTTTACAAATTAAGATTTTACATACTAAACAAAGAGCTCATAAAATGATGCTTTGTTATACATTAAACTACCCAACAGTATATACAATTAGAGCTGAAATGATTTGTGGGTTGATCAATTAGTCGATTAACAGAAAATTAATTGGCAACTATTTTAATAGTCATTTTTCATGCAAAATGCCAACATTTCATGGTTTCAGCTTTCAGTTCATTTTTCCTTTTGTAATCTTATTTATAATTTTATTAAGCAAGCAGTGTGATGGTGTCGGGTCAAGGTGTCACTTTGGACTCTGTAATTGTGACGGCATTTCTCATTATTTTCTGAAGTTTTACGAACCAAACAATCATCCGAGAAACTAATCAGCAGATTAACCCATAATGAAAATAATCACTAGTTGCAGTCCTATATAAAATAGTTAATGGTACTTTGTGATGTTTTCAGAAAATCCTTGTTATTTATGACACAGATGGCTGTTAAGTGAACTGGAAGTCAGCATCCGGTTACTCATACTTGTACCATGTTGCTGTCGCAGGGAGGCTTGTGTTCTGCAGCATCAGTAATGTAATTGTGTTGTTTGTGAACAAACAACACAACAGGAAACACCAGTATTTGCAAAGGAAACCTGTCTGTGATTGTGGATGGTGTAAGAGAGGAGCAGGAGCAGCATTCTGATGAACTCCCTTGGTAGGGAGACTAGGATCTCTGGCGAAATGTGGACTAGGGTACTCTAGGAAACAGCCCTGAAGATTCATCAAATTTTGAATAATTTTTCAAGTAATTTTTGTCACGTATCACAGCTTATAAATAGTTTTTGTAGCAGCTTTCTATTCTTGTTCAACAATTTTCCACCCACTCTTCCTCACTTCAAGTTTGTCTTGCACACACAGCATGTTTAAGATCTACCCACATATTTTCAGTGATGGTCAGGGGACTGTGAGGGCCGTTAAACATTCAGTTTAAGAAGAAAGGATCATGTTTAATGTGTGTTTGCTGCAGGGGTTGTATTTATCTCTTCTAATTTTAGATATTTTATTGTCCCCATGGGGAAATTTGACTTGGACTCTACAAAGCTATACCTGTTAACATGTATGGGCACACAACACCAACAAATGAAGGACATTGAAGAGTACACAAAAATATGGTACAAATACAAAAATACACTGTGAGGCATCAATCAGTTTGTGGTTTTGTACTGCAGTACAGCCTCCATAACCTCTGCTTATTTTAGGCTACTGTTTTAAATTCTAACTGATACAGGCACAAAGGAGTTCTTAAACCGATTTCAATTTACACCTCCGAGCTCTGTATCGTCTGCCTGATGGTAACAGCTCAGAATTAACAGTATGTAATTTGCCCAGAAGTTCCCAAAGCTAAATACTCTGAAATAATATAAATGAGTGTTTTCAAGATATTCCTTTCTTGTGCTAACAAACATTTTAAATGGCTTTTTGTATTGTATCAGTATTATATATTATTCTATTAGAATTAATATTGGCCAGCAGATTTTTATTTTATTTTTTCAATTCAACTCCTTTCATGGCATGTTTTGCATCCTTCAGCCCTTTCTCACTTTTGATAACATCATCTACTCCTTCATACAAATGTATGCCAACAATGCAGATTAATTTCCATTAATTCCAGAAAAGAAGTTCAGCTTCAGTTTTTCGTTCGCAGCCAGCAAGGCAGTTTAGCATCAGCTTTTCCAGAAGCCAGCATTCACACCAGTTTCTTCAGAAATTGCTTTCTCTAGTTGTTGGTGGTGGTTATTATTCTGCCACTTTGTTTGGCACTTAACTAGTTCCACATTTTCCAGCGTAGAAACCTCATACTGCTTCATAATCTATCTATGCACTCTGAAGTCAATCAACCAAAATGCGAAAAGTTGACCCCATGACACACTTTGAATAACAACCCCCTCATCTGCATAATTAAGCAGAAAAGCATAAAGAAATGTAAAAAGAAAATACATAAGTTTGGGGAAATACATGGGGTGAAAATGCAAAGGGAAAATGATACATAAATACATTTAGAAATTAATTAATAAATGGAAAATTAAATAGGAAAGTAAATAGAATTAATACAAAGCAAAATAAATACAGAAGCAAATTAAAACAAAAATATCAATGTGTCACATTTTATAAATTAATTAATGCCTACATATAGTTTGAATATTTTTTGTGCATTTAATGGCTTATTTATGTTTGATTGTGGCAGTTTTGGTCCTCCATACTGAATACTTCCTCCATCACTGACAAATACTCATGCTTGTGATAGTAAATCTGTCAGTGGTCCTTTGTCCAGTATATTTACATTCTCACAAAGAGCGCCTCCTTTTGACATCTCAGCACTGCTATGAAGGCTTATGAATATTAGACCTGCTCCTTCGGACACCCGATATGCTCTCTTGGGAAAATAGAAGGTCGTGCGTACGAGAGACAACATAGAAATAGAATACTATACATTGTGAGTAAAGTGTTTTGAAATGTATCAAAAATTTGTTTTCCAAGTAGCAAATGTCTCAAGGTGACTCCAGACTTCAGTGATAACACATAATGAGCTTAAGTTTCACGCCAGCAGTAAATCTAGGAGAGTGTATGGGTAATTTATTTCCATATTTCATATTAGCGAGGAAACATATTGTATCTGGGGGCATGGAAAAATTAACCCATTTATATAATCAAATAATTACCATTTCCGAAATCTCAGAGTCCATTTTGAAAGTGATTGAAAAGCAAATCAACTTAACATTTCAATGCAACAATACTTTCCAGTGTCCAATAATTAAGTCTGAGTGTTGAACAATGTGTGAAGCTAAAAAAAAAAACCCCACAGAACTCTGCATTGTCCAATGTTTTGGAAAAACAAGACATGTACCTCTTATTTGAAAACTGAAAATGGACATGGTTGCTCATTTGGATACTTTTTTTTCTATATATGCATCAAAGAAGAAGCGTATGTTTCGAAAAGGGAAAATCAATATACAAACTTGAAAGCATACACATGGGTGAACCAGTGTCTTGGAAGACCAGCTGTATTGACTTTGCAATAAAGAACTACAGACAGCTTTGCAGCTCTGTGTTGACTTCTAAGCCAACCTTGAGACCAAGTTCAGCTCAAATAAATAAATAAGAAGCTGCTTAAATCTCCTATAGGAAACACTCGCATTATCTGTCCCTTGAAAGCCTTACCTTCAGGCGAGGCTTTATAAATGGACTCTGTCCCCTCTTTTGCGCTTTGCTTTTGGGATAAAAATAGCCCATCAATTTGACATGCTTACCATGTCAGTTAGTAGCCGACGTCTTACTTTTTAATGCGAGAGAGAAGAGAAACAGACAGACAGAGACAGACAGTCGGGAGAGGAGAGGGGGGAGTTAATGTGGAAGTTTTCTTTGAAACTGGTTTTCTTGAGTAAGGCTAAAGCTGCATCTCCTTATGTGAGCTTGACTTACTCTGACACTGGTTTAAAAAAATGTTGGCCTCTTAGGACTTTACTTCTGAACTGACTGTACCTTTTTGTAAAGACACTAAAATATTCTTACAGTTTTGAGTTGCAAAGATTCTTATACTCACTGTTTTCCAAAGAAGATAGCATAATGTGACAGACAAAACTCCTGTTCTCGGGATGATGCAAGTGTTTCATTCTCCCGCCTCTGTGATCCACTTGGTTGCCCCTGACAACCACGAGGGCCGTCATGAAAATCACTCAGGGACACATTGATTTATTCTGTTCAATCAGCCATATCTGTGCCAGAAATAATAAGGAGCTGTGTCTTTATGGGGTTTATAACATTTCTAATTAAGAAGAGAATCAATACGTTAATAGTCGGATTCGTAATTATAACTAATGGCATTTTCAGAACACAGAAAAGGGCACCGTTGCAGGGGAGTGTCACTTCGATAAAATCCACACCTGACAGTCTGTGAGAAACTTTAAATCAATGTTGAATACAGTAATGAATATATAATTAGCTGGTGCTCTATTGATTAATACCAATTTCTCCATAGCCGCAAGCTGATTAAAACATTTAATTTCATTAAAGGTGCAATGTGTACGAATTGAGACTACTCTCCACCTGTCGAATTCATACAAAAAAAAAATAGATGGCAGCATATCTCATTTCAGGTCATTACTGCTGCTATATGCCATTAGCTAGTTAGCTCAGTTAGTTTTGTAGCTAAATTAGTTGTTCTTGCACAGGAGCTTTGGATCGCAAGGAGGAGGAGGTTTTCAGGGTGGGGGGGACACAGCGCGGAATGCTGGCGGGCGCCAGAATGAGCACCAGAACTGGAGCCGGGTAAGCGGGCAACAGTACCGGGCTCAGCAGCCTTACAGTAAACACGGCTGGACCAGGACAGATGGAGGCCAGTTTGATGACAGGGAATACTGAGACCAGAATTGGTGATTGTTGGAACAATAGAAAGACTAACCAAGATGGTTTTGGTGAGTTTTTTGTTTCTGTTGAGTTTGAATTAAGTGTGTTTTATGATGAGTTAACAAGGCAATTAAGCTGGTCTTAGTTCAGTAAAAGAGAAACTTGAATTCATAAGGTGTACGTCTGTATTTTAATAATCTGTTTAATAAAGAAAATAGGTGTAAGAATATTAACTTTTAGTTTATTCAAACAGAGCTTGTGTAACAGCAAACTTGTCGCTGGCACACATCTCCCATCTGGAACTGGGGGGGCTGAGCTATACTATGGGACTATTGCCTCTTGAGGTACTAAGTCGTATTATGAGACAGGACGTGTCGGGGCTAGCTGGGGCTAACTTCAGTAGATATCTCTACAACACAATACATAGTAATGTCAAAACCGTTATTTCTTTACAATCTGTTGATAATGTTAATTTTTGAATGTTTTTTTTAAACTCTTAAATCTCAAATTCTTACACATTGCACCTTTACATTTTGTGGTACATTACTGTAGTTTCGTAGGTGTTGAACTGAAGCTGTCATTATATGGGATATACAGCAATAGGCAGTCATGCTCTTTCGTTCCCCAGAGCAGCTCTTGCAAAATTAGCAGGATGGTGTGATAACACAGAGCCAGTGATGTGCAGACATGTCACAGCTCTGCCTGTAGACAACATCTCAACATCACCATCTCAAGTAGATGTGCAAATTTACTCTGCATTACAAAGGGGTGGTTCTAATGATTAATCTCTATGCAGATGACAGTATGGTTTATGTTTCTTTTTAAAAGAAGACATTATTAAGTGGCCTTAATACCTTAACAAAAGTTGTCCTGCACCAGGCAATGTTTGATATTTTTTCCATGCTCTTATGATTTAAGGAAGTTTGACATTTTAGGAAATATGCTTCAATACCACTCATGTTTGTCTGGTCAATATGAAGCCACAGCAGCTGGTAGCTTAGCTTAGTATTGAGACTATAGAAACAGCTAGCCTGGCTCTGTCCAAAAGAGAAAAAAATCCACCTACCAGCACCTCTGAAGCTCCCTAATTAACACGTTATACCTCCTTTTTTAATCCATGCAAAACTGAAGTGGAAAAACAACAAAAAACAGGTGGTAATTTGATGGGGTTTGTGTCCTGGCCAAGAAACAGACCCGAACATAACCCTCTTGTGAAAACCACAAACTGTAATTTATAAACATTTTTGGTATGGATTAAACAAACAAGCTTCATATTTAACGTGACTGTCCTCCCAAGAAAAACAAGAACATCAGTCATTTTAGGAAATGACAAAAAACACATGACAAAGTGACAAAGCCTTCTAGCTTCTTCAAAGCCTCTTCTTCTGTAATAATTATGACTCTTGCCAGCGAGAAGCAAAGGAGCAAACAGTGACTTTATAGAGCGGCCAAGTCCACAGAGGGAGGAAGTCGGAGTAAGGTTGGGCTGATGCACAATACCATGGACCACTGAGCCCTCTACCATCGTAACATTGTGATTTAAAAGCAACCCTAACCTTTACCAAGTCGGCTAGTTATTTTAACACAAACCATGATCTTTCCCTAAACCTAACCAAACCTTAACCATAGCGGTGTCACATCACATAACACCGGTTTTATTTTGAAATCGGTGATGTCCTGTCTATAGAGGCGTCAGATCAGAAAACGCTTACATGGGCCGTTGTTGTTTAATTTGGATGACTTTTTATATTTAATGGACAGATGAGTGGTATCGATCTTCTCATCTTACTCTTGGCAAGAATGCAAATAAGCATATTTCCCAAAATGTCAAACTATTCCTTAAAATTCACAATAGATTTTAAATTTCAAATCAAAATGATAATTAATGTGTTCGCATTTGTTACTTTTTTAACTCTCTGAAACTTCCGGTGTTCTGCTTTTTTTTCTGATCCCCTGTTACTCACCACATGCACCTTTGCGAGTATCAGGTACATCCTTTGTGCTCTATATACAAAGGGGTCTCGTGCTCCAGAGGTAGGGTGGGCCCCTCAGGCCCCTGACTTAAAACCCTGAGGGGCCTTATTAAAGCTAAGACTTGGGCTTTCCTTCTGTGTTAGAAGTGAAAATGTCTTTTTCTAGCCAAGAAAAGGAGAGTAAGTGAGAGTCAAACAGACAGAGAGAGTGGACTGTTACCACGGTGAGACTATCCATTAATGTCTGTTCGTGTTTCAGGTTGTCTTTACAAGATCACCAAGGTCAGCAGATTGCAGAGTTCAACACTGGCCCTTCCTTTACTCCTCCCTCTCACTCTGTCTTGCAAGCTTTTACTTTCAGGCTGTCATGCTTGTTATGCAATCAGCTCAGATTTGATTTCCCAGGGCCAGAAATACTGTAGATAAGAGATGGTAAGATAGGGACATACTGTATGTGCTTTGCGATAAGTGGCTCATCAGTTACACAACATGAAACATATCACAACTCCTGATCTGATATAAAAAGAGTGCTGTAGAGATGATCTGGATGTGTGTAATGGTTTTCCTAGGACAGTAAATTAGGTCAAAGAGCTGTTCATTAAGAGGAAGTAATTATCTCATCACTGGTTGATTGATAATGGCACATTGTATTTGTTATTTTGCTGTCATAGGGTTCATTAGCAACTCATTATCTGTCTTTGGGTATGTCCTCAAATACTAAAAACAACTATTAGTGTGACATCTGCGAGAGAGAGAGTGGAAAACAAAAACTGGGAAATCGAAATGATGATTTTGATAAAAACATCTCAAGTGTGGCAGGTAATTCAACCCTGTTTTCTGCGATGTATATTTCTCCTCTCTCCATTTGTAGGTGAGCAAGGGCTGTACCGTGTTCAAGGACCTGGGAATTAGATTAGCAGTGGCCAAGACCATTCAACAAACCATATGCTGGACTGCCATTGCAAGAGAGCACTGTTTTGGCATAAGCCGCCTTTCTTTGGTTGTCAAGGTAATGATATCCTGACAGGTAGAAACTATCTTTCTGCTATCCTCTAAAGTAACCTCAACACATTCATTGTCTGATGGTTGTGTTGAAATTCCAGATGCCCATGCGACAAAGTTAATAAGTTGGTGAGGTATTAAATCTAGGGCATTCTCCAGTGTAAGGTCAGTTGCTGTTGGAGGCCATGGGAGCTTTGGTGATGTTTTTGCTGTCTTATAGATTATGTCCTTAAGTGTGAGAGCTGCATCACATAATAACCAAGAACCATCTGCTGTGATGGTGGCATTATCAAGCTGTCCTTGACTTGTCACTGGTGTTTCTCCTTCACTGTCTTCAGATGAGGAGGAAGAGGAGGAGGTGGCAACTTCATGAATGTTCTCCTCAGCTGTCAGATTGTCAACATACACAAAGTATGTTGTAGATGCTTTGAAATATTAGGAAAGGATGTGACTTTTGAAGTCTTGCCTTTAGTGAGTGAGCCTTGTATGTTGCAATGTTAACTCCCTACCTTTCTTGTACAATGTCTTTAAAAAACATATTCAGCTTCGACAGTCGAAGTACCTCCTGTTTTTTTTAAAGCTTCTCTTCAATTACTGTTTCACAGAAATACTTGTATCATTTGGATGTGTAGAAGTCAGTGGTGTGTGACCTTGGAGCCTGTGTCTTTGCCGAAGTTTCCTCACCATCCTCTGTCTCTGTTTCTACCTCTAGCACTAAAAACAAGCAGAAGACAACCACAGATTTAGTCTTCAACTTTTTTTGAGGCTGTGAACCCCTCTCTCTTTTTCACTCCCCTATATCCTCACTAATGAAGGAATCAGGTTAGTGACACTACAGTTAGTGTATGTCAAGACCCTTACCCATCCTCTATAGCTTTAAGTTTGGAGATGTAGTGCTTCCTCTATATATATATGGTCCCTGAAACTATCGATGGCATCATGGAGAGGTGCTGTGTCAAATGAGTTGTCACAGAGGACAATGTGCACCACAGAAGCAGAAGTTATACTATCACCATTATTCCTACTTATTTTTTCTGTTATTGTATGTGCACGTACGTTGTTTGGTGTGCACGTTTGTGTTTATGTGCTGTGCTTGTACTTTTCAGTCAAGCAGCCATTAGCTGCCAGCTAACAACACAGTTGTGCTGCAAGGGCAAAAAGTATGCGATACGAGCACCTTGTTTCTTTATGTCTGAGTTACTTTCTTTTGTCATGGGCAAATTTTATTTCTGTCCACCATTCTCGATCAGCACTATGGAGCAAACTTGTGGCCCTAGTAGATTTTTGGAAAAGTTGTGAAATGTCACTGTGTGTGTGTGTGTGTGTGCGCACATGTGTATTCTCCTGCTATTTTGTCCTTTGCCAATCACATGCCTGATATGTACCTCTTCTGTTTGGCTTTGAGCAGTTCCACTTTAGAATTTGGAGATGAAGTGCCTCGGTCAAGGAAAACACTAGAAGTTGTTGTGTGATGACTGTTTCTCATTTACATCATTTACATCTTCCTGGTGTTCATGTGTCTGTTTTAAGACACAGCTAAAGACCCATCTATTTGTGTTTTTGTGCTTGAGTCATGTACACTATTGCACAATGCAAACAATGCAAGAATATTTCCACAAACAGTGACTTCATGCAGGACACCTTCAGTGGGGCAGATATGGTAAATGCTTCATTTCAAACTAGTTCCTGTTCAGTTCCCTGCTCTGCAAAGTACATATTCACCTTCTATTTTCACACATTTTATTTGTAGCCTTAAATCCCTTTTGTGATTTGTCAAACATCATGCCCTATTGCAAAGAAAGGAGAAACCGTAAAGGCCTGCCATTGATTAGACTACAAACAGTCGTTGTCTGTGCTATCTCTGTCGCATGTTCAATAACAATGGAGCGTTTCAAATATGATCCCAAGGTCATCCCAATGGCTCTATGTGAAGTTCAAAGTCTGGCTCATGTTACTTTGATTTGGTGTGAGGTTACAACCTGAGATCTATATGACCTACATTGGCTCTCATTCCTATTCTGATCAGTGCTATCTGAAATATTTAAAAGCATGTTCAAAGGCTCTGTCCATCTTTTTTTCTCTGAATCCTCCACCAAAGGTGTCCTTTCAGTGGAGGGCATACATACATATGCTAGCCATTTCCTCAATCAAACACTTTACGTTGAGTATAGACAAGTGCAAGTGGTTAATATTTTAAATATAAAATTTTTAATATAACATCAATACTGAATGGAAATCACTGGTCAGAATTTAAACTATGGTAGTTTTATGTTTGATCCATTCTGATGCTTTTCCATCCCAACACCCGACTTTTCATGCTTTTCATGTGGTTCCTCGTGTTGGCATTTTTCCATGGGACCAAGAGTTTAACCTGTCAACATCCACCCACCTTTTGGGGATAATGCACTATTTTTAGCCATGTTGGCATATGGCTCTAGGGATGGAAATGTTGGTCAGTCGGTCGGTTCACCACTTTGGTCCAGACTGAAATATCTATAAGATGGATTGCACAGACATTCATGATCCCCAAAGGATGAATGCTACTGACTTATTGATGTATGCCATAAAATTTGGCATAGATGTTCAAGGTTCCCAGACATTGTATCTAAGTGACTTTTCCTCTAGTGCCATCATGAGGTTACCATTTTTGTTTTTTATTGAAATATCTTGACAACTATTGGATGGATTGCCATAAAAGTTGGTACAGGCATTCATGGTTCCCAGAGGATGATTTGTAAAAAGTTTTATCCCTGACCTTTCAGCTTTTGGCATCTTCAGCTCAACATTTCTCTTTATCCAATATATATTGGATAAAGATATATATAGATATATAGATATAGATATATAGATATATAGATATATAGATATATATATATATATATATATATATATATAGATATATATAGATATATAGATATGATATATATATATATCCTATAGATATATAGATATAGTATATAGATATATATATTATTATATTTTTATATATATATATATATATATATATATATATATATATATATATATATATATATATAGATATATAGATATATAGATATATATATAGATATATAGATATAGATATATATAGATATAGATATATAGATATATATATATATAGATAGCATGCTATCATTGTGAGCATGTTAGCATGCTGACATTAGCATTTAGCTCAAGTATGCTGTGCTTAAGCCACTAGCATGGCTATAGACTCTTGTTTATTATCAAACCCTTGGGATTTAAAGGATTTATTTCACTGTTGGACTACCAGACTGATTTGAAGGTATGGAGACACCACATTGCTGCTGTGCATTGTACCTGGATTGCTTTCATGACAGAGCATTATTTTTGAAAATTACCACAATGACAAAAAAGTCTTATCTAGTCTCGCATAGCCAGACTCTACAAAAGACTCTAAACCTACTTTGACTGTGTTTAACATTCAACATGTAGATAGCGGAAGGGGAGGAGAATTTTGACTAAAACAGTAGACTAATGACAGACTTAAACCCACAGCCTACTTCCTGTGAGTCAGACTAAGTCTTATCTAACAGTACATCCAGTATATTACATATTTCAGGGTCCCCACTGATCCTTAAAAAGTCTTAAATGTCTTAAATTTTGTTTGTGATATTCAAGGTCTTAAAATATCTGGAATTGTAGGAGGGGAGGCATTAAATTTGATCTGAGGCAGAATGAATGAGCATTTCTATACTTCTTCAGTTTTTATGTTTTATTTTACCGGTATTTTATATCTCACAACAATGACCATTTCCACAATGTTGTTAAATAGATAGCGTACACACCACTTGGTAGGTTGTGGTAGTATGCCTTGTGTACAAGCTGTGATCCATATTTTATCCTAGAACAACAACAGTGTGGCTCAGCCAGGGGTAAATGCAAATTCAATAAGAAGTTCCAGAGATTTGTACGAAGCGTGATGTGAATTTTGGCGCAAAACATTCAAACGTTGGGCAATGGTAAGCACGGATTCTCACATGAAATCTTAAAAACACAAACGCTATGCTAGCACTCAAAAAGTACTATGCCCATCAAGTTGTACACTGCTATGTTTGGCTATACGTACTAGAGATGATTTGTCTACTGCAAATATGTCCACTCTGCAGTGGGGAAATGTAAATAAGTACATTTAGGCTACTCAAGCATTATACAAATTCTCCTTCACTAGTCTTTTCTTTTCATGCCGCTTTCTACTTCTACTCCACTAACATTACATCTCAGTGTCAAATATTGTACTTTTTACTCCACTACATTTGTCTGACAGCTTTAGTTACTACTTTTTTTAGTTACCTCCCCCCTGAATTAGCTGGAGCTAGCTCGTCACAAAGCTGAAAATAGGGCTGTTTTTCTGAGCTCATGAAAAGTTGACTTTTTAGAGATATGTGGTTCTCACAGGACAGTGGTGCTACAAACACATAGTGAACTTATAGAATATGATGCATTGCTGTAGATTAAACTCCCCAACAGTATATAAAGTAGTTAAAATTAGCTCAGCAGTAAAATGCAACATATGCAATAATGCAGCAGTAATATTAATCCAGAAACATAATTTATAATAGTAAAACACTGACAGGGAACATTTTACTGCAGAATGAGTACATTTAGCTGATAATACTTAAGGTTTTGTAGACTTTTACTTGTAGTTGAGTATTTTCACAATGTGGTATTAGTACTTTTTTACTTAAAGGATCTGAATACTTCTTCCACCACTGCTGCTCTGGCAAAGCCTTCAGGCCCCGCTACCATTCAGCAAACTACTGCCATACAGTTTTATTTTTGTTAATGAGAAGGTAGTTATGTTAGCTAATGTGCACTGAATAGTTCAGTTATTCAAATTCAATAAAACTCAATAACGGTGTATACTGTAGTGTAGTTTGTCGATTCCTTTTGCTGCGTTAATGGTATTTTTTCCTTTTTAGAGGTATTAAGAAGGTCTTAAGTCATTAAATTTGTACTTAAAAATGTGCACATACCCTGATATTCATCCAGTAATCCAGCCTTGGATATTGTGCTTTAGTGGTGTATATTCCCAAACACATTTTCTCTTTAATTACTACAAAGCAGATGACACACAGTAAACGTCTGTGAAAGCTTTGTGATAGCACCAGTGGGTGGAGTTTCCACATTGAGGAAGGCTCAATGCTCCAAATGGTCATGATGGGAATAAAGTCTATTTTGTATGTACGTAGTGCACATAAGACTGACTGCATCCTGAATATGCATGAATAGACGGGTGTTCAGCAGAATGTATACATACTACTCCTTTCAGATCAATAACCTTGAACACATTGACACATTTCTGGGAGTTTATCGTGAAGGTTCTTTTTTGTGGAAACTTTGAGGATTTTTTTCACATAGAAAAATTGTGGGTTTCCTTTATATATATGTCTCACTTTGGGAGGAAAGACCCACCACCTCCTCTCATATTGTCAATGCTCAAAAATTTTAATCATTACTGAGTAAAAGCACAAGGTAATTTGAAATGAAGAGCGAAGGTTTCACAGTAGTCATGTTAACTTGAATATCTCCAAAGGCACATTTTAGGTTAATTACAGTTTAATGAAGCCAAAATGTACTAATCATAGAGACCTTGCCATTGGCTATAATTTCATTTTTGCACGCACAAACAGCCAAATTATTTATTGTTTCCTCTGCGCTTTCATCCAATATGTCCTGGAGGTTAGATATCAAGACTTTCCCAAAACCTGCTGTGTTGGCCTGTGTTTTGGAGTGCCTCTTGTATAATACATTACTATTAATGGATTCAGCTCCTGGAGGAACACTTGACCTGCAATTTGAAGAGGAAGCATCTTTGAGTCAAGAAAATGTACAGGTTCTCGTTCTTGATGGTTGATTCTGGGTGCTTTTCTTCAGACGCAAATTGTTGAGTAAACCACTTTCTTTTACCGAATAAGAAAATATGTTTCATTTAAAACACAGTTGGAAATATATTTATGTATTCTTAGACCTAACAGGGCACATAGGTCTTAAAGCTGAGGCAGTGTTTGGGCAAAGACAAAGACAGAATGGAGTTATCTGACTGCAGCTCCACAAAGAGGCACTATACATTTTATCTCTTATCAGGTTTCGCTTCTCTCATTTCCTGAGTTTTGCTTCTCAGAGTATCACCTTTCCTAGATGATCAAGTTAAGCAATTCCGCTGACTATTTTAGGCAAAACCTATCTATTTATCTGAAGCTACAGAGTGGCGGAGCTGCTGAATTGAATAAGTTTGGTCATAGTGTCCCCACAAAATATTATGTCAGGTTGTGATGATCAAGGGTGTAACTTGCAGCTTAGAGAGAGTTGATTTCATATTCGTAGCCATGCACCCACCTGTTTTCCAGCTTTTATCACCTGCATTCATTGGATTTTTTTCCACTCTGTGAAATGACTGCTTTTATAAGTTTCTAGATATTGAGCAGACACCATTTTTTTTTATCTCTTTCCAGCTTTTTCTCCATCCCATCTATCTCTGACTGCTTTTATCATTCTTTCTTTGCATGTCTATCCATTTCTTTCTCTCTTTGTGGTCTATAAACCATTGATGGTTGGGGAAGGGCGTGTGGATATTACTGTTATCGAGTAAGAGTATGATGAACTGTGCACCCTGTATGTACCTCTGAAGGTAACGCTTCGTCTCATCAGGTATCATCCGTCCCTGAGAGAGGCTGCAGGTGAATGCCATAGGGCTACCAAATTAGCTCTGGTTCTTGAACCGGTTCTGTTCAGGATTCTTGGAACCTTGGTGCTATTTAGCGAACCAGCTTGCGTTTCCACCAGTTTTGAGCAGAACCATTATTCCTGGCTTCAACAACGAGCAGTTTATGACCAACTTTCTGGCGTCACATGAGTCCTTTTAATTACATCTGTCATTGTCTTGGCCCTGTTCTGCAAAGGAAAAAACCCAACTACCGTTTGTGTATACTAGTAAATAAATGGGTTGCCATCGCCCTGTGGAGACTGGCCACCAACAGTGAATACCAGAGCTTGAGTCACCTTTTTGGCGTTGGTATTGCAACTGTTTGCCATTGTGTGCACGACTACTGCAATGTTATCAAAGTGCTGCTTCCTGAACACATTAAGATCCCCGATGCTAGGAAGTTGATGGAGATGGCAACTTTTTTTAACAACAGATGGAGAGCACCTCAATGTGTTGGAGCTGAAACAGTCACATTTGTAGAATGTGATTTTTAACAAACAAACTGTCTAAATTTTTGGCCTTGACGTAGGGAACTAATTAAATGGAGACCCTGCGTACCCTTTGCAAACTTGGCTGATGAAGTCTTTTTCTGATACAGGCAGACTGACTGTACTGAGGTACAATGCCAGATTAAACACCTTTGAGGACAATTGTGAAGACAACTTTCGTGAGACTAAAAGGTAGATGGAGGTGTCTACTAAAGAAAATTTACTGCTGATTGGACCTTACAAACAAGATGGTTCTGGCCTGTTGTGTGTTGCACAATATTTGTAAAAAGCATAGGGATCAGTACTTTGACAACATTCAAGTAATGCATGTGAGCATGGAGCCTCCTTTTCACGTGTTACAAGAACGTCAACAGCAGGAAGGAGCTGATGTGCAAGCTACATTGCATGAGTATTTCAACTCTGATTGGAGTTGAATTGTACTGTGTTTACTCTTCTTTGCATCTTTTTTTTTCCTGCATATGCATCCACTGCATTCTGTATATATTTAGTTATTGTGCACTGTTTGTATGCAGCACAGTTGAGAGAGCAGTGGCATTTTTGGCATTTCACTTTATACAATGTTGTAGCAAAGTTTATTAAAAGAAAACAGAACTTTTTGCAATATCTTTTTTACATGTAACAAATGAAAATAATAACAACAGTGCAAATGTCTGTGGTAAAAAAAATAAATTCTTTAACACTGTATCTTAACATAAGTCATTGAAAAGCAAGTATAAATGATATAGAAGTATAAAACTGTAAAACAAAGAAACGTCAAAATAACAAACTTGACTAAAAAGAAACAAACTGACTTCAAATGTCAGACTACACCACTACTACTTTTAAACAAAAGTAACAGTGTAAATAAAAGTAATTACTGATTCTGTTCCTGTTCTGATTTCTGGTTCCCTCTATGGCAGTGATCATCCTCCCAACCAGCCCCAGTGCTGCATCCTTTCCGTTCGCTCCTCAGCCCTGTCATCTCTCTATATAGTCAAGGACATCCTGGATGTTTTGTCTCTTTCTTTTTCCTGAGTGAAATAACAGCATTGGTTTAAAATTAAACTTATTAATCAATGCAGAAATAATTTTGTGTTAATGACTACAAGAACAATATACTTTCTGAATGTTCAATAGCAGGTCAGATATATCTAATGGTTATAAACGGACCCTGGAAAAACAGAAGGAAGCCCTACTCAACATACTTGTCCTGTTGCTCATGTTCTTCAGGGATTTCTCCCTCCTCAGAAGCAACACTGGCACCAGGTCTAGTGGCGGAGGGCTCAGTAAGTAAGTATACTGGTGGAGCTGACTTCACTGATGTTGGACAATTCTAAAGGCAATATTAAATCACAGAAATACTAAGGCTACTTACATGTCACACATGAGGTGAATGTACAGTATGTAAACATCTTTGAAATTTGGGCACGTATAAAAGTTGACGGTAAAGTCGCCAAGCAGGGTAGCAGAGTGAAACAAGGGACTGGACCCAAATGCAGACAACAGAGGCAGGCTTGTAAAGTTCAATGATTTAATAAAGAATTAAAGGCTTATAAGGGTAATCAGGCAGACAGTGATTAACACCAGGGAAGCAGTCCAACTAAGGCAAACATGTCCAAAGGAACAAGCAACAAACAGAATCCCAAATCCAAGGGCAAGGTCCAAGAGAAACAGAAAATAAATCCAATGGAACACACAGGTAACCAAGGCTGGGACACTTGACAAAAACTGACAAAGAACAAGGGAAGCACACATACTAAATACACTCAGGTGAGGGAAGATAACGAGACACAGGTGAAACTAATCAGGGTGACATGTAGGCTAATGGAATTATTCCAAATTACGTATTTGATCGACATAAACTACAATTATCTATACGATATAAAAAGACAGCATAATGCAGTCAACCTACCGTCATCAAATGACGATGTGGACGGAGTTGCTGTAGCTGAATTCAGCACCCCAGTCATCTGGTTCGCTGTCTCTGACCCATCACACCATAAAGGTAATCATAATATGGTAACATATTACCCTGTCCAGCTTCACTTTTTGACAACTCATGCTTTGAGTCTTGGTAATCCTTCTTAGGTTTTTTTTTTGTTAATTTATTATTTGTTCTTGCATTTGAGTGAACCCAGCATTGGCCAACTCTTCGACTAGTTCGGCATACAGCTAACTCTTTCTAGTGCTACTTTCTAGCTTTTCCTGAAACTCAGGAGATGACTGAATCATCACCAAGCATTGGGTTTCATCTGCAGACCACTGCATGCTATTTTTTTCTGACAATTCCTCACTTAACTCCATTGTTGCCTTCTCCATCCTCACTTTCCAATCTGCAGAATATGACACGCCCACTGATGTCGTCACGGTTTGCACTTCAGGTCAAGGAAAACCTGCTATTTTTTGGTTCTAGCTGGGTTTACTTTTCGGGTTCCAAACCAATAAATGTTTGGTCGAATGCTCTGAACGGTTCAAAATTATGTATGTGCACGAACCAGAATGGAACCTGTTCCATTCTGGTGGAAAAGGGTTATGAGAGGACGAATGTGAACGAGGTCAGCGTGACTTAAAAGCAGAATTTAGTTTTGAATACCAGATGTGTCTGTGCGCTTAATATCTATTCAGCAAACCATGGCTGAATTATGAGCGGCCAAAAAAACTGAACAAAGTGAAAACATGTAACGTATTAATAGAATACAAAATTCATGTCAAATTCTAACTTTGACATTTTGGGAAATAAACTTACTTGCTTCCTTGCTGAGAGTTAGATGAGAAGATCAACACCACTCTCATCACTCTCTCTAGCCATTTAATTTGAAGCTACAGCCAGGGGATGGTTAGCTTAGCATAAAGACTGGTAAAAAGCTAGACTGGCTCTGTCCGAAGGTTAAAAATATTACTACCAGCACCTCAGAAGCTTAGCAGACGTCACAGTGACTGCAAGACTCCAGGAAGTCACTGCACTCGCCCAAGAAATAATCTAGCACATAACCCCCCATATAACCACAATTTGTTGTTTTTACACTTTGGTTTTTGTACAGATTAAATGAACGAGGTTTAACGTGTTCATTAATGAGTTCTAGAGGTGCTGGTAGAAGGATTTTGTTACATTTGGACAGAGTCAGGCTAGCTGTTTCCCCCTGTTTCCAGTCTTTATGCTAAGACACTCCCTGCTGGCTATAGCTTCATATTTAATGTACAGACATGAGAGTAGTATCAATCTTCTCATCTAACTTTTGGCAAGAAAGCAAGGGTGTTGTCAAATGTCAAACTATTCTTTTAAGAATACTTAAAGACAGCAGTGTCTGCCTTGTTAAAGCGCAGAGGTGTCTTGTAGTACCTTTTGTTTGAAAAAGAAAGACATTCCTGAAAATGATTGTACCACAGACATACTCATAGTCACACAGATTCTTTCTTCCACCATCACGGTTGACTTGCTTCATTTTGTTGACTCAGCAAGCCTAAAATCCAATGACTATCAACAAGATTCCCTGAGACGGCTTGCCCCTGGCATCTTTTAACACAAGAGAGTAGCCAAAGTATGTTGCTCATGAATAAGAAATTAGCAGTTCCCTCTAAAATGGCATCAACTAAGATGAAACTGTGACAATTTCTCTGAGTGTAGCCCTCTTGTAGGGAAAGGTCTTCTTTGAGGTATCTCTTTGACTGGCAGTTTAACCTCTCCAATTTGCAGTGCTGCATAATGGCATGCAAATGAAAAAATGGTTTCTAATCTGACATTGGGGAAAACGCTGTCAGGCCAAATAGAAGGATGATTGATGACAACTTACATGACTGCAGTCAGCCATTAACATCCATTTCCCTTCAGCTGTACATGGAGACATGGGGCTACAGCAGTTAAATTTCATACTAAAGCAGCTAGGATGTAAGTAACTTTTATGAGTTATGACTATTAAGCATTTCCAGATTATATTTGTTTAAAATAGTGGCTACTTTTAATAGGCTTTAAGATTTACCCAACACTACAGTAATTCACCCTGGAGAAATTCATGTTCTAAGGAGCAGGAATAAATGCTGGTTGAGGATGTTAGAATTGGTTTGATCTTGCATCCATAATATCAAATTCAGGGAGACGCTTCTTTTAAGAAAAAGCCAACAGATAAATCTATAGGAGCTATAGCCCATCTATTATTCATAGCCTTTCTATAGTTCTCAGACCAAAGGCCAAATGGTACATATTTTATCAACTAGACTCTACATATCTCATGATGGACAGAATCCCTCTCTGTGTGTTGTTTTGCACTATAAAACAATATTAACTGGATTATATTTGCTGGAAAGTTTTTCTAAAAAGTCCTTCTCTCTGTGTGTTTCTCAAAATTACTGTTCTACTTTTACAATCCTGTTGGGTAAAGCTGTTTCCTGAAATATATAAATCTGTCCTCATAGAGGTAAAGTAGGTTTAATGGCCAGTGTTTGGTTGTAAGGTCACTGACCCTGAGATTTCATACCATCTGTGTTGCATCTAAGTCACCAAAGGAAACAATACAGACCCAGGTCAGCCATTTTCCCCAGTTTGGAAGATGTTACAACAAATCGTTCTGGAGGTAAAGATTGAAAGCAGCCTCAAACCTTGAGGGTATTTTTGTCATTCTTTGTGCCAAATTTCTGTTTAAAATCTGGATTTTTGAAATAAAAATCCAAAGCTAAAAGTCTGGAACACACAACATGACAGAAAGGCTGATTATAACCCCTCGCTGTGTTCTGCCATTGGGTCCTTAGATCGTGAACTACAACAAGAACAGACAAACCACATCAACACACGCAGATCATTTTATTCTTGACAAGTAGTACATTTTTGATGACTGAAAAGCAAATAACACACAGAATACACTACAATTATAGTCATGTCTCTAGGCAACACTCCAAATCCCAGGAGTAATTCTCACATGTAACTGTCCCAAAACAGAAATGGACATCCATCAGAATATAATTTGCCTTGCTCAATTATGCTACAATTTGCACAGAAAAAGATCAAAGTCAAAATTTGGGTGAAATAGTGGCTAGAGATGTGGGACTTGGGTGACACAGAATGGAAACTCGGCAGAGTGTTTTGATTGTGAAGAGAACTTTGTAAGAGAGAAGACACTTCAATTGAGCTGGATGAACTAGATTAAAACTCAAGGCATACAATACTATTTTTTGCTTGCTATTTCAGGCTTGCTTTTTGTTAATAGTTCTACATAGCACATGTGTTACATTGACCAAAATCTAAAGGTGTAAGACAAAATTCGAGGTGAATTTTAGAGGTGGGTTGTTTCAACTTGAGCTGAAAATTTGCGCTTATCCCAGGACTTTTTATGAATATTTTTTAACATACAGAGAAGAGAGGATAGGCTGCAAGGAAATAACAGAACTGCCGTTTCTAGTTTGTTCTGATATCCGTCAGAGGCTGAGCTAAACACAAACATAATGGCACACTCCCATACACAACGGTCAGTTTCTAACTAGCTTACGGCTAATGTTTTTACACTTGTAAATAAACACTAACTGTCCAGTTATTTGCGCAACTAATGCAAGGCAAAAGTTTGGTCTAAACTCACCTTTTAAAAGGTAACTTTTAGTAAGTAAGATTTATTCTCAAAGGGAAAGGTTGGCAACCACTTAATAAGAAGGAAATTAGTATATTCTTTCACACATTGTGATTTAATCTTGAAAGTATGTTATCTTTTTCAGAGTCAACACTTTTTAAGACATGAGGCAACAGAAAAAAGACAAGACAAAAGGCAAAATACAATTGAATTGAAAATGTTTAATATAAGTATTAAACATATAGTAATAAAACAGAATTCTTCTTACTTCTGACACAACAAGTCATTTTAGACTGCTATGTTTATGGCTCTGCTTTGCACGCTGTAGCTCAACTCAAAAGAAAATCTTTCTGCTGTGCACTGTACCACCTTAATTTGGTAAAGTGCCCAGTCCACATCATTATCACACAAATCTGGACTCCTTACTTTGAAGTCTGTTTTAATTTCGCTCCAGGAGACTTTTTTCCCCTTCTGCCTGTCAGTTGAAAAGGTTGACCCACGAGTGGACTAACTATCAGCTCGCTGTGATTTGCAACATCCAATAAACGTTTTTGGTTCATCTCTGCAGATATTTAATGAAACTCTATCTATCTATCTATCTATCTATCTATCTATCTATCTATCTATCTATCTATCTATCTATCTATCTATCTATCTATCTATCTATCTATCTATCTATTTATCTATTATCTATCTATCTATCTATCTATCTATCTATCTATCTATCTATCTATCTATCTATCTATCTATCTATCTATCTATCTATCTATCTATCTATCTATCTATCTATCTATCTATCTATCTATCTATCTATCTATCTATCTATCTATCTATCTATCTATCTATCTATCTATCTATCTATCTATATCTATCTATCTATCTATCTATCTATCTATCTATCTATCTATCTATCTATCTATCTATCTATCTATCTATCTATCTATCTATCTATCTATCTATCTATCTATCTATCTATCTATCTATCTATCTATCTATCTATCTATCTATCTATCTATCTATCTATCTATCTATCTATCTATCTATCTATCTATCTATCTATCTATCTATCTATCTATCTATCTATCTATCTATCTATCTATCTATCTATCTATCTATCTATCTATCTATCTATCTATCTATCTATCTATCTATCTATCTATCTATCTATCTATCTATCTATCTATCTATCTATCTATCTATCTATCTATCTATCTATCTATCTATCTATCTATCTATCTATCTATCTATCTATCTATCTATCTATCTATCTATCTATCTATCTATCTATCTATCTATCTATCTATCTATCTATCTATCTATCTATCTATCTATCTATCTATCTATCTATCTATCTATCTATCTATCTATCTATCTATCTATCTATCTATCTATCTATCTATCTATCTATCTATCTATCTATCTATCTATCTATCTATCTATCTATCTATCTATCTATCTATCTATCTATCTATCTATCTATCTATCTATCTATCTATCTATCTATCTATCTATCTATCTATCTATCTATCTATCTATCTATCTATCTATCTATCTATCTATCTATCTATCTATCTATCTATCTATCTATCTATCTATCTATCTATCTATCTATCTATCTATCTATCTATCTATCTATCTATCTATCTATCTATCTATCTATCTATCTATCTATCTATCTATCTATCTATCTATCTATCTATCTATCTATCTATCTATCTATCTATCTATCTATCTATATCTATCTATCTATCTATCTATCTATCTATCTATCTATCTATCTATCTATCTATCTATCTATCTATCTATCTATCTATCTATCTATCTATCTATCTATCTATCTATCTATCTATCTATCTATCTATCTATCTATCTATCTATCTATCTATCTATCTATCTATCTATCTATCTATCTATCTATCTATCTATCTATCTATCTATCTATCTATCTATCTTATTGACTTTGCTGACAATGTCACTGTTGTTCAATAATTACTAAGTGACTATAACATAATGCACATTTAGGCCATTAGGAACCCTCATATGGGTTTCCAACATACTCTATGTGAGGTAGGGTTTAGATGATAAACTAACCAGCATGATGGGTCACTTCTGGGTCACCACCCTCCATTTCACTTAATTTGCAAACACGAGAATCAATGGAGCCTCAACAGAGTCAAATTGATTGGTCAACGCAGAAGTGACAATTGACATTTTACTGTAACTTCATCATTTTCAAGAGTTTTGTTTCTTCATAATTTTTTGCTAGTTCAATTAAAAAAATCCACAGCGGTATGAAAACATTTTTCCATGCCTCATGACTACACTGTCAATCATTTTTAAATTTAAAGTCCTTTGAATGACTAAGAACAAAGTAAAGGCTTTAAGGCAACATGCTGATCACACTGTCTGAAGCTGATCAATTATATTCTCTCACAAAGGTGTTTGAAATTTCTCCACAAAGCTTGTTGGAACAGAAGCTGCAGTCAAACAGAAAGAAACTCTCATTATTCTGGTTTAATGTCTGGTCAACGATTCAACTTATTTCAGACAAACTTCCTCCCTGCTGCAGTTAGTTATGGGAACTCTTAGATGTGTTTTTTAAAATTTGATCTCATCTGTATTAGATCAAATAATCAAAATACACCAGGAAATATGTAAAGCACTTTAAGCAAAAGGCAGATGCTAATAATTTAGACATTCCAGTTCCCAAGTGGATAAATCCTAATGACTTTGGTGATCCCCTGACTTCAAGTGCCTCAATGAGGTTAACATTTTTGGTTTTTAGTAAAATATGTCGACAACTGTTGGATGGACTGCCATGGAATTTGTGACAGACATTCAAGGTCTTCATAGTTTGAATCTTAATGACTTTGGTCATCCCCTGAATTTTCAGCAGCAGGTAAAAATTTTATTTATAGACTGGTAAAAACTGGTGTTTCCTAGATGATGTACTGAATGACGTTGGTGATCTACTGAGTTTTTCATCTAGCACCACCAAAATGTAGGTTAAGAACAAAATGTCTGGACAACTATTGGAAGAATTGCCATTAAATTTGGTACATGCATTCACATTCCCCACTGGATAAATTGTTAAAACTTTGGTTACGATATGGTAAAGTCTTAAAATGCTTCCATGCTTCCTAACACACAAAAATGCATACTTCCACACACATCTATTAATACTTTAATACTCAACTTGATAAACCCTTTTGATATAGGTTACCAAAGACCTATAATCTGACACCACCCTCAGTCAGTTTTACATTTTCTTCACTACCACTGCAAGGATGAAAAACAAACTTTGGACCTCAACCTCGACCTCAATCCATCTTTTAATTTGGTTTTCTTTAACAATGAGCATTAAATCCTCACAGAGGAGCGGGTGTGGCTGTGGTCTGTTTGTTTACTTTTTTTCAATAAAGTTAAATTAAAGCAGTGCGGTGACTGACTCTGAAATGAATGTTGAAAGCTTCTACAGTCACAGTAGTGGCTCTAAAAGGCTGTACTTAGGCACAGCTGTGCTTTGAGCTAAACTCTAATGCTAACATAATTTACAATTACAATGCTAACATGCTTTGGGGACCATGAATATCTGTACAAATTCCTTCCAGTTTATTTTGAGGTATTCTAGTCTGGACAAAAGTGGTGGACCGACAGACCAACATTGCCGTACCTAGATCCATACCCCCAGCGTGACTAAGAATTCCTAATCATCACAGAAGTTTCACATGAATTTCTTCAGTTAAATGTGGTGATTTTAGGACAAAATATTACATTGCCCATACAACAAGCACTTTCATCCTCATTCTAAAGATGGCATCAGCTGGATACAGTTTAATGAAATATTGTGTAAGTGTTGCATTTACAGTAAATAAATGGGACTTCTTTGATTAGTTAATTATGAGAAGTTAATAATGGAAGCCTTGTCAAGTTGATACAGTTACAAAAGCAAATTGCCAACGGAGGTGGTCGCATCTTTAAACTGCTACAGGACTTTGTGTTGTGTTTAAGGAGAAAATATGAGGGGCAATGCAATTGTGAAACTGTGAGTGAATGGCAGAGTGGCAACTTTTATCTGATTCCATGACACGCTCTTGCTTTCCACCCTATCTTGCTAATTTTATTTTTCGTGCATAATCCATTTCTCCATCCAAGTGGGCTAATTGAATTTTCATGAGATTATAGCTCCCTTCCCAAGTGTGCTTAATTCCTTGATACTCCATTCTCTGTGTACTGTTTGCAAATGTGCCTTGTGCCATCACTCATTTCTTATTAATGCCTATTAAGATGGTAATCACAGCCCTCATTATCTGTGAGAAAACAGCGCTGGGCTCCAAAGTGGCTCAGCGGAGTCTGATGGTAAACAAGAGATCACAGTTTGACCCAGTATTTGACCAATCAAAGCAGTTTTACTTACACTGAATGATAAACGGGTCAAAAATGATGGAAATAAATTTACATTCCATTTACACTGCTTCCTAAAAAAATTGACAAGGTCTTTTGAATGGTAGTTGCAGTGTTTAATGTGTAATTCATGAGGAAAGTTTTTGGTTGATAGCTGGAGGCTCAGCAACTAATATCACTGGAGGACAAAAATACAGCTATTACTACTGTTTTAAACATGTGGTACTTTTATATTATTATATAATATAAAAGTACCACACGTTGAGCGTATTACTGAACTTTTCTGGGCTGCTTTTTGTGGCATTTCCACATTAATGAAGCAAAATGCCTTGTCTTGAAATTACTGCACATGTAGTAATGACTGGTGTCGATTCTTTTGGTAATCATTTTAGGAGGCATGTGTGTGATATACTGCACACACTGTTATTGTAGTTGGAGCTTGAAAAAATTACAATTAAGCCAGTTTATGTATTTTTTAATGAGAAATTCTGAATCATCTTTTTTGAAAGCTATTTCATTCTTACCTTATCATTTATGCACCCTGCATTTCCTGCCATGTCTAGGATGGGAGCTGAGTTGGTTTGCACAAGAGAGTAGTTTGGGATAACCTATATCCTAATCATTTATTTAAAGCAACTATTTATGAATTGTTTTTCAAACCAGCATGCACACACTTTCTCATGCATGCATCTGACAGCAGTGGAGCTCAACAGGAGGCTGATTAATAGATGAACAGTCGACATTCTGAGTATTAGAGATACCAACAACATTTCCATTTTAATCTGGGGTATTTCACAGTGGCTATAATATTGATGCACTGGTTAGAAGTGTTTAAGTATTTTTTTTCTTCAACCTATTTAACATGTTCAGAGGAAAAAACAATTATGTGACTGAATGAGCACTTCCAATTCATGGATGTGTAGGAAAACTTCCAATAGGTCCTACAACCTAAACAACAAAATAAGCTGTTTGTTATCATTTATGACCTTTTGCTGATTTGCCACCTATAGTTAAGGTTTAGTAACTAAAACTACTTAGGAATAGTTTGATATTTTCACTTATGAACATGTAATATCTTGTTTGTTTTAATCCAAACAAAAATGGCAAGTTGTGCATTTATGGGAGGTTATGTATTGAACTATTTCTTGGCTTGGTGCAGTAACTTCCTGGAGTCTCCATTGGTTGCCTGGCAACCTCATGGTGACAACAACAAGACTGTATGCTAAGCTAAGCTAACCTTGCAAAGCTAAACTTTGTTGAACCAACCATCCAACTTCCTCCATTGTGGTGTTTTTTTTCCCCCCTTGGATTCTCAGATTATATCAAGTTTTTTTGTATGTGTGTTATGTCATGCTACGTCCGCCCTTTACTTGTGACAGACAACAGTCATTATTCATCTAGACACAAGAGGTCGCACATATTCCTGATATTGTGTAACAGTGTTTGAACAATTTTAGACAATAATCCTGACACATAGGTTAAAAAACTTAACATAAATAGACCTCACAGTAGCATATTTTCAAGTAAAACAAGCATCAGTTTCTAAAGTCCACACTTAAGATCACCTAAGGGAATTTAGTCCTCCAGCTGAATTTCTTTTTGGGGCAGATTCCAGGTTTACAAAACCTAAATCTGAAACCCAGGGTGAGGTACAGTGAAAAAAAGAAGGCTTTGTGAACACAAGTTGCAAGTGTAAATAGTCTGGGAGTTTCCATATAATGGTTTTATAAGTTAAGTTGTGTCAATGAAGCCATCTCTGGTATCATGAAGAAGTCAGGCCTACCCTCTTAGAAATGCAGTTGTAACTGAAATGGATCCAGCAGCTGGAGCTGCTCAGAGAAGCGAAAATGAAACACATTGAATTGAACTCTGAACCCCCCCCCCACCATTATTTTTTTGTGTGCACATAATCAGTTTACAATGATGTGAGTAATGTAATTGCAATTCTCCACTGCAACAATGAGACAGTGGACAGGAAACGACATTTGCATTTCCTGTGGTATGGATTAGTAAACAGGCAGGGGCCTGGTGGTATAAAAGCGGAGCATTTTTCGATACATCAAGTTGAAGCCATTTAATTACTGCGACCACTGTTATCTTTGGGTTTCTATGGGTTTCCTCTTTTCTTTTAAATAAAGTATGACGCCTCGGGCTCAGAGCTACGGGTACAGCAGCAGCATTAACAGAAGGTTAGTTACAGATACAGTTCATCTGGAGATTTCTGTGGTCTCATGCAAACACTCTCATTCTTTTTTACTTATTCATGTACAGCATTACATCTGTAGTTCATGTCGACATATGCAGCATACGTACAGTAAGAACATGTATTGCATGATAACTTCTGTGACTAATGACCTGTACAACTATGAACCTTGACCTATGTACAGGCTTTCTAGCTGAACTAGTCAAGCTCCTTGTGCATCCAGCCACCCGTTTCCTTTGTTAGTTAGGTTTTATGCTTGGTTTGCTGAGCTTGTGCCTGAATGACAAATAAAACATGTTCTAAATGTTTAGTCACAAATCGCAGGACAGCAAGTCACCATCATGGCTGTATGGTTGACATTGTTGGTCGGTTGATCACTGCCACTTTGGTCCAGACTGGAATATATCAACAACTATTGGATCATATCATGAAATTTTGTAGAGATGATTATGATCCCCAGAGGATAAATCCTACTGATATTGATGCTCCCCTGGTACGGAGTGCAAAAAAAAAAAAAAAAAAACAAGGTTTCTGAAAAGAAATACAACTTTGTTTCACGTGTCAATGATTGTTCTTTTTCATGTACATGTGCATCGTAGAAAAGGTTTCAGTCGTAGTCATCTGGACACTGTTTTCAGAATCAAGACGTTTCGGCTCCCATCCGGAAGTCATTCTCAATTGACTACGACTGAAACCTTTTCTATGATAGAACACTCCTGGACGAATGAGGGACTACACCGTCCATGTACAGGTGCATTTGTCATCTGACCCTCTCAATAGTCAAGTCATTGATCTGTAAAAAGGACAAGTAGATAGAGGTAAAAAGCTCTATTTAGGATCTTTAAAGTAGTTATTTGTAATATTGTAATGATAATACCTTTTATTTCTCTCTCATGCCAAATTGATACATTACAACATTTAAGTATGCCCCATTCTTGAAAGCTTGATGGGAAGCTATTTCTGGATGTTGTGTCAAAATGTATTCCCTAAAAAAAATACTTGTTTTCTCCTAAGGCTGTGTCTTCAGCATAAATCATCCTACCTATCATATACTGCTTTATAATGAATAGATCGCATTCATTGAGATTTCCAGACATCCTGTTATTCTACAGGGAAGTAGTAAGGCAATATAGTCACATACATGTCTACATGTCATTTATTTAGTTAATAACTTCATTTTATGAGGTTACAGACCTCAGCAAAACACGAATATATGCATCCTTCACTATCACTAACCCAGGAGATTTATAGTGGCTGTGAGAAAATATTCAATTTGTCTGAGTAAACTAAACCTCAGAAGAGAGCTGTGGACTTTGGCTCGCTTAAATTAGATTGAAAAAGGCACCTGCTTTGCTGAAGACACTAAACAGGATGACGCCACCAGCTGTCACACATCTGTGTAAGGTTTTACAATCTATTGTGCAATATTATGGGAGAAAGTGTCTACACAGCCCCAAGCAATAAATTAAATATTAATCTGAGGAATGTGGAGTGTAAGACAAATCTGTAACTAAACTAAAATGCAGGGTGAAAAAAGCTGGTTTTGATTAACCAAAACAAGCCTTCAGTGATAATGAATGTGTTGCACATTTCAGATTTCTTCTCTTGTATCTCAGAAGAAATAGTTTTTTTTTTTATTGATTTCAGATTAATAAACTGAATTTCAGCTCTAAGAGCTGTGAAATGACTGAATCTATCCAGAAAATAATGTTTACTCTTTTACACTGATAGTAATGATCTAAGCATTTCTCCTGCATGCTTCATATCAGTTTCTGAAATTGAAATCAAGGCATGTCATGTGTGTTTGGATAAATATAAACTGCCGTATACCAAAAGCTACAAAAATTTTCTCTTAAATGTAAATTCAGCTCCATTCAAGCTGCACTGAAGACACCACAAACTGCTGTTCTATGAAGTATGAGTTCAGTATCTGCTAATTCACTGCACGCCATACTTTGAATATTCTTACCATAAGATTATTGCGCTGTGATAATGCTTCCAAAGCATCCTTGGTTTTCTTGCTGCATCTGTTTCACCTATAGAGAAAGAGAAAGAGATAAGGGGATTGGACAAATTTGACCAGCACATGCAATATAGCTTCTGTTTCCTGCAATTCTGACTGTATGACTCTCAAACAACCCAAGGCAATATACTGCTACTGTAGCTTGAAACACACTTAAGAAAATCACTGTAAGTAGTTGTTTCCATGCTGTGTGGGTGGAGTGGTGGCTGAATTCACACAAGTTAATATGTGATCAATACCAGACAATTAATATTAATGTACATATGGTAATAGTTTATTCAGATTAGATTTGTTTTGCGTTGGGTTAGTATGTATTGGCCTGTTTAAAAGTTTTCCTGATAAGTTAGTAGGTTTGTCAAATTTATTGGAACATTGAGCAACAGACATTTCTTATGACAGATATTTTTAAAGCACAGGTGTAACCAATAACATTATAGTTACCTCTGTTCCATTAGTGTAAATCATGTCAGTTCACCAGCATGCACACCTTTCTCACACAAGAATTTTTGACCTGCCATAGTAGGAGGTGTAACGAATAATATTAATGATGACGGCTGTATCCCATTTAAGTGTCCCAGTAAGGCATGGCATGCCAATGAGCAAGCTTGTATTATAATGCCAAAGATAATGGCAAGAACATTGGAAAATCCTGCAAAACCCTGTATTACGTTCAATGACGAAAAAATTTCACATCCTATACAATTTTTATCGTATCTATGCATGGCAACTAATGACCATAAACTTTCCCTATGTGTTCTCACTACCAACGAGTTATGTAACTTAAATAACAACGTACTTACTTTAACTCAAACCATGATCTTTTCCTAAACCTAACCATGTAGTTTTAGTGCCTAAACCTAACTAAACTGTGGCCGTTTCACAACATTAACCACGTGTTTATTATTGTTACCATGACTGTGGAGGTCACTTGACTATTGTTACCATGACAACGAAGATCTCCTGACTTCGTCCTTTCCTGCACGTCCAAAACTCATAAAATGTGAAATGTTTCTCAGCAAGCTGTATTTTGAAGGTCTAAGCGAACATTGCACATTTATTATTGCTAACTTGACCACAGAGCCCTGCAAAACTGACACTAGAGGGGTACATAGAGCGTCATAGTTTGAAGCGTAGGTCCACTAACATATTTGGCAAGTTGGGAGTGAGCATATGTTGTTATGGCAAATAACATATGGTTAAGGTATGGTTAGGGATAGGTGGCTAAAACACTTAGTTAACAAAAACGCTACAGGCTGCACTTCCTGCGTTGGCACTCAACATTGGCATTGGACATGAATTGTGAGATGTGAGACTTTTTCCACCAAATGCAAATAGCCTGCTGTGTTACTTGAACATTTCTTATTATTTTGTGAGATTTCCTTCTTTTAATTTTTTACACTAACATTATGCCATCCTCTGCACTAAACTTTATCCACTTTGGCCCCAGTAAATGTTTTTGTAATTAGAATACTGATTGCTGTAAAGTTAATATAAAGCCCATAAGATTATATCAGTTGCAGTATTGTTCACTGCTGAAGCAATTGTCCAACCTCATAAAGGTGTCTGGAAATTAACTTTGCTCGCAGCACTGGAACTCTGTTGGCTTAACATCAGCTTTGGCCCTGAATGATATGGTTCAATGTTATGCAAATAGTGAGTTTTGGTGGTTTTCTTTGGATAGATTCATAGTAGTAGTATGTGGCATGCTAATCTGTTATCAATAATATTTCTGTATGCACACTGTAACATGCCCACAGGAAGGGTTAGGGTAAAGGCAAGTCAGTTAATGGCTCATACACCCACACAGATGTAGAGAAAGCTAATGTAAAATATAGCATTTACCCAGCTTGTTGTGCATTGAAACATGAGGAGAGTATAGACCAAACCCATGATTATTTGATAAATTATCCTCCTCAGAGGTCTGAGGGCTCTTATGTCTTGAGTGTTCTTCACTGGTAATTTAGGACAGAGTTGGTTAGATGTGTAATGTACATTATGACAGTGGGAGGGGGTCTTGCATGACCAGCACGTACACCTCAGGGAACTGACAGTCCACTCACCCTCTCCTCAATGTAGGTCACACTTTATTTTCTTTGGGATGTTGGCTCCATAATGGTGTTTAGCTGAGGGGGTTAGGGAACAGGAACACTGCCACAAAAGCTCCAAAGAATAAGCTACACACTTGGTACACCAAGGCTACCTTTATAAGAGCAGAGCATATAAGCTTAGGTATAAACCAGAGCATGATGTGAAACTTAAACTAAGAATACACAGTGTATTTCTTACTGTAAGCTTGCTGAAATGTAACTATTGCTTGGTCTGCAGTCATAATTCTGTGGTTTGGATTTTCACTGCTTCTTTGTCAGCTTTAATGATTTTTATTTTCAATCTTTACACTTTTCCTCATTACCTAACTTAACTCACTGTAGAGATGTATTTGGCTCCAGGCTCTTAGGGCACTGCTGCCCAATATGCGCATGGGGCCAACTTCCAAAAAGTAATTAAACAAGTCTTTTTAACACAATAACTCTAACACTGCAATAAGGCCTTCGTACATCCAATGTCTAATTACCCATCGTTTCACATATGTATATTTTCCAGAAATATGTATGATATATTATCTAACATTAGCTCATTGGTATGTAAATTGTCTAAGGAATCTGATATTAAACAATATATGTAATGTACAGTGGTGTGAAAAAGTGTTTGCCCCCTTCCTGATTCCTTATTTTTTTGCATGTTTGTCATACTTAAATGTTTCAGATCATCAAACAAATTTAAATATTAGTCAAAGATAACACAAGTAAACACAAAATGTAGTTTTTAAATGAAGGTTGTTATTATTAAGGGAAAACAAAATCCAAACCTACATTTCCCTGTGTGAAATAGTGATTGCCCCCTAAACCTAATAACTGGTTGGGCCACCCTTAGCAGCAACAAATGCAATCAAGCGATAACTTGCAATGAGTCTTTTGGAGGAGAGGAGGCCCACTCATCTTTGCAGAATTGTTGTAATTCAGCCACATTGGAGGGTTTTCGAGCATGAACTGCCTTTTTAAGGTCATGCCACAACATCTCAATAGAATTCAGGTCAGTAACCCTGACCTCAGCTCATTGCAAGTTATCGCTTGATTGCAGTTGTTGCTGCTAAGGGTGGCCCAACCAGTTATTAGGTTTAGGGGGCAATCACTATTTCACACAGGGCCTTTAGGTTTGGATTTTGTTTTCCCTAAATAATATCAACCTTCAATTAAAAACTACATTTTGTGTTTACTTGTTATCTTTGACTAAATTTTAAATTAGTTAAATTTTAAATAGACTATTTAAATTTGTTTGATGATCTGAAACATTTAAGTATGACACACATGCAAAAAATACGAAATCAGGAAGAGGGCAAACACACTCACACCACTGTATGTCTAGTGCAGCACGTTAGCAGAGCAGCAGCACCTTCAGTCCTCTGTCAATGTCTCTGTGTTAGGACACAGTATTAAGTGTAGGTCATGTTTTGGCAGAGTCCAGTAACTAAAGTTACGCCCGTAAAATGGTAGAAAATAGACTTGAAGCTTAAAAACATCCTTCGGGTCAGAGTTGCATGCATAAAACACAAGCCAGTACGCAGCCTATGCAGACAGCTGTATTTATTAAATAAATTTATTAAAATAGGAGTGTATCTGTTCCGTCAGACGCACGTGAGACACCTGAAAAACATGAAATGCCTCCTGTATTTCCTCCGGTTTTGATCTGGTGCCCCTATTGGCAGACCAACATTGTTTGCCAGTGTTTCAAAATGGTTTGGTTACTTTTAGGCACCAAAACTATTAGACTGTTAGTAGGAAACTGGAAACAAACTGGGGTGTCCCACGTTGCTATCACACACTATGTTTACCCATCCATCCAACTTAACCTCCGCCCTACGATGTTCTGTTGCTCTATAACAAATTCACGCCATTTTGCCTTTCCTTCAATGAACGGCTGGTAAACAAACAACTTTTGCGGTCATTTTTTTCATTGGAGAACAGTCTCTTTTATTCAGGGTTACTTTTGCATTCAGAACTGACTTTAGATGTGGAAATTCCAACGTGCAAACATACAAAGAATGCTTCCAGGCTCAAGCAAGGAAAGTAAGTTTCTTTGTTTCTGATATGTATGTAGAAGACTGGCAGCAAACAAAGTAAACAAGGAAATGTTTGAGCAATGCAAATAAAAAAGTCAAAGAGCTTTTGTAACTGATGTCGCAGTCCTAACCCAATCGCCAGAATAAAATGTTGTCATTTTACGTTTCTGCAAAGCACGGATACATAGAATCGCTGCGTTTAAAATGTTCAAACACTGTGGTGTGGGTCTGGTTAGGTTTAAGCACAAAAACCACGTGCTTGTGCTTAGGAAAAGATCATGATTTAGGTTAAAATACCCGGTTTTGTCGCCACAAAAAGAGCTGCAAATGTACCGATGTCTCACTAAAAAAGACCCAGTTTTGTCGCCACAAAAACAGCGGCACATGTCCGACGTAAAAAAAACCAACCTGTTTTGTCGCTACAAAAACGGCTACAAATGTCCCGACATCTCGCTAAAAATATAGTTTTGGTTCGGTTGAAACGGGAAACAAACGGTGGTCTCGAACCAGCCATCTGACTACCGATCTTGCCACCACTCACCCCTCCTCCTCCAAGTGAGAAGGTTAGCTCTTAAATGTCATCTTAACTATGTCACTTACGTATCTGTGGTTTGCAGAAACGTACAATGCCTACATTTTATTCTGGCAACTGGGCTGCCTATATTTATTGGAAGATATGATTAAATTCTGTATATCTATTACAATACATATAAAGGGGCAAAGTGAGTAACTGTGTTGAAAGGACTTATTTTAATAATTTTGCCCTTGATGTGATAAGCAAGATTCCACTCTGAATTAAGTGAATAAATCAGAAGTCATGATGTCAAAAACTTAATTACGGCCCATGTTGAAATTAGCTGGATCTATCCTTTAAATATTTAGCCTCAAACATTTACTTTGGGGCAGCCTAATGAGTGTGGTTTAGGCTTAATGGGAGCCCTTCTAATGAATACTAAATGAGTCATGTCTCCAAGGATCGGCTTCACAACAAGTTTCCTAGAATAATGGGATATTTAGCTTAACTGGCTCACTTGAGGGTTTGAAAAGATCATAGATGATGACCAATGATGGAATGGTGTCAGAGAAACACCATGCTCTGAATGCAGTTCACCTCTGTTTAGTCAAAGTTTTGGCTAATTTAGAATCCTTTCCGACCCCCACAATGGAGATGCAAATGATAGAAACCAGATTCGAGTTGTTTTTTTTTCCTGTTCCTTGTTTTTGTTGAATCTTTTATATTTTATTTACAGGACAGCCTCTAACTTCCAGACCTTCCTTCTGACTTTTTGTTTACCAAGCAAACTCTCACAAGCTGACTGCTCTTAATATAACTTCAAACCGACACCATAAAAATAAGAAAAATTACTCATATCCACCGCTGGCAGATCCCTAACATTGTCTGCAGTCTGGGAAGAATAAAGTGTGTGAAATAAATCAAAGTTGTTTTTGCATGGATAAAAATAAGCTGTTATCTGACTTCTCAGTTGCAGTCTTTGACCTGTGGGATATTTACACTTCAAACGTGTCTACCTTCCAACAGCCGTTATTCCTGGTGGGGGTTGGATCCTCTGAGCACAGGTTAGACCCTTGAAAAAAATAATGTTTGCCATCCATCCTCCCTCTGGGTGACTGTACTGCCAAATAGCCTATCCAAGGTGGGAAAGGGGATACAGAAGGTACTTCAAAATGATAATTAGAGCAGCTGACAGGCCTATTACTTAATCAACCCCAACACTTTCAACTGCTTATTGAAGGAAAATTTAAGACTATTTCTATTATCTAACCTGTGCCATAAATGTTTTTTCTACAGAGATCTTGCTCAGATAGCAGCTCTCTGTGCAAGGCCTAAAATGTCAGTCCAGTTTCCCTAAGTAACAAAGAGATGAGAGTATTAGCAGTCAACTGCCTGTCTCAGATGCCATTATGGCTCTCAGAGGAGCCATTACAACATGGAGAGAGAAACAGCAACAGAGACAGAAGATTGCCATTACTCACCTTGAACAGCAGTAACTGAGGAACATCAATTACACTGACAGAGGTTCAGACGTCTCAATGTAATTCAAATAGGTGGGTAACAGGGGCAAATTGTTAGCCTATTTGAGAATATTAACGGTAATGAGCTTCACCTTACAAGTGGCTAAATATAAAGAAGCACATTTCAATCTATTCTCCTGAGCTCCTTTTTTTGTGCATTATTCATTCATAAAGCAGTTCTCAGTTTCATTGGGGGACACTAGCCTAGAAATATGAAGTATGAGAGTGCTTGTGACAAGAAGTTTGGCAGTTTCAATCCCAAACCAGTTATTTAATTTGAATATGAAGCAATCTGACTGCCCTTAAAATGCTCACTTGAGCTCTAACAAACATGTTGAATGTATTTCCTTCCTCATAAAACATTTGCAAAGCCTATTTTTAAAGTAGTTTTACATGTTTACTACTGTATCTTGCAGTCTTCTTTTTCACTGCCTTTGTTGGCCATTGCTGCATATCTTGGCGTGTTACTGCTACCTGTAGAGGTGGAACAGTGGAATAATGGAATAGTGTGAAAAGAATAATGTGAAACCATTGCCAGGAATGTGGCATGTACATGTGCATCCTTGAGTGTGTGTGCACGAGATAAACAAAACTGGAGCCACTCAGAAAAAGCTTTAATTGTTTTTTGGACAATGAGATATTATTAACATACAGCAGTCTCTTTACTTTAAATGAAATTACGTTTATGATGACATCCACCTTATTTTATGGAAATGTGTCAAGAAAAAAACTCCAAAAAGTGTATTTGTAATGGCAACATGGGAAATGATCAAGTCCTTTTGGTTTTGGGATTCATTACTTGTTTAGATGGAGGAAGACTCTGCACCAAATTTAACAAGAAAAATTCCTATCTGTTTACTGTACGTAAAATGTGAAATGATTTGTTTTTTAAAGATATTTTAGAGCACACATGACAATGCAATTTTTCCATATAGTACAATATGCATGTATTACATGTACACTGAGAATAAAACCTGTGACCTTCGTACTATGAGACAAAAGGTCACGGAATACACTTCTATACTTAATTTTTGTCCCATTCTGGATTAATCTGGTATCTATACAAGAATAGATGTGAATAAAAAGCCACTCCTAATTAGTCCATCTGGGAGCCCATTGATCTCTGCATCAGAGGCTTGCGTGCAGTCTCTATCAATAACATGGATCACAGGGGAAACAATGCCAATACACATCTGGATGCCAATTTAGCTTTTGTTTCCACGCTGCAACGCTCTGCTAGTCTTGCATGTAAAACGAAGAGGGAAATCTATCATCACCCGCATTAATTACTTTATTTTTCATTTATTTACTGTATTTATTCATCTATGTCATTAGTGATCTTGTTTGGGGAGGGATCGAGCGGCCCTCGCCTTGCTCTAAATGTACTTATTAGACAATTTAATCTGATTTCTTTTGATTTGGTTTAAATTGGCACAAAAAAAGCCACATTCTACACATCCCTTGATGAGTAATGGCAGGAGCAGTCTAAATATAGGAATCTCATCTCTGGCGGGGTAAAGTTGGGTTCCCACAGAAGAGCAGTTTTCAGAAAGGAAAAAAAAAAGAACATTTACAACACTGCCTTTGAACTTTATGCCTATGAATTCTTTTCAAGTCTTTTTAAAGCTGTGGTGCACCCCAGTTCTTGTGGGTCTTTGATATGGTGTCTCTTTGACTCTCAGATCAGCAGGAGTGTAAGGTGTGAATCTCAGTGAGATAAGATTTGTTTACCGTAGGCCACCGTAACTTCAGAAACAGGGACTGAAGCTCTAGTCTAAAAAAAATCAGGCAAGATGTGGACATCAAAATGCATCAGTGTTCTTTTCCAATGCTGATCTTCAGGTCTAACATGGAAGCTTGTTTACTGTGTGCATAATATGATTCAGAGGTATGTTTGGCAAGGATGGCAAAAATCCCACCTAATCGCGTTTCATAAATGTCAGGAAAATTTGCAAGACAGGGCCTCTGTGACCAAACGACTGCAGAGAAAAGGCTCAACGGGGACTCAGAAAGAACACTGAGCACGCACAGCAAAAAGGTTACTCGTTTTACAGGGATTGTTGCTTTTCCCAATTTGACATTTCGTTCTGATGATGATGACTTTAATGTGAGTGATGTGATAATGTCAAGGATCTTCTGCTCTGCGGCCGACAGAGGATTGGCATTCTAGGGTCTTGCTTTCGAATCCATTCAGTATCAAAAGATGATTCACCGCCCACATGCATACATTACAAACAAGAGGCATACAAACACAGACATGAAATTTTGAAGTAGGATCAACAGCAAATAATATTTGTTATGATAGACCCACTGTCCTCACATGACATCTTTTCTGCAAAAACTACTTCCTTACAAAAACAAATTTTAGAGGTCCTACATATCCCAAATACAAGAACAATTATAAAATGCACAAGGCAAACTCTCGGGTCTCAGGAGGTTAAAAAGACAAACAGCTGGCGAAGGTTCATCATCCTTTCATTTAAAAACATTGCGAGGTAGTAGTTCTCCCACACTCTGTAACCTTCAGAATTTGGACTGCACATTATTGCACAGTGCTGACTGCAATTTTAAGATTCCCCTTTCCTTCATTTCTCATTTCCCCTTAGGGCTTTCACCTCTCTCTTGATTCTCACTGGGAGCCTCCCAAGTGCATGGATCAAAGATTTTGCCAATAGTCCCAAAGGAGTGCCTCCGACAAAAATCTCTCCAAAGCCAACCTTTTGGACTTATCCACGGGGCAATGAGAGTGCAGATTTAAAAACAAAAACATGGCCCCTCCATGCCCGATTTGTCTTGGGGTGTGTTACTGATGTGGGAATCTCTGTACCTGCTGTAGACTACTGTGTTCCAGACAGGGACATACTCAGTGACTGTAACCGCAGTGGATCTGCCGCAGTCTTTTTTGCAGCTCCATCCATTAGAGTTAGAGGTAGGCCCTCTGGTGTTACACTCTAAAACTAAGCACCAATAAACCACATTAGACTAAAAGCAGCTTGACAAGGAAAGTAAATCACTGTATTATTCAAATTCCTGCTGAGAAGCCAAACTCCTATGAGATTACATTGTTTCACCTTTGAAACCAGTTCTTATCCAGCCTCATTAACCTCTGCACAGTTTTTAATGTTTATGCAGTGAGCCAGCTTACACACTTGCAAACTCCGAAGAGATGCCAGGAAATCCTCAGGCTTCAGCTGCTGACCAAGTAAGGAGCGGAAATCAAACGTGTAGTTGTTGCGAACGACCACACTGGAAAGCGCTGTGAAAAGCCAGCTGTTATAGAGAGGGGGGAGACATGATATCATTTAAATATGGGGATAATTCCGACAGTCTCTTCTAGAGAGCTAGAGAGGGAAGTTCAAACCCAGCTTACTTTCTCACCTCTGCACAGCTGACCAATCACAGCATGAAGTGGGTGTGAATGTCAGATTGTTGGTTTCAGAAAGTTACAAAAATTGTCAGCCTCCCCTAATCCAATTGTCAGAAAGTTTCTAATCATTTCTTTTGCCAATAACGTTTTGAAGGAAATGTAATTGCAGCCTGGATCATGTTCGGAGTTTCGTCTGTGGTTTATGCAACAGAAGCACTTTGGTTAAGGTTAGGAAAAGATAGTTTCGGCTAAATGACAGTGCAGTAAACACATCATGGCTTATCCTTCAAGTTTATATTTAACCAAGACCACAATCTTTTCCTAACCTTAACCAAGTGCTGTGAGTGTAAAAATAAAAAAAACATAAAAAAGTTGAAATTTGTTGTAATTTGGGCGGTATTACATTTCTTTCAAAACATATTTGCTGTTGCAAATTAGTAGCAGATGAATGACATTTCTAGCTGACAGGGTTTGATTAACTATAATCTACTGTTACTGATTATTTCATTAAGAGGCCTGTAGATTATTATAGTACTAAAATGCTGATATATATAGAATTGAGCATTCAAGTCTATAGTCATGTGTAACAGCAAATAGTTATTCTATTTTATAATATATGTGTATATATAAGGAAAACAATCCAAAATGAAGAAGGAACGGTTTCTTGAGAGTCAACTAAATTGCTAAGTTGGGAGGTTTGCTAAAGTGTTAAAGTTAGTGAAAGAAGTTTTTCTAAGTCTATATAACCATGCCATGGCATAATTTTAGATCGATTGCTATGAAAATTGGCACAAACGTTCATGGTCTCCAGACCCACACCCAACAATTAAAACAGGGCACCTCTTTTAGCTGTGAAAAATAATGACAGTTCTCTCTCAGAAGCAAACGCAGACATTAAGTTACAGCGCCACAAAACCAGTTAGGGTGGAGACTGGGCAAGTGTCTGACTTTGTCAGCTGAGAGCACAGTTCACATCCTGCCTGCTACCAACAGTAAATAGTGGTTTCTTTTAACCATGGCCACCATCATTTCCTACCTTAACCAAGTAGTTTTAGTTGACTAAAACAAACCTCAACCATAGAGATGGCAGATCGGA
The DNA here is from genome assembly GCF_020085105.1 of Siniperca chuatsi. Classification (NCBI taxonomy): domain Eukaryota; kingdom Metazoa; phylum Chordata; class Actinopteri; order Centrarchiformes; family Sinipercidae; genus Siniperca; species Siniperca chuatsi. The sequence goes on from NC_058060.1 coordinate 21,264,522, forward strand.
AAACGCTCATGTGAATTGTTTTTATAATGGTCAATGGATAGTTTTGGACACTGACAAACTACCTATTTTGTTGTTTAGGTATATGAGAGCTTGTTAAAGTAACATCTGTATGTATTTGTACATAAATTAAATGACTTTTCTATATTACCAGCAGGTATCTAAGGTCCTCTGATCAGGGTTTGTTGGTTGTTCCTCGTGCCACACTTAAACCTAAAGAAGACTGTGCTTTTCAGGTTGTGGCTCCTAAACTTTGGAACTGTGGACACTGTATACACCTTTAAAAAGCAGCTCAAGAACCACCTATTTAGACTTGCCTTTGTGTCATTTTATATTTACTCTTATTTTAAATGTATTTCTATTTTATGCTGTATTTATGTTTGCATTTATGTCAGTTGCCTGCTTTCTTTTGTGAAGCACTTTGTGACGTTCTGATAGATAAATAAAAGTTACTTACTGCTTACTAAAGATCAATCTGATTTTGACAAATAGTAGACTGAACATGAAATTACTGTATATTATTTAAATGCTTCCAAATCCTTGTGCCTAAAGTGATTACAAAACATCAAGTATGATCTTTTATTTTCACACTTGAGTAATATAATATAAGACCATGAACAGTCAGACTTGGGGGCACAGCAGTGTTAGTGTGGATCCTATATATAAAAAATGCTTGATTTATTTTCTTTTTTTTTTTTGTCCGCCACAGAGAGAACCCACACAGCCTCATTAATATATTCCATTTGATATTCTCTGGGCTGCTTGATCTTGATCCTCTGCCTGCTTTCCTGTGCTATGAATATATTACAAGGACACAAAAGAAAATAATTTTATTTGGGGGGAAAACACAGGGCTGGATGGCAAGGGAGGGGAGGATAAGAATGGCTGAGGAAGGCCACATTATTATCAAACAGTACTTTTCATAAGTAGTTTTTGGAAAAAAAGAGAAAGTAGGACACAGTTTTATCATTTTGTCCAAAGCTGGCTGGCAGCTGTGACAGTGGTTACCAGTAGTTATCAAGCAACTGGCAACTCAATATACTGTCCATAACATTCTTGTTCTTACTGCTGTCCGTATACCGCCAACTCCCACGGGAAAAAGGTATCATCTTTGGTCACGTGTCCATGCGGAGGTGTATGAGGTGTAATATTTGTGTAAACATTTCATTTAAGCTCCTACATGTCAATTCAAAAACATCTCACACGCACAGAAATACATTATGTAAAAGAGTTTTCCACATTCCTGCCCACAGCTGTATGCTAATCCTATCAAACGGAGTGTGACAGAGGATGTTTTTTGCATGGAGATTGAGACTATATGAACACAGAAGCTGTCTACTGTAGCTCAGAGGGACAGTGAGAAGTCACTGACGTATGTTGTTACAGTACTAACTCATAGGACAAAATATTTTTATATTTATTATTATATTATTTCAATATTTCTCTTGAAAAAAGTGAGCAAAAATACGACAAAGTGAGGTATTCGGTCGCCGTTGTAAATTAACTTGCTATTGGAAGATTTTACTTCTGACAAATTGCGATTTTTTTGTTACTGGGAGTAATCAACTTACGGTATTGTTTCAAGTAAAGGATTAACATGGTTTATAACCCAGTTTATTTGACACTCAAATCTGTCTCGTATAAAATTTACATTTTTAGAAAAATAAATCTAACTATGGTGTTTATATACCCTAATGAATCACATATTGAGCAATTGAGAATTTGGAGGCTGTACATTGTGGTGCTGTTGGATTTGTATTGTTTTTGCAGTATTTTGTCATCTAAACTAAATGACTTTCCTTATCTTAAGGTAACTGCATAAGTACCTGTACATGGCAATTTCAGAGTATTGCCTGAAACCGGATTATCTATGTTTTGTGCACATGTAAACTCAAGAAGAGATAATGAGATGTTTATGAGATAATGATTCTGTAGACACATAATCTTGGTATGGTCCTTGTCTAATGACGATGACTATGTTTACATGCATGTAGCATGCTGTTCTTAACCTGGTTACCCAAATAACCTGCTTTGTGTCGATGCATGTAAACATCATAACCTAGTTAAGCTGATCCTGTGATATAAGAAACCTGGTGAAAATGCCTGGGCTAATAAACTGTGACACTGAATCATCCTTTCAGATGCCATCTATGTGCACGCAGTCACACAGTGTTATGAGTACTTTTCAATTTCAACAGAAAATATTGCACTGTTCATGGCATTATAATTTATTTTCCCTCAATAAGGAGTTACGTCAAAGAGGTTATGGTCAAAGAGGGAACAGGAACCTTCTGATATTATATGAAAATCATGAAAAAATGTTTAATGTGACAGAGTGATGTAGTCACAAGCAAACCAAAGCTCCTGTAAACACAAGAACAAGACCATAACCCCTTGCCTGATCACATAACAGAGCCACCATAACATTTTCTTTCTAAAGTGCATCAGAAACAAGTGACTCACTTGTCCAACTGGCAGATTTCAAAGAAAAATTTGTTCAGTTCACATTCAGGAATCAATGACCTGAATACATTAAATCAATGAAATATGGTAGTGAAAGTCTCCAGTGTATGCAATAGTACATGACAAGGTATTCAATGAGGCAGAGGCAAAGTCTTCTGCATTGGCTTTTCAATATTTGAACCTCTTAGAGCATATCATCAAATGTATGGCTGCTTATCACAGGTGAAAAAGAGATGCTGCATTCACATTATCATCCATTTTTAAAGACAGTAAAATGAAAAATACATTTTCCAAGTTCTAATCCTGTGTCCCTGCATTAATTGTTCATTTATCTCATTATACGCTAAATCAACACGTTCTAACCCCAACTTGTCAAATACTGCCGCTTGGTCAGTGGCCCTCCGCTTCGAACTATGACGCTGTAGGTACCCCTCTAGCGTAATTTCTGGACACGCAGGGCTCCACAGTCAAGTTAGCAACAATAAATATGGTTAGACTTTCAAAGTAAAGCTGGCATGGTTAATGTTGTGAAATGGTCCCACTTTGGTTAGTCCCACTGACCAAGCTTCAGTATTTGATAACTTGGGAGTGAGAACGGGTTGGCTAAATATATGTCCAAAAAATCATTTTGGGTTTTTGTAGCAAAATCCCTCTCTGTCTTCTTTCTGTAAAATGTAAAAAGTTAAAGACCCTGCCTAAGGCCCAAAGTCACTGGGATAGGCTCCAGTCACCCGCGACCCCTAACGGGACCAAGCGGTAGAAAATGGATGGATGGTAAAAAGTTAAAGACACTCTGACATCTGTTTCACTGTAACTCTCACCCACTTTGTTAGATCAGGAAGTAGAGGATGAGGGAGACATATCACATTCTTTGAAAATGTAAGTTTTGCACAAAATGACATCTAAACACACACATGATATTGCTCTGCTAGCCTAAAACCCATGAGCTCTATCACTCTGGCTACTACGACTCACGTATTTGGTGGAATCATTAGATTTACCAGTGCTGGGAAATCCTGTACATTATTTTACAGAAGTATTCTGATGCAGAGACTAAAGAGCCAAATGAGATGAAATGCCAAGTGGGTCATGAGAAGTTCCCATGTCGGTGGATGGAAAAGCAGTAAAGCAACTTTCACACTTTCAGACATAGTCTGCTGAGAGAATAAACTCTGGAACTGATGGTATCACTTGGCATAATTTCACTTCACTGCACAAACAGCTGAAGAAAACCATTCTCATGCTCTGTTATCTCTCTTGCATTAGTACAGACTAGATGCATGTCTGGTTCTTCAACAGGAAACAAGAAATCTTTTTGGGAAACATCATCTCAGAATTAGAGACAAATGTGTCTGATTGCCAGACTTTGACAATTCTCCGGGCTATCTCTCCTGAACTGTGTCTTCACATTAGCATGTGAGCCCAGAGATGCATATTCAGGTTCATCATTATGATTTGCCAATAAAGTGGTCACCATGGTAACAACTCTGCAGCAGCCAGTGGCTATTCGTCTCGCTGGCAATGCTGTTTGATTTAACCCCTCGTGTAATAGGGAGCTTTCTGAGTGCAGTCCATCACTGTTATAGTACAGATGACACCGTGACGTGATGTTTCATCAATATCATACATGAGAACTGCTGAGCCATTAAAACGCCATGATAGGAGATACCACAGCTGAAGGGGTGAGGGGGATGGAGGATGTGAGGCGTAGAAGAAGAGCACTGCCTTTATCTTAAAAAAAAAAAAGACTCCATTTCAGGCACTGATAAAAGCCTGTTTGGATTTCAGAACTGAGTGCCATCAAATCCTGCAAAGCTCCTCTTACTTAAAAAAATTAAAAAAAATTAAAAAACCACAGTAGTCTAATTTACTTTTTCCAACTGTCAGTTCAATATAGAACAAATCCTATCGATCTGTGTGGTCAAAAATGTATCATACTTATACATTTTTACCACAAGAAAGTCATTTGGGCTTACTTTCCCAGATATCTACAAAAGAAATGTATCCCTCAAGCAGTGTGGAATAAATCAGACACACTTATTTTCTCTCACGCTCTCAACTCGCTTTACATCTGTCATCAATAGTACTTCTGTCACATCTCCGCTAATGCAATCTGCAGGAAAAAGGCTTTTACCACTGTCAAAAAGGAACAGCTCATACTCCTAATTTTAGTGTCAGTACATGTGTTGTCACTTAGGTTAAAAGCTAATGTTTTGAAGCTATAAGGCTAACTTACTGAGTTTCCTGAGCAAAGTTGTGGCTGTTCGTTCATGCATTATTTCTTAAAACATATATAATTTAACATACTTTTAACCTTTTTTGTTATTTAAGAGTGATCACTCTTGATTGGTGGATGTAGAAAAATTGCAAGACACTGCACGATTTTCAGTTCAGCACTGCATTGTTCAGTTCAGTACTGCATTACACAGTTGGTAGAGAGACTGATTAAAAGGGTTTTAAAAGGGGATTTTGGGAGGTTTTTTTTGTATGCAAATCAAGAGTCTAACAGCCTGGCAGTGGTGGAAAGTAACTAAGTACATTTACTCAAGTACTGTACTCACACTTTATAGTGTTTCATATAATCAATAAATACATTTTGATATAATCATATCAGTAAAACTTTATTGATCCCCAGGGGGAAATTTACAAGCTACCCAGCAGTATATAAACTAATATAAAATATATGCAAATAATTTAAAATTACCCCACATTAAAGTGATGTATAGATTAATGCATCAATAAATAAAAATCCAATAATATAATATACATTATTCTGAAATGGGATACTTTTACTTTTGGTACTTTAAGTATATTTTGACGCTAATACTTTTGTAATTTTACTTGTAACAGAGTATTTCTGCATTGTGGTATTGCTACTTTTACTTAAGGAGCAGTGTGTAGGATTTAGTGACATCTAGTGGTGAAATTGCAGTTTGCAGCCATTTGAATACAGCTCACCTCACCCTCCCCTTTCAAACGTGTAGGAGAAACTACAGTGGCCGTGAAACTCGCCAAAACGCGAAAGGTCCTACCTAGACTGAGTGATTGGTTTGTCCGTTCTGGGCTACTGTAGAAACATGGCGGTGCAACATGGCAGCCTCCGTGGAAGGGGACCCGCTCCCTCTATAGATATAAATGGTTTATTGTAAGGTAATGAAAACAACGATTCTTCAACATTTCAATAACTCTTTACTGAATGAAATAACCTACAATCCTGAGAACAAAATGCCAGGGGGAATAAACGGTACAGTACTGAGAAAATATGAAGCTCCAAAAAATATTGTGACCAGCTTGCTAGCATGTTTAGCCCTTAGCTTGCTAGCTACAGTAGGGAATGAATTTTGCTGCTCCACTAAAGGATATATGTTGTGGACTGCTGATTGTAAAGATAAACTTGTGATTTTGGGCTATATAAATAAAGTGAAAAATCTAAATTAACTTGTTACTAATGATATTTATGTTACTTATTACACTTATGTTAAACTTTTCTTCCACAATGGACTAATCCTTGTTTGATAAATGTTGGCGCAGGATATTGAGTTATAACTAAGCTGTGTTATGTTTGTTTCTGAGTGACTAACATGAAAATATATTTAACATTGATGGTTTAAATACCTGAAATATTATCTGGTGTTAAACACCACTGTAGCTGTGAAGGGAATTTTGCCAATAGGTGTTTTTCTCACTTTTTTTTTTTTTTGCTTTAACCATATGCTGTTTGATGCCTTTGTTTCTCACAAGACTGGTGTTAAAGAAAAACCTGGAAGCCAAAAGCTCTTTCTCCCTTTGAAATATTTTCCACCTACAATATATAAACACATGCACATACCTCCACAGCACAATACCCCACACACACACACACACACACACACACACACAATCCAGTTACCCCTCACAAAAAAAGAGATCAGGACTTCCTCCACACTGACATGACTGTTAGCAATAGCAGATGATGAAATAGGTTTTGCTAAATGAAGCACAGATGCATCATCTGAAAACCTGCCGGTCTTTAAACCTCAGCACTAAGCTACATGTGCAAACAAATAATGGTCACATAACTAGACTCCATAACCTGTCACATGTTGCAACATTGTTGCTTCCACTTGATTGTTGTTGTTTTTTGTTTTTTTTAAAGGAGCTAGGCCACAATTTAAAAACAAAGACTTCTGAACACCTCAGAACTTTACATGAGGAAAAGTTAATATAAGTTGGCATGTTTACTAGCCTATGTTTTTTCCTTTGGAAAAATTACGTCATATCTGAACAAGATTTATTCCACTTCAGTGGTAGTAAACAACACATGAGCCCCATGTACCTTTTACTCCACTACACTACAGTATTCTCTTTGCAGATTAGGATTTTACATACACATTGTTACATATTTAACTACCCAACAGAACATTTAGTTAAAATTAGCACCAGCTCAACCTACTACAACAGTAAAAAGATACTTCCACATTAACAAACATGTTGAATGCATTTTGTTCTTCAAAAAAAATATGCAAAGCCAATTTTTAAATTTTTTTAAATATTTCAAATCATGCACATGAGGACGATGCAAACTAAGCAGGGATCTGTTAGTAATAACTTTGCTCCATAGCGCTACTAGTGGTCAAAAAACTCCACAGGCAACCTTTGAGATTCAGAATGCATGACTTTTACTTGGAATTAATGTTTTTGCATGTTGTATTGCTACTTTTGCTTAAGTAAAAATATCTTAATACGTCTTCCACCACTGTAAGTTGGAACATGCTATGCCTGATATTACTATATCTATGTTTTTTATGACCTAAACTCTTATGTGCTGTTGAAGAATTTGTTGAATTAAGTAGTTTTTCAGTCTCATGGCAAAATGGTTACCATATGGTACAATAACTGACTCAACAGTGTATTGCAAAACCCTTAATGATCTGTGTCATGGCTCTGTAGGAATTCCATTTGTTTCTGTTTTTCCCTTTCCATCTGCCAGCTGGTAAGGTGACTGATAAAGCAGAGAAGGAGGAAGCCTGACAGCTCAGCTGGTATCAGTGTCTTGGTCAAAGTGCAATGCAAGGCAAACTGCAGAAAGACATCATCACTGCTGCTTCTGTTGGGGCATCATGATAACATCTGTTTCTTTGTCTTAACACATTCTTGTGAATAAGTCAAAAACACCCCCCAAGAGAAGAGGGTTTGAATTTCAGATTGTTTTCCTTGAAATATGTACAAATCTTGCATTTTGCTAGCAGTTATGAAGGTCTTGTTTGTATTTTGTGACTTGCATCCAAATGCATTTCAAACATTAAGCAACTGTTTGAGTTCAGAAAGCGATACAAGCAAATATTCACACCACATACCTCTGAAATAAATCACATATTGCCTAATTACACATACTATTTTAATTTATTGATGCCAAACACATTTTACTGTTAATGTGATAACTGCTTTTCACCCCCCACATTTCTTGTCACTACATTTCCACCAAGTGACCTGAATACTGAAGTCTTATCCATGTGAGACAAACTGAGGCTTTCATTAATGCAGCATTGTGTCACACACAAACTGAGAAAATACATGTGACCTAGAAAAGAAACGTAAATACAATATTCATGCAAATTATGCAAACAAAATTGGATTAGCTGTTGATACATGTCAAGTAGGCTAGCAGGAGAAACAGGGGATTGGACCCAAATGCTGACATGGAGGTAGAGCAGGTAAAATTAAATGATTTAATGAAAAAAAAGGCACAGTTTTCAGACAGGTAGTGGTCAAAAATCAGGGAAGTAATTCATGCAAAGTCCAATGATAATCCAAGATCATTCCAACATTACACATGTAATCAAGCCCCATACACTTGACAAAGAGACAAGGGAAGCACAGGCTAAATATGCTCAGGTGAAGAGAGATTATGAGACACAGGTGAAACTATTCAGGGCGGAGCAAACAATCAAAACTGGCAGGAAAATCAAACAAAGACAGGAAGTAAAACTACCAGACACATAAGGGGAAAAGAGTATTTCAAAATAAAACAGGAAATACTATACATAAACCCTCAAACCATGACATTAGCTCTGTGAAATCTGTGCATGTCTGCATACATGCTTATAGACATACTGTAAGCACATTTACACACACAACTACACCAACCACAGGCAAGTGATGAAAACCTCATCACATCTCACATCACTGCAGAATTAACATAAATTGTTTTTAAAAACAAGTATATTTGGTTGGTATAGTGGTTTTATTTAACAACTGTAATACAGAAGAAAGCTTTACTGTAATTTTTTGCCTTTAAACTGTCTGTTTAAAACTTCAAGCTAAAGCAAAGTGAAATCTTTAGTACCTCTTTCAACTGAATTAGAAATAATTTCCTTGTCTGGGGCTGTTATTAATTTTCCTCTCTCAAGTCAATCAATACACTACATTTTAAAGCTTCCATCCCTGTTTTGATTTAATCTTAAACTGCAGTGCACCATATCTTCCCTGTGAGTAGAATCAATTCTGGGAATTTCCTACAATTGCTGGACATCAGTTGCCACTGCATTGTACTGTCTGAACATTAGAGCTCAATGCATTTAAAGGAATTTGAAGCGGGGCATAAGTCATAATTTCTGCCTGTTTGTCAAATTGCAGGACTGTTTGAAAGGTAATATCAACTACTTTTTAATGTTTCATGCACCTAACCAATGTTCAAGGTTCAACTTTTTACCAAAAGCAAAACCTGCCTATAACTTTAAAGGTGATCTCCACCAATTCTGAGCACAGACTTGGAGGCTTCAAAATTTTAATAGAAAGTGTGTGTTACAACCTAGCGCAAAGGGTTTAAAAGACATGGGTATTTATGAAGTAAGGAGGTTCTATCAAATATATATAATATATATATATATAGTATTGCCACTTCATAAAGTTGGCAGATTTTTGAAGCAGCAGAGGTTCCAGTAAGCATAATGAGCTGAATCATAGTGTAAACTTACACGTGGCAGCTAATGCTAAACGCTCAGATCATCTGGAGCCAAGGGTTCGCAGGCTCAGCACATTTTCAGCTGTTTAATTACATAAAGCTGCTGCTTCTTATGGTCAGATTTGATAGCGACCAACTTTAACCAGGCTAGACTCCATTTATTTTCATGACATCATACAACAACCAGTAAAAAATCTGCAAGAAAAGCATACCTGCAACAGGTTTTGGCTAACAGCAGTGTCTCCAGCGTCATATGGCAGACCATGAAGTTTAAGTGGAGGGGAAGAGGGAATGGCCATCCATTTTTGTTAGTCCACGCCTGGGGGTAGGAAGGGCGTGGATGTTGAGCAGACCTAAAGTTGTATAAATATGATTCATGTTCTGACATGAACAAACAAAAGTGCTCTGATACTAGCAGTGATTCATGAAAATGAAATCCACTTTTGCTGGGATGGGGGAGGATGAACTTCTTTCGACTTCTAAAGGGAGACGTGACAGAACAAGTTTGAGAACAACTGCCTTAAAGTAAAAACATGATTAAGAAAGTAGGTTTTTAGGGCCTTTCAATACCCAAGCAAAACATACTGTACGATATAATATGCAAATCCAGAGTCAGATAAAGATTGCAGCCCACCCATCCTTATGTCACACCACTCTGTCAACCACTCAAGTGTTTAGGTGGTTATCACCAATAATGTGCATAGATGTGTGTTGACAATTCATGAGATGTTCCATCAATGGAATTGAAAAGGCTGACAGATCTGAAGTAATAACTAGCCTTCTGCAGAAACGCCGCAGATTGATGGTGCTGATATCAGTGTGTCATGAAGTGGAAAAGCAAACTATGACTCTCAGCATATTGCGTGAAATTGGAGAATCTGTACCTGGATGTAAGTGCAGTTTGATAATGACAGGACCACACTCGGAAATGAAATAGAGTTGTTACCATTTCTGTTAACAACTTCATCTTCACGTTAACAGCTTCACTCTCATGTGCTTCTGTTATCTGTAGCATGCATCTAACTATATGCTACAACAGGGTTTCTCCTCATTTTTAATCCTGTTGCATTCATGATAGAAGAACATATGTGATTGTGTCTGTTCCTACTTATCTGTGAGCAGTGGAAGTTTAAAGAATAGAGAAACAGCTCAGATACAAAAAATGTGATTGGCTGTTTATCTGAACTACAGGGCCCTTGAATTATTTTCTTCACTGCCAGAGAACAATCTTAGACTTTGATCTACTCTGATGAGGACCAAAACAACAAGATATGTTGCCAAATGTCTAACAAAAAATCAATTTTCATGGACAACTTCCATAATTTCTTTAGTTGCTGGAAAAAGTAACTCAATCAAAAATGGCATTTTATGGTATGCCATGGAAATATGCTTAGAAGAATGTTTGAAGACTGAGCATCTTTATTATGGTTTGTGGTTATTAACCATTAACCATATTAAATTATTTTTTTACTTTTGCTTTTGTAAGTATATATTTTTTTCTTTTCTTGTCATGTTACATGTTTTGACCAAACCCTCATATGTTGTTTGCATGAAGCCAAACTTTTTTTTTGTTATCTACCTGTTGTTTTTAGCCATGCTATAGTGGTGTTGTTATAGGGATGGCAATGTCGGTTGGTTGGTCGACCGCTTTGAAATATCTCAACAACTATTGAACGGATCGCCATGAAATTTGGTACACATACCCATGGTGCTCAGACGATGAATCCTAATTATTTTGGTGATCCTCTAAGGCCACCATGAGGTTCACATTTGTGATTCATGTTACCTTCTGGATGAATTTGAATAACTTTGGGGATCTTTGGGGATGTCTCCAATACTTTGGTTTATGACCAAATACCTGCAAAACTACATGACATTCTCATTAACCTCAGCATTAACCTTACTTTGACTTTAGTGTTAATTATGAAATGTTAGCATGCTAACAAGCTAAACTACGATGGTGAACATGATAAACATTATGCCTGCTTAGCATCAGCATGTCAGCATTGTCATTGTGAGCATGTTAGCATGCTGATATTAGCAAATAGCTCAAAGCACTGCTGTACCTAGTTAAAGTTACCTCATAGAATCGCTGTAGGCTTAGTCTTGGTTAATTTGATAGAACAATTTTTGTTTCATGTTCATGTGTGGAACTTCCTTTGTGCACACTGGGATTCCACGTTTCCATGTTTGGACTCCATGTTCTTCAGAACTGCACCAACCCGCACAACCAGAGAGACAGATCCTACTTTATTCACCTTAATGAATAAAGAGAAAAATAAAACTTTCTGAGTAGTAAAAAAGTCCCAAAAGAATAAACAGTATACAGAGAAGAGTCTGAAACATGTTCACATTGGCAAAATGGCAAAATTATGTTAACATAAAAATGTCAGCATTCAGACTAAAACAATTTGTTGAGTGATAATGTAGAGAGTCAGACATATCTTATTACTCTGAGTGAGTGGTGATGTAGCCCAGAAAGCCCTGATAGCTCAGCTGAAAAAGAAACAGGTTTAGAGACAGAGAGGTTGGGGATTTAAATCCTGTCTGGACCTTATATTTATACAGTAGTTTGTCTCTTGTACAAAATTATATTATTCTGCATTAGCGTCCAACTTGTCAAGTAGTATCCATTCAGCACCACATTTAGATCCATGTTATTTATTAATCTATTTATGCATTTTAATCAGTTAAATCAATCATCAATGATAAAATGTTTTTGGCCATCCCTACTGTGTAAATATGAATAACAGCAAACATGCCCCTTTCTCTAAACACTCTTCAAGTCATATTGTCATGTTAAGTGCCAAAGGGTTACATACAGTATAAAGTATATGCAGTGTAGGCACAAATGAATAGTAAACCATTAAGAAGACACAACCCTCACTGGTGAAGACTGTAGTTGTACTATGTAGAGCAGTTCCTAGCAGTTGTCGCCACAAAAAAAGTCAAAATTAAAATGATGCCCTTGAACTTGATCAATATTTATTGGACTATTGAATCGTTAACAGAACTTAAGTGAATGTGCAACTCTTTGTTCCTGACAACCATCAGTGGGTAGTCGCACTGCACACATAATGACACGTAATAACCTGTAAACTGAATTATTTTGGACTCAGTTTTGCTGCAAACCAAATAGCTTTTCCACCTGAGAGATTGGGGTCGTCTCCTCTCAAATACTGGGGCCATGATCAAAATAAGATCACCCAGCTCATTTCCATATGTTATGGTAGATGTGCCTTGGGCTTCAAATCACTCACTCCTCTGCTAGTCTTCCACAGACACAGCTTCAGATACTCATTTATGACAATTTGATACTGACACAGATTACATTTCCTGCAACTATGGAAATATATCCAGCAAAGATGCAGGATTTCTTGGTCAGACATTATAGTAGTTTTCAGGAGTCATCAATTATACAAATGTTGTACTTTGCAATGAAGTATTTCACAGACCAGATGGGATTGAATTTCCTCTATCGATGTATAATACTCCTTAAGAATGTAGGATAACCTGAACAGCAAGCACCCATTAAAATTTTAATTAGTTCTGTTTCTTGTTTACAAGATGTATGCATATCAATTACACACTATAGGTGTTCTGAATCACTGCTCATAACACTGCATGCCATTGTTATTTACACACTTATGAAGACTTGGTGCAACATCTACTCTCACAAAATGGCTGATTGTGCAAAATAAAAGACAAAAAACAAACACAATTTTCTACTCACAGTAGGTAACTTAATGAGGTTATTCCTAAAACTTAATTTGTCTGAGAGGATAAATTTACAGGTATTAAATTTACAATTATCAAGAATATAGTCATTGTAACATACAATTTTGAAGTCAGTGCTTTTATTCCCTCACCAATTAGTTGCTAAAATGACTAAAATCGAGTCTGTGAGCTTTCTTCCCCACGGAAAAAGCTACATTATTATCTTCAGCCATGTGTATTTGAAAACAAATCATGATAACTTTATTATACAGCACAGAATGGTTTGTCCTTAACAAAATATCCTTATTTTGATTCAGGTTCCATAACTGCTTTAACACACAAACAAAAAGCAAAGCAAAGAGAATTTTATTTAAGACAAACACATATCCATGAAGACATGCAGTGGAGAATAAAACCTGCTGTCCATAGACTGGTTCAGGATTAATTGGCATCCAATGTGTTGCTGAGCAGCCAGAGGTGTGTTAGCAGGCAGGATGGCAGGCAGCAGATGTGGACTGGGATTCGCCCAGCAGCTGCTCTAATCCCTAAATCTATGGGATGACCTTTTCCTCCTCTGCACACATTTCAATGTTAAAATCAGAGACTCAAAACTTCAAAACAACTTTTTCTACTGAATTTCATCATTCGGTAATTCTGCTGACCTATATTTATTACCAATGATGTTTTTTTCTCTAAAGTATTATGCACTTGTTTTTAACTTCCTACTTTAAATATTCATGCAGCAGTTATTTAGTATTGATGTCACAGATTCTCCAGGTGGCGCTCTTTTTTCTGATAAACTACTGTTACTCAGAAATGTACACAATCACAAGATTTCACAAGATTTCTTTTTTCAGAAAAGACTTGCACCAGGTTAATGGAAATGCTTTCATGCAGTGGATACTGGCTTAATCACTGTTGTACTGAATCCCTCATTCAGAGCAAGAAGTAAAACAAACATTTATTTACTGTGCATTAAATTATTTTGATTATTGCTTAAAAGCTGAAATGTTCTGAATAACTTTAACAGTATCACCTCATAGTTGTGTGTAAACAGATTGAAAATCCTCGACCAACCAGGGAATGTTTTTTATTATTATTTGATGAAATTACACACTAAAGTGACATGGAATGACCTTAATTTTGCTATATGAAAGTAATTTTACACTACTTAAAGATAGCAAGCCTCCACCCAACAGCTAATTAACAGCCACTGAATAGTAAATGATTGAATTTGAAGGACCATAAAGTAATGCTAATTAATTTTTGTATTTGGTGACCCAAGTCAACCACAATAAAATGCCCAAATCTCAGAAATAGGTTGTCCCATTCCTCTGATTTTCATACCATAACATGGGTGTAATCTACCCAAGCAATGTGAGTTTTAGTTAGTTTTCTGATGGAGCTGAAGCTAAGAGGAGTTGGGCCTGTATCACTCCTTGTGGTGGTTTGAATATCTGAGGATTTGATCTTTTTCCTATCATGTAACTGAATTCCATATAACTGGTGTGTTCAAGGCTACGTCTCCAGGTTGAAGGCATCACCTACCCACCATCTGCTTCCACTCTCAGGACTCACTGCAAAGAACATAGACTGCTGTTCTGGGAAACATTGATGCACATAACTTAGCCAAAAAATTAAAATTGGGCCAACAGGGGTGTTTTGAATTTCTAAGTCACTGACTGGGTTAGGTTCAGATTTAGCACATTGTGCAACAAACACATTGCTATTTTAGATATATTTAAATATTTCCTGTGCTCTTGTGTATATGTGTGTGTACAGGCGCCCACTGTGGAGTTCCTGCTGCATCTGTGCAGCCATTCTGTCTTCTCTCCTGCCTGAAAAGCAGAACACACCTTGACTTTATAGATCTGTCAGCTCATTTTCTAGCACATGATAGGAATAATAACAGCTTTAGGTAAGGACAGACCATGCTCTAGTGTTGAAGTTAAAGGGAAATTTAACAAAATAACACCAAATAAAACCACAAATAGCACACATGTGTACTTGGGTCATTTATCAAGGGAAGATATCAGTTGTGCACTGCCCAGCATCACAGGAATAACATCTAATTTGGATTTTCTTCTTAATGATCTGTTTTTTACCTGTTAGAATCACTTTTTTGTGCAACCTGAAAATCTAAGAATGATAATGAGAGGGCAAAAACGAGCATTAATTTAGGGTGTAATGTTCAGATTAAGCCATTATATGCCAAAAACCTGCCCCACATAATCTGAAAATACCAGCATTGTGGTTTAAAATGCCAGCTCATCATATCCACACCAATTCAAATCAAACGTATTTAATGTTCCTCTCTGAAGCATCTGTAAAGCTGTTATTGCACAAAGTTTGGAGAACCAGAAAAGGCGTCTTTAATAACATTAGGATGCTATCAGGGAAAAAAACTGCAGCTTCCGAAATGAGATTATCCACACCGAACATTATTATGCATAAGTCCATTATCTGGTTACGGCAACACAGAA
Source organism: Siniperca chuatsi (assembly GCF_020085105.1). Taxonomy (NCBI): domain Eukaryota; kingdom Metazoa; phylum Chordata; class Actinopteri; order Centrarchiformes; family Sinipercidae; genus Siniperca; species Siniperca chuatsi. The sequence goes on from NC_058060.1 coordinate 21,280,125, forward strand.
AGCAGCATCCCACATTAACATTCACAATATACAGTAGAAGTGAGGAGCACCGACATGAATATCTGAGGACCTGCATACCAAAAGGTTATCAAATCAAAATAATCTCTACCATGTTGATGCAGAGGCTTCAGAGGAAGAGGATTCCCGTATGAAAGCCACCCACCCATTTTATTAAAGCCACACACTGAATTTTATTTCTTGGCATTTAAAACTTTTCTGAAAGTTAATAATTACTACTCGATATCTTTTGTGCTATATTGCGTTGTTTGTTGGGTCTGAATTGCTTTTTCAGAGTTAGTACAAAATACATCTGGGTGAATGCCGCATCGCCACAAACTGATGTGAAATGTGTTGTTTATTCCTAAAGAGAGGCTTGTTTTCACTCGTCTCTGCTCAGGCTTCTGATTTAGATTTTGAGTCGATTCAGCCTCAGCCAGGCTGTTTGAGATGTGAAAACTACAGTAGCTTCTCCAGTGGCTAAAGGACGTCTTGTGACAGATGCTCAGCTACGTAGCTGCAGGATATAAATGATTGTTTTTCAGCCTTAAAATACCTTGATGAACTCAATGTGTGCTTAGTAGACCTACAGATGATGAGGGGCTTATGTTCTTCCTGGCAGGAAGTTGAATGAAAAGCCACATTTTCATGAAAAACACTTGGTATTTTTAGTCTGTCTGTCTGTGAAGTGAATTTTTTCCCCTTTTGATTTGCACAATTTTGAACCCTGTAGTGTCTTTGCAGTCTGTCGTCAATGCATTGTACCAACTGTGCAGATGTTAGCCCTATCAAGCTTGAAGGACAGGTTCATTTTTTTCAAATCTGTCTTAAAACAACACGCACATGCCCAGATGTACATTAAAACAATTTATGCTTGCTGTAATCATTCCTCCTGTTTATCCTGGCCATTAAAAGATCTCTTCCTAACATCAATCCAAGTCTATCTGAAACTAATATGAAGCTTCAGCAGTCTGAATTAATCAAATCAAGTGATTGTCTTCCAAAGTTGCTATCTTATTAGTACAAAATTCCCTTGATTGCCACTTGATTTGTCTAAACTTGACTGCTGAAGCCTCAAATTAACGTCCGATACACTTTGGAATGTATTTTTGGCAGAATGAGGATCATTTACATTGGAAGCACATCAGGGAGAGACCTCTTAATGGCCAATATATACGAACAGGACACCCGACTATTGATTTAAGACAGACTTGAAAAATTGTGATCGAGCTGATTATGATTATATTATTATTATTATGCTTCTGCGAAGCGTCTTTGCAGAGAAGGGTGTTATGGGTAACTTTAGCACGCCTCCCAAATCTCAACGTCTCTCCTTGCCCTCATTTTCTGTTTCTCTTCAGCTGTTTTGATCAAATAAAAGCAAAAAGCCGGGAGCTTTTCGTCGTATTTCCATTGACTTTGGATGCAACCTCACTTCAGGTTCAGTCTGAAGGCACATTAAAAACTATACCTTTACATCAAACTTCCAACAGTCATCTATGAATGCTGATTGAATGCATGTTAAATTCTACCAAAATGACTCAAGGTATTTTTAAACCCTGAAGTCCTCCACAGGTCCAAACTGGTCATTAAATCTGTCCTCTGGACAAGCCAATAAAAGCGTTTTCTAACTTGGGCATTGTTTCTGCTCCTACCTGTGAGTGCCTGAAGATTAAAGTTTTAAACCCCACCATTGTTCTTTTGACTTTCTACTTTTTACTCTCTACATTGCATTTGAGCACAGTCAATCTATTCTATAGGGTAATTTTGATTTAAAGACTTTTCAAAATCTCTTTAGGAATACACTCCAATGCATGCAAGTTTCTGTGAACCGATTGGCCCTTAATTAAAAGCAGTGGCTTCACATGGCACCTGCTGATTTCACACTAAAATCTGCACACAGGAAAACCTCATAAGCTCTGCAATCAATAATGCTGTAATAGAGGTTCCGGTTCACTGTAGTGAATAGGAATACCAAGCAGGAAAACTACTGTAAGTCAGCAGTTGTGCCAAATGGAGCATAAACACACAGTTAAACACAACAAAAGTGCAGCTCCTCAATGTGGCTTCAAGTTGAGCTTTAATATGAATCTTTTAATTCACACATCATATAGTTAACGTTTTAGTTTGTGTCTCTCTGCCTGAGCAAAGCTGGTGGTGCAACGAATTAATGTGAAGCTGAGGCCTCCCTCTGAGACGATAGGTCAATGTCAACCCTGAAAGTGACAGCATAGCTCAAGTGTAGAAGTGAACCTGAGTCTCAGATGTCCTTTCCTGTCAGTGTGGGTCAGCACTGTCCACACACTGACAACCGGACGTCCACACTGACTGATGGTCCACTGATTCTGTCAACAGGCTGATTTAAAGGGGAGAGAGATGTCCTGTTACCAGAAGAATAGAGATTGAGATCCCTGAAACAGTCATAGTCTGTCTGTCAGCAGCCAGGTATCCTTGAGCAAGCTAGTGAAAGCTGACCTTTCATTAAAAATATATCCAACTATCCAATGTGATATAATACTTACTCAAATATAATCTCAGACACAGGATGTGACAAAACTGAAGTGGCTGTGTTTTATAATAATAATGACAAAACATGGATAGATGATAACACTGTGTTGTGACATTTATATTCCAAATTCCCTCATTGGTCCAATAAAGTTAATTTTAAAAAATTGGATCATTTGGATCACTTTAAGCTCATTATAAAGAGGTAATTCAGTAATGTCATCATGAACGATTAGGTGCTTTCCATTACATTTTTATGTATCTTTACTGTAATATCATTTGTGTTTTGTATTGTTCTGTATATATTTTCCTATTGAGTTGTGGTTGTATAAAGGCTTAATGAATAACTGACTGAGCATGAAATACACAAATTAAGTCAACATTTCAGCTCACAGGACACATTGTAACCGAGGAATGATATGACAGAGCAGTTCACATCCAGATATCTAGAGTGATTACACGAAAGGCGCCACAGTTTTGAATAAAATAATCAGCGATTTTGTAAAAAATTGAAAGGATGACACTTTAGCGTGGTGTTTGCCTGTTTAAATACATGATTATAATGGGCTACTGCGGTTCCTAAAATTAAAGGACAACATTTCTTATTTTAAAAGGCAAACTACTGAATGACACGACCAATTTTTATTAAATCTAACAACAAGTCCTCATATCTAAATGCATCGCTGGATTAGTCTGTTTGGGGGCCCCAGGACAAAAAATTGCTTTCGCCTGCAGGTTAAGTACAGTGCACAAAGCACACTATAGAAGGCAGCTTCATTATAAACCAACCAAAACTCCTACACCGGAATTCTACCTGGACCCAGCTTCTCTGTCTGTCAGTCACTTTGTGGTAATTTGATGAAACATGTTTTTATTTAGGAAAAAGCACCATGTGAACACAGTTCAAACTAAAATAACTGGGGTTCAAAGTGGATTTTGAAGTCCCTCTACACGACATGGCCACAAGATTATTATAGAAATTTCCACACAAATGAACATCAAATGACCAAAAAGTAACATAGAGATTTTGGGGAGTTGCCTGCTTTGCTCAGTTGGTAATCAAGGATTGCCTAAACCCAAAAGACTCATATGAACATTTTGACGATCTGGTGCCCCCATTGACAGGAAGAAGACACAGCAGTCCAGCAGTCATTTTTTAAGGTTCAAGCAACTAAAACTACTTGGAAAACCTTTAAAGAAAGACATCCATCCATGTAGCCCAACCTCGTCCCTGAGTTTACAGTGGCATTACAGCATTAAGCTACTTCAATCAACCAGTCTATTGTATTGATGTACTGTATGTTGGTAGGGTTGCCTACATGCTTTGTGTTTCATTTGTTCTGAGTTGCATGAAGGAAGATATCACAGCAAATGTCTTTTGATAAATCTCTTATGTGTTGGACAGATAATCTTTTGGTATAAGAACATAACAAATGATGCTTCCATACAGGGCACGAGGGGCCCCGGCATGGTTCAACGAAAAAGAAAATAATGTGAATCATATGCTTTGACCTTCTGTTACCAGATCCTAACTGAACACCCATGGAAGGTGTTGGAGAAATGTGTTACACAGCACTCTCCATCATCATCGTTAAAACACCAAATGAGGAAAATCTTTTGAGAAAATGGTGTTCATCCCTCCAGAAGAGTTACAGAGACTTGGAGAATCTATGTCAAGGAGCAGTGAAGCTCTTCTGGACACCTAACTAAGACACTTTCCATCAGTATTTCCATTAATCTGACACCCATCTGTATACATTAAAGGCATTTCAGTAAGCCAATCTCTAATTGTTGATTCCTCTCCACACTGCAAACCTCTCTGAAAGTGAGTGACAGCCACTTTGTCACAGCTCAGCACCACCCTGTCCACCTAATTGCCACACTTCAGTGGAAGCTTGCCCTTGTAACATTCATTTATTATGCTATAACTGAAACTAAACAAATTCACTTCCTCCTGTTGAGATAATGATTGTAATGGTCACAAATAATTTGTCACATGTAATTGTTGTTGTCAGTCATCTTACTTGAATTTAGTAGAGGTCACTCTGTGTTGGTATTAGAGTACTTTAAAAAGAATGAGACAACGCAACCTGCAATATTGTTTTTATTTGATCAGAAAGTAGGAAAATGACAGAGTAGAGACACATAAACATACAGTATCGAGTATTGTTTTTAATAAACAGATCTGCACAGTCTAGTATGATGTTTATCCCCATGATACATGATGATAATGTGCCTTGCAGTCCCTACTGCTGTTGTCGTCTCTGGAGTGGGCGAGCAGTGTTGTCAGGCTCCTTCAACCCTGTGTAAACTGTCAGATGGGATGCGCTTGCGCAATTGCTGCACTCACACAAACATACGGGTCCGTCAGTGTGAGCAGGTTAGTGTTCAAAATCATCCTGAAGTGCGTGAATACAAAGGAATTAATGTCACAAAATACAGTAAGTGGGGTTAAAACCACCAGTTTTCTCAGTTGATTTTAGTGGGAAAGTTCGCATCGGATTTACATTAGACTTCGTGACAATCAGCAGCACTTTGCGTGAAACGACAAATAGGAGATCTCGTTAAATTCTCTGGACTACATCTGGGGAAACACAAGACAATTTAATGCATCTCTGAATACCAAACAAGCTCTTTGCAAGCCGATAACGAGGAGCGACAGCGAGGGCGATCCTGCGCACCAGGTAAACCAAACACTCTTCAGCTTTACGTGCTCGCCTGCTTCAATACGACTCTAACTTTGAGCTTGCCACAAAAAAAAAACAACAACTGCATTACTTTATCGCTTTTTCGCAGAAGTTTTCGCCATGAACCAAACGGCAGGAGCCACAAACGCGTATCGCAGATGCTCCAAGGGTGGAAAGGTAAGAAAGTCTTTATTCAGAGAAGTTCAGATTTGGACCAAACACGCTGCTTTTCGTGCGCCCAGATACGGCGCAGCTCTTGAGGCTGCATGGCAGTGATACTGGATGTTTGCAAGCTCAGGAAAAGCTTTGTAGACAATGTTTTCAGCTTTGGAGATGCTATAAATTGAAGTGAAAGTGACATTGGAAGCTTTTGGGCAAGACAAGCCAATTTGTGTGACTCACACTGAAAAATAATGCTAATTTTTGCAAGTTTGCAAATGAAAAATTATGCAGGAAACAGGTGGATGGTCACTTGCAGTTTTTCAGTTACTTAATCTGTTCGGCTCCAAGATGACGACACTGACCCATATTACAAGGCTGTTGCTGCTGTGTGGATGTCAACCGGAAGATGGGGGGGGGGTTGTTGAGGATGACTGTGAGAGTGGAGGTGGGATGAAAGGAAGGTTGGGGGGGGAAACGCTGGAGAATGTGGGAGGAAAGAGAGGGAGGAGAATAGGAGAGTGCATGATATTCTTTCCAGAGAAACCATTAGAGGCTCCCCTCTGTGTGTGTGTGTGTGTGTGTGTGTGTGGTGGGGGGGCTGCTCTCATTCCCAACACATCTGGCTCTGTCAACATGCACGATCAGTGGAGGGGAAGTGCGAAGGCTTATTTATCACCAGCAGCTATGGAACACAGAATATCCACAGCAGATTTCCCAGTGTTTACAAATATTGATATTCCTTCTACAAATATTTGGAGTTGTTGTGTATGGATTGGAGAGCCGTGCTTGCTCACTCATAGAGGTGTTTAGAATGATCTGGTTAATGAGTCCTGAATAGGCGTGGGCATGAATTAACACACACTGTTGCACTGTGTTGGTTAACACCCTCAGTTTAATTGACACTGACTGTAGCTTTCTTTCTCATTGTGATGGTGCAGGCCATGATAGTTCACACTGGGAATTAAGGGACATAATCATAAAACACTTGTGGTAATGAATTCAAAGCATGCAGAGAGCCTGCAAAATGCATGATTGTTTAATCATAAGATAGTCATCCCATAATGCAGTCATCCAACCAGGGGTAACATGCTACTTACGCCAGGGGTAGGCTACTTTTGCAGTTGCCAGGGGGTGCAAGAAAAAATGGTAGCTCAACTAATTCTTAAATAGATAGAAATTATGATTTGATAAAATAAAATGGATAAACAGTTCAAAAAGTTAGGTAAAAGTAAGGGATAAATGGCCAAAAAGGTTCGCTTAAAGCAAGCGAGCAGAGAAGTGAAACAGCTAAAAGTAATGGCTAAATGGCTGAAATAAATAGCTAAAAGTGATGGATAAACAGTTCAACTAGATAGGTAAATGTAATGAATAAATGGTTCAAATTTCAAGCTAGAAATAGATAAATTATATCTAAAAGCAATGCATAAATGGCTGTAAACTAAAAGTCATGATTAAAAAGTTAAAATCATTTAGGTAAAAGTAATGGATAAACAGTTTAAATAGTTAGCTAAAAGTAATGAATAAATGGCTAAAATAGTTAGCTAAAAGTAATGGAAAACTGGTTGAATTATGAATAGATAAATGGTGGAAACGTCTACTCTAAGTGGTAGTACTGCAAATGCAAAGTTGACCAAACTCACCTAAACAGCTCGACAGTTCAATTGTATGAAAAACACATTTTAATATTCACTTTTATATAATCAATAGTGTTAAATAGCATCCAGTTTAAGTCAGTTTAAATGAACACATTTGGAACATGATGGTTGGTGTTGATGAAGGGCTACTGGCGTTCATCTGACAGGGCTGTGGGAGGTTGGAAACCACTGCCATAATAAAATCCCTAGCTGTCAGAACATATATTTTATCTTCACTGTTGCTGTTTGACTTGCATTTTTATACTGTCCTTTGCTACATATCTGGAGTGTTCTGTGTTTGTTTGTATGTTCAGCAGGGTAATATTGTTGCCCATACTTTATTATTTGCAAGTGCTTTCACTCACTGCTTGTTCTAATTCTGGTGTGTTTCATCTCCACTTGCACATCAACTTTTAGAGAGAAAATAGATTCAGACTAAACACCTCTCCAAACACTCTTGTCTCCAGACAGCAGTGTCCGTTTCATTTTCTGTCCCGTGGCCACTTTTAGCCTGCCGACAGGATTGTCTGCAGTTTCAAACAGTTTATTTGTGCCCATTTAAAGCTTCAGTGCTGCAGAGAATTTCTCTTTGATGAGTCGTTTCTCTCTCTGTGGAGTTTCTATTTCCAGTCATGTTGACAGTCGGCCACAGAGACATTTCATCATGGATTAATGACACTCTGATTAGGTCTGCATGTGTTCTGTGGGCCTCCCAACATGATAAGCTTCACAAGGTCATCAGCTTGAGACAAGCTTTGACATGTTTATTAACACCTGAAATGAGAGGAGAGCAAGTGTGCTGTGTTGTGAGATTATTTTTATTTTGCATTCCCTTTTTTAAAAGGGAAAGATTGACCATGACATGTTAAAAATAGGACTTTAAAGAAGATACTGGCCATGCAGCCAGCATTCCTGCACCCATGTTATTGTCTGTTTGTGTATTTATGTCATTCCCAAAGCTAACTGGCTAAATGGAGTGCAGCTTTGAAGGATGTTCCGGTTATCTGCAACACCAACAGTATGTTTTGTCCTTCTTATCACAGATCAGCAGGTTTTTTCAAGGCTCAAGGAAAATCAGCAGTAGTAGAGATGAGGCCATTGAATTGAATTGATGAGACAGTTTAAAGGAGTGGAGGTACACATAAAAACTAAAATTTATCTCAAAATATCAAATTGATGATATCTATACTGATAACTATAAGTCGATCGACAGAAAATGAATCGGCCAATTGCGATATTCAGTTTTTTAAGTTATGTTAAGTGAAAATACCAAACATTTTCTGGTTATAGCTTCTCATGTGAATACTTACTTCTTTTCTCTGTTTTATGTCATTGTAAACTGAATGTCTTTGGATTTTGGACTGTTGGTTTGTTAAAACAACTCTGCAAAAAATGCACACAAAAAAATGTCACTGTTTTCTGACATTTTATAGGCCAAACGATTAAGCGATTAATCAAGAAAATCATCGTCAGATAAATTAGTTGGTTGCAGCACTACTATCTAGTGTAAGAATACATATAATGGTGGAATTTTCCTTGAAGTGTCTGTGATGCATGAAATGGGCGACTGGTCATTTATGTTTAATATTTAGTCCTTCTAGTTGTATCACTAAGCATTGTATAAAAGTTCATATTATGCATTTACAGTAGTTCATGGTCATATTTAGAGCATTCCACCCACAAGAAGAAAGCAAGTGGTAACAGAAGGACACTTTTGCACATTGCAGTCGTCACCAGATCAGCTTTTGTAGTGATGCTCATCATGCACGATAAAAAAATACAAGTGACATCATGCAACATCAGTACTGTTGATGTCTGAAAACAAGCATGTCATACTCCACTGATGCACAGTTACCTCTAACTTTATCATGTGTCTTGACTGACTGTGCTGAAAGATCACAATGAGGAGGGGAAAGAAATGTATTGCAGTTTTTTGCTATGGTGAAAATAGTGTCTGGACATGAAATAACCACTAGAGGGCAGTGTGGTACTGCAATACAAGTTCCTGTAATAGAGTCTTGCTTTGTTTTAGTAGAATGTGTGTTATTTTGAAACAGTATTTTTTTGTTTCAACGTGTAGTTTGATTGACTTGGATTTAAAGCAGGCTTATAAATACATAGTTACAGGAGATATTTTCTTGCCAGGAGCGGTTTGACTACATGGTTTATTTTGCACTGTTGTTCCACTGGCTTAATCCTTCACTGTCTCTTCTTTGGCTGAGCTTGATGAACCATTTATAACCGTCTTTCCATGATAAAACGCACTAGTTACAGTACTTGTTCTGTAAAGATTGGAGTTGTGTTTTGGCTACATTTAATAAATCCAGGATTTTTGCAGCTTGTAAGATTTCCATTGCTCTGCGATAAATCCAGACCTTAACTTACTTTTGACTCTATAGTTCATGCTGCTCCTTTTTCTTTTGTCTTGTCTCTGTCACAGCAGGCTAGTCTGATTATCTTGTCCCTTGACAGCCCTGCAGTTCTGTGTGGGCACACTTATTCCCAATTATATCACCCAGTTTCAGAACCATTTGCAACTTTACTAATCTCTGCATCTGCGAAGCCCAGAAAATCCCCCAATTCTTCTGATTATAGTTTCATAATGAGAATATGAAAGTTTAATTTGTGTGAGTCAGTTGAGACACAGAAAAAACAACACTAAATTGATGGTCCCCTGCAATGAATATGTATTAACTGCTGCTGCCCAAACATAAATTGATCGCTTGACTAAATCTGTCTGTTGAAAGTATTGGACCTTTGTCCTGTCTAATAATTGGAAATTCCCTGAGGTTTATTTGTCTATCTCATTACTACATGGATTTTTTGTGTGTTTTTAAACTAAAACTCATTTGTTTCTGCAGCTATTGAGCTTACATCAGAATACAAATAACCATGGCACCCAGTTATTCAGAGTGCAGTAGTGCTAAATGGATATTTCAAGGAGCACAGGAGCTAAGCTGAAAGGTATTTGGATTGAGGGTAGACTTCTTAATTACCGCGGCTTTGTTGGCCAACAGCAGGGCAAACACCAGCACGAATGTGCCAAGTATTGATCCCTGCTCTCATTACACTGCGGGCCCATTGTAATGCACGGTTATCACTCCAACTCCCTGACTGGAGTCTATGGAAATGATCATTGATTTCTTTTTTTTTTCTTTTTTTGCACCCTTGGTAAAATGGCAGGAGAATGCCTATCTCAATCATCTTTGCACTTTGAATTTCTGTACTCGAAGCCCTCTCTCGCTCATTAGCACCACTAAACTTTTTCTCATCATGATGACTCTTGAGGATGGGGCCCCCCAATTGGTCAAACTGAACCCATTCTTGCAATAAAGTAGTTTCCTCTTGCAGTGCTGCATCTTTACTTTTGAAGTAGCTCTTTCATGCTGGTCTCCAACACATAAAAGCTGCCGTCTGGTAGCGATGTGATCAAGACCGTCTTGACTGTGGAAAAAAACAAACACACCTTGTGCCTCTCTCAGTATTTGCATGGGAACTTGTTTAGATTGTACACAATGAAATTACATTTGGAGCCACATCTGAGAGCTCTACCCCTGTGAAATGAATAATGCAACACAGAGAGAATAGATTTTCTCACTCAGCACCAGTAGCTGAAGAAGTTTTTCTTAAATGTGTTGCAGATTTCTAATTCTGCGGTGGTGGCATTTCTGTTTTGTGTGTGCACCGAATCATCAGGTGCTGTAGCCGTAGTCCCCTGCCTGAGCTCATACTACACAGAGGAAATCCTTGAGGAAACAGGAGCCACAGTATGTTAGCCTGGGAAAAACATGCAAACACAACACGATGCCTACATGCACGCACATTCGAAGTCGAACGCTGTGTTGGCGTTACCCGGCTGCAACAACTCGGCTGTGGCACTGTGTTTTCCTGGGGATGATTGACACCACGGGGAGTGTAATTGCATGAGTCACCGAGACCTCCCTGGCCCTTTGAGTGAGCGGTTGGCTCTGTAAAATGCTTGGGTCATGACAGCCCATCTGGTGGCGTATCACAAGCAGTCAACAAGGCCCTACGAGACAAATGGTGCAACAACAGTAAACAGCCGCCGCTGGTTGGGAGATAGACACTTGAGCCATATATAAAATCACAAGCATATCCACTGTGTGCACCCAGAGGCCTCAGTACCCATCAAACTAGACTGAACCTGCTGTGTCGAAAGTATCTGTCAGAGGCGGTCGCAATTCCTGTCCCATTTTTATGGGCATATGATGCAAATGAGTCTTTTTTTAACAGGCGGTTTCAGTAGAATATTGCAATGTGCTGATGTGCAAGAGCTGAGGGCTCCAGGTCAGGTTTAAGTTTGCCCTCTGCTGGATGAAAGAGTGCATGATCTTCAGTGCAAGCGCCACAAGTCTCACTAAGCAAAGTGAGTTGGTACATTAATGAGGCATTTGAAACCATTAAATTAATGGTTTCTTGATGGTGAGACTAAAATATAGTGGTTTGCATTATGAAGAGTTTAGTTTTAGGGCTGTAGAGCATTTTCTTTAAATGGAAGGCTGTTTTTTTTAGAAGGATAGCATGGACTGTCGCAGCAAAACACGATTATAAGTGTTTATAGGCTGCAGTTTGCTTCTTACGGTGACAGTTTAACATCACTCTACTCCCTAAGAGAGACACAGTGGGACTTTCCACCTCATCATGTAAGACAGCTGTTTGAACTGTACGATCTTAGGACCCAAAAGCAGCACACGGAGTAGGTTTGCAGTTTCAACACAGGGAGGTTTTTATTGAATAGTTCAAAGCAAAAACCAGAAATCCAGATCCTGGAGTCCAGGTGAGTGAAGCAGATCCGAGTGTGGTAGCGAGCAGTTGTGTTCTTCGGGAGCTGGTAGAGTTTTCTGAGTTTTCTGCAGACTGTGTGGGCACAACGTGGTCGGCGTGGCAAGGGAAGCCAGAGACTGAAGACCAAGGGTAACCTGGTGCAAGAAGAGATCAGAGGCAAAGGATAATCTGTAGAACAGGGAAACATAGGGTCAGGCAGGAGTACACATAGAACAAGAACTAGAGAATCTTTTGGCCGTAGCTTAGAACCGCTGAAGAGCACTGAACGACCTGGCGAAGACTGGAGAGGAGAGCCGGGTTGAGATACTGTGTATCTTGATTGCAGATTGGTGGCAGGTGTGCCGTGATCGCAGCAGCGGGAGGGAGACTGGAATGCCACGCCCAGCACCACACACACACACACACACGCGGGGAGAGAGCTATAGCTGAACCCTGACAACAGCAGGACCTCACTTACTCTAAATAAAACATAATTTTATTAATTCCATCCCATATTGCTTTAACTTTTATATGAAAGGGAAAATAAAGAACAAAGATCCTTTGTGTTGTTATTGTTGTATTGTCGGTGTGTTTGATCCTGCAGTTGTAACATACTATACAAGTACTTGGACTGTAAACTCAGATGAAAAAAGGCCATGTGGCTGCTTCTTCAGTCACTGTTTATCCTTATCTCTCCTAAACCCACGCTACAGCGCTCACGGCAAACTTATGTGCTGAATGGCCTTGGTCAGATATCAAGAGAGATATATAGAAATAGCCATACCTCTTCATGGGTTTATTCTGCCTGTGTTCTCCGTGCTGCCGACATTTTTCAACAGTATTGTTATAGAAAATGTAGAAAAATGAAATATAAACAGAGCCCTCTACAACAGCAATATCAATAGACTCACCAAAATGCATAGACTCACTTAGTAGAACAGCACTGCCAAAATTATTGATCATGATAAGTAATTTAATCGCATTTTAGTCTCAACAGCAACAACCAGTGGGCAGAAACATTTTCTAAAATGTTTGAAATTGCAGTGACTGGATATTTCATTTGTATGAATACAAAGAAGACTTGAAGAATATGATACATAATGATTTGTTAAAAGTGACAGTTATGCAATGTGACTGACTTTTGAGACAATTACTCAGTCTTCCGGAATGTGTCTTTTTTTTTTTTTCAACACATCAACATGTCAACATGTCAGTTGTCAATGAGAACGAGCACTGAATGTATTATTCCTGGATACTGATCTGCATTTTTTTCAGCCTCGACTGATAAGCCTGTGTGCATCAGAGGCAGTTATCATACTTAAAGATAAATATCTTCTCAAACTGAAGTGTTTCTCAGTGGACAACAGAGCTTTTCTTCCAAAATATTTCAGTATTTTAAACTGTTATTCTTTCATCACTCTGTCCTTCCCATAGCTCGACAGACTATGCCCCCACCATACCCTTAGAATGTGACTATTATGGCTCTGCAGATGGGTGACAAATTAAAAAATGAAACAACGTAAAGGATTGGACGGCGCAGTATTTTCCACTCCTGAACTCTCAGTGGAGCTGTACTAAACACTGCAATGCTAATGTTGCTAGCAGTAGATTGCTACATTTCAGAGACTCAAATAGTATTTTTGTTAAAAAAAAAAAAAAAACCTGGTAGCTGCATCTGTATGCTGACATTTCACCAGTGAATGTCTTTTTTTTTCTGGTCTCAATATGAGACTGGTTTGTTATTGTACAGTTCTGGACATTCAGAAACAAGTCATTCGTTTTTCGTCCATCTTTCAGTTCAAGTAGTGTTCAACAGTGATTGGCTGCTCCCACAAAGCACAGCGCAGCTCGGGTCAACAAATTTGAACTTTCGACGCACCCCCGTTCGCAACACACCACATACACAATAGTGGTTGTGCTGATTTTTTTGCGATAATGTGAATACGCCTTTAGTACGTTGTTAGGCCAGCATGTGCCTCCAGAACAGCTTCAGTGCTCTTTAGCATAGATTCTCGAAGTCTCCTGAACTCTCCTGGAGTGATGAACCACGATTCTTTCAAAAGATTTTCCCTCATTTGGTGTTTTGATGATGGTGGTGGTGAACTCTGTTTAAACACATTGCTCCAGAATCTCCCATAGGCATTCAATTGTGTTGAGATCGGGGCCATAGCTATGATTCACATGATTTTTATACTCATTAATTCATTCAGTGACTGTGACTGTGTTTTTTTTCTCACTCACCCATTTATTCAGAATTTTCCTCTATTATGTCACCTGTCTGTATCTTGTAGAAATTTAAACCTAAAAGTTCAATTATATTTCCCACATTGTTTTGCAGCACTCATTCAGAAATGGATATGGGTTAGACAGAAGCAAGCAAATGCTAACCCTAACCCTTACTGCTGTTGATTTCAAGTTTGGTCATTCCTTAAGAAATATTACTTGGCACAATTCTAGGTCACACTTTGTTTATGTTGGTTACAGCAGTATCTGAAGCAAAGTATAGTAGATCTAGGTTGGCAGTCAGTGGTAAAATTACAAATATGTTATAGAGGATTTTGTTTTGGAATGCATTAACATTTAACCTGTTTTGATTTTGTGACAGCAGCAGTAGCGACTGGGACTGGAGCATTTTCTGAGTGTCCTACATTCGCTGTAAGCCCATTCAGATGGAATATCTTAAACACAACTCTTTAAGTTCATAGTCAATGTCAAATTCAGTGTCAGTGGACCAACTGCTAAAGTTTGCCCCGGATAACATGAGTAGCTTGTGTTGTGTTGTAGATATTAACTTTACTATCTTCTGCCCATCACCTCAGTGGGATCTATGACTGCACCTGTAGCTTATTAAGTTTTTAGGCTTTAGGTTTATTTTTCAGTTAACATTAGCCTGACTTGATATTATTAAGACAAAAATCATAAAGCCAGCTTATTAGCCATGGCATTTAAAGATAAATTTGTGTTGTTTAATATTCTTATTAGCTGATTTATTATTATTGATCAGAGTGACTTTCTTCATGTTGTGTTAGTTGAGGTACAGGAACTGGAACCATTTGATTAATTTGCAGTGCAGCTATTTCTGCACTTTGATTTGAAATTCTGCTTTCTGAGAACCCCAAGTGTCTTCTTAAAGAACCACAAGGGCTCTCTACAAAATTGGAAAGACTTCCTGGAAAGGTTCCAACAGTTCCCGTTATATGGAACGATTTTTGGTGATGTCATAATTCCTCCTCTTCTTCATTAAAGTCTTAAGTGTGTTCCAGGGAATATCTAGGTCTTTGAAATCCTTTTTATATCCCTCTCCTAAGCTGAGCCGTTCAGCAGTAAGCTCTTGAAGACCTTATGTTAGCTCCTGGTTGCCCATGCGTGTCTCTGCACACTGACATACACTAAGCAACAAAGAAACCTTCGGGTCAAATCCTTTAATTAGAATCACTTCACTTGATTTCAGGTGAAAGCATATTAGCTTTGTAAATGCTTTGAATGTGATCAGTTAAACCCCAGCACGTTTGCAACCTTCCAAATTTAAGGTTTGTTGCACAGTGAAGGAGTTTTAGTTTCCTGGTTTTAACACAAAGGAGCAGCCTTTAGTTTTTGTCTTGATTTTTTGCTGCTTGCTGGGCTCCACGATTGAAATAGTTTCTTTTTTTCAGTCCATAGTTTTTTGGGTTTTTTTTAATTCCAAACATTTGAAGGGGTTGTGATGTACGTTTTTGTTACCATTTTATAAGATAAACTATCAATGTGTATTGTGTTAAAAACAGATTTTGTGTCACTATATATGTTTAAATTGCCACTTAAATAGTGCAGGTATTTTTATTAACACCTTTTAAACGTGAATCTAAACCCTTCTATATGTGCTGCACAGAATCATTTGAAGTAAGGATGTCATTTAGCCCTATTTGGCCTGATTGCTTGGCACTCTGCTGGCTTGGCCGTGACTTTTACATATTGTTTTCCGAGCTGTGTCCTTGTCTCACTGCACTTCTCAATCTGCAGCCTTTATTGAAATGTATAACACGGCCCTGCCACAGCCCATTTTCATATAACTGGTGGAGGCGATTTTATTGACTTATTGCAAAAAGCTGGTGTATAACCGATCGCACAAGCTTCATCTGTCCCCACGTCCCTGGCAGTTAAAAAGAGATGATTTGTCGTGTTAACTCCCGTGGTGCTCTACATTGCCCTAAAACAAGATGCTGTTCCCCTTGACAATGAACACTCGCCGCCTGAACATAAACAACAGTTTTATTGTGCTCTAGTCTGTGAGCCTCCAAATCAATGCTTTGTAAATCATCCTCGGGAGGCATGCAAACACAGATCCATTCAGTGTAGCCAAAACATCTATGGACACACTGGCACATTAATACAGATGGATAAAGAGCAAAGGGCCAATGCTGTGTACTGTCAGCCAATAATAATGAGTGGTTTTGTGGCAAAATGGCAGAGAATCAGATATGAAGGGATCAGTAAAGCCATCAACCATGTTTTCAACTCAATTCAAAACTTGAGCCGTCATTAAAGTTTAACAAAAGCATAATACTTTCTGAAATTTCACTACTGCTGAACCTCACCTCGCTGCCTGTTTGTATTAGTTTCACTTAATAGGTTTCATGCCTCCAGAGACAGTACAATCTAAAATGAGCAGCAAGCTGTAGACAACGGCAGAAAGTGGGACAGATATGCAGGTGCAATGTCGAAAAACAGCCCACTCAGCCCTGTCCTTTAGGGTAACCTGGTTTAGTGTATAGATGTAGACCTGCAGTGCATACAAGTGTGCAGTCTGTTGCATGAAATTCCTCAGAACACTGGTGCCTCAGGGATTAATCTTTTAGCATCATTAACTCTTCTCTTAATGATAAAGTTAATATGTGTCTTAATGAGCACACTGTGGCACCAGAACTCTGGAGTTTAAAGTTATCGGCTACACCTTAAGATTTTTATTACATCAAACATCATCTTTGATACTATTTATGGCCGATATGTTTTTCAGCATTCACTGTAACTGTGTCTTTATATAGTAGTTTTCATAGTTAGTGGTGGAGTCTGTGAGGCATGCACATACTGGATGAGATGCAGAAGACAAAAGCTGGAGCATGCAGCATTTCATGTCATGCAAAAGGCAACATTAGATGTATTACCATGTCAAAAGATATTGATGATCGTCGTGTTTAGTCTTCTTGATTAAAACAACTTGATGCAATGAATCTTCTCTGCCCATGGTTTGTTTGGGTGTACACTGTAAAAAGTAGCAGCTCAAGGCTTGTTTGCTGCTCCAGTGATTGATGCACTTGCCATTTTGAATGGAGCTCTGGGACTTGTATCATTAAAAGAATACTTCAACATTTTGGGACTCTTGCTGAGAGTTTGATGAGAAGATTTATATTGCTCTCAGGTCTGTCTAAATATGAAGCTAGTGCCAGCATTCAATTAGCTTAGCTTAGCATAGCACAAAGACTGGAAACAGAGGGGAACAGTTAGCCTGGCTCTGTCTGTAACAATCCACCTACCAGCACTTCTGACTAATGTTTTTTTTTTTTCTCATTTGTTTAATATTTACAAAAAAGTGTAAAAACGACACATTATAGTTTTGAGAGGTTTTATGTGCTGGACTCTTTCTTGGCCAAGTGCAGTAATTTCCTGGAGTCTGCAGACTGGATGTATCTTGCAAAGTTGAAAAACAAAAGGCCTTGGATGTTCCTGTCATCCATCACTCTGATATTGACCCTACACACAGACATTTTCAGCTGAAATGCACTGCAACCTGCAGGTCAAAGTGATCAACCATTTAATCTGAATTCCAAAAACAACGTGCAGGCTTGTTTCAGGTAGGGCTGTGTTTGGCTTGTTGTATTGCTGCAATGCAACACAGAAAATGGTAAATGGGGATTTAAGATGAAAATGTCTGCACATGACTGACCATGTTGATGCCAGTGTCGAGGAAACTTGTTCCATTAGTTCTTTTCCCTTTTTAACTCCAGTTCCAGTTTGATGTAATATCTCTCTGGAAAGTGCACACATATCACACATCTGCCGCACATTCTGTACACAGCCACTTTCTTTACATGTACACTGTAGATCCAGTTTTACAGTGCTTTTTACCAGACATTTTCCAATATTTCTGACATGCACACACAGGCAGTGTGTGAAATGTGACACTAATTTGCATGCTGACAACGATTTCTAGTGAGATTACACCCAGCTGATTGATGGCCACGCTGTTGCCCCAGAAACCACCTTGGGCGATGTGATATGACTCTCCCGTTATCAGACACTAAAGCATATTCCTGTAGTTAATCTTCCCAAATGGGCGTTCACAGAAGATATCCTGCATCCACGGGCCTTGACTGGTAATGAAAGACAGCCTTTTCCAGTGGCACGTCTGAATGCAGCTCATTTCAAAGCAGCACAAATTACAAAGAGGATGACAGGAAGGGAGCTTGCATGTTTCATTATTCACTGATGTAGTGTAAAAACGTTCATGTAAGATCTTAGTACTGTATGGCTATTTGATAGGAAATTAATGTTGTTTGGTTTAAGTGAATTAATTCTATTGATAAATCATAATGTCAGGCAGTAAAGCTGCAGATGTGATCTGGTGCAACATAAGAGAGGCATCGTGAAAGGACAGAATGTGTGATGGCTGCATTCAGACAGAGATGTTTGACAATAACACTGATTTTATAACGACCCCTCAAGAAGGTATATTAATACAACAAAGTTACATGACAAAGTACACCTAAGAGTATATGGACACCCCTTCCCACTTTGCGGCAACAGTTTGGGGAGGGCCCTTCTCTATTTCAACATGACAATGCCCCCATGCACAAAGCCAGGTCCATTTAAAAAAACAAAACAAAAAAAAACAGTTTTCCCAGTTTGGGGTGGAAGAACTTGACTAGCAAAACGCTGACCTCAACCCCATCCAACACCTTTGGGATGAACTGGAACCCCGACTGTGAGCCGGGCCTTACTGCCCGACCTCACTAATGCTCTCGTGGCTGAATGGGAGCAAAACCCTGCACCCAGTTTCCAAAATCTTGTGGAAAGTCTTCCCAGAAGAGTGGAGGCTGTTATAGAATAAGCTTAATGTCCAACAACCACATATGGGTGTGATGTTTGGGTGTCCACATAATTTTGGCCGTGTGGTGTAAAGAGAGGAGACAACTTCCACTTTCCACATGGATTTTGGATAGATTCTCCAGCTTTAAAAATCCAGACCAGTCAATCACATCACATCTGATAAGGTATACTGCATGAAATTCATCAGAGGTGCTGTGAAACTCTGTGGGCTGTATCTCTCTGATGGATAAACATGAACCACTCAGGCACGTGCAGGGTACAGCCAACTCCACAGTGCCATCAGTCAACCTTAATGGTTGTTAGCATTACTGAGTAACCAGGTCTTACAGTTTTACAGTCTGTTGACAGTAGCGTGGGACATATATGTAAATGTTGATGAAGCTGAGATTCTAACAGGCCAACAGGGAAGGTGTTTACTAGCTGTGAGAAGTGACAAGTGTGTTTTTCCCACATTCCCACTCACTGTGTGTAATGTCCCTACAGGGAGACAATAAACTGAAACTGCCGAGAAACCATAAATATGAATCATATGCATGATACTTTTTCGTTTTGAGGATATTGTCTTTTTTTTTTGGCCTTTCCAAAACCAAAGGCATAAGTGTAAGGAATGAATTAAATCATGTGTACTGGCTTTAACGTAAGCTGCAATTGTTAGCATGTCTAACTAGCGTTCTTCCTAAAGTAGGCTAGTAACCAAGTGCTACCTCCCCAAGGCCAAGGAGCATTTCATTAATTAACTACATTAGTTTGTGGGGTTACAGGTTACGTATAGTATTTCCCCACTGTGCTGTTTTTACATTTCTGTCTTCACATGAATCATCATCTGGTAAAGATGCTGAGTTTTAGCCTCAGTCTTTTAGCACAATATTATGTTTGTGACCGGCAAGGGCCTATTTAAGATTAATTTGTAAACATTAAAAAGTTATCCTGAGACTATCACATGGACAGAGACAAACTTTAGGCACCCGTGCGTGGAGCAGGACCAAAAAACGTTTAGCTCGGAAGCCTTTACTTTAGCATGGCTAGTTTTTACAACAAATAAAAAAACAAAGTGGTTTTGACCAATTTAGGCCTCCATTAGGGTGCAAATGGTCACCCTGAGACTGTTTTTTCAACCCTCTCAAATCATGGAGCTAAGGTTAGTTGTATTAGATAGTTGGCAAAAATCTGCTAGCGACACCTGTCAGTTCAGCCGACAAAAATGACTGTCGCTGGCTAGAAACGAGAAACCTGCTCTTGTCTACGTCTGTCTGAAATTAAGAACCCATTGTTTAAAAAAATGACAAAATATTTTGGGTGGTAAATCTGGATATCAATGTAAACTGCACATGTGCCATATGAGAATGGAAAGCTTGATAGGCAGGCATGGCTTAGCAAACAATCAATTCATCATATTAATAAAGAAGGCATCTATTGACTACAGTCCTGCGAAACATTTTCAGTGAATAATTCTTACCTGTCAATATATTGCAAGGGTTTAGTAATGAGTAAACCTCTCAAATGTCCATTTGGTTTTGGTAGTGTCAAACTAGTACTGCTTCTGCTAGCAATGTAAAATGCCTCAAAGTCAAAATGATTTTTCCAGGTAAAGTCCTACCTAACCTCTTTAGAACAGCACATTTTCTTTCATGGAGCCGATTGAGACCATGAAAGAATATGCCTGTGTGTGTGTGTGTGTGTATATATATGTATAGAGTGTAGAAAAACAAAAATAATTGTGTAAAAAAAAAAAAAAAAAAAAAACATTAAAAAAGACATCTATTAAAAATGGTTTGTAATAACTTATGCATGCATCACATTGATTTTCCTTTCCCATACTTTCACTTTGCACTCGTGTTCACATCCTTTTCAACCGCTCAAGTGTGAGTTGTGAATCTGAAGCCAGCTGCTGTGCTGTAGGAACTCATCATCCGTCCCTGAGCGGAGCAGAGCAGGTTAAAGTGCTGAATCTGATCCAAGTTCCTGACGAACGCCTGCTGTTTAAGGCAACTGTTTCATTAATATTCAGATGTGCTTACTGGCTCCATCATTGGGTGGAGGGAAGCAAAAGTCTCCTTAAGTTGGAAAATAATTACAGTAACTTTTCTGTCTCGTCCTGCCAACTGCTACTGAGAAGGGACAGTCTGTGAGGTAGTACTACAGTTTACAATTTACTTCATATTCTTACGTCATATTTTATTAGTGTGTTAAAGTCAATGCAGAACTACAGAAATCTGAATTTAAAAGATCAGAGTGCTTTTCACCTGCAGCACTCTTAAACAATGTTCAGTATTTGCATAAAAGCTAAAATAAAAAGGCTAAAACTACTTTTCCATAGGCAAACAAAATCATATAGCAACAAACATACTGGCATTTATCAAACCAAGCACCACATTAGTTCGGGATCTTTCTAGCTCTCTATGTGGCAGTGATACCGCTAATAGACCTCCTGCATCGAGGCTGTGAGATTAAGGTGCACTCTACATGCCTGTGCCCCATTTTTTTCTGCTCCTGAATTCATTAGAGATGGTAACGATCTGTCGCTCTGACAGTCTGGGGCAGGTATGGTCATCTGAAACCTCTTATCTAGATTACAGAGCTCCCCACCAGCGGAGAGATGCATCCAGCATTTTTGAGAGAAAGTTACAGAAAGATGTTTGAGATGCAAATCAGTGGATAGTGTATGCACTGAAATAGTTGCTTCCTGCTGCTCAGTAATGGTTACATTTTCAGCTATCTCTTGATTTGCTTAACATTTACCACTTTTAACATGTAGCCGAAACCTTGAGCCACATTTGAACTTGAAAGCACCTTGACCCACATGTTAACACATTAGGATTAATCTGCTATAAGACACTGCAGCACCTTTTCTTACTATCTTGAAATGATACAATTCGGTTAAAGACAGTCCAGTTGTATCAGAAAAGGATTTAGTGGCAGTCTCAGTTTCCTAGATTCAATTTAGTTTGACGGTGATATTGCTTACAGTAATTTTATTCCTCTTTGAAACAAGTCCAGTATCTCTCAGGCTGTCATTAAAACAGCAAAACACAACAGTGACTGCAGCGTAGAGGATATCATGGTATCAAGTAATTAAGTTGATAATGAAACCATCGATTTGCCCTGCGAAGGTCTCGGTTGAGTTTATTGTGCTGGATGACTGCTGTCACCAGAATGAAGCTTGTTCTCTGGACACACTCCAGTGGGGATCCAGGCCAATCAATCCTGGATTTGGGCAATTTTTAACCGTTTTTGTTTAAAAGGTTTCCAGCCTCGTCAAAGAGACTTGGTTTGGAACACCACAGTCCCAAAAACACCACAGTAAATACTCACACACTCATTTATACTGTTGACACTTTACACGCACAGTGATATAATGTGAGGTCACAAAGACTTGTCTATGGAGGCTTGCTTCAGCAATCTGACATGTTTGTAGTTACTATTTCTCTTTCTTTTGAGTGAGAGCGAGCTGTATCATGTAGCATGCCATTTGGTTTTGTAAGAGTAAATAGGGGCCCCCTCTCATTACACTACACAGTGTGTACTAATAAATATACTAATAAATATGTCCCATAGATCTCAAGAGCTCGGCAGCTCACACTCCACACTGCACTCCCTAGGTTCCTCAGCAATACACCCGACAAGTGTGAAGTCGATCGGATGAATGGTTCTCGAGATATGTGAAGGACAGACAGACAGATAGAGATTCTTCCCTTTTTATAGTTAGATTAATGCACATTTGAGAGTTCAGTGGTGCAAAAAACATAGGCAATAGTCTACAGAGATGTGGAAAAAAGTGATATGGTCAGATGAGTCATCTTTCACCATATTCTCGATACTTGACCCCTACAGTGAGGGGGATCTGGTGGCTCTGTTATGCTGTGGGGGCTTTTGCTGGCATGGTTTGAGTCCACTTGTCCCCTTAGAGGGAAGGGTCACTGCAAATCAATACAAAGTTGTTCTGAGTGATCACCTTTACCCTATGATGAAACATTTCTATCCTAATGAGTGGTCTCTTCCAGGATGACTATGCTCCCATCTATAGGGCACGTAGGATCACTGAATGGTTTGAGGAGTATGAAAATTATGTGAATCATATGCTATGGCCTTGACAGTCACCAGATCTCAACCCAATTGAACATCTATGGGAGATTTTGGACCGACGTGTTAGACAGCGCCCTCCACCACCATCATCGAAACACCAATGAGGAAATATCTTTTGGAAGAATGGTGTTTCATCCCTCGAGTAGAGTTCCAAAGACTTGTAGAATCGATGTCAAGATGCATTGAAGCTGTTCTGGCAGCGCGAGGTGGCCAACACCTTACTAAGACATGTAATGTTGATATTTCCTTTAATTTGTCACCTGTCTGGGAGGTCAGCCTGCTCTACAAAAATAATTTAATTTAATACTATTAGGGTTGCTTGTTTTTGTTCTGTTTTTCAGAAATAAAATGGCTACAGCGGGCATAGATTTTATTTTTTATCATGTCAAGTTAAATTGTAACATTTAACTAAGAAACTAAGTACAACCAATCATAATGTTATCCCTTTTGTGTAGTGTAGTACGTGTTCCCTAGCCCCCCTTTTGTGTTCATTGTCTGGCCAGACTGATATAAATGTTTCCTGTTTTGTCTCAGTCAGTCATCTCAGTGTACTCAATGTTGATGCCTGCAGCTCAATGTCTGCGTTAGGTTTAGAGAAGGTTAGAGAAGAGCATGCTTTACTTTATCTTGTTCACTTATCTTGTTTAAATGTGTTCATACTCAACTTGTTTGTGTCTTATGGACATTGAAGTTGGGATTTGTTAGGTCTCTGTAATTAATATTATAAAGAGTACGGTCTAGACCTGCTCTATAGGAAAAGTCTAATGAGATAACTTCTGTTATGGATTGGTGCTATATAAATAAAAATAAATTTAATTGGGGTTTGTGTAAATAAAACCCTTAATTCTCACTGTGTCTCTTGTGCCTGATTTGCTTGATCCCTCACAGAATGAACAAATTGAGTACCTTTTATTTCTGGATCAGTAAGGTGATTGACATTTTAAAAGGACACAGGTTTTTTTCCGGGTGAACCCCCAGAATGCACTACCATATTATGCAACCATTCATGGCTCTTTAACAAATCTGAAGTTGCATGTTTCAAACACTGGAAGAGAGAGGAAGGGATTGTTTCAAATCTGCATATTGGACTTTCATGATTTATGTCCAATACCAATGTTCAGAGCTAATGTAGGAAGTACTGTAGCCTGTATGTAGCAAAGCAGAGAGTAAGGATGTGGAAATTGAGGAAGTCAATTCTCTTATAGAATGTGTGACTTTCATGCAGGAGACCAGAGTTTGTGTACCATCACAGACCTGCACTGAACTTTTGCCTTTTTAAACTGTAACCAGGATCTCTTCTGAATTTAAGTTTCCTAACCCTCCCCATACCATAATGGTAGATTATTGGCCATAACCATGAACTTTCCTTCACTTTAGCCATACTGTAGTTGCCATGTATAGATAGAAGGCGAGAATTTAAAAAAAACACTGTCATTGGGTGTAATCAATTACGCAGAATTGGCCAATACGAACATGCTTGTCTGGTGATACAGTTGCAGGAAAAACTAATTTGATTTAGATATACAGTACATACTTACCCAAGGGGCCGAAACCCTATTGAGTTTGTGTCAGTTTATTATTTGTCTTATGCCATGGCTCAAATTACTGTGAGCTGGAATGAGCTAGAAACATGAAACTTGGCCTAATAACTGGAAATGATGTGCAAATGTTTCCACAGAAATTTGAGCCCAATCGGCCAGATGTTGGCGCTGTAATTAAGGCCCAAAAATGCTGTTTTGAACAGGCCATGCCCCCACACCGTAAGTCCGATTGACTTGAAATTCCTCAAACAAATTCAGCTCAATGTGCTCTACAAAAAAGCTTTTTGGACAATTAAAGTCCGCCTAACTAGATTTTCCGCCATTTTGAATTTTTTGAAAAACACATTTTTGACATCTCCTCCTAAACCGTAGGTCCGATTGCTACCAAATTGTCGGCAGATCATCATCGGACGAAGCATATCAAATTTCTTATAAAGCTTGTTGATATCTTATTTAGTTTTCAAGATATTGACCAATGAACTTCAAAAGGGGCGTGGCTCAGCACATAAATAGACCAAAGTCAACAAGTGTTGGGCTAGTCATCACAAAACGTCCAGAATATGTCCACATAAGTACCTGAAACATACCCTGAAAGTTTCCTTCAAATCGACCGCTAGGGGGCACTACAAATGCTAAAAATCTGCGTGGCATAACACGGACACATAATCAGACAATGAATCAGAAATTGTTTATTTTCTTCATTCTATTTGTGAAAATGCAAAAAAGGGAGATTTCACTGCTTTTTTCACATCTAGGCCACATTTGACCAGGTCCAGATCAAAAGCTTTAAACTTCTAACGGCCTGTGTTGGTTTGAATCCCAGAATTGCCGTTTGCGGCTATATTTTATGTATGTATTCACTTGTTTGTGGTTTTTGTTAAGTGGTTGTTATGTTGTGAACAATTCCCACGTATTTACATTTTTCATGCACTGTGTATGTACAGCAACGCAGCAGTTCACTTCTGCCAGTAGTTTATTGTGGTTCTCCATATTGGAGTCGGGCAGCAGCAGCTGTCCACACTCCAGCAGATTTTCTCTCCCCAGCAGAGCTCCCATGCAGCTCGGTAGCTTTGACTGCTGTCAACTGCCTATTTTTGTGGAGCTTTACGGCGTAGCAGCACTTACCCATCCCTGGCCAGTCATTTTCTCTGAGAGTCTTAACATCAGGCAGCTGCTGTCTGCTTCTGCATGGCCAACATTGTTGTTACAGATGTCCTTGGCCACCACACCTGTACTGTGATGTATTCCAACTAGGCCTGCTGTGTCTAGTACGGGGAATAAACAACATGTTGAATTAAATATTGTATGTGTAGCACAGACCAGCTTTTGGGGTTGAGGGGAGTTTATGTGTCATGTTTGATACATAAACCCTGATTAAATGTGGCGCTATCAGCAAAGCATAACGCTGTTATTAACAGGAGTTATATGCCGTGAGTTTAAAATGATGTGTTATATGTTATGCAGGTTATCCTTTAAGCCTTTGACAGAAGAACTCCATGGAGTAGTTAGGAAGAAAATCAGTAAAACATGCCGACGCAGGAATGAAGCAGCGCAGCCAGCTACCTATCTTTGCAACTGCTGTGTTCTCCCTCTGTCAGCAGTCCAGCTGGAGTCAGGGGAGCCAGATGCCCCCATTAGGTTGTTTTGACAGCCTTTTCCACAGTAATTAATACCAGGGACTTTTAAATGAGATCTATGTGAGACATGCTGTTTGCACTTCCCAGTTGGGGGAACCTTCTCTGAGTGAACTGCTGATGTGAGTTTAGGACACTCAGCTGCCTGACTGCATCATCGGTGTACACTCTTTTTTTAATACATTCGAGTCTGAACTCCGAAGATACTTTCAGACTGATATTGATTTATAAAGCTTGAGAGAGTGAGACCTAAGGCAGCCTTCATCTTGAAAGCTGGTGATACAGAGGGCTTGCTCTTATGTGGGTGGGTTTTTTTTTTTTTTTTTTGGTAAAGAATAGTGAATATTAAAAGTAAAAGTAATATTAAAGGTAAAAGTAAAAAACATCCACATTTCAACTGTCTCAATGCATGATCACTTACAGTATGCAATTAGTTGGCCTTTTATCTAGGTCTCTTTTGTGATTTGTTATTGATAATGGAAATCAATAAGGGATAATGAAACAAGATGTGTGGTTATGAAGACTGCTGGTTCTCATCCCCTGACATTGCACCCACTTTGCAAATTTTTCTAAAAGCAAGTTCAGAACACCTCAGTAATAAAGTGATGAAGAAATGGCTAATCAGTTTAAATATTGGGTTATATTAGGCTTAATTACCTAATGCCACATTAGCTCTAAACTGTGTGGACCATTCCGTTCCCACCCTTTATGGCCAGTGACCCCCTAAAACGACGCAATATCTGCTTGCGACCCCTCATAACCATTTTTTAATTGAGCCACGTCTTAAAACGTGCATGGGCATTCTCTCAAAATAACCCTTTAAGCAATAACTATAGAAAACATTCAAGCCTGCTTGGTCTCATATAGCAGCTTCTGAACAGCCTAAAACAGAAAGTACACAATCTGTGTAGATTTGTTTCCCAATAATTAGACCAAAACTTTTTTAACTCTAGGGTGAGCCCAATCTTTGTTGTTGTTTAATTTGAATAATTTGCAGCCTGAAGAGGTAAAAGTATTCAGTATTTCATAAGTAAAAACACAAAGATTAAAGGAACGTACAGCATATAAACAAATATAATTGTGTGTAGCAGAGTACTTCTTCTTTCCTATTGTGTTGATCATTTGGTGACCCATCAAATCCCTACCCCCAGGTTGACAGAACAGACACAGCAAGTAGATTGTCTGTCTACAGTGGATGACGTTACAGTGCCACATTTGGTCACAAGTACAGCGGACAGTGAAAAGTTTTGGGGAGAGCTGGCTTTGAATAAAGGAGACTGAGTTTCTCAAGGGCCAAAAGGCATACAGTAAGTAAGGAACAAGCACTGAGGAAGATCACCATAGATCCTCACAGGCTCATGATGGATAATTCCACTTCAATCGTGACCTTTAAGGTTTTATATTTACCAGGCATCAAAGCCCATAATTCACAAGAAAGCTATAAAGTGATCAAATGTATGGGAAGATGCACACCTGATGTTCATGATAGCGGTTTTTTCATGATCCTTCATGCGTGTAAATGTACAGCTGATTACAGCTGAACTGGCGTGAGTTTTTCTGCAGGTTAAAGCCAATAGCCGTCATCAGTTCACTCGCTGTCCATTACATTTTAAATGATACCCTGCAGCAGCGTGGACACGCACCGACTGTCAATTCCCCAGTGACGAACGTAAGCAAAAAAGGATTTTCTGTTTCTCTGAAATTAACAGGAAAAAAACATCTTCTGCGCATCTTCCTACCAGATTACAGCGATGATTTAGAGTGGTTCATAAACCACTCAAACTTAACTCCCTGTTCGCCTTAATTATTTTTCACCCCCTGTAAGATTTACTGTTTTGTATGCATGGAAGGAGAATTCGGCCGATATACATTTTCAACAACACACCGAGGAGAGCCCACGGAGTTTTCCTTTATTTATTTTTTTTTAATCAATCTGTTAGGTTGTAAGCCCACCCACTTATGAACTGGCTCACTACCTAAAGGTCTGGCTGGGAACTGGCGGGGACAGAGAGCTGACAGAAGCTGTCCAAAAGTCTACAAATCGAACCTTTCGGAAGCCGATCCGAGCCGCGGAGGAAGAAAAAATGAAGGAAAAGAATTTGATTGAGACTGCAAAGATGCAGGGCAACGTAATGGTAAGGTGGCGATTTGGTGGCTTTTCACACACATTGCATGACGCCGATAAAATGATTTCGTTCCTTACTCAAATCTTTAGGAAGTATCCCGTTTCCGTTATCCACCTGCGCTTTAGTGCACGACCAAAGCTTTGAAAATTAGCGTTTTCCACGTTTACATTTGGCTTCCGCATCTGTTATATCTCACTGAGGTGATTTTTGATAGTTCACGCCCTTTTTGATTTCACGTGTCCTCCTCTGCTTGCAAGTACAGCCGACCTAACGGAGTCAGTGAGGATGTGTATCACAGTTAAAGGAGTTTAATAAGTTTTTGGCCTGTTTTTATAGGGCCGATCATAATGACTGTTGAGTTTTGTCTCCTTTACCTCGTGAAGCTTCTGAGGGCAGAGGTAACCTTTTGCCCAAGGAGGGTCCCATTAATATTTTACTGCATCTAAAGCTGCGAGGTGCAGGATATATTACCCTGGCTGTCCTTATGCTGGGAGCTGCAGGCACCTATAGGGTTGTATGCATGAGGGGAGTGAATACCAAATGTCCTGTGGGACTCTTTCTGATATTAAGGACCTGTATTATGACTTTTAAAGGCTTTAGATTCTTTCATTTTTTGATTTGGGAAATACTATTGTTCATTGTGCATTAACACATTATTTCATGCCTCTGCTGATGTTATCTTAACACGAGAGACTCATTGATTTTCTGAACAGACCAACTTCGTTCCCGGCAGTTTAGTTTGATGATAATTTTTCGATTTGCCCATGATTGCTTTATTTATAGCTGAATAAGCCTTGCTCTGCAAACACTCAAGGCCATTTTGGAAGATGTGGGACACAGCTGTGTGGAGTCAGGCTTTTCTAAATGGTTCCTTCACTGAAGTCTTTTACTCCCTGTGGCCTTATTTTGTGCGAAGATGTGCGGAGTGTGTTTATCTCTTTTATCCCTGCATAATGAAAAGTAAACACGGGTGTTTATCATGAGGATTTTGGTCAGTTTCCAAATCAGAAAGTCACTTGTGCTGAGTGAGATATGAAGTGAATATTTTCATTCCAGTTGGCAATTGCACAGCAGTCCTATTTACATTTGACAAAGTTTTGAATATGCGGAGAATGTGGAGCCTGAAGCAGTCAGTGAAACCATATCTTAAGATGTAATAGAAGTGTTGATAGAACCACTCAGGCTCTTAAAGTTAGTTACCCCTCATCCATTTAATCCTCAAGATGTACCAGCAGCTCAGTTTAGTCTTTTGTGTTATTAAATGTTTTTCCTCCCAGCTGAAGGTGAGAGTGAGATAACAGGTTGAAATAGGCTAGTACAGCCAGCACAGTTGACAGCTGATTTCCCAAAAAGTTTAACTATTGCTTTAAATGTTGTGTGCAAAGCTAAGAAGACGAACACAAACCCCAAATCATTCAAATAGCCCCTTAATAGACCATGAATTCTTCTGAAAATTGAAACAAAATAAAGATTTTTCAAACAATTTCTCTGAGATGGAGCAACAATCCTGCATGAATGCAGTGAGCATGCAGTGAAATTGCACCTGTAAGCAAGGCCTCCATAATGGCTCCATCTCTGAGAGGAGTCTGCTGCCAGACGTTTGGGATTTGATGGTCCATTTTGGTCTCTTCAGTGAGATCTATACATGGTTAGTCCAGAAATGAACCAGGCCTCGTTATAGCTCTCTAAGTTCGTCTGTTGCCCCTAGACAGAAAGAAGCACACATTCCTACCTTTCATTTTGTGCATATGGATATTGATTGATTGTTTCCATTGCCTTATTGATGCATATGCCTGTATCCCTGAATTCACTGTTTGATTGATTGACTCATTTAGCTGTAACATTATTCAACCTCTAGGGTGGAATTTCGCAGGTGGCAACATGGAAAGTGCATGACAGCAAAGCAGACAATGTACTTTGGCTTCAGCATGACAGGTTTATTACACCAAGTGATTGCTTCCTCCACAATAAGCCCATACTCATGGGACAGAGACTAACTGTTGTGTCTCAGTGGGAAAGCCTCTCAATAACAGGGAGAAATCTGCACAGCATGATTTCTGACCACCAGCACGACGGTTGGACATTGTTGTTGCCCATCGGGGATTCTGTCTGCAAGTGAAACAGGTAGTACTTGAAAATGGATGCCAAAACACCCCAAGGTGTTGGGCCTGCACAGGAAATTGCAGCTAACCAAGTCTGCATTTAGATGCCTAAGGGCCAGGGTAATGACAGCAAAGATGTTACCATGGGATACATATGCTATTATCTCACGCGTACAGTGTGTGGTGCCCTGTACGCTTGATGTCTGCAAATGTATGAGCCTCTGGCACAAGTGTAAGACCATCCTGAAAAAAGCTCAGACGATCGTACTCCAGCTCTTTCACTCTGTTTGTGTCTAATTGTTCTCTGACATGGCAAACATCCCTCTTCAAGGGCACAGACTGCGGTGCTGTTGAACAACTAATGATTTGTTTCTCTGGGCTGAAATGAAGAAAAACTAAAATATATATATTATGGACTGAGAGATTTATCACTGCAAAAGCCGAGAGGCATTCAAAAGAGTAACTGGGAAAGGTCCTGTTGTCATGGTTATTATATTTGAGACTGTTTTTGAGTTCTCAGTTTGAGTAAACATTGGCGTTCCTCCAGTGAGGGCTTCCATTGTCTCATTAACTCCAAAGTCTGTGTGGCTGCATGATACAAACCTTCAATTTACTTGACTTTAGACGTATTATATGGTCACTATTGGGATTTTTGGTTTTAAGTTAGTTTTTTTTCTCTATACTTTTGAATATTGAAGCAAAAATCTTTGCCACGTGATAAAAGAATGAAATCACTTACACACAATCAGATACTCTACATTATCCTGGAATCTCCAGTTAGTACAATACACGACCGTATGATACTCCGGGATTAATATGACGATACTGGATTTTTGAAGCCGATACTGATATCCATATTTTGGGAGTCATATTGTCACAAGGGCGAAATCTTCACTCAGACTTTGCGGGGGACTGAGTGAGTGAGTGAGTGAGTGAGTGAGTGAGTGTGTGTGTGTGTGTGTGTGTGTGTTTTCCAGGATCATCAATGTTAGTTTTAGTGAAGCAAGTAACCCAAAGAGAGACAGAGACCTCAGGACACCAGCTAGCGATATGGAGGTTGGCTGCCAAGTTCTACAAACTTTTTTTTTTTTCTCGCCCCAGACAAACTCTGAAATAATGAACTTCAATACACGACATGCTGCCAACGATATTGTTATGCGAGTGTTGTTTGAGTAATACAATGTCACCTCGAAACCCGCATCTTATCAGTCCGCTTTCTGTCTGCCTCTATTGCCTCTGTTGTCACTTTTTACCAGAAGATGCACGCACAAATGTACACACACGCGTGCGCGGAGTATCTTCTTCTTTTGTTTCTTTTGTGGTATGCCACTACATTTAGTACAATGAATGCTGCCTCCAGCCGAACGAGTGTAATTAAACACAGAAAAATATGAGCTTGAAATTTGCCTCTTTCGTACACTGGGGACGACTTGTTCCCCGGTCCCTCGTGGCAATTACGTGCATGTATTGTCACAATGTGATTTGAAAAGTCAATTACTGCCCAGCCCTATAGGAAAACCTCTAACAAATGACAAAAGAGATGGTCAAAAAGCTACAACCAAGGCTTTCCTTCTTAGATGTTGAACAGTTGATGTTTTAAATATAAGGTTATTTCACCAGACAACAGCAATAAGTTGTACCAACTGTCACCTTTATTGAACATCAGCCTAATTTGGTGCCCATTATGTTTTCCCCAGAGCACAGACTGGAGCACAGATGTGGTCCTGTTTACATACTGAAGAATGCTTCTGCTTTGTACCTCAAACAGCTGTTTTGCCATATTACAACTCCTTGTGTGTCTTCAGGTTGATGAGTATATTTTGATGGAGGACCACCCTGCATGATTTGGTGCTACACTACTTAATGCCTTTTCAATACAAACTTCATGGCTGCGGGCCAACTTGTAGGTGTTATGTCAATAGCTCACTTCACTTGTTTTCATGCCTGTCCATTTCAAACCACGTGAAGAAGTGAAATCACAGCGCTGTTTGTCCACCTCCACATGCATGCTGCTTTATTGATTGCTGTGCAATGCCTACTGCACCCTGCACCATGATTTTCCAGACATCTGGTATCTGTGCACCTGTTACCCGCTGTCTTGTAGTGAGTGAGTCAGCATTACCATCATAGCTCATTTGAAATTGTTGTTGCTGCATTCTAAGGCTTTCAAAAATATCAAACAGGGTCTGAAATAAGGTGTTAGACATATAGTAAAGACTTTCTTAACAGCACTGTGATGGAAGGAAAAGCTGTACAGGGCTGCAACTAATTATTATTTTCATTATCAAATAATCTATAGACCATTTTGTTTGAGTAATGGAGTAATCGATTAGTCTGTAAAATGTCAGAAAATAGTGAAAAATGTTCATCACAAGTCAAAAACCCAAATATATTCAATTTACAGTGATATAAAATAGAGAAAAACACAAAAACATTAAATTTGCAGATCAAAATTTTTTTCAGCACTATCTTGTGAATAGTCTTTATTCTTTTATAATGCATGAAATAAAAACATTTTAAAGAAATAAGTCTTGCTGATAACAGAGTGCTGTCACAAACTCATGGTGCAAAGTGAGTACTAGCTTGCACTCTTATTTTGAAATTTGTCCCTGTGAGGCGGTTTGTGGACACTCGTGGGATATTTATGTACTTGATTGGGGTCAGCTTTTTGCAAAATCAGAAATGTGGGAGGCTGGGACTTGATTTATAGTGACCTTAATGCGGGCCACAGTTTTTCAGCGGAGCCATCTCACAACAGCAGCATTTCATTAGGCACACTGGAATCCATCATACTGAGTGTTTCCCCTTTGGCTACATTTGTTTGTCGAGCAATCAAGTGGAGCTGGCAGATGGCTAGGGGTATCAACTTTTGCAGCATAGGAGCTATAATCTTACTGTATGACAAGGGTAGTTAGTTGGATTTAATTTGGTCTCATGAAATCATCTTGTCTCCTAAAAACAGACTCTACATTATTCTACACATTTGTCCATGTGTTTGTGAGTTGCAGAGAATTTTTTATTTTATTTTTTTAAAAAGAAGCAAAAAATGACTTAGTCGGCGTTAGGATGGAGCAGATGATCAATACCAGTAATTTAAGGATCACGTTGTTTGACATTTAAATTTCGAACTTTCAGAACTTTCACTCTCACTTCGACCTGTTCAGCAATCAGGGGTGTTGCTAAAAGCAAACAACCCACTGAGTTTTTGCCTGTATTATAGTGTATTATATTTTTTGCTTAGTACTTCTATTCCTGTGTGCACTGACGTGACAGTGAGCAGCTGTAACAAAAGCATTTCCCCACGGGGATCAATAAAGTATTTCTGATTCTGATTTCAAACCAAGAGAAGAAATGACAGAACAGTTTGTATTTACGACATACTACTATACATTATACTCTCCTTTAGACTCTTCTGTTGGATCTCTGCTCAAATCATATATGTTAAACATTTCTAATTTCTGATTTGAGGCAAGTACAGGCCAACTCAAAGGAATTATTCGACATTTTGGTAAATGCGCTTTTTTGCCTTCTTGCCGAAAGTTAGATGAAAAGATTCATACCACTCT
Source organism: Siniperca chuatsi (assembly GCF_020085105.1). NCBI lineage: Eukaryota > Metazoa > Chordata > Actinopteri > Centrarchiformes > Sinipercidae > Siniperca > Siniperca chuatsi. Next base: position 21,314,030 of record NC_058060.1, read on the forward strand.
CATACAGTATCTGTCTGGAAGATATAAGGCTACAGCCAGCAGCTGGTTAGCTTGACTGGAAACAGGGGGAATCAGCTTACTGATTAACACTTTATATCTAATTTGGCTAAACTGTATTTAAAAAAGTGTAAAAACCACAGATTTTGTTATGTTTGGACAAAGCCAGGCTAGCTGTTTCTCCCTGTTTCCAGTCTTTATGCTAAGCTAAGCTAACTAGCTGCTGGCTCTAGCTTCATATTTAACAGACAGATATGAAAGTGGTATTGATTCACATTTTTGCTGAGAGTTAGATGAGAAGTCATCTAACTCTCAGCAAAAAATGTGAATAAGCATATTTCCCAAAATGTTGAACTATTCCTTTAAGTTGTTGTTTAAGAGTTATAGATAATCCAAATCCTTGATTGCCAATACAGGTTAATGAATGTAATTTTAATGCCACTTTATTGCATCCTTGGCTGCCTGTGTAACTGAAGTAGCCTCTGAGGAGTTCATAAAGCGTGACCACTATCTCCCAGTGATATTTGTATGAATGTCCGATCCTTTCATTAGATTTTCCAAGCTATTCAGTGTCTTAATACACCTTGATATTGTCGTTCTGGGCAGGTTGTGTTAATTTTTATGTGAATCAGTACCCCCTCTTAACCATCTATTAAAGTATTTACTTAAGTTTTATTGTGAACAGTTATTATTCAATGAAAGACAGTAATAATAGTGCTGGTGTGGGGTTTCATCCTGCCTTGAAGAGCAAATAAAATTTAAAATCATTTTGTTAGTTAGGGTTTCAAGTCTGAGTCTTAGCCTTACATGATGGTCTGTTTCAGTTGCTTTAACACCCTGCCAATAGTAAGATGCCAGAGAAAACAATGAGTAATTGTATTCTTTTGGCATGAAAATGCAGCCATTTAAAGTCATTGAAGATTTGAAATAACGGTTATTGGCAATCAAACCCATATTGGGAGAAATCCAGCATACTGCACTTATTTTTATTGTTGCTCCATTCATTTTATTCACACCACAGAGATAATTGATTTTTTTAAACCTGTTACAATGGCATCACACTGTATGCTGTGTCTTGTTTTTTCTGCCTCATGCATGGAAATGTCCCACATAAAATCCTTGAGATATTCAGAAGCATTTTCCCCCCTCGTGCATACAGTATCTGCCGTCTCTGTCTGTTGCACCCTCGCCCCGGCCCTGAGCAATCAATCACCACTTAGCCAGGCTACACCATGCTGAGTGCTCCAGCGAAATAATGAGTATACAGTAGCTGAATATTTCATACAGCCCGCCCCATCCATCCCTACATTGTTTGCATCTTGAGATTGAGGACCCGTGCTAGTTAAGGTCTGATTGCTGCGATGTTCGTCTTTTATGAGGAGATGCTGTAATTGGGCTTGTTCAAGTAGTCGTGTTGATTTCTTTCTTCTCTGTTTTTATGTGTAGTTATTCATCACAGTGAAACTGAGATAGCCCCAGTGTGCTCAGTGAACACTCAATATGCAGTATATGAGTGACACGTACTGTACTCTTTTCATGAAGAACATTGATGAGATGGATCCAGGTAAAAGCCATTATCCCTTATTGATATCTATAATATGCTGTCATAAAGGAGGAGGAAGATTTTAAAGGACCATAGCAGTGTTTTACCTGGTTCCACATACACTTTACATTGCTACTGACCATTTTCCTAAGAATACCGTAGGATTTTAGACATATTTACCTCTAAAATAGCCCATGGTTTCCAGATAATTTACTACAGTATGAAAATCAATTATCCTCCCAATGCCAGCTCACAATTTCTCCTCTATTTTAGTAATCTGGCAGCTAATGATGGATAATTGACAGACAAAGACAAAGGTAATTTCAAGTATTCTGTCCAATTAGATAATTGACATCATTGACATGGTGCATATGTGTACCATTTGTATACCTGCTTGGACACATGCACCATTAGCTGATTAGTTTGGTCTTTCAAACTGGAAAAACACAACTGAGCTTGAGCCTGAGCTTTGACACCCTTATGTTTTTATGAAAGTTGCTTTATTTTCTTGTGTTGTGAGCAGTAACTGTTTTAAGACTGCATAAGCCATGCTAGTGTGTGACTTTATTATTTGAGGGAAGTACAGGCCATCTCAAAGGAATTGTTCAACATTTTGGTAAATGCGCTTTTTTGCCTTCTTGCCAAGAGTTAGATAAGAAAATTGATACCACTCTCATACAGTATCTGTGTGTGTGTGTGTGTGTGTGTATGTATGTAAGGCTACAGCCAGCAGCCAGATTAACACAAAGGCTGGAAACAAGGGAAAACAGCTTACTGATTAACACGTTATATTTGTTTAATCTGTATAAAAATTGTTAAAACAACGGATTTTGTTATGTTTGGACATACAGTAGCCAGGCTAGCTGTTTCTCCTTGTTCCCAGTCTTTATGCTAAGCTAAGCTAACCAGCTGCTGGCTGTAGCTTCATATTTAACAGACAGACGTGAGAGTGGTATCAATCTACTCATCTAACTCTCGGCAAAATGTGAATAATCTAATTTCCCAAAATGAATACTCTGTGAGGCTGTACTTAGGACAGGTGCTTTAAGTTAAATGCTATCGTCAGCATGCTAACATTGACGATGCTAACATGCTGATGTTTAGCAGGTATAATGTTTTCCATGCTCACAATCTTAGTTTAGCATGTTAGCATGCTAAGATTGTCTAATTAGCACTAATCACCAAGTACAGCTGAGGCTGATGGGAATGTCAGTAGTTTTGCAGGTATTTAGTCAAAATCCAAAGCATTGGACAAGTTGTATAATTCTGATCTGATGATGGCGTTAGATGGAAACAGTTGTTACAATTCAGAGTGGGACATGAATGTCTGAACCAAATTTCATGACAAATCTCCTCAGTAGTTGTTGAAACATTTCTGGTGGTATAGCTCATGAATGCAAAGCAATCTCTCAGGTTTCAGATGACTCAGCATTCTTGGATGCACCACCAAGGACAATTTCCAAAATAACGTCAGTGATGATGAAGTTAGTCTTGACAAGAGGGAGGAATAAAAGTAGATGGGCAGTCAGTACACTCTTGGAAGTCCTCTACTTGCATTTAAAAGTAGGGACCACTTTGAAATATGTACTTCTTGGTACATTAAAAAATGCCCGAGTTTTGAATCAGCCACAGTAAAGTTTACAGTCAAGGTGTCAGAAAAAATAAACCCAGAAGAAAAATAAAGCAAACAAAAATTTTGTAAAAAAGCTAAATGTAAATTTGTCCGTTTTTCACATTAAAAGCATTGCTGTTGTCGGAGTATGCTTGAATGCTCCTACATACCAGTGTAAGTTTTCTTTTTCACAACTTCATTACTACATAACCTTGACAAAAAAATAAAGGTGAAGAAACATTCAGTGTGATGGATTACACATCTCAAGCCACTTTCAAGTCTCTGCAAGTTGATTTTTTTTTTTTATAGTGCATTGGAATTAATGGAAACTGCCTGCAAGGAAGAAAATTAATCTAAAAGCATATGTTATACTTTGGAAAGTGGACAGCAATAACTGTATATGCAATTTATAGTTAATGGGGTAAAACATCCAAAACCACCAGTATGGTTCCTTAAGCTTGAACACAGTTGAGATAAGGATTGTGCTAAAGGTGCTGCAACTAAAAATCAGTACGATTTAGCGGATATGTTGTGCTTTCAGGCTGGTGTCGTGAGGTTTGGCTCTGTTTTTTACCAGGAAATGTTCAGACATGGGTCTGGACGAGCAGACGTCGCATAATAAATGGACAGCATTGTAATTAGAGGCTAATTTGGTGGTCTGTTGTATAATGCCACAAGTGTATGTAGTTGAGAAGTGAATCTGCGTGTACAGTATGAGTATATTACATGTTATAAATACAACCTCTGTTTCTCTTACTGTAATTATCTCAACCTACAATGAGAAGCAAAAACATGAAGGCCTTTCTTCTCATGAAGGCCTGTTTTCTTCCCTTGCAGAGGAACTCCGTGTTTGTGCTTGGCATTAATGATGATTTCCCTCAGTAACACTCGTTAGGACTCTGACATGATAAGCTGGTTTCCACCACTTACTCATGGCATTGAGTGTAATTGCATTTCACAGGCAGACTGTGTGCGCAGAATGAGTAAGCGAACGACTCAATGACTCAATTTGTCTGAAATCACTACATCACTATGGTGTTTACCATCATGTGTGTATATACAGTATAGATGTTTGAGATATTTCTATACAGATATATACTGTAGATAAGCTTGGTAAAATGGGGAGATATGCTGAAAGGGTTTGTTTTTATGCAGTTATAGTCTGTGAAACAAGGTAAACGAGGAGAATTTAGGTGGGTGAAAGAGGCAAAACGAGTGGGACAGACTGACAGACAGAGGGGCAGATGGAGAGAGAAAAAAAGGGGCAATGCCAATTTTTTGACTTTCAAATTGGACCGCACAGTCCAACATGATGAGGGAGTTTGGAAACCTATTAAAAACTAAGCTGAGGAAAACAATTTGGCCAAAAGTCAGCCAAGATTAGCCGCATTCTGTGAGACTGGGCAAAAAAACATCTTTCTCACTCAGACTCTGACCACAATCTACAACAGCAAAAGGTAACATACTTGTACAGTGCTTTCCGACCACTCAAAGCGCTTCACACTACATATCACATTAATACACTGATGGCAGATGCTCATCAGAACAAAGAAACTAACTCATTCACACACCAAAGGCTCAGCCCTAGTGAGCAATTTGGGGTTCAGTATCTTGCCCAAGGACACTTCAGCATGCGGCTGGGGGAAGCCGGGATCGAACTGCCAACCTTCCAATTAGTGGACGACCCGCTCTACCTCTAAGACACAGCTGTCCCTCAGAACAGTGAAGGCACAGTCAAAACAGAGTGGAGATGAAAAATCATCCTGAATTTGCACATGTAGATCTTCCAGCTGCAATGTGTTTGGGGTATCCATTTGAAATTAACCTTCAAATGACATTCAAGTTTCTTCCTTTTTCCTGACTTTTCTCAAACTATGCTGTTCAATTTGGGACTTCCACTATCGATTATTTAAATTATCTTTAAAGGCTGTCACAATTAATCATTTGGTCTCTAAAATGTCAGAAGTAGTGAAAAACAAATAGTGAAAAATGCTCATCACAACTTCCCCCGAGCCCAAGGTGAAGTCTTCAAATGTTCTGTTTTGTCCCACCAACAGCCCTCACTCAAAGATGTTTACTTACAACAATATAAAACAGAGAAAAGCAGCAAATCCTCACAGTTAAGTAGCAGAAACCAGCAAATGTTTGGCATGTTTACTTGAAAAATTACTCAAATTATGAATTGATTACTGATTCATTTCTGCTCATCAAATAGCTTTAGTTTCTTTTTGTGCATCAGTGGATGATATGACGTTTGTTTTCACATTTAATTTTTCCTCATTCTAAAATGAGCCACAGCAAAATGCACTTACAAAGGAAACAGTATCTTTTTATAATGAAATAGTAAAATAAGCGAAGACATTTCATCTTGAGAATCTTTAGCTCTTTAATTTAATTTTACAATGATGAGAAAGTATAATCCAAATAATAATAAATAATATATGTTGGATGTAAATATATTGCACCTTTTCAAACACTTAATGGGGCATTTACCAGCTTAAAAATATTCAAAGCTTTGCTCTGAGGCGGAGGTTGTGTTATGTGCTTTTCTGATGTAGGATTGTCTGCTTTATGATCAGCCTATAGGACCATTTTCTCTCTGCTTTTTGCCATCAGGCAATCTATGATTAATCTGTGCCATTTGATTCCTGGCAGAGGAAGTTGGGGAGACTGCTGGCTAGAATTCTGGGTAATGATGTACAACTCAAGTCTAACAGGGTTCTTAGCTTGTCTCTCCTGTTTCCATGCAGCAGGGAGGGCTTTGTGCATGGCTATACACAGGGAATTCAATTAGCCTTTTTCTAGTACGCTCTGAGTCTTGTCCATCTTGTAAGTAAGCAGCTTCTGTTACAACTGTGACATCAGACAGATGCCCGGCCTCCCTGTTCTGCACTGTTGTTGTACTCCCTGTCGTGTGGCAGAGGTGCCATAGGCAGTTTCCCCGTTAGAGTGGCTGTCTAATGAGATCATTAAAGCTAGCCAGACAGAAAATGAAAAAGCACCTGTTGTAGAGGGGACTGTTGTGTATTCCCGAAACATTAGAAGAATATTACCTCACAGTGCATTGGGAGAACGCTCTGCACTGCTAAATTAACTTTTGTGCATCCACGCCTTGTGTAGCTGATATATTATTAATTATGATATGGATGTTAGGGATTCATTTGAATTAATTGGAGGCCTCTTGAATGCCTCACGGACTGCCACTTTCACTACACATTAGATGCAACACTAAGGGCACAGTCATGCCGTACATATTTGAAACAGTTTTCTTTTTTCAAGCTCTGGAGGTTTTTAGTCTGATTTCTTCAGACGATGAAAACACAAAAGGATTCAGCTGTCCTCCAAGTGAGCTGTGATGTGGTTCATTAAGAGAGCGAACATAATCCCAAAACAACAACAATAAGTAGACATTTTGCATCTGATAGCCAGCAGTTACTCATGCTTCCAAAGGCTAGAGTAATGCACTGAAGTGAGGGGAGAGCAAGGAGTCAGGATGAGGTGAAATGTCTCCTCAATGTAGGCAGATACATTTCTTTCAAGATTTATTATGACTCCCCCCTGCTGCCAGAGTCTGTAACTTTGCAGGGTTGAGGTTGAGGTTATCAAAACTCTGGCACATAAAGCTGCTACAGTGAGTCTATGTAACTTTGGTTTACAAGGCCTGCTTGATTTACTGTATTTCAGAAAGCCGTACAGTAAATTAAAATAAACAAAAATGGTTTTGAGTTTGTAAGCTGATTTAACACCAAATGTTTTAACTGATGAAATTGGTTATATGGGGCAGAACTCAATACATCTTAGCTGCATTTCTCATAGTATATGAACAAGTAATATACAGTAGTTGGAGTTTATTTATTACATTTCTGCTCAGCTATAGCAGTCTAGTGTCTATACTGTATATTACACACTGATCCAGTGAACATCTATCATACACACTGTACTGTAGTGTCTCATACAGGCAGCCCGGTGAAGCTGAATTAATGGATCACGGTAGCATCCCAGGCTAATTTGCCAGTCCCCACTGATTGGGCAGATGCTCACTGGAAGGTATCCACCCCAGCAGTGCATTATGGGCCGTGTAGCACACTGGTGCATGATGCATCTTTACACACACTCATACATACACAGACTTGTTAATACAGATCCTGTAGAACAAGAAGGAAGATTTACAGGGGCTGCATTATTGCTGGGCGGAATACCAACATTTACATTACACTTTCGCTTTCTTCTCTTGACTGACCCACCTAGGAGCTTTGCTTTGGGAAATATACGTCCCTTGACCTTTTCTAACTTGACCCCTCAGGCTGCTTGGTACATGTGTGCCCCAACATCACACTTTAAATGTTCATCAGAAGTTATTGTGGAGTAATTTCCTTAAATTGCTAGTAATACATGGTGAGGAGTTTTCTTTATTAGAAAATAGCTTTGAATATTTTATCTAAAATTATTTTGCAGTAGATCATGTCATGCAGACTTTTAGTTGTGATTGTTGAGAAAAACTGATTTTTTTGACTTGTTTTTTTAAAGCTGCATTAATAGATTTTTTTTTTGTCCACTTGGGGGCAGCACAACAAGCTGTAAACACAATGTCCAATATGTTCACCAGCTAGTTGCTAACTTTTTTTGTCTGTCGTTTGGTGCTGTAAAAGTACAGTACAATGAGTTTATCAGCTTTTGTACTGAAAACAGCTGCCTGCTGCTGATGCTGGAGACCCGACTAGGAGAGCGGTGAGACTGAACCAAAACAGTTAATTAGCTGCCATAAAAGCAAAACAATGAGCTGAAAGATGTTAAAAAGCTCCATAGAGCTGAGGGGAATTGCAGTGTTGGGTAATAATTACTGTGTGTTCGTCACTAATAGTGACCCCTTTCACATTACACATTATATTTGATCCATTGTTATTATAAAAATATTGATTATAGCAGCTTTAAAGGGCAACTTAATGGCAGCTAAAAATCTGACTTTTGCTGACCTCCGGTGTTGAAGATGTGTACTCCAGGGTGTGGTCAGTACACGATCACATCACTGATGGGTGTGGTTATAGGTGCAACAGAGAACACTTCTTTCAGCCTGGTGTTAAGTTATTGTTTAAAGGAATCACTTCATTTTGATAGTGATTTATGGTCACGCTGTCCAGCTCTGGTCTGCATTTATTGTGTATAAAAGTTCTCGGTGACTTTAGTCCCTGTCCTTGTCCGTCTTGTCTCTGTGATTTTAAACTAAAGCTGGCCTCAGCAGTGATTTTCTCAGTATGTATTGATTATAAGGGAAATACCTAGTCTGACATGGCCAATTTGTCATGAACAGCAGAGGTGCACACCCAATGCCACTTTACAGGTCAAATTCATCACACCGTATTGAATTGCCTCAGCTTCTTCCTGGCCATCAATTATAATCTTAGGTAAAGGCATCAACACTGTGCTCAGGAGATTCCTTTGTGTTTATCATAGATGGTAGGAAAGTAGTTTGAGCTTCTATTTGTTGACTGATCTGAGTTTTAGAGCTAGACATTCAGCTTTGGGATGTAGTTCACAGTAACTGCATTGAGAGGCTGTAGCAGTAGTACTGGGATTCTGCAGGCATGTACTACAGCTCACCCTGCATCATTTCCTTTTTCCATCCTTTTTTTCTTCCTCTCTTAACCCCATAACACATCTTCCAATATTCTACATTTACCCTTCGACACTTCCCTTTCAATGACATCTTCCTCAACACGTACTTCTCTTCCACAAACCAATGGCATTAAATTTTTCCTGGCGAACAAGAGAGAAAAAGCTCCAGAGTAGATTGGCAAATTGGGCCATAATGAGAAGGCTCTGACTTGCAGGCTGTCAGGTGAGAGTGTGTCTCAGCGCCCCCTGGAGCCTTGGAAAGGTCAACGTGACTCTTAATCAAACATCAGGCAGGCCATCCCCACTGTCAGATGGACGTTGCTGCTCACTCCCTGCTGAGTTTAAAGTTCACTCCCATCTGCTCCCTGAAACTTACCCCGAGCAACAAAATGGCGGCAGTTATGCTCTCATAAACCTGTCGTGAGGTAGATTTGATAGCCGTTTATGGTGGGGCCTGGTGATGAAGAGGCTTTATGTTCTTAAAATGAGCCCATCTCAGTTACATAAGATAGTGCATGTCAGTGACGCTCGAGGAGGTTTTCTTTTTATTGACTTTCATAAGGTATACTTTATTTATAGGGAGTCATTGCACATTAAAGATGATTTTAATACTATGAAGGTGTGAAGCAGACTTGGGGATGTGGTCTCTTCAGCTCATCCCATTGTTCTGAAACTTTGACCCTTCAGCGGGCCATCAAAACATGTTCGATAAAAGAGTTACTTTTTAAAATAGGTGTCTAAGCGCAGTTTTACTTGTGACAGTGTGATGTGCCGTCTCAAACCAAATAGCCGCAGCCTCAGAGGTGGCTCTTTGAAAATCAAACCTGAAATGCCTGCCTAGGATTTATCTCAGTAGCCTCGACTGAACATGTAGAACTCATTACTCATTTATCTTTTGACACATTCTTTTCTGCCAGAGCAAACCTCCTCAAAGAGATTTTTGAAAATGAATCCACTTCAGTTTCTAGCCGTTTCCGGATAGCACGTTTAATATGAAGACGAGTCCTTCATCTACAAAGCCTTGGCCAGGAGGAATGATACATTACTGTGAGGCCTAATCAAGTTTGGTGTGGCTCATTGGTCCTCTGTGGGCTGCAGCACACTCAAGCGCTACTATTTTCCGAAGGCAAATTGGTCGTGGGGATGATGTCCCCCTAATGATTGTTTCTAATGTAAAGCTAATGTACTGGTGATCAAAGCTTGCCTCTGGAATTTAAATAGTGTGTGTGTGCGTGTCTGTGTGTGTGTGAGGTGGAGAGAAGGAGAAGATAATTGCCTCTCAAAAAGTTTACAGGAAAGTAATTAGGAGGAAAAGTTAAAAATGTGTAGATGTGTGGAATATTAGCTGTGGTGATGACAATGAATGCATAGTGGGGGGAAAAGTAGCTTTTAATGCTTTAGTCATTCTCAATACTAGTTAGTGGTAATAAGGTAACTGACTAAAAAGGGACTACCAAATAAGATGATACTCACCATTACATGTCTCCAATAGGGGCAACTAGCAGTTATTTACATTATCGATTAATCTACCAATTATTTTTACAATTTATGGTTTAGTGTATAAAATGTCCAAAAATAGTAAAACATCTGATGTCACCTTGGAAAATGGAATTGAAATTGTTTATGTTTCACCAACAGTCCAAAACCCAAAGATATTTAGATTAAAAAGATATGGAAAAAAGTAGCAGCTTTTTACATTTGAAAGGCTGGAACCAGAGTGGTTGACATTTTTTCTTGATAAAAGTTATAATTGTTAATATTTTCATGAAATCAAACATATAATTTATGGTTGTTTTTTCCAGCAATATCCATTCAACGTATTTACACTCTTACCTCTCCATATAGTAGTTTTTATTGGTAGTGGCGGAGTCCGCCATTCCCGCACTGGAGTCACATAGCCTACCTATGCACAATGGATTCACAGGAAATGATGCAGCATGTAATCCAGAGTTAGTGTTGGTAATTTCATCTCTTTGATAACAGCCTCACTCTTCTACAGCTGTATCAGAGCTGTATTCGTTACCCAGCATTTCCTACTGCATTAAAAGTGTTCAACTGGTGAAACATGGGGTAGCTTTTATTGTGATGCAGTCACAGGTAACCAGTATATTTGTCACTAGGGTTAGCGCTAACTAGGATCGGCCCTAAAAAATGCATCAAAAACAAGACATAGCTATTTTCTGCATTTTTTTTTCTGCATTGCACCATAGAGGCTAACAAAAAACACCACATGGTGCACATAAAAATAAATAAAATTCTTAGGTGGAAAGCAGCAATTAAATGCCATGATGTATCAGAGATACTGGTGCGTGATTATTATTATGCTAACTTGTCACAACCACTTTAATATATTTCCATAAAGGTAACTGCTGGAAACACAAACTGATTCACATTTTATTTTGCAGAAATTCCAGAAATTTACTCTAAACTTGTGGAATATTTTAATGGCAACATAACTTATTTGTGTTTTGTGTCTTTCTGAGTCAAAGTCGAAGTGACCAGTGCCTGGGAAGGCAGTCATATTTCTCAGCTGGCACTCTGGCTGCAGTAAAATGAGTTGATGCCAAGTCTCGCCTTCTCTCTCTCTCTCTGTCTGTCTCTCGCTCTCATCCTCATCTTGACCACATCCTCTCTCTCTCTTCTACTCCCCCCACCCAAGTTGGTCTTTGTAAATAGCTGCTTTTAAGCCTCCTTGTTCCCTCACTCTCAGTCCAGCATTACTGCCACATTGCAAATGCTGCTCAGAGCTGTAGCATGGAAGGGTAGTCACGTGTATTAATACAGTATAATTATATTTGTAGTGGCCATAATTAAATGGAAACACACCCTACAGTATATACACTATGAGGCCCCTTAGTTCCAAGTAAAGGAAAGCTTAATGCTACAGCATACAATGATATTTTAGATAATAGTGTGCTTCTAACTTTGTGGCAACAGTTTGGGAATGGCCTTTTCCTGTTTCAACATGACAGTGCCCCCACAAAGCCAGGTCCATAAAGAAAAGTTTTTTCCAGTTTGGTGTGGAAGAACTTGACTGACCTGCACAGAGTCCTGTCCTCAACCCCATCCCTCGTGTTTGGAATGAACTTAAAGGCCACATGCAAGCCAGGCCTTATGTGGCCCAACATCAGTTGCTGATCTCACTAATGCCCTTTGGGCTCAATGGGAGTAAATCAGCAGTCAGGTACAAAAATCTTGTGGAATGCCTGAAACTAGAAGAGTACAGGCTGTTAGCAGCAGATTAATGGTTTTGGAAAGAAATGTTCAACAATCACGTGTGGGTGTAATTTTAACATGTCCACATACTTTTGGTTATACAGTGTTTGGTAACATGTTTTCATTTTTTACCCAGTTTGTGATTCCGTCCTTTTCCCCAAACGTAATTTGAATAAAATAGAATAGAAAAGTATAAGAAAAGCAGTTTTTCTACTTGAGAAAAAAAAGTTTTTCGTGCCCTCTGAAACAGGGCACTGCTGAGAAAAAGCCTGCATGCACAGCTGGCTTTTCATAGATAAGCAGAGGTTAAGAAGACCTCATAATGCTGTGGATTATTAGTCTCATAATCACGATCACAATATCTTTCAAAAAATTCTGGATTATTGTGTTACAGTAGCTAATTGTTCAGCCCTGGCAACAGTTAGCGATAATAGGAAGCACTGAGAAACACACTGAGTTGCACGACATCCTGCAGCTAAGTAAATAACTCAGTTTTCTGACTTCTGTACTTGTTCATGTACTTGTCAGGTCCCAAAAGATGGTGTATAGTGTAGTTTGCCTCTACTGTGGGTAGTTGTGTCCCAGGCCAATCAGCTGCACTGTAATTATTGGAAGCGCCACTTTCTGCAACACAACAACTTACCTGAAAATTGATGACATTTCAGGGGACGTACCAAAGTAAAAAAGGACCAAAACAAATTCCCTCTTCTCAGAAAAAGTTTACCTCACTGAACACAAACTCAATCGAAAGTTGTTTGAGCATAATAAACTTACTGTAGGTGTATTTTTTAATTAGGATATGCAAATGGTGCATTTCTGTCAATGTTTGTTGGGTTTTTGTGTTAACAGATGTACTTCAAATTCATTTTGTAATTCCTTTGTTTTAATCCACTCATACTGTACTGTAAAATGAAAAAACTCTATTTCAAGAAAGTAGTCAAACTAATAAGCAGAGTTTTGTGTACCTAGAAAGAAAACTTTAGCAACAGTTGTTGTTAATTGGAACTTATTTTATGCATTTCATGAAACTATGGACTTGCACAAGCAAAACATCTGTCAATATAAGAAGTGACGCTTTTACAGCTAAACCTTCACTTTACAGCACACTAATTGGCCTCCAATTTAGACTGCAGCATAATTGCAGAATTAGCTCTTATTTCCATGTAGATTTCACTGTAACTACACAGCCTGGGAAATGAATTCCAGGACTGTGTTGCTTCGTCACTAAATTGAGCAAAAATGTGTTCTCTGAAAAGGATTTTTGCAGTAGAGAAAGCCACATTGTCCCCAGGGAAATATATCAACATTTCTGTGGTGCTACTGCTAAAATGAAGCATGGACGTCCATGCTCAGTCTCAGTATGGCTCTGTTGTGGAATCCAGACTGAGATAATGGCGTCTAGACAAATTTGTCATTGACATTTTGCATGTCTCTCTTACACAGAAAGGAATACAAATGAATATGACCGTGTGAAGGCAGTGTTTGCGCAGCAGTGACTGCTGTCTAAAGAATTTGTCTAACTGCGTCGGCTCTCAGTTATCATTAGGGGAAGGTGCTGTATGCCTTCAGTTTATTTTTGTTTTTATTACTGAGATATAGTGACACCTGGAGTGAGGGATTGTGTCAAAACCCTGGAGTATTATTTCTGCAGCATGTTTATTCAGTTCTTATCAAAAGGGAAAGAAGGCTGCAGATTGAAAGAGGTGGAATAGTTAATCAGACGTATTGAAGCATTACAGATTGCTTTAATAAATCTTTTTATATAGGATTTGGCAGATATTTGCCTTTTTTGTTTTGCAGCGTACAGTGTGCATGACTTTAGCCTCGACAAAATATTGAAGATTTAAGTGCTGTCATGCAAACCTCCAGGGACGGAAGAGAGAGATTTCAAACTGTCAGGTTTATCTCATGCATAATCGCTTGCACAAATAATGAATGATAAGGCGAGAGCACCAACAGGGCTTCATATCTGCAAATGAAATGCTTGCTGTTGCGCTGTGAAAGAAAATAGATGGAGGGAAAGCCACAGTAACCTCTGTAGGGACAAACTTTGTTAGAGCTTCACAAACAATAGAAAATAAGCATATGTCTCTTATGGCCTGGTAGAGCCACAAATAGCTTGTCAGAAGTGTGAACAGAGCAGTTGCCCTTTATTGCTTTTGGTGGTGTTATGGTGCCTTTGAGTCTTTCTGTTGCGCCACAATAAACGAGGAGCTGCTTGCTAACTCAGACCACGTTTACCTTTGGGGCCTGTGTGACTGAAATGCCCCTTTCATCTAGGAGGGATATGTCTGTCTCAATATCCCCATGGTGCTTATGGCGCTGTGCACACAGAGGAGGAGGTGCAGCAGGAGAAGAGATAGAAGGATGTTCTATTTCTTTGTCCACCATAGCGTATCCCTGTTTGTGTACACTCTCCCACCCCTCTTCTAATGTCTGGGGAAAAGTGTGGAGAATGCAATCAGGACATGTGGGGGCATCTGGACCTGTCTACAAGGAAACAAGGGGATGGCTGACTGGCAGCACCTCCATCCCTCCTCCCCTACCTTCTGTTGAGTGTCACCCCCCTCCTCTTCCTTCCACTTGTACCTGTCAGCGGTGCAGTGGTTGAGATCTCCGAGGTTCGCTGGTACTATCCGCTCGCTGCTCACACAATATCTCTTTATCGTCCGCCCCAGTGGCCCTCAAGATCGAACCCACATGGCGGAACCACGTTTGTTATGCTACGCTGACGTTTTCTGTACTCTCAAAGGCTCAACTCTGAAGTTCTGACATTGTTTAACTTGCAGGCAATTTTCTAAAACACACCTAGTCGGTTTAGAAGTATAACTGATAACATTTTTAAAGGAAAACCTGAAAACACAAAAATATAGCTACTAGTTGAAAGCCTTTATAATTCTTAGGCCTTTTTGTTGTTTGGTGTACTTTTCTACAAGAACAGGCCAAATCTAAATTAGTCATCACACTGAGTTAATATCTACTTGGATAGCAGAACAAATCAGATTGTGTGTCGATGAAGATTTACAGAGCAGTGCTTCTGTCAAACCTCACCAGTTTGCACAAATCAGAGATTAGAAGGAATTTGTTCTTTAGTATGCGCATAGAGTAACAATAGAAGTTCTTCCTGCAACAGCAGCTTCAATAGATCAGAATTCATTAAAACCACAAGTTGCAAGATGCATTTGAAGTAAATTGTTTGATTCGTCTTTTCCTCAACTGGAAAAGCTCCAGTTCTTGTATCGCTCACTGTTGCTCACCTACACATTCTGAATGCAAAGAGTTGCCCTCCTTTTTATATAAGCAGGAAAACACCAACTGAAGTAGAAGTAGAGGAGACTGGTTGAGGGAAAGTGGAAACGCCAAAAGGAGAAAAAAACACATTACTCCTGGTGTAAGAAGTATCTGAGGATGGAGTTTTCCTTTACTTATTTTTCATTTTCAAGATTTGTCGCTCTCCATCCAGGATGGATAGCTATTGTGTTGCTGCTGGAGATAGCCCTGAAAGGTTCTGAGGGTGTATGATATAAGGTCATGGTCACAGGGCGGCAGAAGCAAAATTAAATTATAGCTGCAAGCAGCAATACGGTGGCCAGGCTCCAGTCTTGACATTTAGACAGAGAGGAAACAAAGTTTTTGTGTTTGTACAGAATTCATTGTTAGAGAGTTAAATCTGAAACATTTAATCTGCATTTTGACGATTTTATAAAAGATGAAAGTTTTAAAATTCTGAGGGTTGCCATATGACCACCAATTGTGTCCACAAATTAGTCTGAATCATTTTTTTATAAGATTGGATCATTTTTGGTGCATTTTTTTAATTCATAGGAAAGCACATCTTTTATTTATCACTAAATTATGACTGGTGAAAATGCTTACATTTGATAGTGTTGAAAATACTTCTGTTTAATTTATTTATAAATTGCAATTTCTTGCTTGTCTCATGTATACTTCATTGCACATCTGCTTGAAATCAGTACAAGATTAAAAAAAATCTCTTACATGTACAACAAGTCATATACCACAGTGCATGTGTGCCAAACAAATTTCACACAGGTTAAGTAAATTTGTCTTAGATATGAAATTAAATATTTACATTTTACATGTTACATTCTCAATTTTTTTAAATCAATTTTTTATCAAACTAGAGGATTTTAAAGTGAGAATTAGTTTTCTGGTTTTTGATCAAATTTGAGTGATACAATCACAATGTATAGTTGATTTTTAAGTTTCAAACTTGAGCCTGTTGCTATAGCGATAACCATCAGAAGATGTGTTCTTACATTTTAGTACAGGTTGCTAGTTTTTATTCATAAGGCAATGGTTTTACTAAGAGGAAATAAAACAAGGAAAAGACAGAAAAAGAAAGGAGATAAAGAAAAAAGCATAAGCAACAGGCCCTGCAGACCAGTAGACAGTATAGTAGTCAGCGCATGCCAGGCTGTTCTTGGTTAATGTCAGGGTTTTCCAAAAGTAACCTCATGAACTTCTGCTGAAGTCTTGAAACTCTCTAAACTGCTGTACAAACTTAACTTTTTTTCCTTTGCTCTTGTTTTTAATCCTCTTTAAAGTTGGATGAAATCCATTTATCTGTCCAGCATGCAGCTGATCTGATGGTGAAGCAGATGCAGGAAACCACATCAGCAGGTATTGTCTGACATTGCTGTGGGGAAATTACATTCCCCCTCCTGGTCCTGCTGTCACTTACCTTGAGTTGCCGTATGACGAGCCTTTACATTATTAAACGCAGTGCACATGCTCCTATATCTGTCACCATATTGGCCTCTCCTGCCTGTACTACCTGATTGGCTGAGGTTGCCATCAATCATATGTTGCTGAATTGGCCTGGCGTTCAGATCAATGGTCAGACCGAGGAGTGATTCTGACCTTGGACTCGTCCCTCCCATTCAAACCAAACTCCATAGAAGCTGGAAGGAGGAATTAAATTTCAAAACTAATAAATGAGTATTTATGAGGGCTGTAAAGTCCTTAACCTAAAGCATTTTCTCTCTGCCCATCCCTGTCTCTCTTCAGCATGGCATGAAATTAACTATATGCTGGTGAAGTGGGCTTTTCTCGCTCCAATTTCACTTCTGACAAACTGGGGCTAATGGAGGAGGTGCCTTGGATTAATGTCTCAGCGTTTTGGTTAAAACACCCTCTCGGCTGAGTGAGTGGTCGAGTTGTTTGTTGGTGTCAGTGAATTACTTTGCCCTTTTGCGTCAGGCAGAAGTCAGCTTAAAAGGCAATTAGTCAAAAGGAGCATTGTCCCTCATCTATTCTGTCCAAGACAGATTGTTTTGTTGAGTGCCGTATTGAGTTGAGCTGATCTCTCTGCAGACTTCTCATCAAATGAGTATTTTGTCACTGCTGAGCTTTTTGCTGTTTTAACAAGAGCTTAATCATTACACTGAAGGTTTATTTTGACAAATTAAAGTTGATTGGTGTAGATGTTTTCTTACCTGTGAGAAATCAGAGAGAAACTCTAGATTTCTACAGTTAAAAATGGTTTGTCCAGTCACATCATCAACCGTTGTAACGGAGATGCTTATCACACTTATTATTTGTAATGTTTTTTGTGGGTAAAACTAAGGGAAAACATAAACATAAATATTTTAACATCCAAACATCCAGGTGAAAAAGTACAAATTACAATGTTTAGCTGTATAGTTGAATTATTTACACATTTAACATTAACATTTTCTGTTATCAGAAGCATATTCTAAGCTGTTCTTGCACAGAAAATCCAACAACTTTGTGTGAACACTTGAATCACTTTTAACCTAACCTATCTCCTTTTCAGTAAATATCAGTTACAAGACTGAGAGTCTGCAGCCATGCTAGCAGCTCTGTGATGCTGCACTTAGACACAGCAGTGCTTTGATCTAAATGCTAACATACCAACTGCTAATTAGCAGTAAACAGAAAGTACAACTGAGGCCGATGGGAATGTCATTAGTTTTACAGGTGTTTAGTCATAAATGAAAGTAGTACAAATGAACACTGACCCAATAGCGAAACTAGAGGAAAAGTTAAGGGATCTCCAAAATTACAGTTCATCCAGAGGGGGACATGAATGTGTATACCGAATGTCAATCCAGCCAATACTTGTTGAGCCATTTCCCTCCAAACTACAAATGTCAACCTCATAGTGGCGTTTAAGAAAAAGTCATGACATCACCAAAGTCAATAGGATTCATCCTCTGGGAACCATGCATATGTGTACTAAGTTTTATTGCACTCCATACAACAGTTGTTGAAATATTTCAGACTGGACCAAACTGACAAACTGGCTTTGCCATCTCTACAACCACATGAAACTGCTTTATTATGTGTTTTTACCGCTTTTACAGTGTAAGCAATGTAACCAACTCCTTTCACTGTGCCCTGCTGATTGCAGACTCATGCTGTGTGCTGCATAAAATGGAAATGCTAATTATTGCCTGACTCCTTTATTAAAACAACAGTAGTTTGTTTTGCTGCTCCCAGAATTCTGTGACCTGCAGTATTAACCTGCATTTGCTCTTGTTACCAGCAGTAACTAGGTGTCACCAACTTTAATCTGTACTGCTCCTTTCTAAAACTTTTTATTTTTGGCATTTTTTGGTGATAGCATCAAGAACAGAATCACTTCTTTCTCCTTTTGAACATCGAACTTTTATCCGCTGTGAGGCTATTGCTGCTATTGATTGAAGTGCTTCATGACACTGGAGAGCTTTTTTGATGCTCAGCACAGCAGAAAATGTAGGTTGAGCTTCACCATATTGGGATGTCACTGTGTTTAGGGATTTTTGTCTCTTAAGTGTTAAGTCATTGTCCTCCATGTATTAAAAATGAGAAATTTCCTTGAGCGATCCACATCCTCTCCTCTTTAAAGTGTACTTACTGACTCTATTCTCCTCTAAACTGCCTCTATAGTAATTGAGATAAGCCACAAGAGAGAAAAAACTTGGAGCCAAGTCAAAACTTTCATCTTTGATTCACAAGCCGCGGCATGAATGCCATTGCAGACTTCCTTCATTTCCTCAAATCCTCCCCAAAGATTCTTCTTCTTTTTTTGCTATATGGTATAGTCTACATATGGACCTGGCATTCTATTCTGATAGTCCTATTAATAACAATTCCAATAAAATATAACAGCAGTGAGTCTCTCAGACACAGATTTTATTATGAGCAATGGGGCAATTTGGCAAAGAAGCATGTGGGTGTTCAAAGAAGGCCCATCACTTATCTAAATAGCACAGTCATATGCTGAATGTCATGTTATTAACTATAGCTGTAATACAAATTCAATTCAGAGGCCAGATTAAATTAGCAAAATGCTGAACTGCTTCCTAATCAAAAAAATGGAAAGCTATTCTGAAATGGATTTGTACTACATCATGGTCATTTTTCATTGGGATGACTTCGAGCAATATGTTTTGCTTCCTGTTTTTCACCAAATGATGCTTGAATTAGATTTGCCAGTGAGACATTTTGCCCTATTAAAGCATTTACAGCATCCCACTGCACACGTTTGATCTCACCAGATTTTTATCATTGTTTCACCGTTTGAAAATCTGATTATGATTTTCATTTAAGCTCTGTTTCTTTCCTTAAACGGAGTAGTCTTACCTAGCTGGCTCTGGCTCCATCCAGCTTCGTCCTCGTAGAAAAGATGTTGGAATTGCCTTCTGTGCTTCTTCAGACCTCAGGGACTTTTTTCATTTTGTCTCTTCGCTCCTTTCTTGTGATCTGGGGGAATTGAAAAGTCAGTGCTCAATAATGGAATAAATGGGTTTAAATGGTTGAGGTGGAGAACCGTGTCCTTATCCAGGTATTAGTTAACAGCCCAGACACAATATCACGCTTGTGTTTGATACTCTGTCAACCATAGATACAAACTACAGATTTGTCACTCATTTGCCTATTGCCTATTATTATTTTTAATCTTTAATGACTTTTGGTATATGTTCAACTATTTTGGTTGCATTTTCTGTTACTTTGTTGCATAAAGTTCCACAGAGACAAAAATTTTAAGACTAATCATTTAAATTATAACTAATTATGTTAAAATAAGAAAATGTGTAATGCTTTACGCTCCAATTAATCTCTAACGCAAATACATAAAGGATAAAGTTGAAATATATGTATTGATTGAATGTTTTTTGTCTGTCTAAAAAAGACTGAAAGACTTTGGGCAGGATTTGATATAAAGTTGATACATTTTATTACACGATTTGTTAGTTCATCAGCAGAGTTTGATACACGAACACATAATCTGACTAGAAAATCAATCGAGCAAGTTAATTTCGTTACTTTAGCTTTCATGATTGGAATGCAACTAATCACATGGTCTGTTGAGTCTGTAAACCATAAAATACAAGCAATTTAAATCCAAGTAGGACTGTATGTCGGATGAATGCCTTTTTCTGTGGCGGCAGCAGCAGTAACTGGCAGTGTGGAGTGAAACATCTGACGTCAAGGTGAAAAATGCTCGGCCAGCGCCTGAGCCAGGTCTCTACATGGACCAGATGGACCTGCTGAGTTTTTACAACATGATTTCCTGATACGTCTCTCAGATATTGCTGATTTTACAGTAGGTTTTATACGTGGATAACCAAAATGTATTTACTATAAATTCCTATACCTTTATTTGCCTCAACTGAATAGAAAACCAAGGTTTTATTGGAGGCCTTTCTATCCAATTTCCCCTGTTTTATTGCTATTGGATCATATTTTATTAAGATGCCTCCCTGTTTTCCAATCTGCTCCTGCAGTTAGGTCGTTGTTGTTGCTTTTGATTTTACAGAACACCATTTCCCTAATTAGTTTCACATTAAAAGCCCTCCAGCAATTCAGGGTACATCGTTTCTTTCATTCCCTGTTCCATTCCCAGACTTTTATTGTGAAACATCTGTATGAAGTGGTCATTAACAGTAGCTCAAGAAATACAAAGTTGAATGATCTGAATTAATTAATCAATGCATAAGAACAGTATTTCTGCAATGTAAATTACAGAAAAAAGTCATTGTAGTGCAAATGTTTTTTTTTTGTATGTTTGAAATGCAACTTGAACTTGAAATTGTTTTTCCAAATACGTTGTGATGTCAAACATAAAGCACTGCCTGGATTATGTTCAGAGGCAACTAACGAGACGCTACATTTATCTACCACACCAGAGTTGCGGAGAGGTGGTTGGGTGGATTGTGGGCATACAAAGGGCAGGACTTTGACACCAGAGACCGGGGATCCCATCTGTGGTTAGGGTTAGGTTACGGAGAGATTGTGGTATCAGTTAGATGTTAATAAATATGTTGTATCTCAAGTCACTGTGGACTTTCTCTGTATTAAACCAAGACAACAATCTTTTCTTAACCTTAACCAAATGTTGCCAGTGCCTAATTAACAACATTTCCTCATTAGGTTAGTAAAAAGTTACCGGGGCGCTTATAAATGAACTAGTATGACACGTCGTCCAACCATGTCTAAAGGCAGAAATGTTAATACATGTTTCAAATGGCCACACTCAAAGATGGGGCATAAACCCTGCCATTATAGCCTCCAAGAATACTGTGTATTTTGCATGTCTTAGTAGTCTTGACACAACAAGTCATCCAAACAGCTAACATTTTTTGACAGTCCTCAAAAGCATTCATGGTGTTGCACTCAGTTGTACACACAAGGTGACAGAGGTGCTTGTAGTTGTGAGTAGTTGTGAAGAATTGGGGGGGGGGAAGCTTAAGGAAGAAGTTCAAACAAATTTTACACTTCCACACCTCTGGCCAAATGTTGCTTAAAGTCGGTGTGATTGTTCGATCGTCTGTTTTGGAAAGTTATAAAAGTTGTCAGACACAGCATTTCCCAATTTCAGTGGCATAAAAGGAGTTTCAGATCAGGCTGCAATGATCTAATATGCCAGATTGGTACTGGCAGTGATACTAACCTTGACTGGATAAATAGATTGGGTATCGGCCATGATGTGATCGATCCACAATGAATACAGTTCCTTTTTTAATGTATTATAAAACACTGTTTTCCTGCTATTGTCAAAGCTGGCTGTCCACTTTTTAGTGCCACAGCTATCCTTGGTCTTATATTACATTACAAATGATGCTATGGACTTCTATGTAGAGTGGTATACAGATTTTAAATTTGGGAAAAAGAGAGCACTGGTACTGGATTGAAATGAGGTATCAAAATCGGTGTAGAAAAAGTTGGATTGACGCTGTTGGATGATCCAACAAGCACTTCATTAGAAGCATACGGAGGCCTTTAATTTGTTCCAACAGATGGTACAATTGGCAAATAGCTATTATTTCAATAACAGATTTCATTTGAGAATATATTTTATTTAGCAGGATGAGCTTAGTTCCCGAATTCTTTTTTCCAACCCATACCATGGCTACCTGAACTGCTTGTCTCTGTTGCAACAAAAAGCAAAGAAAGGTCACGTAACTTGCATTTCTGTCACCCTCGCAATGGTGTTCATCAGTAGCAGCCAGTTTGTTGTTCCTGCTCTTTTTTCAACTAAATAAAACCGCTCCTGAAAGTTTGCAGAGTTGGTCCAATATTGACCAAGCAAATTAAACTTGATGGAAAACTTCCAGAACTTTCTTATCACAAAGGTTTGTGCTGCCCTGAGTTAAACCATTCAGTCTTTTTCAATCCCGGCCCAGTGCCACTCTTGTAGTCTTTCACTCCTTCTCATTTACTAGCTGCTGGCCTGCTAGTGTTGGGCTAGCGTACAACTAGTTGTTCTATTTCTGCACTTTGACTTACCACGTTGTAGCTGTAAACGCTACATAAATTTAGATTGATCCTGTGCCATGCCCAGGACCAATCTTCCAGAGAGGTGGGGATAATTTACGAGGTGCGATTCGTGTCACGAATATATCACCATCACTTTATTACTGCCCATCACAGGGACTGATTAAATTGATCTGCAGATTGGTAGACATTGCTTCTGTTCAATGCATTTTGTTGGATTTCTCTCATTTATCAGCACAGACATTTTTGTTTCCCATCTGTTCTTCTGTTTCCCCTCCTCCTCCCTTCCTCTGTCTCTTTGCCCACCTAACAACTACAAGCAGACACACATACACACACCTTTGCCTCACTGAAGCTGCGATGGAGATGTAAAGAACGCTGTTTGGCTGTGTTTACTGGCAGATGCCTCTCCCATGGCCAGCCCAACAGATTACGTTTAAACCTCCCAATTTAGTTCAGGTGCTGAACCCGCCAAAAAAAACACCCTGCCTCTTGTGGGGAAGAGCTTTGCGGGGAGGGAGAAAGGTATGGATAAGACTGTGAATTAATCAGGGGAGGGAGAGAGTAGCCAAACACACAGCCTGTCTGCAGCTACTACAAGTGAGTTTGAGAAGACGACTTGTCTTGGAGAGACAAAGACTGATAAACCCTATAAGGGAGCAGAGTCAATGAGAAAGATCGAGAGGCTGTGAAAAGTCAAAGAGGGATAGGCAGAGCGCCGTGGAGGAAAGAGGTGAGTAGGGAGGAGGGAGACAGCCGGAGCGAGTGAAGCCGGGGAGCACACATTTCCAAAGAGCCCATTCTGGCGAATGGATCACTGCGCATCAGACCGAACCCTTGTCTCTATGTGATTGATTGGCTAACGTGGAAGTGTGCTTGGAGTGTGCTAGTTGGCTGATGGTGGGGGGGTCTCAGGCTTGAGGAAGAGGGCTCCACTAATCCTCCCACTTTAGGTGAAGCTTCCCACTCATTCGGCACTTGTCCAGAGGACTTTCCTGTATTGAGGAAAAGGAGAGAAGAAGAAGAGAGTGTTGGAGGAGCTTTTGCTGTCACTTCAGCCATGTCAATGCTAATTGCCACGCAGCAGATCGATACAACCACCTCTAAAATGGTAAGGATGAAGCTGCACGCATACTGTGGTGTGCATACTGAAGAACAGTTGAGCCGGATCTTTGGCTGTGACTGCCGCTTAGTGTTTGAAAGCCATGTCTCTTCTTTATTAGTGCTATTAGGCCCATGTGGTTTGCTTGATGCTAATTTACTCTAAACAGACTTGTATTCCTGCTCTTTTGTCATATTTTAACTGAATTGTTCATTCATTCACTCATTCTGATTGAGATATTAATTACAATCTGAAGTCTAAGTGTGCACCTGGACCATCCTGTCAGCAGACATGTGTAGCCAGCCAGGTCAGGCCACTGGACTGTGAGTGTTATATTGTTCGAGTACAATGACAGGATTGCTGCTTTTTTTGATGGGCCAGCGCTGTCCCCAGGGCTCTCCTTCATAACTCACTCACCATCTCTCAAGGCTCCTGGGCTAAGGTGGATGTTAAATCAGACTCCACCTGTCTCGTTAAATCACCCTCCCTCCGTTCATATTTTTATCCACTTTATTTGCTTATTCAGCCCCCTAATTTGAACCCTCAGAAGCCCATCAAAGCTTTGTCACATCAGTGAGCCTGACAGAATGTGGCTTGGGCCAGAGTGACTCTTTTAGTGCTTGTGTCCGCTTGTTTGGGGATGAAATGTACACTGCTGCAACACACTTGTCAAGTGGCCTTGGCTGCAGCGGCTCATTTTAGGCATTACATGAGTTTCAGATTACTTTGAGGATTTATGTGACAAAAATGAGAAGTTTTGCACTAAAATACTCAAGTTTCAGGATTGTGAGGTGGTTCACTCGACTCTGTAATAGAAATTCAACCAGTTAAATTAATATAATCAATTTAATCCCTGTAACAACTAAATGCCTGCTGGCACTATATATCAAAATGTGACTCCAGTGCAATTAAGGTAGCAATGCAGTAAGGGTGAGCAAGTGCGAATAACATATAAGGTTAAAGCGAAGTAGCTACTGTAACATGTGCAGCATTAAACCAATACATTTGTATTTTTAGACACCACTATTGTCACCTCCTAGTGGTGTTTCTTGTACTGTGGTCAAATTGCACATGCTCAGATCATTTTGTGTAAGTGGAAGGGGAAGTGTGGTCTTTAATTAGAACAGAACTAGAACAATATGTCAGGTGGCATATAGGTATAAAAAAAAAGGTTTACACATTTTTAAGGTGTGTGACAAGAAAGAAAATCTGAAGTTAAAGCTAGGGTCCATTATACTGTTATCATTATATAGTGGTGTATTATAAAACACCAACAAGACTAATCCTGTTACACCTTCCTGGTAATACCATTAAAGTCTGTTTAAAAAAAAAAAAAAAAATGTCCCATCATATTTATCTTTTAAACAAATCAAGCATGAGATACATCGTACAGTAGCTGGTGTATTGTCCCTGTTATTTCCTTGGTTGATTCAAATAAACAGTTTGCTTTGACACAACCTTCCAAGCCTATACAACAAACAACAAGGCCATATTTGCTGTGGCTCTCCTGTGAGGCAACATTTAGAAAGTTATTAACGAAAGAAAGAAAGAAAGAAAGAAAGAACGAAAGTGTTGTTTTTTTTATTTATTGCTAATTAGTAATCACAAATAAGTATATTGCTCAAGTATTCATTTGAGAGCTGTGAAATCATGGAAATGTTATTGAACTTTTACATCACCGGCATTGTTGGCCGTAGGTGCATTATTCTTTAAATGTGGTCAGTCAGCCAGGTACAGTTGCAAGACATCCGCTTTTAAAAGAGGACCAAGTTTTACTTGACCAGAACTTATTTAACTGCTTTTATCGGAGATGCCTCTCACCTTGCTGGAAATTATCATGAGTGGGCTTTTTGCCAAAGCGGAGGTGTATATTTCTTGTTGTCCTTTTAATGCTAATCTCAAATATCAGCAACAGGTAACTAAGAAAAGGGCAGTGTAATATATTTACTGTTAGCATTGTAGGTTAAACAAGTCAAAATCAGCAGACCAGTAGTTTGCTTCACTGAAACTTTGTATCAGACAGTATTTTCTGTTTTTAAAGTTGAAAACATTTCAGTCCTTGCCTTCAAGCTTCATGCTGCTGCCTATCTCGACAGGCCCCATCCTCTCTCTGTGTCCTCTTCAAGTCTCGGTATGCAGAGTTTCAAAAACTAATCTCCACCAATGCACTTTAACAGTAATGTACTGGATCCAGTGGTCTTCTCCCTCGTGGCCCGGGGCCCGGGGTCAGCCCTTTCATACCTACAGATCAGATGATTTACAGCCCAGTAGCAGCAGCCAGGCCTGTCTGATGGTTTTGATGTGCCAGATTTAATGCAAAGCACCCCCAGTTTGCCCTCATACCTCCCCAGGCAGACAGGACAAATCACTACTCTATGTTAATATGTCTCATTTCCCAGCTAATGTGTCTAATTCCAATCACTGTTACATTAAAATGGTTTCCAGCTCATGAACTATTATCCTTGATGGAAATTCCTCACTTTAAACACTACAAATGCTTTACTTGCTAAGTAAGGAACATGGGGTGAGTGTGTAGCAGAGTGTAGGAATGTATTTTAATGACATTTTGATCCAAATGTTATTGGAAAAACACTTGAATTGGTTTATGTTACAAATTTAGGTTTCATCCAGCGTGAAGAAATATTTGTGCGCTGTGTGGCAGATTAGTTCTGTAAAAATGAGGGATATAGTCGCCCCAAAAAAGCGAGATTTAGTATTGATTCTTTTTGAAATGACAGATGATTGACTGCAACACACAGCAAAGGTTGAAATATGGATAAGTGATTTTCTCTGCGGACATTTGTCTCTGGCGCAGCTCCTCTATGGCATTTAAGTCCTACTTCTCTTCAAATAAATCAATAATTACTTTAAATCCACAGTTTTTTTTTTTTTTTTTTTTTTTTTTTGTCATTCGCACAACCTTTTCACTTTCTGAGCCAGAATACCAAATACGATTATAAAAAAGCTGAGTGGAGAAATGACTAATGTGGAATTGAATGTATAGATTTTTTTGTGCTTAGCTAACGTGTTCTGGCCAGTTCACTTGGCCACAAGTCAAAACTGTGACTGGAATCCTCTAGTAAAACAAATTAAAAAGCCATCAGATAATGACAGCAGGTTGTTGTAGTAATAACAAAGCTTTTTCACAATCATAGATTTGATGTGTCTGTGTGTGTGTGTGTGTCTGTACTGTACATGTGTGGCAAGTCTAAATGCCAGCAGTCCAGATGAGTCTAATTTATGTGAACTTTTCCTCCCCGTCTTTACCTTCTTACGCTTTGCATTTTTTTTTTCAACCTTTGTTCATTTCTTGTGCTCTCTGCTCTTCCTACAGTTTTTTTTTTCTTTTCCCACCCTGGCCTTGCCTTCTGTAAACCTCTCACAGTTATAATTTGAGGACATCTGGAGGTACAAATAAACAGCGGGCTCGGGCTGTGTGTCATGCTGCAGTCTGCTGTGCTTGCAGCAAAACAACAACAAGAAAAACGATAAAGTAATAAGTGAGGGAG
Organism: Siniperca chuatsi; assembly: GCF_020085105.1. Classification (NCBI taxonomy): domain Eukaryota; kingdom Metazoa; phylum Chordata; class Actinopteri; order Centrarchiformes; family Sinipercidae; genus Siniperca; species Siniperca chuatsi. Next base: position 21,341,368 of record NC_058060.1, read on the forward strand.
CTGCAGCCAGACACCTGAATTCTTACTGTTTTATAATGCTTTTCACCTGATAACTCTTCTTATGAAGTGACTGGTACAGTAATAAATAATCATTAATAAGCAGCAGCCCACTGGTGGGCTCATGCTGAGCAGCCAAACATTGTTCAAACCCATAGAACTTCTATCTAAACAGTGGAGATCCCAAAGTTTTTAGAGTTTTTAAAGATACCAGATGTGTCAGACTGAATTTGGGGTGAATGTGCATAAAAGATGTGTCTTGGAGTTGAAAATGTAATCTCAGTGTAAGCATCATATAGCTTTTAGAGTTAGAGCAAGCTAATACAGAACACATATGAGTCTGTGTGATATATGATGATTTTAAGAAGATTAAAGCTACTTAAGGGCAAACAAAATGGGGAAACTGTCACGCTAGCAGCTCTGAGGCTGTCAGGCACTGCTTTGATCTAAATGCTAACATCAGCATGCTAACATGCTCACGGTGACAATGAATGCTGATGTTTAGCAAATATAATGTTTAGCACATTTACCATCTTAGTTTAACGTGTTAGCATGCTAACATTTCTTAAGTGCACAAGCTAAGACTGATGGGAATGTCGTAGATTTGTAGGTGTCATCATCAGGTCAAAAGTTCAGTTTGTCCAATACTTTGGTTTCTGGCCACTGAGCTGGGCGTGATTGTCCGTACCGATTTTCATTTCAATTCATGCCAACATGCTCACAATTACAGTGCTAACATGCTGATATTTAGAAATATTGCTGATGACTATGTCACTCAGTTAAAACATCATATAGCTTCAATAAAGTGATAGAACAAGCTGATACAGAATATATATATGGTACCGTGTGGAATAAGATGCTTTAAACACCCATTAAGCTACTTAAGGGGAAACAAAAAGGGGAAACTTTGTGTTATTGGGTAAAAAAATTGCAAGTTTTTAGTTAATTACAGTTATTGTTGTATATAATAAGAATAATGGTGTGATTCATGGCATTCCTCGAAAAAGCAGGCATAGATTCAGCACCCAGAACATATATCAACCTCACACAGTAGCTAGTCCTTTTCAACTTAGCATTTCACTTGCTTTTTTCAGTCCCTGCAACTGGATTTGTTGGGTTATTGCTGAGCTGCTAGAATGACAAATCAACCCTTCACAAACAGACCTTTTCTACTTGGACCACCATCTCCACCATACACGAAATTATTCTTTTCGCCCTGTGTGGGAAATGGGATCCAAGTCAACAGAGAAGCATAAGGAAACTGAAATGTATTTTTTTCTTCCCTCCCAGCTTTACATCTGCAAATTACCTTTGTGCCTCTTACACTTTTATATGTACTCGATGTTTCAGCCACCGTTACGGCTCACGCCCGCTCACAACTCCTGGCTCTTTTCTATGTCTCCCCTTCAGCCTTCCTCCCTGCTCACTCTGTCCCTCTAAATTTCCTGGGGACTTTATCTCACCCATTTCGAATAAGATTGAGACTCAATTTGCCATGCTTCATGTCACTTTGCAGCAGAATTCCACACTTGATACAGGCACATCATAAAACTGCAGAATGAGCAAAATATGATTTGTCAAAACTTTTTCCTCCCCCTGGCTATTTGTCATTTCCGAGATTTGTTTCTCCTTCGCAACGCTTTGATTCTTTGTGAGAGATTGGTGCCGTGGCATTGGGCAGATGGAGGTGTCGATCAAAAAAAAAAGGTGCTGTCATCGGATTGTTGTTGAGGCCAGCAAATGACAGCACCTATTAATTTGGCCGTTTAATTTTAAGTCCAACAGCGTCAGGCTCCAGCACCTTCAATCTCCCCCTGTCATTCAAAAGAAGCCTCTAGCCAGTGGCCACAAAACACACACACACACACACACACACACACACACATAGAAGAAGCAAAAAGGCTTTTAATCGAAACTGAAACTTAGCCTGGCCCTTTCCTGCAAATGTGAGTACCCAGGAAGAAACCTTTAAATCAATCAGACGTATACCCTACCATATTTTAAATTGCAGCTGGGATATCTTGGCGATACTTAGGTGCAGATGAAAGGGTGTGTAAAACGACTGCAGTTGCAAATTGGGTTCTCTTGTCATAAAGTAGAAGTCCAACAGACCCAGATATCCCAGGTAATAGCCAGATTGATCCTCACTCTGTGAATCTTGGGATTGATGGTGGAGGTTTATGACAGTATTCTCAGTGAGAAATGGACTGCAACAGAGAAATGTGACACCACAGTATAAATTCATGAGTTCTGGCGCTCTCTCGCTCTTTTTCTCTCTCACCTGAACCTGTGCTCCAGCTGCGAACGCCTGCTCCCATCACAGCTTCAATAGGGGGATTGTCTTCAAGGTCAAACTTTAAAAAACACACTTGTCTTTCACCTCACACATAGTTGGCAAACTTCCCCTCTCTTTTCTAGCTTTACCGTTACCCAGGTGGATTAATTACTCAAGTAGCGTATGTGTGCATTTAATCAGAGAAGCAACACCATATGACTTGCCTTGATTGATTTGTTGTGCTTATTTTTTAATGAAATTCAAAGGATCTGTTCACCCAAATTACAAATGCAGATAGTTTTCATTTAATTTGATCAGGTTTTTGTTTTCACCTACTTTCTATGGGAAAAAAATGTTCTGAAGAAAACCTTTCACAGTGAAGCCTGTTGATTTTTTTTTTTTTTAAGTAATAAGACATTGTTTCTAGATAAACATGTTTCTGTAGATTTTTTACAACTTAATTTGCAATGCTGTGAGCACCACAACTCAAATTTCATTTACCTCCATTGTATTGGGGTAAAGACAGGAATTTTAAAGACCTGAAAATATTGACAAACAAAACCAAATGTATCTGCATGGCAACAGTCAAACCCTTAAAAAGCAGCAACCCCCTTAACATTCTTATCCTGTGCAGCCAAACATTATTGAGACCCACATAACTTTATTTTAAATTCAAGTGGCATTTCTAAAGATACCAAATATATGTCTGACATTAGGGGAAATTTGTCTGAAATTATGCACAAGACTTAAGAATATTCCCATTTGAGGGAGTAGTGCAGTCATAAGAAACATTGATTATTGGGTTTAAATATTTCACTCAGTTTAAACATACAGCTTTAAAGAGTTGGAACCAGCAGAAACACAATATATACGATAGTATCTGACAATGTGGGATACGATTACTGTAAAACTGAGAAAAGCGGCACGTTAAGGAAGGAAAATACAGTTTGTTTTTTGTCAATTTGGGTGAAATGACCTTTTAAATCTTGACCTTAAATCTTAAGCATTTTTTCTTAAACCAAAGATATTGATCCTCTTGTTTAATTCATGTTACTTAAAGCTTGTCAGGATGATTAACCACCTCCCTTCGGCCCCATTAATTGCTGTCTGGCAGTGCCACAGCTGGCAGTGACACAGCTCCTGGAAATACTGTGGACAGTGACCCGACAACTCCCTCTTCCACCTTACTGTGGCAACTCCTTCCACACTACCTTCTACGTTATGATGGAGGAAAGGATTTAGAGACTGCAGCCCTCCAAAGTAGTTCCAGTCCAGGGAGAGACATGTGGCTTGATAAGTACAACTCTTGTGCACAGTGGCATTAAATCAGAAACTATCCATCATGGTGGTCGGTTGACAGAAGGAGATGCGCTGGCAAATGTGCATGCATTTTGCATGAAAGCAAATTTGCAACATTGATATTTTTGGTTAAGCAGCACAGGGAGCTATTTATTCAGAAGTAAATACACATTAATGAACGCAATAATGCACCACAGAGCGCCACAGGAAGTCATTCCTGCCTGTGGCCATCAAACTCTTTAACTCCTCCCTCTAAGTGTCAGTCTGTATGACCTTAAGTCACTAAACTGGACACTGGATCATTAACATCACTGTAATATTTGAAATAATTGTGCAATATTCTCTGTTTAATACTCCGGTGCAATATACTCAGTTTTCAGTTTAATTTATTGATATTTATTCATACTTTTATTACTGCTGTGCAATATCCCCCGTCATAATCATTTTAATAAGCTACACTTAATTTGACAGTACATGCACTACTATTTATTACTTATATTATTACATTGTATTATTATACCGTACATACTTATCATCAACCGGTAAATCCACTTTGTACTTTACACTTATTTTAATTTTATACTTATACCCACTTGGTACTTAATTTATCTTACCTGTATTATAGTGTATTATATTTTTTGCTTAGTACTTCTATTTCTGTGTGCACTGACGTGATAGTGAGCAGCTGTAACAAGAGTTTCCCCTCGGGGATCAATGAAGTAGTTCTGATTCTGAGTCTGAAACTGCATTTATCCACTAGATGGCAGTGTTTGGTTTTAGAAAATGCAATGTCCACTGTTCCTAATTTAACTGTAATATCTGTGAGTGTTAGAGTTTTTGTCTTTGTAGCTGTTTGGCTTTTACCTTTTTAAATAGCTTTTTTTATTAGTGCACTAAAGTGGAAATTAAGCAGAATACTGAAACAAATTCCTGTCACTGGCTTCCAGGAATCCCCCACAGTGGCCTACCGGGGAAAATTGCATTCACGCATGATTACATGACAACACAATGTGAACTGCGGGGTACATAAAATGTAGCTGAAGCTACTCTAAATCCTCTGTTCTGTTTTGTGATCAGGTGATATAGTATGTAAAAGTGCATATGTGATTGTTTTCAGTATACTGACTTCTTTTGCTTCTTTCATCTTCTGGAAGTTTGCGATGTCCCACTCAGCTGATATCAGCCAGTCCTTCCCCACAAACAGAGGACTCTGGCTAGGATTAAACCACACAGCTCTGCCCTCTGCTGCCCAGCTGCAGGGCTGCTCAGGCATCCGAGCGCCACAGCCTGCTGCATTTAGCTCTTTATAGGGAAGCCCTAGAAATAATCCTATTTAGTACTTTCTATGATCTCAGTCGATATGATGGGGTAATCTAATAAGGTGATATGGCAGGATGGCCCTGACAGACCACACTGCAGGTCCAGGAAGTGCATTACCATTCATTTTTTACATTATTAATAATCAGTTTGAAGATGTTCTACATATTCAGTCCACCTTAAAGTACTGCATCAGTACCCTCAGTATTTCCTGCAGTTTGACAAATCTGCTGCCCAGCGTTTTTTTTCTTCTTAATCACATCACTACAGTGCCTGAATATTGAATTGCATTTGTGGGTCCTGTGCCAGAGTCTGAAAATGGATTTGATGTGCAGACACACATGGCATAATTTTTTTCCCTTTATGAAACCTTTCTTGGAAATCAACGGCAAAATATTTAGCAGAACCACGGCAGACGTGGAGTCTGTGCTATCTGTATATGTGGGTTTGTAGCTGAGTAATCAAGTCATGCAGTGGTAAGGTGTGTTTTAATCTTTTTAGGAAGTTGTCTTAATTGAAAGTTAATTCTGAACTGATGTGAGTGGATTTGCTGCAGGTAGGCTGTGAAAATATTGGAGGAGGGTGTTTGCATTTCATGAGGCTTTAAGCTTCTCCCAAAGTAGTTGTACCTGTTCCTTGAACTTGTCTGTTATGTGGGCTGTGATGAGTGGATGAGTTATTCTGTGTTTTTAACTCCGTGAGGCTGAAATCCCAGCATGCACAGCTTGTTAGGAAGACAGAGGGAGGTGTTCTGTATCCCGTGAGGCCACACAAAATCAAATCAGATTACAGATTCTGGGTCTGTTGTGTATAAAAGGACTCTTTCAGTGCTTGGACTGCAAATAGAGATGAATGACGTCGTGTCAGGCCAGCCAGCGTAGCAGAGTAGCAGTTTTTATTGTCTTTTGATGTTTTCATTCTAATTTTTGTATGAAATGAGGGTATTATCATTTGCTTTGGCATCTGTATCCGGACTCAATCCTTTCCTTGCTTTACAAACGTGGTTTGTATGTCTGGTAATGTAATTGTTATTCATTATTTATTTCCACATGTAGAGATGAAACGATTCGTCCATTAATCGATTAGGTGATCGACAGATAAGTAATCTCCAACAATTTTGATAATCAAGTAATCATTTTAGTAATTTTTCAAGCAAAAATGAGGATTTGGTGCTTTTTCTTTATCATATATGATAGTAAACTGAATATCTTTGGTTTTGCACTTTTGTTCAGGTAAAACAAACAGCTTGAAGACGTCCCCTTGGGCTCTGGGAAATTATATAGGGCTTTTAAACAATACAATTCATTGAAAAAATTAGCGGCAGATTAATTGGTAATGAAAATAATCATTATTTGCACCCCTATCCACATGTTGTGCACTATATAGCTCCAGGTTTAAAAAATGTATTCTGTTTTAAGGTGGTAAAAAAGTCTCACATGTGCAGCAACACTTCACTTACATCTTCATTTTAATCCACATCAGTTTGTTTGAATCTATCTAAGCGTAACTGCATGTATTATGTATTGTCACCGTTGTAAATTCCTACCAAGTAGCTGTATTGGTAGAATTAGGGGAAGAAAACAACCAATTGCGTTCAAATGGAAAACAAATCACTTGTCACCTGTCACCTGGAGAGAAGATAAAATAAGATTTAAGATAGAAACTCAGTGAGTGATGTCAGACAGATTAATCTTCTTATTTTATGGCCTATCAAAACCTCTCCCTGAAAATGTGCCATGCCTGTCAACTTTTTCTGTGTTTTTCTCCACATGGGGGCACTCTTGTTCTCTGCATGGCACCCCTATAGACCCAAATGGAGGCAAAGATAAGAAACTAATAGAGATACTTGAGCCCACTCCATCTGCAAAGTCATGATAAGTTTCGACCGCAAACCTCTGATATCTAATCTGTTAACGTTGTGTCGCTCGCAGCTGTTTGGTACATCAGCAGGTCTCTGTGCTCACTTGTAAGGCAACGACCTACTAGTCCCTGAACGTTTATCAGCGGTCACTTTCTTTTCTACCACGAAGGAGGGAAAGAGGGAGACGGGATATCGCTGAAGCTGGTTTCTCCGTCTGTCGGGTCCGGATCATGAGTGCTTTAATCAGTCTCCAGTAACCCACAGTCGTTTGTCTTTGCATCAATTTCATCAAGTTGGTAAAGTGTGGAAACTGCGTCGCTGCAGCATCGGTGAGACCCGACCAGTGAGCCTGAAAGTACGTGATGTGAATCCTGAACACAGCTTGGAGTGATTTTTCTTTCTTTCTTTTTCCAACTCAACCAGAGCATCGTCTGAATTACCTCAGCCATTCCTCATTGACGTCCTCCAACTTTGACATTTTTTGTTTTTTTGCATTTATTGATTGAGAACAGAGAGACGTTAGTCTATTTTTTTATTTTTCTGACAAATCGAAGTCGAAATGGCGTCACTGTATCAGAGATTCACCGGCAAGATCAACACAAACAATTCCTTCCCCAACCCTCCAGAGGCGAGCCATCTCCTGGGGCAAGGTGTCGTCGAGGGGGAGCGGGCGGTGGAGAGCCAGCGACCCCGGCTTCAGCAGCAGTACAGTCGGCACTGCGAGGACGAGGATGTAAGAAACTTAACGTTGTCATCACCTTTGCTTGTCCGATTACATGTTACCATTTTCTAATTGTTACAGCTTTTTTACACAGTAATCAACTTTGACATGGCAAGATATATTGTACTACTTAATGTCCTTCGGTTAATTACACCCCCTCCCCCTTTTCAAAGGCAAAGTTGTCAAACTTCTGCATCATTGCATCAATTGGTTGGCTTGTCTGTCAATAAATGACGCGTCAGTTACGTCTCTTGTAAAGTTCCACACGCTCAGTGGCGCTGTCTTGTCACTTAATAAATCTGTCAAATGGCACGTCAGTATTGTAACAGTACATACTATTGTTAAGTGTTGATCATGTGCTACTTTCACACGTGTCACGATGGTGTTTTAATCCAAGTCTACCTTCAAATGATATTCTAATGTGAGTGGAACTAATGTGACAACAATGGTGTTTTAATCCAAGTCTACCTTGAAATGATATTCTAATGTGAGTGGAACTAATGTGACAACACCCCCCAATCGGTTTCAGCCAGGATCTGCATTAATCATTTTCTCCCTTTTGAGTGTTTTTATTTTCACCAAAAATGCTCAGTGTGTGTTCATTGTCAGCAGAAATCGCCATCATTCATGTTTAACTGAAAATCAAATAGCAATTCAAACTGCATAGTATGACTCCAGAACTATGTTTATTTACCCCAGATGATCCATTTGTGGGAGGATTTTCATAAATTTCATCAGGGTCACCTTTGCTCTTTATAATGGCGGTGTTATAATCTGTGTTTGGCCGTTCAAAGCCACCTGAGCCTGTCACATTGCCAAATATTCAGGTAGGAAGAGCAGACTCGCGGCGCTGTCCTTGGTGCTGAAACACTGGCTGACTGGATTTACCTGCTGCTGTCGCTCTCCATGGTGCTGAAACATTAACTCAACAACGCAGCTTTTATTTGTCTGTTTACTCCAGAAATATAAAATACTCTCTTCGCCCCTCGTTTGCTATCATTACTATCAGTAATGATCAGTATTTACTGTCTGTGTGACTTATAATTATAGAATTATAAGGTTATATCTGCAAACTGAGATAATGAGGTTCAAAGTCTTCACATCTTAGATAGCAAAACAGGAAGCTCTCTTTTTTTTGCTCACGTGGATTTCAGATAGATAGATGCCCTGTTAGTGTCTAAGCTCTGAATGTAGTCACTACTATCGTCATTGTGCCCTCTGCAGCACTAAAGTTATAAACAGACAAAGTCAGGAGCCTGGTAGAGTTAGCATCATTTCACTAAGATGTTCAACAGTTAGCTAGCCTGAAACCTGATTCCTACATACTAAAATGTTTGCCTTAGTGCTATCATCGCTGAAGTGATAACAGTAACTTTTAGTTATTAATAGTAGCATGAACTGTGTGATTAACATTAGCAAGCTAGCTGTCTAGCATGGTAGCTAATGGTAAAAATAAGCTTGTCACCAAGTTCAGACTAGATAGTAAATGACTCTCAACTTAGTTGGTATTTGTAACAGTGTCAGTCATAATGTTTTCGACAAAATCATCAATTTTGAGATTGAGCGACGTATTCTTTTTCAGCTCCTTTAACCTCACAGAGGTCACAGAGCAGTGAGTTGACATGGTAAAGAGACATAACTTGGTCCCTCTATGTACATTCCAAGCACCGATTGGTACTTTGCAGGTAGAATGTTATAGAAACGAGTTATAGACTGACTTTGGAGAAATAACTTTTTCTCTTTTCAAAGTTTAGAGCCATTAATGCATAAAAGCTTAAATAAAGCAATATAATGTTTATAGCTAAGAATATTGCTGTGTGAATAACTCCTTTTCAAAAAAGTCAGATAGAAACTTACAAGGGTTATGCTTGGTTATTGTTTTTTAGTTGTTTTTTTTCCCCATCAGTAACCTCCACCTAAGCATTATACTTCTACATATATTTGTGTGCTTTCATGTTTAAAGTGCTCTCTACCCAAACATCTGTGTCTCATCTATTGCATGATAGCTTGTGCTGCAAACTCTAGTGCCGTACAGTACTGTGCAGGAGGTAAAATATCGGTTGAGGTGTACATGAATATAACATGAGGTTGATTTATTGACCGGTGGTCCTGTCTTTGTGTTTGTTGGTGCAGAAAACTCCAACATAATCTGAAATCAATACAAACAGTGATGTATAGTCCCTATTCATCAACATGAAAGTGTGGGGATGCTGCATAGAAGAGCTTTGTCAGATATAAAGAGTTTTGAATACAGGCCTGTGCAGTGATTATTGCAGGGCAGAGACGTGATAATAAAACCTCTGTTCCATTGTTTCATTGGTGCAGTTTTTAGGTGTTTTTACCATGCTCTACCCATTTTAATATACACAATATATACACATATATATACTCTGTCTATATAGCACTCTTATCCTAGTCCTGGGTAGTACTCTTCTTTAATGTCAATCCAAGCTTTGGCATCTATCCAGCTGTGTGGCCTTAATGAGTGAGTCTGGTGGAGGTGACATTTACATCATGCTGTGTGGATGAGAACTAGAGCCCATTGGGATGAAGAGCTCATCCACTGACTCAGCCTCCCTACAGGGCCACCACACAGCCCCACTCTGCCACTTCAAAACTTTATCCTTTACCCTTTTCTCTTCAGCTGCTACTCCCTCCTTACACAGCACTTCTCTGTTACACATGACTATTTTAGTAACAGGCAACATTAGAAGCTCTTTATGCCAAATCATTTTCTAAAAGCATTATTTTATCTCATTACTGCAGCACATTTTCTGCTATCATATTGTATCACTGAATTATGCTTGCATGTAATTGAGATGTTGTGTACATTGTAAGTCTCTCTTCATAAAAGTGTCAGTTAAACACCTCAGTTGTTAATCCCATGGTCTCATCATCATCTTTCCTATTTCTAACACTTGGGGTTCACTTTCCTGCTGAAGGATTCTTGGCCATTAATGGATACCTTTTCTGTGCCAGGTATCGAATGAGTATGTTTTTAGTTATAGACCCTGTGGGATTTGTAAAATATTGCATGGTTTTACCTCTTTCGGCCTTAATAACACTTATTTAAATGAAACCATCTGAGAGGTTTAGACGGGAGTCTCTCTTCAGTGGACCTGCTAACAACTCATTGACATCTGAGGCGTGACAAAAGGCCCCAATTATTTTTGTAAGGGGTCACGAGCCAAAAAGGTTTGTAACCACTGGTTTAATCTTCAGCAATATTTTATATTGTTAAAACTTTTATAAGATTATCATATGTTTTTAATGTTAAATTTTGATCTGAAAAACAACTAGTGACTGCACCTGTCAGATAAATGTAGTGGAGTAAAAAGTGAAATATTTCCCTCTAATGTGGAAGTGTGGTGAACTAGAAGTACAAAGTAGCATCAAAATGGAAATACCTCAAGATTCTACTTGTGTAAATGGACTTAGTTACTTTCCACCACTGTAATAAGCAAAATAAAATGTAACTCTGGTACAGTGACATAATGTGAGTCCATGTGTTCTAGTTAGATCCCTGCATTTTGCCTGTTGCATGCTACAATAGGCTCCAGCCCTTCCAAGAGCCAAAATGGGAATAGGTGGGTGGAGAGGATGAATAGGTGGATGGATTAACATATGTGTAATAGGGTTTGTACAGTGTGATTCCTCTTGCCATGTATCTAGTAGTGAAGGCTTAGTGGCTCACAGGCTCTGGTTAGGTAAATGCGGCTAGTAGCTGTGTGACTTTGCCAGTCGATATGAGTAGCCAGTTTCAGCTGTGTCTTCCTGATCTCACTTGCATCAAGTTACATATGGTGGAGTACAGTCAGTGTCTTGATTTTCTCCTGAAAAAAGCTGGGATGTTGTAGCAACAAGTTAGCACCAATGGAGGCACTGAATTACAATATTATCACATCAGATTGCTTAGTTTAAACTTCCAATCATATAATGGCACACTGATCAGTGTTTATTCTGCATACAGTGACTCCAGATGGAGGAATTAGTCTCCCTCAAATAGACAATGCATTTAAAACAACTCATTATCGCCTTTGTTTGAAATGAGCTTGACTTATTCTCCATTGCGGGCTAAATCCTTCTCTGTCAATACATTTGATAGTGATCTTAGTCTGAAATCCGCTCTGATGATGATTCCCGGCTGGTGAAACAACTCATTACAATCTAATCAAACATGTTTTATTTTTTTTCCCTCAAAAGCTTTCAGTCTGCAAGCCCATGTTATCTGCATCTACTCTACAGTACAGCGGTTCATTTGTGATCATTGAAGTAAGTTTTACTGACATCTTATCTGCTGACTTTAACAGTTCAGTGGGAATTTGTGGAGTTTAATGACCAATATTTGGTCCAGTCCAACTCTGTCTAGATAGTGATAGTATGTAAAGCCTTTTGGTTCCCACTTCGAGCCTCTGCTTTCCCCACTTGCTTTATTTTAAAGTGAAAAGTACACTAATTAGATATCCTCTCCAATGGCATTTAAGGCGCTGAAAAGAGACAAAAAGCAGAAATGGATCTTTACTTTCACCATCAAAGCTTTGTCCCTGTGGTGTGATTCTGTTTTTCTCCGCAGACCCCCATTACAAGAGTAAACATCTCTGTTTCTTCTGGCTCTGTCTCGTGCGATCAGCTCAATCTTAATGAGACTCAGGAGATATCTGGCTAGAAATACTAAGATTCAGACCTCTTACACACAGAGATGTGAATGTGTTTTTGTGTGATGTGTGTGTGGTTTGAGTCTCATGTTCCCACAGTTGTACTTTTTTACACTCTTCCCAACTCATCTCACTTTTTCTGGGGTCTAATGGCTTTGCGCCTGCACTTTGCATTAAGAAGGATGAGGGGGGGGGAAGGATAAATCCACCACAGCGCATTAATGCACACACACCCTTTCTCCTTTTTGCTTTATCTCTCTGTCAAACACGCACACACACAAATGCACGCACAGACGAAAAGAGGTTATTTTACTGGCTGTGGATTATGAGACAGCCAAGCCCTGAAATGCCCTTTTAATAATCTGGCCAATACAAGATTTGGCTTTCATGATAACACAAATAATAATGATGAAGAACAGAGAAAGGCAAGGAGTAAATATACAGTATCTGGTAGAATATTCTTTTCTATCCTTTGTCACTGTCAGCAGATATCGAGGTTATTTGGGGGTATAATAGGGCTTTGAATAAGTCATGCGAATGCTTTTTTTCCTTACTGGGCAGATAAAAAAACCCACTGTTTCTTGTATTATAATGTCCTATGCTCATAATTTGATGTTTCTATATTACTCTCAAAAGATAGCATAGTGATGGCTCTGTTCTTACAGTCTTATATAACACAAGAAATTGGCAGGCTTATTACTTGCATTTAGATATTCATTTCCTTTTTTAACACCATACACAGTAGTATGTATGTAGTACTAGTACAAATGTATATTATATAACTTGTTTTAATTGCCATGTCCAATACTATTCATACTAATATCAATGTGTGCTTTTCTGACCAATTTAAGTATTGTGTATTATCAAAGGCTCTCCTTCCTATAGAGCCAACTGTGTACACTTACTGTATATAACAGGTGATATTCTATAAGCTGATTCAGTTAAATAATAAGATGCCATATTTACTTTTTGTTCCTTTTCCAGCAACCCAGTTTGTTTGTCATTAACTTTAAGCACTTTGCTACACAGGACGATTCATTGTTTTCTGTCAAATCGAATCACTTCAGTTTGCATTATTTCTTGTGCACCATTGGCTATAAGTGCATTGTAACATAACAGTATGACAGCAGAGCCTGCTGTGTGAGTAAACATACTGTAAGTGATGCATGCATTTGTGAAATTGTTTAATACCATGGTATACTTATGACAACAACATGAATGACTATAAGTACTTAAGTAATCTGTGTTGGATGATCAACATAATGATTTTATCACAATAAATTGTAATCATTTTAATTAATTTTTCATTTAGCGCCATTATCACGTCAAAATTTCTAATTTGTCCAAAACGTTGGTATATGACTAAATACCTGCTAAATCAATGCCAGCCTCTGCTTTTTTGTGCACTCAAGAATTGTTAGCATACTAAAACACTAAGCTAAGATGGTGAACATTATAAACATTAAACCTGCTAAATATCCGCATGTTAGCATTGTCATAGTGAGGATGTTAGCATGCTAACATTAGCATTTAGCCCAAAGCACTACTGTAAATAAATACAGCCTTACATGGTTAGGGTTAGCATGGCCATAGACTGATGCATTTTTTCTTGTGATCACTTTAGTTAATAGATAGCGACCTAAACAATAGCCACAGTTGTATGTTGTTTGCTATCTGAAATGGTGCCTTTAGTCTTTTTTGCTTCCTTTATGCATTTACTCAAGTACTGTATTTAATTATACATTTAAGGTTCTTGTACTTTACTTTATTATTTCCATTTTATGTAACTTTATATTTCTACTTTACACTGCATCTCAGAGACAACTCCACTACATTTGTCTGACAGCTTTAGTTACTTTTCGGATCACAATTTGTCATACCCTTCCTGTCGAGTGAAAATCATGTATCTCCAAATTTGGTGATTTTGAATTTGAATGTTTTTGATTAAACTGAAGAATGAAGTGTTCCTTTATGCGTTGAGAAAATTCTCCTACTTCTTAAACTAAATAAACAATTTTTTTTTTTAAAAACTTTGATTAGCTGGAAAATGCATCATCACAAAACTGAAAAACAGGGCTGTTTTTCTCATGAAAACATGACTTTTTAGAGATACATGGTTCTCATAGGATGCTACAGACATGATATCATATAATATGATGCATTGCTGTAGATTAAATTACCCAACAGTATATAAAGTAGTAAAAATTTGTTCAACCATAAACATCTGCAGCAGCAAAATGCAACATACACATTAATGCAGCAGTAATATTAATCAGAAACATCATACACGATAGTAAAAGACTGACAGGGACCATTTTCCTGCAGAATGAGGACTTTTACTTTTAATACTTTAAGTAAATTTTGCTGATAATACTTTAACGCAGGTTAAGGTTTTTAACGCAGAACTTTTCCTACTAGTGAAGTATTTTCACAGTGTGGTATTAGTACTTTTACTTAAGTAAAGGACCTGAATACTTCTTCCACTACTGTCATAAAAATGAACGAGTGATATGTGTCAGTGATATTAGTGGAGGTGGTCTTTGTTTCAGGCGAGGTGGCCCACCTCTGCTACAGTATACAGTACAGTTTGTACAACATTGTGAGTTTATTTGGATTTCAAAAAGAAACACAGGGACGTTAAGTATTACCAGAGAGAGCATACACAACATTTTCATACACTCTACTTTCTACTAGTGGACTTTTCCTGTAGTTGTGACACTTGAGCCAGATAGCAATATTCTGGTTAACTGAATTAAGTGAATAGTTAATGTAAGCAGCTTAATCCAAGCAAGCCTTTAACCAGAATATGGCTAACAACCAGGTGACTGCATGCACTGTCGGCCTTCTATTCCCAGCGAACTGGTCTTAATTAGTTTAGAATAATGAGCTGCTACTTGTCTAATACTATCTGATTACAGAAACAGTGTTTGCCAAGTCTTTCCTTAATTTGCGTTGATTAGTAAATAGTAAGTGAGCGATCAGTAATGGCGCTTGAAGGATAGAGTCATCAGTCTATACACTCGATACTGGGTCGCAACTGGACATCCGTGTGTGCGTATAATGTGAGTTAGTGTGTGTGCATGGTGAGTGCTTATTAGATTCCTGCAGCATGTCCTTTCAAAGAAAAAAAAAGAGGACTGAACGAGGGCCGGGGAAATAATTGGCATATAATTGGCATAAAGTCTTGTCCAATCAGAAAACAGCAAATTCAATTGTTTCCTCTTGTCTCAAGTCAACAATAACAGCATGAGCCTTCACTTGATTACTGTCACAGTCTAAATCTTCAGTGACAAGCCCCTTTGACCTCCAGCTCTGTTTCCTCATCTAGCTAATTTCTCCTTCATCAACAAATCCTCAAACACTTCAGGTTGATCAAACATGACACGTTCGTATGTGCACCATTTTCCCCAGTGATGAATTATGCAGCCAGCGGGGTGTAAAACGGCGGTATGGTTTATTTATCATCAGGAAGCTCTTTCTAAGCAAATCAGGTACACATTGTGGGGGGCGGGCTGTACGTGGCTGTTTGCATCCTCATGCACAGTGAGCAGGAGATGGAACCAAGACTGGAGTTGATCTTAATGCGTTTGTGTCAAACTGTGTGTATGCATATATCTATAATGTTTAGCAATGTACAAAAATAGTTTTGTAATGACTGCAGCTTTTTAATACCATTACATTGAACAAATAAAATGTCATAAAATGCAGAAAATAGAGACTGTCTCCACTACTTCCTCTTTAAATCTGTCTAGCTGTGATTAAACATGCACAGAGGGAGGGTTAGCAACATAAGATAATCCTGTACCACTCACTGAAGGGATTTGCACAATAATGGTAGCTTGAATAAAATGTGTCCTTTCCAAAGGCTACCAAAACAAAAATAACAATAGTTGTTGAACCAAAACAACATTTCTGCACTCTTCCCTGTCACTGTTAGACTTTTGTTACGTCTTTTGGAACCTGTGTTTTGCAGAAATGGAGAAACCAATGCCCAGTAAATGGAGGAAAGGCTATAGATGACTCTGAAAAAGGTTATTCATCAATACCAAGGTGGCATCATGTGTCTGACTGTTGACGTCTGCAACTCTCCAACTGGTGCTGCATTCCTCTTTGTGTTGCTGCCGCTGTTCTGGCAGCTAGCTGACGATAACAGATGGTGCGCATTAATAACTTCATCTCAGCGTAAAATGAATTCATATCCGGCCTCTTCACAAGGCATTTACACTGTCGGGAGAGGCAGGCAACAGAGGAAGAGGACGGGGAGGCAGTCACCAAAATGCTCTTCTACTGGGTTTTAAGCAGAGCTCTTCCCCCTTATCCATCTCTCTGACACATGCACATAGCTGTACACAAATGCACACACACAAGCACGGGCCTTAAGAGCTGCGCTGCATTTCACTTTTATGGGTCAGAAAACCGGAGCGCTGATTTAGTCATTATTTATGACTGGACGCAGTATTTCTAAGATTAGGGAGGAAAGCACAGAGAGGCAAATAACTCTGAAGCATTCCTACTGGTAAACAACGAACATGTGATTTACATGAAACTGTGACCGATGTTGGACATCAAACTCATCTTAACACAGGAGCTGACTGTTAAATGATGCAATTTGGCCACGCCTTATTGTGGTATTTGCTAAAAAATCCTCCCAAGGGAGTCAAGTCAGCTTCTTTTATTAGTTTACAGAGTTGTTGTTAGCCAGGCGTGTTTACTTCTGCAGGTTTGGTTCGATCTTTAGATGTGGTCCTTATGCGTATTAATGTGTTTTTCTTAAACTCTTAAAAAATGATGTAGAAGTCTGTTTGATGTGATTTGACATGGAGTACTTCTCGAAGTTAAAGCATATTGCAGTGAATCAAAGCTGATCTCTAAAGCATATTGAGCTCTGGGGAACCAAAAATAGACTTCTTATATTTTATTGACAGTACTTAAATGTTGAAAATAATCTTTTGAAATGAATGGTAACAGCTCACCTGCATATGAAATTTTGCATTTTATTATGGGATTGAGAACATCAGTCAGTTTTTCTCACCTACATTTGAGGTTTGAGAGAGAAAAAAGCATCACTTGAAGTGGTGCCGGTGCACCACTAGAGGCTGTCCTGTTCCTGTGTCAGTGTGAGGTGTATCATTTCCAATGTGCCAGTGAGAGGGTTGAAACGTATCGTTCTGGAAGCAGGGTCTGCGGGGACTGAAGGCCAGTCATACAAAATGAGGTTAAATCAATGATACAGGGGATGAGGGATGATGAAAGGAAAGTACAGAGACAGAGGGATGGAGGGAGGAAGGGACAGCGACAAGATAAAGCATTTGCCTTAAAGGCAAAGGGGCCAACAGAGAAAGACACTTGATCAAAACCAGAAGCAGATAATTGAATAGCGTATTATATAATAAAAGATGAATAGAGTATCTGAAAGACAATATTGAGAGTATGTGACCCAGCCTGCTCAGACTGGAGGATCACAGCAGAGGCCTGATCGGTACAATTGGATGGAAGAAAGTACATCACCACACTCCCTGCCTCGTGGTCACTGAGTCAAATGGAGGAAGTAGTAGAAACACTGGCAGGGTTTAAGGTCTTGGTAATAATGTATGATCTCATAACTGTGTAAAGGCTTTGGATTAAAGGAAAAATCTACTGAAACAGACACTAGTTATCCATAGGCGCTTATTAGTCTTTTTTGCTCTGCATTTACTCATGGTATGTATTAATGTAATGTTTAACGTGTGTGTGTGTGTGTGTGTCTTAATGTGACATGTTTATGTTGACTCTTGTGCTGTTTGTACTATAAGCTCACCCAAGCAATTTCCCCCAAATCTCTGTTAGGGAAATAAATTAAGTAGTTTAATAAATGTAATCATTTTGTAAAGTCATAGTCATAGTTAGCATTTAGCATTAGCTGTAAACAATCTGAATTTGTTGTCACTGGGTCAAAGACAGTTAACATCTCCCCAACATAGTTTAGTTTATTACTTTTTTTGACAGAGGCAGTGCATATTAATAACATTTCTGAAAATATGCCAGAGTTCTCCAGAAAGGCTCATTTTAAACTGTAGTTCCCAGGCAGGCAATAGTTGAAAGCACAGACATTAAGAATAAAAGCACTGAAAATACAATCAGCGATAAAAGCAGTGAAAAGTATGGAGATACAAACAGAGCCTGCACTACATAGAGACAAGAGAGACATGCTCTTATGACACACACAATCAACAACAGCATGATGGGCCCGGTAACTCACCTGGTAGAGCGTGCACCACATATAAAGGAGGCTGAGTCCTTATCGCAGCGGCCCAGGTTCGAGTCCAGCCCCTGCATGTCACCCCATCTCTCTCACCTGCCTTTCCTGTCTCTCTCTACGGTCACTGTCAATAAAGCGAAATAGCAAAAAAAAACTATAGCATGACAACAATCAGGAAATCAACAGATGCTGTACTTTCAGCAGACATAAAGTAATCAATCATTAAAGGAGCAGAGATACAAAATTATCCACTGGCAGGAGCCTCATTAGTCTAAAATCACAAAAAAATCATCAAAGAGTGTTAAAGAGTCCACATGCATTAGAATTTACACCTTAAGATAGATTTTAACACCTGTCTCAGAGCAATATCAGCCCTGTGTGAACAAACAACACTCTGTTCAACACATCTGCTCAAAATGACTGTCACTGAAAAATAAGAACATAGCAGCAGTAGAACATTTGAATTGTGCACTTGCAGACAAAAGACGTTTTGACTAAGCGTCGGAAGTAAAATTATATTACCAGCACAACAATTCCACTTTCCTCCTTGTAATATAATTTACCTGAAGACATGTATTACTATAATGTACATCTCCATGCGATTGAGTAAAATTTTGAACTTCACTCAGCCGATACACGTTTTCAGCCCTTCCAAAAGTCCCCATTTAGAGGCAACCTACATGATGGGAGATGTATCAGGACTATAACAGCCACTGAACAACAGCTCTGTGCAGCTGTGTCTCAGCAGGTCTCCGTTAATTGTAGTGTTAACAGTTCGATCCCTGGTTCCTCCTGTCCTTCAGCAAGACTCCCGATGGTTAGCTCAATGCTCAGTAACTCGCAACCATTGGTGTGTGTGTGTGTGTGTGTGTGTGAGAGAGAGAGAGTGTGAATAAGAGGTGATCTGTAAAGTGCTTTCGATAAAAGTGTTAAATAAATGCAGTTCTTTTAGCAACAGCTTTAAGCTACTAACAGCAGAAGCATGGGTTTTCTCCAGCAATACATAATTGACGCTGTCTGTTGTTTTCTGGTCACAGAATCTGATGAGATGCCACACAAAAGAAGTATTTAAAGTTATCCACATTACAGTTTCGGAAAATTAAATGAATATTGACAGCTCAGTCTGACTTCTTACTTACTTGCTTTTATAGTACTGCACCCAGTAGGTGATTTGTACATTTTTAACAGGGGGGACGGACCCAGATCCTTTCGTTCAACTGTGAATAGCAAAAGACAAGCAATCATTCATGAGTCGTCGTCACCCCATGCCACTGGGCATTTGCTAATAAGGGGGATGGCATGCCAATTAGTCATTGACAGAAAATAAATTTGATAAATATGGTAAATTAGTATTTGTGTCATTTTTCAAGCCAACTATTTTCTATTTCAACTTCTGAAATTTGAGAATTTTACGCTTTTCTTCATCATAGATGATAGTAAACTGAACATCTTTGGGTTTTGGACAGTTGGTCAGATAAAAGAAGGAATTTGAAAATGCTACCTGGGCTCTGGGAAATTACATTGGGCATTTTTCATTATTTCCTGACATTTTATAGACAAAACAATGAATTGAGAAAATAATAGACAGAATAATAAAACAATTATTAGTTGCAGCCCCATTTAGAGGTTAATTAGGCAGGTTGATGGACAGTCGGCACAGCGAAATACTCCTGAAATGCACTTGATGTTATGACTGTATGCCATAGGCCAATAATATAACAGAGAGGCTTAGGTAGTGTCATCTTATACAGTTTTCACCTATACTAACCCATTTTCAGACACTAAACCACTCATCTGTCTGAAGAGACACTATTGATGGCAGAGTTATATACATCAGCACACACCAATCCACGACTGAACAAAGCATGTTTTGGTGCTGTTATTTCTGCACTTTTCCGAGAACAAAAAACACTTTTCTGTTATCTCTTCCAAACTTTGCTTTTTCAGGTGGATCCTTTGTGGCAGGTGTCTCTGGCTGAAACGCTTTTAACCGCCCCAACCTTAAACACCGAAAGCTCAGGGGTGCTCTGACATGTTGTTGTTTTTTTAATGTAGAAACGGAGAAAGGCTGCAGTTTACCTCTGCAGTTCAGAGGTGGGTTAGAAATAGGAAATGGTATGTCTGATTGTCAGGTTGCTCCGAGTTAAACATGGCAGTTCTGTATTTATCTGTGATAGAGAGGAGTGTGATTGTGCATTATTAATGCGGGGCGTCTGAAGAAACAAAATGTTGAGCTCATATACAGACAGGAAAGGATTTTGAGTGTCTCTGCTGAGTGCTTGTGGAGTATGTGAGAGAGAAAATACTGGATGTCTACAATCTGCTGAGTTGTGTACTGCAGAATTTTTACCCACCATGATCCAAATTTCCAATTTTTCACATTTCTTGCTTTAAATCGATGTGTTGTTGTTGTCTCTCTATCTTTCTCTCTGTTTGTATTTGTTCATTGATAAAGAGGGTTATTGCCATCAGCCTCTCCCAGTCTGCAATGCTGTTTAAAGCATAATTTTTCCTCTCCACCTTTCCTTTCTCTTTTGTTATCTAACAGAAACATTGTTTAGCCATTATACATCATAAACATCTGAATTAGACTCATCTGCCTCTCCTAATTTGGTGCCCTTGGTGATTTTGAGCGGAGTGTTACTTGTTTCTGATTACACTTTTCTTATATGGCTGCTAGTGAGTACATAAAATAACAGCCAACACCCCAGAGGTAAGTGTCCACTTGAGCTCAGAAATAATACTGCAATCATTCAGTTACAGAAGCATCTCTCCTTCTGCTCTTGTTAAAATGATACACAGAAATAAGGCTTATATAATAGCTCTTACTGACATATAGTGTTTGTTAACAAATTGAGTTTTGTTGCTGAAGAGATCCTGTGTTGACCAGTCTATATTTATCCTCTGATCCATTACTGAGTCTGGGTTGTTTCCAGAACTCTTCACAAACTGGAATTGCCTTCCTTTCCTTTTCACTGACCTGTTGAGAGCTCCTGAATAGAACCGAGCCCTCGATCATCATCACCACCCCATCCTTCCCCTTCCGATCTATTTCCTTTTTTTCCCCCTCATTGTTCACCTTTTTGACCTGGTGTCCTGTTGAATGGCATCGGCCCACTGAAGCGTAACATTACATCAGCAACCTTGTCTCTTGTGCCCAACACAGGCTGCAGGTCGCGGCTGTGTGGCCCAAGCTTACACATCTTTGTATCTCAGCTGAAATGAGTTCCTTTGAGTTGAATGTCTATGATGAAGCCTTGTCATGCTGGCTGAGGCGAGTCAGTTTACAAGCAGGTACTTTGGCAGACACCCAGCCATCACCTGGATGTCTTATTCTGTTTAAGGTTTGAAATGGTGTTGCCATCAGGCCAAGGAGCATTATTTGTTCAATATGCAGTTACTTTAGATGCCAAAGAGCATGAATACACAGCATCAAAGGACCCCTCAAATTACTTTGATGTATTGCATGATTCTGCAGCACATGTGATGCCAACATTCAATGCCAGTGCAGGAAGTTATTTATGTAGCAAGGTGAAGTGTAAGGGTGTATAGTTTCCAACAAAATATGTTCATTCCATTTAATTTCTCCTTTGTTTAACCAAGTAAAAGTTTCATTTTCAATCGCGATCTGGCCAAGAGGGCAGCAGAAAGTGACTTAAATTCATAGGTAATCAGCTCTGAGAATTCCATGCCCTTTGGTACATTGTTCCTAGAGGAAGGGGCATTATACAGTATTTAAAAGGTTTCTTGCTCTGCTCCGTCCTAACTCAGGGAACATTGTGAGGATGCAGGCGATATTGGTTATGATTTCTACACATATACAGTATGTACTCTTCGATTTTGGAGACCGCTGTTTTTGTACCGTTTGATACTTAAAATTGAGTTTTTTGACCACTCTCAGATTCTTTCTTGCCTAGCTTTAAACATACCTCTACCTTAACTGTACTCAAACTATAACCTATACATCCCCTAACCATAGTTTTTTGGGGAGCCATAACCATGATATTTCCATAACCTCATGCAAATACAAAGCTCAACCATACTGAAGCTGCCATGTGCAGATATTATAGGACTAATTAATTAAAAGACATTAGCATTTAAGATCAAAAAACATTGTCATCAAACATGGAACTTTGTCCAATTGTCTGATATGAACGTTCTGTCTGGCAAGTGGGTTGGACTGTATAATCCTCCCATTTCTTTGTAAAAATCGCCTGCAAGAAATCATTTCTACCAGACGATAGAAGCAAATGCTAATCCCCCAGCCCTGGCACAGTACAGCAAGAGGGAAGCACATTCAGTTCTCAGCAGTTTGGATGGAGTCTGAATGTTCTCTCTTTGTTTGCATGCTGTTGCCTCACACAGGCCAAAATTTAGAAAGTCCATTGGAATGGAGACACCAGATACACATAACCACCTCGTGTGTCTTGAGCATATTGAACAAATATTGCATAGCAAAATAGTCAAATGTAATTGGTAAACATTTATATACATATATTGTCCTTGGGCAGTTTGAAATCTGATTTCTTCAAACACCCTGCTCAGTGGTTTGATAAGTCAGGGGGATGTGAGAAAATGTTTTCATGACAAAGCATCGGTTTGGCTCAGTTGGATTTCTGTCTGGCTAACAAAGACACATTCATCAGGGCAGGTCTAAATGGAAAGTTGATTAAATCATTCTGACTCAGTGTAAATAAGGCCCATAATTTCCCATATATCCGTTTGAACAGTGTAAGTCTTTTTCAGTGGACTTTACCTTTAAGTTCGCTGCAGAACACGTCTTACCTGTGGTGAAGCAGGTGTATACAGCCTACAACTTCAGTTCATCAAATGCAGTACACAGCCACCTATAGCAAAACAATGATGTATTATTTTCACATTTGCTCCAGTCATAGATCAAGATCTTATCAAACATTGATTTTTCCCTCCATGTTTCATCTCTCTGGATGTTCACCACCTTTGAACCAGCTAGTAATATAACAACCCTATGACAAGCTCTCTGCTTCTATCAGATAGTCTCCACATATAGAGAACATCTGTTCCTCACTCTAACTCACACCTACTGCAGAGATCCTGCCCAACTCATGTCTGCACATACACATGGCATGGAGAGAGCAAGGACACGCATTGTGAGTCACAGCCCGTAACAAATGACCTCAGCTCTTTTTATTTGTTTTGAATCCATACAGCCATTACAGGGCATTGTGAGGCCGTGACTGGGCTCGCGACAAATGCACCTTCCTGTATGTGTGTGAAGAATTACTCTCTGATATGAACCGAAGGGAATGGAAAAAATGTTCGTTTTTATTTTCACCCGAGAATATTGCTTTTCTGTGGCTGTGGAGATGTATATGCTTGGAGCTGCCTAGAAAAAGAACTTTATTTGAACAATAGAAATAGAAAATAATTTGAAAGAATGGTATACAGTATTGAGAAATGAGTTCATTTCCTGAATAGGACTCCTGGATGCTGTTTGTGAAAAGACTGAAAAGCAGAAGATAGGTTCATTGACTGTCTGGTGTATGTGAAATGCATTGGAGGGACTGCAATATTCAAAGTGTCTCACAGTAAAACATATCTACATGTATCGGAAGTACACACAGTTTTGTAGTTCAACTTCCTCTATATAAAAATGATATGCTTTTTAATTTTTGCATATTACTGATTCCTAAATATCTTGTTTTCTTTGAACAAAGAAAATGCCAGAAAAATAATTTTAACCGAATTCCAGTATCAACATTTTTGACGGTTTCTCTACAAATTAATGTTGGTATCTTAAAATAAGACAGTATGAGGCAAACCGCTGCAAAATAATAAAAAAAGAAGACGTTTCATTTTAGATCATTCTTTTAAAGTGGTTAATTCGTATTTGTTTCGTAAAAGAATAAGTCTTTTTAAAACTCAAAAATGGACAAAAAGTTGATAAGATGGATGGAAGAAGATTTTTGCGGTGTATTTTCCTTTAAAACAATGTTAGTTTTGCTGGTTTAATCCTCTTAATGAAAAACTGCCTAACATGACTGCAGACCATTGTCCAAATCATACCAGGTAGCATTTTTGGCCTTAAAGTATTTTCTAGCTCCCAGGAAGATTTCAAGTTGGCTGCCAAACTGTAGCCTTGTAGAAATGACCAAATTTGAATTATTCTTTTCACAGTGTCCTCGTTTGCTTATTTTTTGTCTTCAAGGTTTTCTTTTCTGACAATACGGTTCGCAAATACAATGCAGCAACCAACTCTCAAAGATTGAATGTTGGATTGTCCTTGAATGCACCATCAAGGAGAGCTGGCAGAATGGTTCCTTCTGGCAACTGCATTACCACACGGCAATAACATAACTAAGACAATAAAGAGGACAGAATAAAATTTTCATAGCATACTAAATTGAATGGAAACCAATGACTGACCAATGTCTGGAACGTTAGAAATGAATATAAAAACTTATGCTATGCTTTTGATAATGGTCTGCATTAATGCAAAGCATATCTAGAAATTGATCTGGGCAAATGAGTAACATTAGGGGGAAGAGGCTTGTTATTCTCTTGTGCTCCTAGGAGTAGTCCTCTGAAAAGGTCAAATTAGTTTCAAGATTTTGCATTTGCATTTAAATCCTTTGCCGTGGAGGATTTAAGGCCTGCAAATGAGACAGATATTAAGTACTTATAGCATCCTGTCTGCGTGGTACCAGGGGCACCAGGGGCACCAGGGGCACCAGGGGATGAGGATTTGTAAATGAGCTTTGTGCAACTTGCAGGAGTTAGATCATTACATTGCTGACGCTCCCGTGTGATGGGCGTTCAGCTTGTGTCAACACAATCTACAAAGACGTGTGTATACAAAACGTTCAAATACTCTGGTTCAGAAATGTTCTCTGTCTTTCACATTTGAATGTGCTTTGAATCTGTGTTTGGCCTTGAAGATGCCACCTCTGATCTGACAGGAAATAAAGCGCAGACAAGACATTAATGACGCTTTCCGAGCACTGCAGTGTCTGTGCTTGTTGTGGTGGTAATACCTCAGAAGCGTCATTGTGTTCGCTGTCTCTCTTGTCGGGCAGGTTGGAGGAAAATACACCCAACCGCTCCCCTCCATCCCAGTGGATTTTTCTTCCCAAGGGCCACCAAGCTGAGCGTTCGCTGAACCATTCCTCCAAAGTGCCTCAGAGTCTTTCAAAAGTGTCACTTTCTCATGGTTTCCTATTCATTTCCCCCTCCTCTTCCTCTCTCTGTTGCTCTCTTCTCTCATTCCTGCCCCCCTACCTATCACTGTGTCCATCTCACTAAGCCCCTATCTTTATTTATCCTCTCTCTCTGTCTCTAGTCAAACAGACAGGTTGTGGCCCACCCCAGTGCCCCCCCGCAGTAGTTTGTCTTTTTGCTCCATCTGATCCATTAGTAATCCCTTTCAGGGGCTGTCAGCCATATAGCAGCCACAGAATGCAGCCTACACGGTTTGCCTGCCCTTGCACTGACCGGTGAAGGCCTTGGATGGAGCTGCAGCAGTGGTTGGACACAGCCTGAATTATATACACTACTGATAAATTCTGTAACATCCTGTATGTCAAAGTAGAGAAGATACAGAGGCTTTCTGTTGGGCTTTGGTGTGTGGAACAATATGCTGAAGGTGCTCAAACAACATGTTGGCGATGCCTTTAATGTATTTCAGATTATGTTAATCATGACTCTAAGAGCTTTTGGTCATGTTTCGGCCACACTGTGGTTTTCTCTCTGTCTGAACTCCATTTTAAATGCACTGTATGTATTCTTTTCAGCCAAGATACTGTAGATGGGATAAATCACTATGCCAGGTTAAGGTACATGTAAAGGAAAATACACAACAGCAAGTAAGCAACACCTACACTCTATGCTGTAATTCGTTTTTCATGATTTTTTAGTTCTTGTGTCTTTGTCTGATGTCTTATTATTTTGTCTCTTTCTCCAGTATAAGTGTCTGTGTTAGCTGCTAAGTTACAAAACAACCTTTTCAGAAATGGGGGAACCAAGTGCTCGGTCAGGTTAACATGCAGTAAATCCAAAGACACTTAAATCCAGACATCTACCATTTCTCATTGCAGTACACCCAGGGGTTTTGCTGCCACATCCTTACTAGGTCTGGTACAGTATGACTACTAGTTTATGGTGGCTAATGTTTGCTAATATTAGCTAATTGAAAACTTTAGATAGATGCTGTGTAGCTGACATCACTAGGTCAGTTTTGCTTTTCTCTACATGTGCTTCTGTTACACTACATTATAGCATGTTATGTTTAGCATGTCAGCATGTCATGGGGGAACTCAGTGGCCTCTAAAACAACTGACTGAAGTTAATCTTGTGGAATGAAAGCACATTCAGTGTGCCATTATCCTGTAACTACTGTTCAGCAAATGTTATGTAGTCGTGCTTTAATGTGCTCTTGAAGAGGACAATTGGTCTTTATTATCTCTGCCCTAATGAAAATCCAGTGAGGTGAAAAACAGCATTTTTAACCATATGCATTAAATAAAGCTTATAATATACATTTTTCCTTCTAAAACAACCTTGTATGTCATTGTGGGATTTAGCTACTGTACAGTATACAGACTAATCCTATAGCTGCAACAGTTGAGCCTGGTTGGTAAACAGAGGTTTGTGAAGCTTTAGATTCCAGGTTGTAATCCTGATGGAGTCAATTTAGCACATACAGCTTATTATGAATTACATGCTCTGTTTTTGAAGTGGGTTGACATTCTGTCATATATTTCCTAATGTTCTGTTTTGCATTTATTGTACATAAAAACCACATTTTATGTATTTTAAGTTGTTTTAGTGACAGATTTTCAAGAGACTTTATTTCAAGCTTTTATACTTCTTGACTGTGACTGTCTGCATTAGAGGCGGGATGTGCATAAATGTGTTACTGTTGTTAGAAGGGTTTATATAATTATTGCAAACTGATTAAATTGTGTTTTATTGTTGTCACAAGTAGCCAGAAGCTACTTGTGACAACAATAAAAATAAAAAATAAAATATTCAAAATTGAAATCAAAATCTGCGCAGTGTTTACACATCAATAGGGCTGCATTAGATTAATGATATCTAGGCTCTCCAGAATTGGCAGCATAAGCTTTAGTGATAACCGGTATTGTTTTAAACGTCTGTGCAATGCGTGGGCAGCCGATGCAAATCAGACTGCTCCGAGTGAATGCGTGGGGTTTCATTATTAACTATGATCAAGTCGTCCCCAAGTGGGCAAATATTGCAATTGTGTACACGCCCACGAATTTGCACATAAACAGGTGTGCGGCACATGCAGGGATTCTGCTGGAAAAAAAGGGCCCTCTAAGCTCTTAGAAAATGTGAAGAGCCTCGTCTCTTATGCATGTGGGCAATTTAATGATGATTGCAGTGGACATCAAAAGCAGATTTGTCATATTTTATTGGCTCTGCCATCGTGAGAGATCAGTTCCTGAAATTGTTATTATTAGGCTTCTGCTGACATTAATCATTGCTGCATCTTGACAGAAGAAAAACAAGATTTGATAGTGAAATTATTGCTATTTTACACATTATTTGAAGTGACTGGTTTTGGTGATAATGGTTTTGAAGTCTAGTTTTGGTGATGACGTATCATTTTCATGTAACAGTTTACAACAAACTTTGTGTGTAAAAAGATTTGGATAAGAGTTTGTGCAATTGTATATGTACTTGATAGAAGTACTACTTTATTTTTCTCTGAAATTGCTCATTTATCTTTAACATGTCTTTGAATTAGGCCTGATTTGGTTAATTTGCCTATGACTATCCTGTATACTTTTATGTTCTGTGGAGATGCTAAGAAGATTAGCTACTACAGTGATTGAAGCTAATAGGAATCCTAAAAGCAAAACTCAGAAGAACAGAAACATACTGTAGGACTTTTTCTCACTCTGTACAGCTGTACATTTTCAATGCCGGCACTCTGCACACACTTACTCTCCCAACCGCAGGCTTATGATCTCAAATCAGCCACTTACCTGTCGGTACACCCCACCATGCTGTGGCTCTAATGGCTGAATAAACAGTTTAGCACTGATTGTTCCCTCAGTGGCATCTCATATGGAGGTGTTGAATTACATCCTTTCACCCTCCATCACCCCTCTACACTCCCGCTGCATCTGTATCTCCAAACTCCTCTCGCTCATTAGCTTAAGCCCTCTAATCATATTGTTACGCTCATAAGGGTAAGTATCATGCAATTTGAATAAGTTAAGTTGCTGTTTATGAGGACTCTCCTGGCATAGGTTGCCTTCGAGCACAAAGTGAAAGCTAATCTTGGCCGTGACTGTTTTCGGCCTCCATTAGGGCCCGTTAATGTGTGGGCCATGCAGCAGGGTTTGGAGACAGTGGGACTGGCGGTTGTTTTTGTTTGCAGTTGCTGGGAAATACACAGTGTAATGGCTCTGGGTGTGGCAGCTGCCTCTTAAATGGGAAAGGCTGGTGGGCTGTCAAAGCAGACAGTGGCTCGTTGGCGGAGCAGCTATAGCGTCCCCAGGACTGCAAGTGGCAAACTTAGCAGGCAGCGAGAAGCTAACTAGCTGCTACGGGCTGCTTCAGAATGATTTTCGATCATCAGCTGGGGACATCGCTGGGCCTTCACAGGAAACCCTCCAGGGTGGAGTCGGCCAAGAGACTGTGGCGGGTGAGTCCGATTTAAGTGATGGAAAGGATCTTCCACCAGTTTATGCTTGTACAGCTGCGTGTGTGTGTGTGTGTGTGTGTGTGTGTGGTTGAAGCAGCAAGTGAAAAAGCTTAAGCCATTTTGTATGCAGTGTGAAGAAGATGTAGCCTATTAGAGAATATAAAGTGCATCACTGTTGAAGAGCTTTGTGAGATTGATTGTAGACTCACTGCTAGAGGTTTTGGGAACAGTTGGAAAAGCAAGTAGGTTTTTTTTTGCCCTTGGTTTATATCTTCATTAGGGAAAGATATTAGCTATTAGGTTACTGGTGTTTCAAAGAAAGATCACTGCAGTACACGTTCCTTAAATATCTTTAAAATCCTATTAAAAAGTTTTACTGTTGTCTAGAGGGCTTTCTAATCTCGCTGATAAAGACTTATCGCACCTGGCAAATCAGTCTAATGAGCCTGTAAAAGACCAACTTCTGGTCCTTTTGAAAAGCAGTCCTCAGAAAAAGAAAAGTATACCTCAGATCATGCTCGCCTCTGAGAGAAGCCAGCCTCAAAGTTTGTCTATTTCTTTAAAGGTTATCCCAGGAGGGGTGAGAACCTAATGAAATTTTATGCTGTCTGGAGGTAGGACCAAAATGCTAGAGAGGGTGTTTGGAGCACCCGCAGGAGCCAGTCAGTATTGCATTCCCCCAGGACGATGGCTTTAAAAGGGTAAAGACAGACTCTTTCTGCTCAAAGTCGAGCGCTGAATACAGATGCATGTGGTTTAGGCGACTTGACTGGGTGGCTCTTCAGAATAAAATTTGGAGTTAAATCAGGAGTGTCTTGATCCCTGTCGTCTCTGTGGCTTAGTTTTCTTTTCTTCCAGCCTACATCAATCTTGCCTCCTTCCAATGCCCAGGAGCTTTCCCTTCGCTTTAATCTCTATCACTCATCATGTGTGCACAGGCTAAATTCTCCCCATCTCATACTGTCGACCTTTACTCCCCACTATTTGGTCTGCACTGTGTAGCGCTCCACCCCACTTGACTCCACTCTCTTGAGTGTCAATCAGGACAGGTCTGCACGGAGAACTGGCTCTGCTCTCCAGCTCTGATCTCTTTAGCACGTTTTAGATGTTCAGTTTACATTTCTGCATTTTCCAAATCTGAAGAGTGTTTTTAAAGGACACATATACCCTCACAACCTGCAAAAGAATATTTTCTGATGCTGTGCTAAAAATCCCATGCAGCAAAGGTCCATGTGTTGGATTTGAACCCGGGCCGGTGGTAAGGACTCAGCCTTGTACACGGGGCACGCACTCTACTGGGATGCCCCCTTTCCAGTTTTGTTATAGATTTATAATTCAATTTTACTTTCTATTTCCCACTTAATATCTAATTTACCTTTACAATCTTCTTTTTCTTTTAAGCATTCAAATAGAAAATAGACAACTAGACATGGACAAATAGACTACTGTGTTCAGTATAGGAGAGTAAAATTATTTACTGGGCGTTTCTGATTACACTCGGCCTAAGCTCTTGACTGGAAAATGACTGAATACTGCGAAAATCCATATTTGTAATAAAGACGACTAAGTCTAGGAGAACAGCTAGAACTTCTCCACCCATCTCAGTCAATCCACTACAACATCCATTTCTTATTACCACACATTAACCCCCAACTGTCATCCTTTTTAGAACCAGAGGCTGTATTAGTCAGTGAATAGCAGAGTCCTTTCTTCTCTTGTCAGATCAAGTATCATCTCACAAGGTGTTTCCGATATGCCCGTATGAATTCAGACAGGAATCTTGCATCTTGCTGATCCAGTACTGTAAGTCTCTTTGTCTCCTTTGTTCATAAAGTCAGTGAGGTAGAATACAAGTCATTTCAGGGTCAGTCGAGTTTTCTGCACTTCATCCCTTAGAGCGATTGTTGTCCCCCCCAACACTGCTTCCCCTGTTACCAGTCAAAGGCAATTATCCTACAGACAGTTTGTTGCTAAGGAACATGCAAATCACTCCAGGGTCATCTAAGTTTTCTTTTCCTCATTTATTGAAGTTAATGTTTGAAGCAGTCTTTCCCCCATCATTACGTCAAAACAGTCAAAAGCTATTTTGTTCACGTGTGCAGTTTGCAGTGGTTCTCTTATGGCTTCCTGGAGAAAAATATACCAGAAATGTTCATTCAGTCTTCTATCATCATTTCTGTTTCCTTGTCATGTCAGCACACTACATGAAAAACAGTGCTGATACATTATCTGTGTAGGGCTGCAGGGTGGCTGTGTGATTAGATGCACTGTCCCATAACAGAAAGGTCACAAGTTCAGTCCTCACAACAGCCAATCTGTGTCAATCAAGACCAGTATACTTGTTGAAGAACTCTTGAAATGAAACACTTTTTTCACCTGTTAAAAGTTTAAATACATTTTTGAATTTGCTTTGTCTCATATCACACTGTCAAATTAGATATTAACAAGGTCTTCCTAACAAATCCCACTTGGACCCCTGAATAGCCCAGATACTGAACCGATTCAGTAGCTTGTCATTAAGACTGCAGTTTTATTTTGTCAGTAGGCTCCAATTAATTTTGCATAATCTCCAGGTTTGTCCTTGGTGTGTTTTTCTCTGCTAGACTTTCCAGTCAAGTCCTTGCTGCAGATCAGAAGTCAACATCCATTTCCTTTTTGAGCTTGTTTCCTACTTTATATTTGAGTTGATTATGTTCTCACCCCAAGGAATCCACAGTTACCTTGGAAGAGAAACAGAGCTGAATTTGAGGTGTAGCTGGCATTGTTCCTACCTACGCTGATGAACCGAAGTACAGGAGTAAAAACACTCCAGAGTTCAAAAAGTCCAGTCTGAACTTGCTGAATGATGTACAATGTGTCCGAGTTCAGAGTAGAATGAGAGTGTGGGAAAGTGACAGAGAAACCAGAATAAATGCATTCAGCTGACATGTAACTCAGTTAAATGTAGCATCAAAGCTCGGACCCACCCTACCACTCTCCATCTCTCACAGGAGACTGGCCAGCTTACCTTCAGTAACAGTTTTTCATAGTACAGTGAATGTAAGACGCATTTGAAAACATAGCATGACTTGGAATCAGAACATTTTGGGCTGTTTCACAGGAAAGATTACCAGTCTGCCAAACCATCTCTTTCATCTGAGCTAAAACAGAAATAAAATACTTTGATATATACTGCAGCTAGAAATACTGTTTTGGAATTAGTTTTTACCAGAGTGCAGAGACTAATATTCCTTCAGATAAACATTGTATTCAGTAGATGATCCAAGATAGACTGATTTGCAATTCCAACTTGTTTTTCACCATTTCCCTCCCCAGATGTGTGCATTTTATGCATGGCTGCTCTCTGTAATTTGACTGTAGTAGAGTGCCGAGCTTTCGCCCTTGTACCTTGTCTTGTCTTTTTTCATCAGCTCATGTAACAGGAACAATATATTTTTTCTCATTTATCAGTGCCTCCCCCCACCCCCACCCCCTAGTTCTTTCTTCATAACTCTCTCCATCTTGTGTTGGAGCTGTGGAGCTGACAGGAAGGTATTGTGCGTCTGATTGCAGGGAATCTGTGGTAAATGCCATTTCAGTATTACTTTTGTTTTCTCCTTTTTTCGGAGCAGGAGAACAAGCTAATTGTTGTATAAATGGAAGCCAAGTATATCATTGGTTCCTCATAAAATTGCATTTAATATGTAATACTGCTGCAACAATTCATTGACTAGTCAATCAGCAGAAAATTAACAGCCATTTAATTTTAAAATTGATTAATCATTTAATGAAGCACTTCAGAGCTATTACATGTGAAAATCAGTTTGCGGATCATGGGGTGTACAACAAAACAGTATAATGTCGTTTGTTCTGAGCTTATTCCCTACTAAAAGTCAGAATATCTTGGCCTGAGCTGCTTTGATTGTGGCCATTCTTTGTTAAAACTGTCTCTAGAAAGTCCTCCAACTTTATGGGAGTACAATACAAAATCACTACATTTCCCATTTAAGTCATTAATCAGGCAACAAGCCTAAGAGTCTACTCTAGATGCTATGTGAGGCTGTATTTAGGCACAGCTGTGCTTTGGCTAAATGGTAACATCAGCATATAACATGCTCACAATGATAATCCTAACATACTAATGTTTAGCAGGTATAATATTTACCATGTTCACCACCTGCTGAGTAGCACAAAACACAAGATACAGCAGAGGCTGATGGGAATGTCATTAGTTTTGCAGGTATCTGGTCATAAACCAAAGCATTGGACAAACTGAAATTTTGACCTGGCAGTGGCGCTAAGTCAGAGGCTCACCAAAAAGATTACAAATCATCACATCAATCCATCCAACAACATTTCTTTCAAAACCACATACCAACCTCATGGTGGCGCTAGAGGAAAAGTCAAGGGATCACCAGAGTTAGCAGGATTGATCGTCTGGGAACCATGGATGTCTGTACCCACCTTTGTGCCATCAAGTAGATGTTGAAATATTGCACAGTATAAGGGAATTTGAATGATTGATGGTGTTAGAAGGAAAATCAGGGGATCACCAAAGTCACTAGGATTTATCCTGTGGGGACCATGAATATCTATACAGAATTTAATTTCAATATGTAAAGTAGTTCTTGAGATATTTCAATCTGGACCAAAGTGGTGAACCACCCAACCAGCAGATAAACAGTGACATCCCGGTTAAGGATTGTTTGTTGGTCATTGACATTGTATACTAACAATTACTCAATTGATTGAAAAAATAATCAGCAGTAGGGCCGGATTCATATTGTTAATATATTAATATTCATAGTTTTTATTATTTATATTCAATAACTATTCTCAGTTTTTGATCACATTTGTGTTAAAATGTAAAGTGGTAACATGATATCTTATTTTCCCATCACAATACCGCTGAATGTAGATGATGATAATATAAAATTATTGTCCATCCCTAGTTGCATTACACATAGTATATATTTCATCTATACCTCACTGTGACTCAATATCATCTTCACCTAGTTGGTGTTTCTCTACACAACATTACTGTATAAAACTCCATTACCACCCTTATAGCTTAAACATCCATCATGTTTTAGCTGTAAAGGTTGTACAGTGTTGTCCTTTCTCCTGTTTTGAGCTAGAGGCCATAACTTAGCTGATGTGGGTTTGAGAATTAATGTGTGCAGGTAATTTATGACCCATTTAGATAAGGTTCTTTATAGCCTCATACAGTATTTATATACATTGTATATTCAACCTCACTCTGAGGATATGGTCAGATAGGGAAACCCAACCCACATGACAGTGTCTGTGGGTATTGATGGAGTTATAATGAGGAGGCAGACCTTTTAAGATTTCACCTTTGACTGCATTGTTGGAATCCGTCTTTCTTTCTGTGTAAGCGTCTTGACTCAAACTCTGCTCTTAAAATGTACTCGTTCTACATCTGATTTTACTGTTTTCCATGTATTCAAGTCATTAAATCCTACATAGTGCTTTTTTCAAAACCATAAAACAGTCAAATAAAGCTGAAAGGAACACATAGGAGACCAGCAAAGATCAATATGTTTCTTGTGGTAGTTATTATGGTGGAATATAATGGAATGCAATGTGAAATACAGAACATT
Source organism: Siniperca chuatsi (assembly GCF_020085105.1). Classification (NCBI taxonomy): domain Eukaryota; kingdom Metazoa; phylum Chordata; class Actinopteri; order Centrarchiformes; family Sinipercidae; genus Siniperca; species Siniperca chuatsi. The sequence goes on from NC_058060.1 coordinate 21,375,988, forward strand.
CTCAAATTTTAATTGGTATTCAAATAACAGACGAGTCTCTCCACCTCTAACAAATACAGGCCAGTTCTTAATAAAAGCAGAGTCAAAACCTTGAGGTGGGGTTAATTACCTGAATTCACATGATAAATTTAGCATATTGTACATTTCCTCAGCACTAATTCCATCAGTACAACAACATCAGTCATGTCATGCTCACCAACCTGCTGGTCTTATTACCAAAAAACATTCTCATTCATTTATTAATTCCAGTCCCTTTTAATTTGCCATTCTTTTGGTCATTGTTAAGATACTGGCAATTAAAATCAGCACTTCCTCCAGTTGTTTCAAATTAAAAGTGTACCAGGAAAGGAAGTTGTTGTGTCAAATTAAAAGCCTTGGAACAGCTTAAATGGCACATCTGTGCAGGAAGTGTTGGGTTTAATTGACAGTAGATTAATATTGAACCAAAGAAACAGTGTGGAACTGCAGTAAATTAGTGACAGTTTGAGTACTGTAACAGGACACCGTTTAAAAGCATAAAGGCTTAATATGCTGTCTCACAGAATTAAAAAGCAGATCAGTCAAATAAGAAATAGAGAGGAAAATACTTTTTTAACTTGTTTGTGCTTGTGTAAATTTGGGTCACTATCTTGTTGGCTAATTCTGACTTTATGACTGTCAGATTTATCTTTCAGAAGAGACCAGGATTGTGGTTGTAATCAAAATGGTTCAAGAACAGTAAGGGTGCTTTTGAGCAACTGATTAGTTTCATATGACTATGCTGTTGTACTGATGGGGAAAAAAGCTATGGTAATGTACATATGAATGTATCAAGGCAACAGGTATGCAATGTTGAGTTTGCATCAACAGCTAATTAAAATGAGAGCAGATCAGAAAACAAAAAGAAGTCTTACTAATATATGATTTATATATACCCGATATAAGCCTGTTTTGAATAACAGCCTTGGTCTCTCTGCAGGAGAGAAGGCCTCACCCACTAGAAATAATGGTGTTTGGAATGATTTAGCTGACTTCGTTTGCACATTTATCACAAGGCTTTCTGTTTTTACAACCATGACCTTATAAAGCTGCCAGACAAGTAGAGTCACTTCTTAAAAGTAAATGAATTTACAATCACTTAGCCTGTAAGTGACACCATAATGAAAGCTAACTTGAATGTGACTCCATTGTGTAGTGTGCAGGTCTGAGACTGCTGGTGTGCTCTGTTGAGAGTGATATTGTAGTTTGAGATGTTAGATGAGGTGGATGTCTGAGTGAAGAATAGGATCAGTGCAACTCTTTCATTATTCATGAGCAGGAGACTCTGGTCACTGCAGAGAAATTTATTAGAGAGCAACTCCTTCAACCTTTAAGCAGAGCAGGCAAGAGTTATTCAGTCTGTGAATCTTGCCTAGCCATTGTGTGTATGCCTAGTTGTGTGTATTTATACAAAATGCAGGTAGTAGGGACATTTACTCCAAGCCAAGCCAATGTAAGTGTCTTTTAGTACATGTGTGGCATGTTTCTGGCTGTGGGCTTTCCTTTGACATCATTGGTTAAGAAAAAAATTTCACAACTAGATTGTGGGGAAAAAAACATTTTTCACAATCTAGGTCTTGTTTTTTGCAATATTGGTCATCATCCCTATCTGATATGAAAACAAATTCCTATTTTGTTGCTGACAACAAAAGCTTTGCTAACAAAGCTTTAGGGCTGCAACTAACGATTCTGTTCATTATCGCTAAATCTGTCTATTATCTTTACGTTTAATCAATTAATTGTTTAGTATACGACAGGGATTTCAACTGTGACACTGAGGGCCCTCCTCAGATAAAATCAAGACAACCCCCACCTTGGTAATGTCAAAAAAACACACTGATGGTTGAGCTGAAAAAAGCTAATATTAATTGATTTTGTCACTCCTGTTTTCCCATGTTGCTTTGGGTGATGTAAACAGGATTTAGCCATGGATTTAGTGAGTAAAAAATATTTGGGAAATTGGGAACAATAAAAGTATGCTGAATTAGCTATTAGCAGTTCCTGTTTGCAATGTACAAATGGATGTACAGACAACTATCACTGGATTTATTTGATACTGAAGAAAACTTATTAACTTATTGATGATTCTCGGGCAAGTTCTGCAGTTATAAAGGAGCATATTTTTTCCATAAAATCTAAACAGATTTATGGACATTTATTCGTTATGGAAGTGTAAGTCACACTGAATCTAAAAATATGTGTAGCTGTGTGTTCCGATTTGACTGAGTTATGACTCTGGAGTTTTTTTTACGCAAATTGCAGCAATCATGTGTGAAGGGTTAGGGTTAGTTGATTAAGTATCAACTGAAATACAACTGAAATGTTTAATCGATAATCAAAAGTTTTGTAGAATAATTTTCTACTCACTATTCAGCACATGTCAGATAACCAGACACGTTTTAAACAAATCCCAAGTTTAATGACATTAGCTAAACTACATATTTGGATGTGGAAACATAAGTGCAAGGATCTGAAATTGAATACTGCTCTGTGTTCATCTGCATCTGGTGGCATACTACTTTGCTGGACTTTGAGTCGGGCGCTGGGGTTGTTGTTTGTGTTCTTATTATTGCATATTCTTCTATTATTCATTTATATCACAGATATGCTGAACCATTGAACCTATCAGCTCTGGAATGAGGTCTCCTCATGTCCCTCTCAAGTCCTTGACCTGACCTGAAAAAGTGCTATTGTGTATATAAAAATGATAGATACTGTAATCTATTGCATCGTACATAGCTAAGTATAGTTCAGCATAGGTCAAAGTTTAACCAGAAAGTATGTTTCCAAGATGTGTTCGTAATGGACATTTTCGGTAAGAACTTTTAATGTTCACCTTCATTTTCACTTCCAAAAAATGTGTTCAGGTGATATTGTAAGTTTTATAAGCGTTGTGGTGTCATATTTGAGCAATGATGTTGGTGAGTTAAATGTGATCATATCCAATAGGAATGATGGACAATGATGCAAAAATAAGATGCAAGTTGTTAAAAAAAAATGAAATTTCCTACACTCCTTTTTGTTGAAGCACTAATGAGATTCTTTGTGAACATGTCATGATAATGATGAGTGTGAGTTTCTCCCTCCATCTACTAATAATGTCCTTTGATCATCTTTGCGTGGTTCATTTCAATAAATGAAATTTGCTACAGTGAGTGTACTCAAGATGTGTGATGTTCTCGTGAGTGTGTATTGTGTTTCATTGTGCATTCATAACAGAGAGACACACACACAGCAAGAGCAGCATAGGATGTGGACATCAGAAATTGATGAATACTCCCCAATTCTGCTGTTGTGCTCCCATTAGGCATTTTGCGCTTGCACAGATTTCAAGGTTCTACACAGCAGTAACGAGTGTAGATTATAAGATTTAGCAACAACGTTGTTAATATTTAATGAGTGCCAAAGAACACATTGGTTTTATGCTGATCTAAAATTGTTTGACCCAATGTGCTGTACTGCCACACTAAGACTTAAATCGCCTCTTTGTATGCATCGCCAGGCTAACTTACAAGAGAGACCTTTTATGTTGTAATCAAATATTCATGTTATAATGGTTTAGATGACAAAGCCTCTTTCTTTCTGCGGTGTTAATGGCACATTTGTCTGTTCCCCGGCCTCTGCTGTATGAAAATTAGACAAGCTGTAGAAAGTTAGGGAACATATTGTGGGACAGGGGAATGACACTCCAAAATGTCTAGTTTACAACGGCAACATGTCAGCAGAGCTTGGTAAACAGCACTGCCTGTCCTGACCACAAAGTATTTGGTGTAGATGGTTACGAATCAACATCCACTGGCACACCATGTCCTTGTCAAAGCTCTGCCATCAAATGTCAGTGTCCTCTGGAGTGACGTAGGTGTTTGGTACAGATTGAAGCTCTGTAGGGGTTTGTTTTGGACTAATTTGGGCTCATTCTGAGAGGTACGTTTGAGTGCATCTGCCTCTGACTGACATTTGTTCATAAGTGTTTTTATTTTATGTGTATAAATTGGATTCTCTTAAATGAACAATCCACTGAAAATTGTTTCTTCATTACCTCCAGTTAGCTTGAAAGCTGGTTTAGAAAAGTTTGTAGCTTGCTCCTGCTTGTAGGACAGCAGCTGCAGTCAGCTTGAAATCACACAGTTACAATGGATCCCAGTGGTCACCCTGAGTCACATCAAAACATATCAAGACAGCTACTCCTGCACCATCACACACTTCTCCATATGCTCAAAACAACTGTCATTTTGTAAGAAAGATTTTATTCTGGTTTGGCAACATAAGCAAACAACCCAACAACTGCCGTCAGTTTTTGAGTCAAATGTTGTTGCCAAATCCTGATTGGTACACGGAAGTATGTGACATCGCCTTTTTCCTACCGCCCCGCCCACTTCAAAACAGTGACAAGAGCACTGAGAAAAAACACACATACAGAAATCTCTCGCTTGAAGTTGTGTTCATTTAGGACCCCTTTGCTCATAATAGGAAGCTGATTGAGAAAATGTGCCTTTAGGGCCTTTAAGAGAGGTTGACCTTTACAATACCACAACTTTTTTGTGATAAAACCTTTTAATATGAAACCATTTGAAAAAACACACAATCATTTAAACAGTTAAAAATGAGTTTTCTTGACTGTATTAATGTTGCTGATGTCTGAGAACAACCTCCATCATCCCGTTTTTATTTATATTTAATAAGCCCATTATCTGCCTGATATGTTGGCAAACTGTTATAGCAGATCAACCCCCAGTATGAGCATGTGCGTGCATGCGTGTATTAAAGGTGTTAGGTCCTGGCTGCTGACTGTGCTGCAGCAGATAACAGCAGAATTAGTGAAGGACAACAGCTGTAAAGGCCTGTTGGTGAAACTGCTGAGAGGTGATAAGACAGTGTCTTCAGATGGGCTGAATCAAACAGATAGAATGCAGGGGGAGGGCTGTGATCCTGAATGCTCCCCCGATGATAACAGGATGCAGCGATTCATTGTTGAATGCTTCTGAGCTAAATGGAAAGATGAGACAAGTCGGACAGATTCGATGCTCTCTTTCATGTCGATCATGCTGTCTCAACAGAAATGAAGGCCATATGATAGAAAGATTTTATTTTAGGATTTCTTTATTTATTTTGATTTTATCTTTTGCTCAAAGCCTGAATCCATAAGTTGTCACATTATTGCACCGGCAGTAAGGAGTGTATTTTTTCCTCCTCTCTATACTGAGAACTGTGTACACAAAGCATCAGTTGTCATCTGAGAACTAATCCACTACCTCTGTTTGCTCTAGGAATCTATTTCCCCTCTGATCCTCTAGCACAGCTGCAGCCTGAGCATCCAGGGTATTATATGTACAATTGGCTCGAAGCCTCCCAACAACGCCATTATGCACTCTCTCTTTGGCACCAATGGCTACTAATTATTGCTCTCCCGCTGTAGCTTTGAATCCATTCGATGGAAAGGGTTAGAGAGGGAGTGGGAGGTGGACTTCCTGTCTCAGCGGTGTGATTGAATCAACCCACAAACTCTGGCAGATTTTTTTTCTTGATTACAGTATCACAGCTGCCGAATGGCATTTTCATAATTATATCAATGATAAGTTGTCGTTGTCAGGTCAATCAAGGAAGAAGTCTTTCCAGCCAGGCTCGGGGAGAGTAGTTTGTCTGGCTTGTATGTCAGAATGTGAAAGTATTTTTTCTGTATGACACAAATGGATGCCATATTTCCATGGACGGATTATGAGACAATGGGCCCCTGGGTACAGATATATAAAAGGCCCCCCATGCCTCCTACATAGGAGCAAGACATCAAGACCGAAAGAGTTTGAGAGTTTCAGAGAGTTTGAAGTCCTTTTGTGTCTCTTTGTAGTAGTTTTACATCTGTTTGTGGTCCATTTGCATCTGTTTGTAGTTGTTTTTGTCCTTTTGTAGTTATTTATAATTCCCGTAGTTTAAGTATTTTGTGTCTCTTTATAGTCATATTAACTGTCCCTTGATACAGAAGCTCGGGCCCAGGGGCCTCCTGACCCCTTGAGCCCCCATGCCTGTGTCCGGTAGGCCTGGTTAGTAATCCATCAACGCATATAAAGTATTTCTGATTCTGGTATTTTACTACGTCAGACCAGGTGCTCTTTGCAGCTCGTGCCTCTTCGTGGCAGAAAAATCAGCTTATCTAGGCCTGTCACGAAAACTATGTTTGTTGGACGATAATATTGTCCCAGAAAAAATTGCAATAAACGATATTATTGTCATTTTAAGACCATTTTATTCCACTGATATAATGATAACATAATAGCATATTAATGCAAGTACACTCTTTTAAAGGGCAATAAACTTTTAAGTTGCCTGAGCCCCGCCCTTGGCGAAACTCAGACACAGAGAGCAGATGAAGAGAGGACAGAAGCAGCGTGACCAGAAATGACAGCAAAACGTGTCTCAGACTCAGCACAAATTTTTCTGTTACATTCGGCTATCAGGCACTGTTAGGTGCTGTGAAAAAACGCTCAGGCGTTGTGCCCAAGTCTTGTAATGTAGGGAAAACCCAGCTGTTTATTCTGGCATTATGTTAAAATGTTGTTGACATTCTTATCCAAATGAACACGAACGTAAACACAACAGGCAATATCGTACGATATATGAACATAACCTTGATCATTTTTACTGATTTCGATAAGTTGATAAAGTTATCGTGACAGGCGTAAGCTTATCTCCTTCTATGCGCTCCCTTTAGATTTGCGAGATGGGGTATCAGGTGAAGCGTTAAAGCAAGATTTATTTGAATGTTAATTCCACTGCAGGAACTGATGCTAAAACCGGATACTCACAGAAGTTCATATTTCAATCATTGTTTGCAGACCAAATCATTTTGCTGAAGAGAGAAAGCAATAGCTAGACAGTGTATGAGTATGATTTAATGAAAGCACAGAAGCATCAAATCTGAACCCTTCATGTGATAAATAATACACAAGAACAGCCGAATCTTTTCCATCTCCTCCCCAGCCATTATTCTGTATTGTTGGACGAAAGCATTTATCTGAAGGCTTGTCTGTCCTCCCCAGATGCCTGCATCTTCACTCCAACAGCTTGTATTTCTGCTCAGCAAGAAGTGGTGGAGTCTCACAGGTCCTCATTGACACTTTGATCAGCCGACCATGCGCTGTTTTGATTTCCCTTTGATTTGACAGTCTGAGTGCACCGTTTTCCCCCCAGAAGCACACCTTGCTCACTGACACGAGCTGTGCATTGGTATTTCCAGACTGTCACTCTCAGCCGATGGCTGGCAGAGTTGTCCAAATGCAGCTGAAGTTGTCATTTTAGTTTCAAATACTAGTTTCTGATTTATGACCATAATTTTTTTCCCTCTGAAAGCTCAGACCTGCCAGACTGTGATGTGTGAACGGTACCGTGTCATTCTGTCAAAAGCCTAGACACACACAGCAAAAAATGCTTCAAAGTAATTGTTGGTGTCTGGTGTTAATTCACCCAGATTTGTACTCTTTTCTAACAATATTTACCTAAAAGATCAGAAATATATATTTGCTTGGCCCTGCTCTACTGAACAGGAAAGTACCAGTACAATATTTCATTAGTCACGTTTCCACCCGAAGTACCCAGAACTTTTATTCCCAGGAACTACTTTTCAAGGAACTAAAAAGTTCCTTCAGCCCACTGTTGTTTGTGTCTGAAGACCCACGAAGACTAGGCAAATTACACCCATTAGGTTACATCACACAGCTGCATAACTCTATTGTTTTAACTTATTAACATCACCTGCAATTCAGCATAAGGACCTTTGCTTATTAACCTATGTACTCTCACCTGTTTGAAATACTGATCTTACCAGTGTATAGTGGTGAAATTGAGAGCCACTGCTTCCTCAGAGCTTTGTAAATATGGTAACATAAGCATTACGTGTCTTTTTACATATATATATAGACCCACTATACACATCTTTGTTTCCACAACTATTTATCTGCAGAAATATGAATGTGCAAAATACAGCGTTTGTTTGCTTCAGCAAGAGGCATGGGAGGAGGGCTGCTGGTGGTAGCAGGAGTAAAGACACTAGTCTCTGCAGCCTGCAGTTCAGTGTGCCTGCCCGTTTCATCTGAAGAACACATAGAAAAAAATAAACTTGTGTCTCTCTGTGACGACATTAACAAGATAGAATTTTGTACGATAGATTTAGCCAAGCCTTGCCTTAAGGAACACCATGATTCTGCACCATGAGCGGTTAGTATTAGCGGTTGGCTTTAGCATGTAGCTAACATTAGCTTTTGGCTAGGGCAGCAATAGCATGACAACATTTAGCGTTATACCATTTAACAAGCATCATATTTTCAACCGACTGATCATCCGTTTCCGTGTCTTCCACCACGGCTTCCAACAGTGCAGGAGCTGCACCAGAAAAGGCCGGCCTGTGACCCAACGACACATTGATCCAGACGGTCAAACCACTTTCTGCTCCGCCGGTCAGAGCTCGACCAATCAGAAATGTTCAGCGCAGCAAGCCCCACCCCGAAAGTTCCTGTACTTTTGGAAAGTACTACCCCCCCGAGCAGGAACCTTTTGGGGGGTAAAATAATGCCCCTGGAACTTAATTTAGACCCTGGTCAATGTGGTGGAAATGCAGCTATTGGTAAGAACAGGAATGTGTACTCAGTATTTACAGAATCAGCTGTAAACACTTAAATCCATAAAGATACAATGATAAAGAGTATGATCTGCCATTGATTTGCCATGGATGCAGCATTTTCTAGTTTTCTCTCTGTGCAACAGGAACCAGGTCTAATGAGCAACTTTTGTCAGACAGCCAAAGGGGTGTTTGTGAGCTGTGTCTTGTATTTCAGAAATGAGAAGGGAATAATATAATTTAACAATGGTAGCAATGCTTACATGCAATACTGCAATACTTTCCGTTCCTTGTTTCTCCCCCTTTTGGATAGCTTTGTCTCTTGCTGTTTGTATACTTCATAGTATGTTTTATATTCCATACTACTTTCAACTACTATATCCACAAGTACAATATATGAACTTGTCCACATATTTTTAGTTTTTCATGGTTTGAGCAAGGCCCCTTAGTACCAATTAAGGGAAATCGTAAAGCTACAGCATACAGTTGTTATTATATTTAAGACAAAATACTGTGCTTCCAACTTTCTGGCAACATTTTTGGAAAGAAAGAAATGGTTTTCCCGTTTTGGACTGGTCTCATCCAACATCTTTTGGATGAACTGGAACACTGACTGCAAGCCAGGCCTCATTTCCAAACATCAATGGCCGACATCACTGACGCTCTTGTGGCAAATTCCTGCAGCCAGGTCCTAAAATCTTGTGGAAAGCCATTCCAGAAGAGAGGAGGCTGTTCTAGCAGAATATTAATGCCAATAGCTTTTGAATGGGATGTTAAACAATCACATGTGGGTGTAATTGTGGGGTGCCCACATACTTTTGGCTATGTTGTATTTTTTACTCTTGTGTTGTTTGTAGCAGTTTGTCTTATTTAAATGCTGCACTCATACATTTACAGTGGCCCAGAAAAATAAAAAAGTCCACTGTAGTCTGGATTAAGCAGAAGTTTGGAAAAGCATTGCTTCATCTGCCTCATTTATATTTCCTTGGGCCTTATGTGGGACTATAAACTACCTTTATCATAATTGAAAACTCCTGCCCATGAATTCACTCCATTTGTCATTACTATACAGTATAAGACCCTGATAACAGTACATTGACTACAGTAAGCTTTCTTCCATTTTTCCTCTCTTGTTATGTCTTTCATTCTTTCTTCTGCCTCCTGATGTCAGACTTTGTTCCTGTCCTTAACAGACTCACCCTTCGCTCCGCAGAGCCCTCTCCGCCAGACTTGATATTTGTTGCAGGATGTATTTGCTCACGATTCCGTTTCAAGTAAATTAGTTAGGCAGGTTTTGCCCCAGCCAATTAGAAATCCTTCTGCAGCTTGCGTCCCTTGCTGGGGAACAGTGGAAGGTCAAGTCACCCGCCCCAGGCAATCGAACAGCTGGCCTGTTGCTTAATAGGAGGACGAGTACTGCCAGAGAGAGAGAGAGAGGGACAGTGAACTAGCTCCTTACAGTCAGGGTTCCTCTCCTTTAACACCTCCGCTGTGTTTTTTCCTGCTGCAAACATAGCGGGTCATTATTTTCAATTGTATTGGGCAACTATACAGCAATTAATCATCAGAGCAAATGTGACTTCACACAGATCTTATCCCGCAGTCTGTAGTACCAGCTGAACGTGTGTTAAGTTGTTAGTTTGGGTGTAAGCTCCACTAAATGTTATGCTGAAATGGTTTAACACTGAGGTATTGTTTCTGTTTCTTTGAATATAATACAGATAATAACAGAACTCATTTTCATCCTTTCAGAGAAGCCATATGCTGTCATTCATTTTTGCTCAGAATGAAAAAACTTCCATACAGAAAGATGAACTAGTCTAGACATGTTATCGTCACATAAATGTTGTTTTCTTGGGATACTGTTTTTGGCACCATGAGGTGTGTTTTCTGACGCCTATGGAGATTGTTGGTAGTGAAAACAGCATAAGGCAAGTAGAAGAAAGGCTCAGTTATCTGCACCTTTTCACGAACACACATCTAGCAAAGCCATCTCCACTGCAAACTTTCTGCTCACCTCGATCGCCACTCTCTATCACAGTGAATGAAAGAACATAAATGCAGCGAAGCAGTATACTAAATAATAAACTTTATTTATGTAGCACTTTTCTAAAACAGTTATGATGTGCCTCACAATAAGACAAAACAGAATGACACGAACAGATAAAACTAAGTCAAAACAAAAATTATTTAGAAGTCAAAAAATGTATTTTTTTTATTTTATAAAAGGATACAGAGTTGGCTGCAATGGTCTCCTCAGGCAACTCATTCCAAAGTATAGGAGCATAGATACTTGGATGTAACTCCAGTTCTATTAGTATGTGCATAGCCCACCATCGCTCTATATCAAAAAAGTGTGAAATCCAACACTGAACTAGAAATCAAAACATAATGTGTCAAATATAAACCCAGCTTTACAGATCCATGTCCATGAAGGTGGCAAAAAAAAAGTGCAGAGAGATTGACTTTGAACTTCATCTGTGGTGTCCAATGGAATTTAACCCAAAAAATCATTAAAACCCCACATCATTATCTAGGATTATTATGTATAAATCTCTCTTAACCACTAAAGCCAGAGATATGTAGTAATTCTGCAATTAACAGTAAACAGTAGGCAAAAGGCTCAGCTACAGTTTGGTTCCTCCTCAGTGCAGTGATCTGTTTTCATGGAGTCAGTGTAATTTGCATCAGCTATTTTCCAACAGACTTAGCTTTCTTTGGAACGGAAATGTTCGACACCATGTAGCCAGACCTTTGCCTCGTCAAGTTCACAAAGGTTTAGAGATAATTTTCTCAATCAAAACAGAGATAATGAGGTGTTGGAAATCCATGGTTAACCATTTTGTGCTTTGAGTTTGAAAATACAACTGTGCTATGGAGAATTTGTGGTACACAAGAAGTTTCAGAAGGTATTGGTATGTATAACAGCAGCCCACGACATCTCCACTTTTTTGTAGCCAAGTTTTGTGTTTGAATTTTGCTAGACCTCCATAAACTTAACAAAACAAAAGTCTGACTATAGGGAATTACTCAGACATGAAACACACACACAGACATCCTGACTTGAATGTTTCAAATGGAGTTCACTCTTAATGTCTGAACATTACATCATCATGATTAATTTATCTATTCATTTTTATTACTTTACTGAACCTGAAATTGGTTCTCAGTAATTCTGTCTTTGTGTCTCAACTGGTATTCAGTTCAGGGTGAATACTTTGTTAGAGGGTTTTTCAGTTATTAGTGCTCAACAAGCGCTATATAAATAAAATTGAATTGAACATCTACAGTACAGAGTGCTCTATAGAAAATGTTATTTTGAATATGCCTTTGCACACAAATTTGTTACCATATGCATTTTATGCTTTGACATTGAATCAGAAAAGCTTTATAAACGGGGTCGTTTTGATAACGAATCACCGCTCTCGAGGTTATTTGGTTTGTCTTTGTCAGAATCCGCTCTCCTTACCCAGTTGCTTATCTTCTGTCTTAGGAGACGAGAAGTTTTAATGAGTTATTTTATTGCCTGCTTCGAGGAGGTATCCCCCTGCTAGCAATCTCACCTTTTAATATTTCATATCATCCTCACCTCATCCTCATACAAAAGAATACTCCACGGGTATAAGCCATATATCTGGAATACTTTTACTTCTATAATTACCTCTTAAATCAGCTTGTGATCTAGGCTGATTTGTCCCATCTTCAAAGCTCCAGATGAGGTCATTGACTTAAATTGAATGGTATAGATCTGTTTTGACTCTTGCCTTTGGGATGCAGATGGAAACCTGGTTGCCTGCTTAACTTTCAGATCCTCATTTCCTTCCTGATGCTTTGTTGCTCTGCTGCATTATTCTGAAGTAAAATAACAAGACACATGCGGTACATCACAGTGAGAGTGGCTTTGGTTAGTTGCGCTACTCAGAGGGATGTGTCAAGCAGAATATGGGTTCCAGCTCCTGTAAAAGAAGATCCAATTACAATGTTGCCCTCCTTGGGCATCACCAAGTCCCCCTCATCTTCAAGATCCATTGTAGTACACTTTTTATTCGTCTCTCTACAGTGCTGGCATACACCATACATACGTCAAACACCACTTTAGTGTGGCGTATGTCCTTAAAGTGTCTGTATTCAAATATCCCCTGTGGCAACAGTGACCCACCTGTCAGAAGACTTGCCGCATAACCATCTATTCTTCTTTTGGCTGGGTTAGAGAGTGCCCCACCAAGCTCCACTTCTATCTCAGTGCCACCATGCACTGTTGGCCCTATCAGAAACCCAAGGGCATGGCTAACACAGCATAGAGGCTTGGGCAGTGACAAATTCACAACAAAGCTTTTCTGTGAGGAATGAAACTACCATGGAGGTTGGAGGAATGAGAGGCTCGTGGGAGAGTGAGACCAAGTGAGTGAGGGAGGAAGAGAGAGAGAGACCTGGTATGATGAAAGGACATGTGGCCCACTGTGACAAATGTTCTCCCGACTTGTGATTTATCACGGTCTAGAGACTGAGAGAGCAACACACGCAGCAGCTCCAGCTCAACTAGTGCAGTTGTGGATAATACAAAAAAGTGTTATTTTTGCTTTTACGTGAGCTGTTTTTATGTATTCGCTTATTTATTTGAGCCACAACTTCACACACTGTACTTCAGGGCCATAAGGAGGCAGAACATTGCAGTTAAACATCACTCTTCAGACATCAGTCACTAACCATTAAGCCCAGAAGTCATTTTTGAGAAACTGGGCATTATCTTAATGCCCCAGGGGAATAAAAGAGATGCTTACACCACTTGGAGTCACAGTTCTATTTCTCATTCAGGCAGAAGAACAAAACTGCTGAACCACACAGTTTGGTGGCTTACTGTTTATTGAATAAGCTTTAATGGCACACGCTGCCATAACGCCGGACCAGCTGCATATAATTAAGAGGCAGGTTGTGTATTTTCTTTGTTTATGCTCTCTCTGAACCCTATTATGTTATGTTTTTTTCTTCATAGATACTGAACAATCAAGTGAATTGAGCAAAATGTGTCTCAGACCAGAGGCTCCCAAGCGTCTTGGCTTGAGACCCCTTAAAATGAAACAATGTTTACTTGCGACCCCTCGTCATTGGTTGCATAGGTCTGTGTGTTATGACCAGTTAAACCAAAAAGTCTTTTTTTTTCTAGTTTTGTTTTAAATTTTAGAGGTACAACTATCCAGATATTCAAAATGGAAAAAAGCTAAGATTAGAGAAGACAATTTTGTGCAGCAGAGAGATGTTTTTTCTGTTCTCCTATCCAGTTAATCATCTTGTCATCTTGTGACCCTTTAGATGAGTCTTGCGATCCCTTGTGAGGGTCCTAAACCCTAGGTTGGAAACCTCACTGCTTTAGACAGTGAATTTCAGACACCAGTCTGCTTGTGGTTAGTTTTGGTAGGATTGAGGGTGTGAATTTTCCTACAAAATTGTTTGAAATATCTTCATTCAAGATGAAAAACAGATTTGTGGTAGTAACAATGCTTCTAGCACAAATTAATTAAAAGGCACTATTTAGTAATCAAATGTATTTTTAGACTTTAGACAATTTAGCTCCTCTGAATGAAACCCCTGCTCAATTACTGCATCACCTGGAACAAGATGTTCCCTCTTGACACTACAGAAGATAAGAGGGCATATTCAAGTTGTTGCTCAACTAAGTATATTTACTTAAATACTGCATCAAAGTACAATTTTGAGGTACTTGTACATTGAGTATTTCCAATTTATACTTTTTATACTTCTGCTCCGTTACATTTATTTAACAGCTATAGTTACAAGTTACTATACGACTTATTTTACGACTTTGACGACGATAATATTTCTTCCACCACTCGTAACTGCTGCTCTTTCGATCCCTTTTGTTTTGTTTTTTATAAAAACCTCCCAAATGTCACCTTTAGAGACACCTTCACCCAAGGCCATAATCTATTATTTACACATATAAACAAGTCATCCTTCTGTACAAAAACAATAATGTTTTTTAATTTTCTATTATTAGAGGTTCAAGCCCCAAGTCACACAACTCACACTCACACAACCACTGAGTCTAAAAATATTTAATATTCATAACAAGAATGTCCCCTCATGTTACCTGGAGCTGCATGGATAAGAATGGTTAAATTACTTAAACGTAAGCAATCTCTGATACTTCATAGTGTGGAATGAAATGAAAAATGATTATTGAGAAACGTTTTGGTGCAGACCGTAAACAGATGAACAGTGAACCCCATTATACTTTCCTGCAAGTCTAGTTATTCCTGTTACTGTTATTTTAATTAATTGGCTCTGACTTCTCAGATAACCAGTGATTTCCAGTATAGATTACATCAGAATAAAAGCTGTAAACCTCCCTGTAATGTGTAACATATACTCTGCTGTATATTGTATTTACATTGTAGCCACAAATGTTGCTGTCTACTTGGCGCTGGCCTCTGATGTATGAGTATCAGCAAATATTTAGTTTCAGGCTTGTTGCCTACAATAAAAGCCTGATGTGATGTAAACTATAGCGAATGCAAAGTGAAAAAGCATTAAGGTAAGGTGAAAAACATATTTTACCATAGCTACCTTCTTCACCTTCAGTAACACTGTCAGCCTGTAGACTACAAAATAGTTCTTTAACACGGCAACTAAAAACAATTATGTGTTATTATTAAGAAACTGTCGAATAAAAATAAATCCTTTCCAGCCATATCAATTTACAAAAATGATGTGACCCTAATGACGTTTGATGCCTATTCAAGAACATTTCCTCATGGCTTCAGCACTCTCTCTCTTCTGCAAAGGAGAAAAAAGCCCATTGTGCTGGTATTTTTCTCTCCAGGTTCCCTCTTCTCGCTGAAAGGAGTCCTGGATGTGGCAGTGAAATGCACTGTTGGAGCTGTCCATTAAGTGGTGCTGAAATCTATTTCAGCACAGTGAGGCTTTTGATGGTGTCTGGATCAGTATCGGGACCTGTCCTTTTGCCGGGTGCTGAAATGTGTTATAGTATTCTGGCCTTTTAGCAGGGCACTAAATGTGTTAGCAGGTGCTGTTGGTGAGAGTGCTATTATTCTAGGTGTAGCACGAAGCGTTAGCCCTGAAGGAGTGACACGATGCAGAATCAGCCACTTGTCATCTTCTCAAAGAGCATGTGAGATAGTATTATTTGACACGGTTACTTTGATTGCTTTGCTCTTTTTAAAATATCTTTTTGGGTTAGGATATGTGCTGCATACTAAGTCATTTATCTGTTCCATTAGTGATATTTTCAGATTTTTTTTTTTATGGGTTAGCAGATTATTTCAAAAAGCTATTCATAGTCAGCTCAGTTTTTGAAGCATATTGTGCGATGCAAAACACAAAGCACTGACTTAAAGCAATCATGAATAAACCCCATTTAATGCATGAAGAAACCGCTGTTGTCATGACAATGGGGCCTTTCAAAAACAAGATGATGTCCGTGCAACCCATGTTAAGAATATGTAATTAGCATTTATTAGCACAGGGAGAAAAAAATAGGATCGTTAAAACTTAAACAACAAAATAAAAATGTACACAGAATTCACACTTCAGGCTTTTCCCTGTACATACTTGGGTTGCATATATGCTGTTTCTCAGTGCTACAATAGAAACATACCAAGAAGTACCACAAATACATCTAAACATAAGTCTTTGAAACCTCAATACTCAAGAGGGTACTATTGGAAGACGTGATTGTCTTCTGTCTCTATTTTTGAGGTTCAGTCTTTATCTTCAGCAGTAAGGACATACTGTACATAGCGTGTATGCTAATAAGGAAAACTAATTCACCGCCACAGACGTGCTCATCAGCCCCCAGTGCTGGAAACGCAGGCATGGTTGTGGAATCTGGCTCTGTTGACATTTCATGGCTGAGTGGTGTGAAGGCTGATGAGTCACACCTGGCATTAAGTGCTCTATGCTGGCAAGAGGAGAAACTGCATCCTGATGCATCCCCTCTCTGTCAGAGTGATGGGACCGAGCTATTTTTATGTAAGAACTTCACATAGAGTATTCGCAGGGAGGGGGGAGCAAGAGTGAGAGATGGAAAAGCAATTACTTTTTTCCAATATCCCGATGCTCGCTATCATGTGTCAGACAAATAAGAGCAGCAAAATTGAGGCACACAGTGCTACGACGCACCACCAGCTGGGAAGCAGAGTCTCAGAGTGTGAATCCCAGACCTTTGGTCTTGCTCTGTGTCAATGCCAGAGTAATCACTTACCCATCCTCGACCTCTCTGTGGGGCGATATTGGTCTTATTTTGTGAGCAAGCTTCTTCCATCATATACTAAACAAGATTTGTCCATATCAAAATTTACGTTCCAAGAAATAACATAGCAGCCCACAAGGAAATGGATGCCTGCTTAAAGTATTTAATCAAAACAAGTCATGGAGTGTTATAGCTCTGAACAACTTTTGTTTTTGAAACATCCCATTACACTTGTTCCCTTGGCTATTCTAGCACTGTGGGCTTGCTGCATTGAAGGGTTTGATATAGGAATTAATGTAACACTGATAGATGGCTTTGGCCATATGCAATGACAGAATATGTCCTGGGAGAGTGGAGCTGGCTATAACTCAGAAAATACTTTTTTAAGATTCCATTTTCTCCACAAATGGGTGTGTGGGGACACGTTTTATGGATGTGGATGTGTGCGTGCCAAAAAACCAAACAGGGAGCGTATTTTATGCAAGTGGGTACAGACACTGGAAAATAAACAATATACTTTTAAATAATTATATATTTAATATGCCAAAGTTATGTTATTTCAGCTTTTTAAGTCTTTTCTCAGAACATACTGCACTGTTCTGCTGTGCCTGGCTGCGATTTCTAACTTCCTAGAGTTTCGACAAGAGACCTAATCAAAAACACACCAGATTTCCATGTAATGTGCATGATCCTTCTCATACCCGGTGGTCTTAATGGGGATTTAACGCTTTAGTTCTCCAAATATCTCAATTAAAAAGCTGTACAGCCAGAGTACTCAAGGAAACAACTGTTTGCTTTCCCTAAACTAAAAGCTGTGGACAGACTTTGCTTTGGTTTGTGCTTCTAAAATTAAATTGAGGAAAGAAAACAGAAATTGAAGGCAATCTGTGCTTTCAGATCAGCAGCCCTTCCCTTTTCACCTCATCCTCAGATCAGAGGAGTATCTTCAGTTCAGTCCACTTGATTTGGCTTTTTGATTCCTATCCATTTCTCTGTGTTCTTAGCCTTTGGATTTTTTTTTTTTTAAAGGATGAACATGTAAATAACTTTCTGAGTCAGTCAATCCACATCTTGACTGCATCATCAACCTAAATATAAATGTCATACACAAAATGTGCAGGGTTCATTGGAGACGCCTTTTTAACAATAGCAATTTTTCAAAATCTACATAATCATCACCCAGTTGTTTCCAGTAATTACAGAACTATAATCAGTGCCAAAATAATGCAGCAGTGTGTATGGTATTTTAAGATTATGGCATGTATTGATTATGTTAAAGTTTTAATTAGGCAAAAGCTCTTCCAGTTTATCAGGTTGGCTGTTAGCTTGACATTAGCAGTGAAATGATGTGGCAGAAGTGAGTGGATGGCTCCATCTGTTTGGGCAGGTTGGCACTGTCAATCAGCTAATTCCTGACTTTCCAGGAATGTGTATTTAAACAGAGCCGTCCCCAGGAGCATTCATCACCGCCGTCTCTTGCCCATTTGTCAACATCAGAGACATAAGGTTTGTTCACTCACTCTGTAACACAGCCACAGCATGGTTATTGTGTTCTCGGCTGCCGCGGTCCGACCACATAGCATCCGTCATCAGCCAATAGGGCTTTGGCCCAGAGTGGCCGTCATTAATTTGGAGCTGATTGATTGGCTGTTGAGAAGTCGTTTCAGTTTCATACATCATCCTCTTGATGGTAAGCACAGGCTGAGTTGTTGGAGAAGGCTGCTAAAGTAGTTTTGTGCCACAAGTGGATGGTGCTGTGAACACCGGGTGGGCGTTCATTCTTTTTCATGCGTCAAAAATGGCAACACAACCGTTAGGTTCAAAATGCAAAGATTTCTCCAGTTCAAATTTTTGCATTTTTAACATTTTGAAGAACCAGAGAAGCCAATTTCTTTAAGAACATTATTACATTATTATTACATTACTAGACCAGAGATGCAGCCCGATTTTAGACCCTTTTCAATTGGTTTTTAGCCCCTCTAGCACGAGGAATGTTGGTCTGTCTTTCAGTTGGTTGGTCAGTTCACCACTTTGGTCCAGACTGAAATATCTCAACAACGGTTACATTGCTTGCTATGATGAAGCTTCCTGACTTTGGTGATCAAAAGACCTTTTCTCTAGTTCTACCATGAGACTGACATTTTTGTTTTTTTAGTGTACTGTCTCGACAACTATTGGATGGATTGCTATGACATTTGGTACAAACATTCATGTATTCCTCTGGATAAATTGGAACAACTTTGATGATCCCTTAAATTTTCATCTAGTGCCATTATCAGGTACGACTAATACTTGTGTTTAGTGCTAATTAGTAAATGTTAGCATCATATTCTTGCTAAACATCAGCCTATTGACATTGTTATTGTGATGATGTTAGTGGACATGGAAAACGTAGGCGTTGCTCCAATTCGGCGCTCACTTTTCTCAAGTACAAAAACTATGTTGTTGGCATCGATATAGCTCACTGCACCTACACATTTACAACACACAGAAAGCCTTTCTTTGAGGACTGTCAAAAATGGTTCATGCGACTGTAACAAAATGCAAACTCATAGGGCAAACAAACAAACAAACAAAACAAAAAAAACCACAACAACATCACGTCCAAGGCTGTCTGACAGCGGACTTATCCTTTGTGGCTACCTTTCTGAAGGACGGGCCTTTTTTTTGCCCGTTGTGCTCTGCTGGTTACATGAAGCAACGCTGCAGACATTCATTTGGGATTCCAGAGTAAATTACTTCACCGAGCTTCCACCTGATGTTAATTAACAGTGCAGCACATTTGCTTGCAAACTTGCAATATAAACAGTCAAACTGGAGACTAAGGTATTAATTATCATTAAGTGCATCTGAGAACAAATCAAAGTCATTTCCTCAGTGTTCATCAGGGATTGTACAACATGTTTTGTAGATGTAATTAATTGAACATGCCCATTAAAGGAGAATTTTGGTTCTTATCGCGAAATGTAGACAACATGAGTGGTTCCTTTCAGTTCTGCTGCAGTAAATACTGAATATTCTAATTATATTTCAGTCTCAAAGATTTAGTTAAAATCTCTGACTGAACTTTATTAAAGGCATTTTTTGCCTCGGTCCTAACAAGTTACACTTTATTGACACTACTTCATCCCCTGGATCATAACTTTTTACTGCCACTCATAATTTCCAACATTCTCACTATTGACTGTCTGTGTTAGGTCTGCTGCTCCTGTATGAGTATAATATTTAATCCTGTCACATTCAAGCCACTTAGTGCTTCAGTGCCATTTCTAATGCAGCAGTGCAGCACATTCTTGTTTTGTTTCTAATTACAGCAAGAAAATAATGTAACATAGAAATAGTTAAATCCTAATGCTATATTGGCAGAAAAAAAGACTTGCTGCTTTAATTTCTACTCTCCCACTTTCCCCCAGCAGCTCCACCACAGCATTGTCAAATGATGGGATAAGGGACTTGATTTAATGAGATGTACCTTTATTTTGTAATAAATATGAATAAACTATGAGAATCATAGATATTTGACACTGTATATGATTGGAATAGGAGTGTTGAAATGTCCTTCTGGGTTGCAAATGAATATTTTATGAGCTTATATTCCTCATGAATTCAGCATTAAAGTTTCAGTACTTAATTTCAATGTGCATTTAATTGATTTAATTGATATCCACAAATTTTGCAACACATAGCCCCCCGGCTGACTTGCAAGCCAAGCATGTGTGTGCGTGGGCGCACGCGCCTGTGGAATATTGAATATTGAGTCCCGCATCAAGCGTTTAAAGAAGAGGTGCGCGGCCTCTCTCACTCTCTCTCTCTCTCTCTCTCTCTCTCTCTCTGTCTCCTCCTCCTTCTCTTCTCTTCTCTTTCGCTTCCACTGAGAATCTTTTACCTTTTTCTCAGCTTGCGCAGCGCGTCCTTCCACCACTTGTTATTTCACACCTTTGCCGCTGCAAACGCAGCCTGTAGGCGCCGCGAGTAGACCGTCTTCTTCCTCTCGTGCCTACCGGTTCTCTGCTGCACCGGTGTATCTTTCTGTATTTGCATTTTTTGTTCCTCCTGCCGGGGAAACAACAGTTTCTCCCAGCTGTAGGGAATCATGACCACAGCCAAGGAAGGCAGTGCTCCATCGAAAGCGGCTCAACAGCAAGACCAGGTACCGATGAGCTTTTCTCTCACTTCTCTTGCCCTCGCATATTAACATCCACATTAACCCGTGTCGCCCTGGTTGGCCAACACTGAATAGTATTTCCGTAGTACGCAGCGCTGCGGTGACTTTTTCTGACCGCTTGTAATGGTGTGTTGGGGGTAAATAATTTGGTAGCTTTTGCTCGTAATACACGTTTGCACTCGGAGTCAATTGTCAGTGATAGCCGGTGCTGCGCGGTCAGTTCATCATGACTGATTTTTTTTTTCATGAGGATTTTACAGCCTCGTGCTCGTTGTGATAATCGTCACTATTCAGCAGTGATCATCATTCAGTGACTTTACGCACGGGAGCAGTTTGTGTTTTATATCCAGTGCGCTTCACCTTGCAGTAGGACACGCGGATCAGCTCAATTAGCCCAACTTGAATCAGATTGTGCATATATAAAGGCCTCCAAATGTGCGGCTGAGGTTCACACCAACAGTTTGAATCGCGTCATGCTCCTGCTTTCTACGTATTAAATAAAATGCCTTTAAAACTCAGACCTTTTCAGAAAAGCTCGTGTTAAACTGTCCCTCCCGTCTGAAGGCAGGGAACACTGTTGCATTTTAGTGTGGTGCAGTGTGGCTCTGCTCTGTTGTCTTTTGCAACCTCCATCAGTCACTCAGTGATGATGGAGCATCTGTTGACCCACCTCCATAGAGGTACAAGAGCCTTACAGACTTGCCTAAATAACGGGGGGAAACAGTGGAGTTTATTTTTGAGTATCAATATTTCATGATCTGAAAAAAGAGACCACTCATTTTCTATTGTGCTCTGTTGATGTCAGGGTTGACAAATAATATACCTCCTCCTACAGTAGAGAAACAGTTTTAACAATACTGCAATTTTGTGCTGACTGACACCTTTTACAAGGGCCCCCACTGGCACTGGAAATATTTGGAAGGTTTGTGTCAAAACTCTTTTAAACTTTTGGAAATGGCACCTTTCTTATTAATATACAGCACTATAGCACCTACAACAATATACCTAAGCACTGTTTTTTTTTCCATCATCATTACTAGAAAAAATACTTTGACTGATGTTTCTATTAATATACAGTAGCAACAGTTTTCATTGTCATAATCTACAATTTCATTGCTTGAAAGAATAAAACTACAAAAACGACTCTACTTTTGACCACTATCATGTTTTACCTTGATATTATCTCATTTTCAGACCTTGAACTTAATCAGACAAGAACTTGAAAGTCATTTATGGCTGTGAATTTGCGAGGGTGGTTACTGCCTTTATCCTGTTCAATCTGCTGCTTACTGTCTCATGCAAGAATAAGGTTTTAAGTTGTCAAGTTTCTGTGTTTTTCCTTGTTTTGAGCCAGTCTATTAACACAAACTGTAACTTTAGACGGCATCTCCACCTGTGCGCTGCACCTGTCTAAAGATGACAGAAAAGGTGAGAGGGACATTTGGCTTTATCCTGCCAAGCAGACAATCTTCCCCTGCTGTGATTCAGCTACAGACTGTCAGTCACACCCTCGGAGGCAGCCAAAGGTCCGCCAGTCCCACCCTGCATATTCTGCACATGCAGTACTGGCTACGTAGTTACAGACATCCGCATAAGCAACTGATGGACTTTAAAGTAATATTACATAATGCTGAATCATTTTGATAATTGGCTCATCTTTCGCCATTCCTGAAGCAAAAACGGCGAAAAGTTTCCTGGTTTCAGCTTCTCAGTGTTTTTGCTTCATAATTAATTTAAATCATACATTTTCTGCCAATATGTAAATTGGCTAATCGCTTCAGCACTATACTGAAAAAGAAAAAATGGATAAATCAACAGACTAACCAAAAAACTACAATAATCGTTTGCTGCAGCCTTAATATTACATCTTCTGATACAAATTTGGCTTTGACTTAATAGCTTACATACGCATTTATAATCTGACGAATACTTGATTAATGGTATTAGCTGCACAAGGTCTTTGTAATCTTAATTGAATCACTTAATTTTCAGAATTTAGGGCAAAAAAGAGAGTTAACACCTGCAGAAACTGACCTTTTTTTTTGTAATTGCTGACAAGATTAGAGAGCTGGTGATGCTGGAACACCAGTAAATAGTAAATGGTGGTTGTCAGTGGATTTTCGTGAGGCGTGAAGCTCCAGCAAAGTGAAAAATTGCTTCAAGCATAATAGGTTGTAAAATCAGCAATGTAAACATAGACATGCATGCACGCACACACATTACATCTGGTGTACGCAGACACACACACACACACACACACAGCCAGCCACTGTGATTATGTGCGGTCCTGTTGTGGCCTCCTGATTGATGGTCTGCTGGCAGAGCTTGTGGTCCAGGGACAGAGGACGGAGATAGAGGGCAGCTCACCAGAGATAGCAACAGCCCTCCAGTAATCAGCTAGACGCAGCACAGAGAGAGAGCCACACCACTAACCCTCATTACTGCAAGAGGTTGGAGGTTCTCAAGGTGTGAAAGGTCGAGCCAGGGTAGGGTGCAGTAATGCACTTACAGAGACGAGATGCTTTGGACTAATTTAAAGCTAAAGTAGCAGTTTTTTGTTACACTCATCTTTGACTAATTACAAAGAGTGCTGTTACGGGGAGTATTGTGATTGGGAACCTGTAAATGACACAAAGTACTTGCTCAAATGAAATTCTGGTGCTTGATATGGACACTTCCTCACCAAAAAAACAAATGAAAACTTAATAGCAGTGAGAAAGTCCTGTGTCCAGGGAAAAGCATGCTCAGTAACTGTGATCTGTGGCTCTCTTGGGTTTTTGGTATTCTTTATTTTGTAAACCCGCTGGCTTGGTAAACATTTGTGTGCTGTGAGCAGTTTAACGATGTCACATTACATGAGTAATTGGGATTTTAGATGTTCAGATTTATCAGTTTCTTCTCTCAAGCGTTTGGAGCCCAGTGCAGTTTTAGAGCAGGATCACAGCACCCAACATTTAATGGGGAAGACCTCACCAGAGACGTCTCCGCTATCCAGCCCAATAATCTGCCTTTTTACTGCATTTTCACATTCTGTGTTACTGCCGAACTTTGGCCTTAGTGGGTAACGAATGCTAAAGAGAGCGACTTAGATACTGTGAAAGCCAAGCTGAAAAGCAATGTCTGCCCTGTTAAAGTTGATTTTGTAGCATCTCATACTAGCAGAGCAGTAAAGGACTTGGGGGAGATTCAAAGCCAAAACCTCAGATCAGGCCATCAAGGCAGCTTGAGAAACAGCTGAGCGGAGCAGCCAGTGGGTGTTCTTGAAGAGAGACATACAAGGGCCAAAAAAGTAAATTTAATCATAGACAAGCCACAGCATGGATAGGATGGTAAGGTCTTAGTCACTTTGTAGCTTTTTGTTACTTCCAAATCATACTGTTTATTTCGTGTAGCATTTGTGATACATGCCAGAAAGAGCTGTAGCTGTTCTTCGTATTACGCTCTTTGCTGGCTGGTGACTAGAGGTATCTTGTGTCATTATATGTACCAGAAAAAACACATGGCTGTCTACATCCTCACCAGGCCAACAGTGGAGTTAAAAATGACTACCGTATTGGGGAATCTGCTATTCCAAATGTAGGAGAATAAGGGTATAAATCCCTTTCAACTAAAAAATGTGCACTTCCTAGTAGCATATTTGTTCAGTGCCTATTTATTTATATATTTGTGTGATACTGTGATACTTACTTTGTAACCTCAATGTACTCAATGTCATAAAGTGAGGTTTCTGAGGATGTGCTCTTGTCAAATATTGATAAAATGTTGTTTATTTGAAATGGTGCCTGTCTGCTATGAGCTGATAAATTCAAGCATGAAATTTGAGGATGCTCACTTGAAAGTCAAAATATTGATGAGAGAAAAAGTCAGACAGTCTTTCAGGATGGTGAAAGGTTTAAATATTATAGAATTGATTATATTTGACTTGAACATTTTAGGTTTTTTTGGGTTTTTTGGTGTAATCTTGCACTGAGAAAACAAGTGTGGGTTTTAATCAGCCGTGTTTTGTTTCATTCACCTCGCTGTGGTAGAGCTGCTGCCTCAGTGGCCTGCTGATGAATAGCACAAGTGATAAGTGCTTTAACAGATGTTGATTAAAGTCGCAAATTGCACACAAAACACAGTGGGACGACGAGGAATCATCTGCACAGCACCTGCTATGGCTTTTGTCTTTTTGCATGAACTTGCCTGCAGTTTGTGCTACACAGCATTGCTGATGGCATTTCAGTGCACTATAGTTTCCTTTATACAAATTGGTGTATCAGTGCATAGTATATAGTACTAATATAGTTCAATTTTGGGGAACTTTTTGGTGAACTTTGATAGTAGATTTGTGCTGTTGAACATTACTAAACCAGGAGGAGTAAATGGCCCAGTAGAGAGAAAGAGGTGACTGACTTGCCCTAGGATGTTCCCGGCTGGTTAGCTTGTTAGCGGTTAGCTCACCAGGCACAATAGTTTACCATCTCGCCCTGCAAGTTGTCCGAAGAGACTGGACCACCACCGGCTCCCCCAGGGTAAGAAACTCTGTATAAGAGTGTAAGCAAAATGCTGAAAATGTAAAAAATGGAAACCTCCCAAGAGGCAGTTTTTCATATTTATGAGCATATATAGAACTCATCCCTGTATCTTCTCTGCATCATTTGAATTTCTGGTTCTCCTGCCAGGTCCTAGCTGTTTTGCTTTCAACTCAGATTGACATACTAGAGTATACTGTATTTCCTTTAGGCTATACACAGATTTAATTTGAAACCACACACCACCGCCTTATGTATCAGACTTATTGTGATTTATTTCCTCACTTACACATAGATTTCTCCTGTGGTGAATCAGTGGCTAACATGGTGTTCGGTCATCCGCCGTTATCACGTACACTTAAGTTCTTTTTCATTTTCCCTCTAACTGTGTTGTACCTTTTCAGCACAGCCGCGTCCTAATGAGACCGATAAGCTGCTTGGCCAAAATAGGATTGGAAAAGCAAAGAGTGACGAGATGATTCACTTTTGGAATGCAAATAGATAATAGGCCAATTTCTCCTGTTTGCAGAGTGCCCTTGACTGATAAGAGGGAATGGAAGATTGATTTTGAGGAGAATTTGGATTCCCCTAATGTTTTTGCCATAGTTCATCTTAAGGGCAATTATGAACAATTGAGCCGTGATGTTGGGGTCTGAAGTGGAGATTAGTGATGAGATTGCCAGGCAGCCATCACAGCGATTCATCATGATTGGTGTCATGATTTAAATGTTCTTTGCCGAAATGGCTTATAGCGCATGGGATGGGGTTGCTTTAATACAGCAATAAATATTCAGCGTTTGGAGCAATGGTCAAACTAAATGTCATGACAATCCTCAGTCTCGCTAATAGTCGGTGTAGACATCAGGTGTGTGCGTGTCTGTTTGTGTGTCCGAGTCTGAAAACACCTCAGGAGGAGTTTCCAAACTGTGTGTAAAATTCTCATTTAGGAAAAGGTCAGCATTTTTTCTGTCAGGTATCCTCATTTGTTATATTCTAATTGTGTGTCTAAGCTATGGAAGTCAGCACAGAAAATGGAGGAGGAGGTAAATAATAATTTATGTCAGAATATATATATTTTTATAGATTACCTACAATAGAACAATTGAACCAGAAATGACCAGTCTCTCTGGTTGCAGGTGCATTTTGTATGCCGAGTGAAAATAGTGAGTAAGTCAGATTAATCATGCCTCAAACAGTAAGTGGTGTGTCAGCCTGTATCTGTCCACTATATATAGCATGTGCAGATCAGTGTGTAAGTTAATATGTCTTTGTATTCTTGTCTTTGTTTGCGTGTTTATCTGCGCCTCGCTTGAGTCTGTTCGAGCTGTGTTTTCTGGCCTTATCGACCTGCTGTAATTAAGGGCCCAGAGCTGTGGAGCAGGAAGGCGATCAGGAGCCGCCATGTTCCGCAAAGCCTCTAATTGAAACGTTGAGCATTGCCAGGTTCAGCGTCGGCCCCCCTCGGGTCCTGCTGTCGTCTGCGCCACCTCCACGTCGGTGACAAAACATTCAGAGGAGCGAGTGCTAGTCACGAACGATAAGCAGGTAATTGCTTGTAGGCTCAGATGCGAATTAGGAGAAGCTGGTGCTCCAGCTTCATTGGACATGCTGCTAGGGGTTGTTTGTGCCAGTGTCGGAGAAGTGTGACAGCTCAAAGTGATACACACAACTGAGGTGAGCTTGGAATGTCATTAACCGTCTTATTTAAGGTTTGGTTTCAGACTTTGCCCTTAACGTCTGGTATAGGTTGTTAAAAACCCTCATTTTGCAGAGTTGTATTTTTCCTTTAAAATGCATACAAATGATCAACAAATTCCTCCCCACTTCCTTTAGTGATGCAAAGTGCTCAATGAGGCAGCACATAGAGCAACTCAGTAGCCTGCAGGGAGCTAAAGGCTGTGCCCAAATCTTGGCATCTGTCTGCTCAGGCTGGCACAGGCCTAGAGGAATGAGCTTGCTTTTCAAAGCCTGGCCCAGTCTTCC
This sequence comes from Siniperca chuatsi, assembly GCF_020085105.1. Classification (NCBI taxonomy): domain Eukaryota; kingdom Metazoa; phylum Chordata; class Actinopteri; order Centrarchiformes; family Sinipercidae; genus Siniperca; species Siniperca chuatsi. The sequence goes on from NC_058060.1 coordinate 21,403,506, forward strand.
AACCAGTGTTCCTGCTGACATTTATCGCCTCGAACCTTTAGTGTTATTGTTATGGCTGCAATAATTCTCACCGCCGCGAAATATTGATGGCGCTCCAAATTGACCAACTGGAGGATTTTAATGTGACAGCTCATCACATTATGGTGATGGGAGTGTGAAAGTAGGCAGCCCGCTGCAACATCATCCTTCTCTACTTGAAAAGCACGCGTCCCTGTCATCTGTCTGACAGTCATGTTGTCAGCTCAGTCCTGGACTGCCTATCTGCTGGCGTTCATCCCACTCCTGCTTCCTCTAGCTATAAAAAATAAGTCTGGGTGGAAGGGAATTGGTCAGAGGCGACAATGTCAACCCCCTGCTGGTTTTCCACCCTCAAAATATTGGCATCCATTACATGTCTCCTCAGTGGTGTTTAGTGCCCATCCCTGAAATACTGACTTTCATCATGACATTTGCTGGGTACACGCCAAATGCCCAGCGGCAGTCTAGTTTCTATGGAGATGCTGTAGCTCAGTATGCAACTTTGTGCAAAGAAAACACACACAGATTAAAATAGAGAAAGTGAGTGGGGAAAATAATATTAAATCAGTCGTTGTGTCACCATCTTATTTGTACTTTTCCTTTGTTAACTAGCAACTGAAATTGAATCAAATGCTCAGCTAATGTGCGTCTCATTCTGGCAAATGAGCATGCAGCCCTAATTTCAGAGTGTTCCAGCAAATGAGCGTCCGACTTTGTTCGAACATCAAACACCACAGGAAGCTTGATTGGGGCTTTTGATTTGGCTATTGTTCTGCTGATATGAAAATGTGGTACATCGGCACTTTGCTGGAATTGGCATTCCATGCCGGGTACTAATTACTACAGAAAGTCAGTCCAACACACATTTTAAAGTGTTTTCATAATCTATTCATTCCCCGGAAATGCCGCAGTTCATAGCCTGATGGAATACGCATGTAGACAAGTTAATTACAAAGAGAGAATTTTGTGCTGTTCCATAGTTTGCTTGTTTGGATAATGACAAATATTCTAAAAAAAAAAAAAGGCCTACTTAAGTAATCACCCTGACAAAATGTATCATTCATTTGCATTGTATGACCAAGCAGAGATACTAAAAGAGTGATTCTACAAGAAGGCAATTACACAGCGTGATTGAATCTTCTTTCTTTACCATTTTAGAAATTAGAAGTCCACACATTCCCTGGGTTTGCACTCTGGAGTTTATTATCTCATTTCAGTGATCCTCAGGGTGCTGTCAGTTGACACTGAATTATATGTTCTACCCCTGCTTATATCGGTGAAATACAGGTTCTCCCCCACTCAGTCATTTGCTATCTTTTCAGAGAAGAAGAAAAAGAAAAAACTACACTCCTGGGTAACCTTTGGGTCTGGATGGATCTTAGAAAGCTATTCAGTGACTTTTTACATTGCACATTTATTATCAGTTGTCACTGACCCTTGAGTTGCTTCAGGCCAATAAGATATCAAAATGAATAGTAATACTTGAGTGATTCCACTATGAGTAGAGAACACTTGCTTCTTAAAGTCATTAGGTTTTCAGACCTTGGGGGTTCATTCAAATACCTTTTACATTGTGTCTCCATTTTAAAAATTATATTCTTTTGTGTATAATTATCACATATACATGAAAACGTTTAAATTTTGAGTTAACTTCAATAACTTCAATTTGAAAAAGAAGTTGTAGTCAAGTAGTTGTACTAAAGTAGCAAATAAAATACTTGTGCCAAACACAGAGAAACAGAACTGACAAAGACAAACAGTGGGAAATGAAATGCTCTTGCTCTGCAACAAAAGAGGAAAACCATGGGATGATGAGTACTGTGTTGTTGCACAAGTACAGGAGGAAGTAAAAACACAGGAAGATCACATTTGTCAGAGATGGGTGAAGATGCTGAAGCGCGTACCTAATGGAAGCTCACAGATTAAAACAAAAAAAAAAGGTCTAGTTTGCTTTCTCCATTCCAGTATCTAATGCCTCCTGTGAAAGGGTGATTCTGAACTACAAAATCCAGACCTGCTGCATGCTTCCAAATACCAGGAAAAATACAATTTCAAGTGGAAGGCAAATGTGGGACACCCATGAGGTAATAAAAAATTAAATTATATATTTATATGTTAGGCCACTGAAAAATACTAATTTGGGCCTAAATTCATCACTTTTCTTCTGCCTTTTGGTGTGGTTTGGTGGTGCTGAATGGACAGCTCCTGTAAAGTGCACTTTGCACGCAAGTTTTGCTGTCATTGAAGTGGTTTTGATCTCTGTTTCTGTGGCTGTCTCTCTGTGGCACTCGCGTCTCTCTCTTTCACTGTATGTGTGAACACGGCGCCTCTCTCTGTCGCTCGCTCACTCGGGCTGATCACATAGTTTGACTGAATGTTTAACGGTACTGTGTGGTGCATATGCACTTGTGCAAAAGCAGTCCTGTAGCTATGCCATTGGTGGTGTTTGTGAGGCAATGTTGTCGGCACCTCTTGCTTCTTGGTTTTTGTTGATCATGGTCTACATGCTTGAAACACTGCTTCTCAGCTCAGTGGTAAGTTGCTCTTTAAGGGTAAGTTTGGGTCAACTTAATTTCAAGTAATTTTAAGTTTTTATTTGTGTCAAGTTAGGTTTGAGGCTCGCTGCAAATTACGTTTAAGGCTAAATTTAGATTAAACAGATATTTTCCAACATATACATACTGGTAGGAATATCTGTCCAATGTATTTGAAGCAGTCGGGAGAACTGTTTTTACACAGAAAGACCACAGTTGAATGTAGTGCGGTTCTTTTTAGTTTTTATGTTGTGGAGGTAACGTAAGACCATGTGTTCTTATGTTGTGGTAGTATTTGGATTGGGGGGCATTCTCTTGCAAGAGAGTACAGCATCTTAGAGCTTTCAAGATCATGTTGAAAATCATTTTCATCACACTGAGAAAGTGTATACCGATGTCTGCTTTGTGGCAACATAATGCATTAGAGAGCATTAGTACATTAAGACCATTGAACAGGAGCTTTCCCCATGTGATCACACTGACTGGATGCACAAAGAGGCCGTGCCAACGGTTTTCAATGGCGCTTTAAAACACGTTTTTAATTCATGTTTCGTGTGGTGCTGTGGTTTGAATAAGTGTTTGAAGTGTGACCAGAGATAGCTAGTAACGAGTTAGTGTGTGAAAATGCCTCACTAGCTGTGCTCTAAAGAAAGGAGCAAGCAAGAGTGATGGCATGACAACAAACAGCCAAGTGTGAGTCATAACTGTTTATAACCAGACTTAATTAATATGTTCGGTTTCGGTGCCAGAGGCAACACAGAGCATGCCGCTTTCGCCAAAGAAAGTCAGGGAAAGCTTGAGGTCTAGACCACAATGACAAACACTCATCTTTCTGTTCATCAGTCTTTTTACCCTGGCTCTGCTAGCATGGCTTAAAAGCTATCTGAGACAACCAGGTCCCTACCTTTGAACATGATAGGCAAATACCAACGCTTTCATCACTCTTTATATAATACAGTGTGCATGTCTTCTGTTTCCATGTTTTAAGGTACAGAGATTAATAATATGATATGCGAACTGGCTTTTCACCACACCTACACTCTTAGGCAAATTATGAAATTTGAAAGGATAGCAGGCATATTGAAAGCCTTATCCATGTCTCCTCTGAGGCTAAAATGAAATGCCCTTCCACCTTACATTTGAAAGTGTAAGTTTTATTCCCTTTTAACATCTAGACATAAAATAAATTCTGATTAAATTGATGCAAAATATATTTAAAATATGAGTCACACATTAATGACATTAGACGCTATAATTTCAACACATGGCTTTGTAAGTATGCTCTCATTTATTCTTTGTATTGGTACAAACCTCCTTTGTGCAAAAAGGTTTCATTCAAAAGCACACTTTTGTTGACAGCATGTCAAACATGTATTTTCAAATTTGTTGACATTTGCCCTTGGCGCAACCCAATAGTATAAATAAAGAATAGCTATGTTAAGAGAAACTGTATTCTTTGGCTCTCTTTTTAATTATTGACTTTGTGTTGGCTTATAGTTATATCAGACATCTCTCGAGGTCGAGGGGCCAGTGTGCTTCATCCAAAACCTTAAAGCTCAACCACAGCCTGAGAAGGTTTCCTTGGTAAACCTTTTTAAGTCTGAGTTGACTCTGTGCTGATCACACTTGGGGTGAACCCACAGAGAACCTGTGCTACATTTTAATGTATTTCAGCAGTGGTAGAGAAGCAACCTTTTATATTCACAGTTGTTGAGAACCAGGCATTTTGTTGTTGGTGTAGAAAATATTGTGCTGGTTTTAGAACATTGTACCCAGTATTTTCTAAAATGCATTACATGGACAATCGAAAACAACAAATCAGTTTTTTCTCATGTGCTTCCTACGTGTATAAACATTTTATTCTACGATAGTTTGTGCTGAACAGTGCAGTGAATGATTTTTGTCGCTTCTCTGAAATGAAGCAATGCAATGAAAGCAATAGATGTTATAACCTTATCAAGCTTCCCAGCAGTATTAGAGCTCACGTTAACCCATGAATGTACCGAGTTGCTGTGTTCTCATTTGATGATAAGCCCCTGCAGTGCAGAAAGTCAGACTCTCTCTGTCCACCCTACATATCAACACAGGGTCACTGCTTTACTGCCTGGGGATTCTTATTGGACAATAATAGTGTCTGAGATACCCAGCAGGTGCCTGAATAAACCCTCTAATAGAGCAATTATTCTCAAACAAAAGGTCACCTCAGGCGTGACGACAGGCCCGGAAATCAATAAAGCTCCCAATTACGACCGAAGCACCGGGCCTATATTTGGTCTCTGGCCGCCAGCCATCCCGGAGAAGATCAGATTTCAAGGCAACCTCATTCCCTCAGTACGTCTTTGAGACTAAGTTACCAAATTTTATTTCAGGAGTCTTTGCTTTGCCCCCTTTAAACATGCATAAATGACTCGGGCCTTTCTGAAGTGGTCCCCTTGATTGCAGACGCTCAGGGAGTCACGTGGCCTTCCTTTTCTTAGCTCACATAAAAGATTACAATTCCTTGTCTTCAGCTGGAAATATTTAAGGCTTTTAGTTAGTCAGGTAAGCTTTATTTTGCAAGAGAGACCTGAGACCAAATCACATACACACAAGATCACAAGAAAAAAATCCATTCGCTCAGGACAACGACCACACGCACACACGGCCCACACTAATTAAAACAATTACAAATATTATTAGAAACATAAGGTAGTGAAGCTCTGAGAGGAATGAGTGTCTCTAACTTCAAGTACAGGAAACCAGTCTTCCCCAGTTCAGTGTTGGTATGAGGAACTTTTAAAGCAACCCTATCCCATGATCTGGTGTCATGGTTGTGGCTCTAAACTCAACAAAGGATGTTAAATATCTCGGCAGCTTAGGTAGCAAGGCCTTATAACTGAAGGCACAGGTATGCTGATGCCTTCTAGACGCCAGTGATGACCATCCAACCTTTTCATATAAACTCACAGTGGTGAGTGCGATAGCAATCTTGTGCATTATAAAGTATTTATAATGCTGTAGTGACAGCTTTTACTAAAACTTAAAACAGTTTTGAATCATGCAATGCCTGAGACATTCTTGTTGTTGTCAGAAAAGATCCTCAAGTTCATACTTGAAATCAATGTTGAAAGTGCATGATGGGCTCTTTGATGGCCCACAGTGGCACTCGAAAATCATTGTTTATTGAGGATGTTTTCCAAAACTGAATGTGCATGAATGCTATAAAACATAAAACAGCATCGACTGTGTTCCTGGAACAAAATTTGCACTCTGAGGGACATTTTTTCATTTCCATTATGAGGAGCGTGATGACGCAACAGTCTCCCATTTTGTTACCTGTAATTTCACTGTGAGTGTTTTCTGAATACAGACAGCATCCTGACAGTAAAACAAGGTGTATTATCTACACGAACCTGAACGTGAACAGAAAAGATACATCTCCTCAGCGGCCTGAACTCATCACATTGTGTGTGTGTGTGATCCTGAGTGGCTGGACGCAATGTACTTTCCCCCCTATTGCAGGGGCAACATTGATTTTGAGAGGATGGTTTGTGGTCTGGCTGGTTGAACAAGCTATTAGAGTTTAGTGCATGCCTTTTCATTCAAGGTCATGATCAAACTAAATTTGTCCTGGACTAAATCAGAATCAGAGCTGCACTTGCTCCAAGAATCGGATGGCTACAGAATCATTACTTTGGCAACCAGTGTTGGTTCTTAGTTCAGTGTGGGGTTTTTCTGCATGCTGTAATTTTGATGTTGTATACAGAACATAGAACTTAAGAAACAGCCTTTCTCTAATCAACAATAATGCATTATTTAGTTTGAGGCACCTTTCTGTATCAATACCCACCCTTGAACATTCAGTGTCTACCTCGTCATTTCCTACATTTTCAAAATCCAGCTCACAGCTATCTTGCATAAGGGGCATAATCTTTATGAGATCGATGGTTTCTTTTGTGTGTAGAAATAGTTACCTTGTTCCTCTCAGGCAGTAAGTTTGACATTAGATTTAAAAGTTCATGTTCTATCATTTCATTAATAATAATGTGTGTTATTTTCTGATGGCGCTGTCACAGCCGCTCTTAAAGGTGTCAACCCCTTCATTCCATTATAACTGCCTGCTAACCAGCTTCATCATAGTTGACAGCACGCAATAAGTTTTAGAACTTCTGACTTTGGTTTAATGAAAAGAAATATAAAAGTTATAATATTGTGATAAATATGGATAAAATCTGATTGTCATATATTGCCAATTTTCACAGGAGCTATCAAATTTAGCAGCTGTTGCTTAAAAGAATTACAGAAGCTTACTTTGACTAAAGCATGGGGGGGGGTTACTATTAGAACTAGAATTCTATTATTAGTAAAGTTTTTAGGACTTATTATTTAGTACTGGAAATACTGTAGATGTCAACCAAAACAACCCTGTCTGGCATGTGTTATGAGTGACAATAACTTGCATTTAAAAAAGTTTTTAATCCTTTTGCCAGAATCTGAATTAACCAAAAAGTAGCACAATTAGGAATGGCCAATGGAAAATATAATTAAGCCACAAAATGTTATTTTAAAAGGAATGTTTTGCCTAAATCCCACCAAATCAACATACCTTTAATTATGACTTCTCTGTTGTAAGTTTGAACAGTGCCATGGAGTCTGGCATAATTAGATGACAAATTGACAAGGCAGCATCGATAGCTCTTACCATCTAGTAATTGACATACACTATTGACTCCAGTGCAAGAGGCATTCCGCATGAACAAAAACCTTGTTAAGCATTTTTTTTTTCTGTGCATATTGACATCAGCGTACACATGAGTGCGTACAATCCTCACTGGCTTCAGTGTAATTGAACGGTAAGCACAAAACTCCGTCTCACTCTCTCACAGAAGCTTTTCTTCTTTACCTGCTCCCGCTGGGCACTTCAATTCATGACCTACCTCGCAATTCTCCTCTCACCTTCTGCTACTCTCTTTATTGTGGTAAAGGAGGAGAGGAGGAGAGTCGCACACTCCAACCCAATGACAAGCAACTCTTAGATTTCTGTGGCTTTTTTGTGGTTACAGTATAGGATTTGCCTCTAACAATAGATGGGCAGTGAGTGTAGTATCTGTGTGTGTGTGTGTGTGTGTGTGTGTGTGTGTGTAACATCAAAGTCATTGTCCTTCTGTATTTCATACTATATTACACAAGGCACTTTTTATTACTGCATCACTCATAAAATCATTCAGTCAACTTATGCTCACTCACAATTTTCAAGTCATTTGAGTTGTTATTGTATCCTTATACCTAAATGGACAATTGACTTGTTTGTCAGTTCCAAACAAAACCACAGGAAAAAATACTAATATGAGCATTTTTTGATCTCCCACCCCTGTGGTTAAATTGTGGCTAAGGTTAGGCATTTACAATCACTTAGTTAAGGTTAGCGAAAGATCCTGGTCATTGTTAAGGTTAGAGAAAAACTGCCTTTATGGTTAAAAGAAACCAACAATGACTTTGTCGAAAACAGGACGTGAACCGTAGTCTCTGTTGTCAAAGTAACACACTATTTATTCCCAACTATAAACTGTCCCCTAACATTTTTTGCAGAAGTATTACAGTATAACAATGTTACACTGCCTCTGCATGTCTTACGGAGAGAGGACAGTATCATTTGCACAACTGCAAGAGGTTACTTGCCAAGGAAATGAAAAAGTCTTGTTGAACCTTATTGAAAATATGCTTATTTGCTTGAGAGAATCCATACCACTCTCTTGAATGTGCGTTGAGAGTGGAGCTGGAGCCGGTAGGCAATTAGCTCAGCATAAAGACTAGCTGCGGTGGGTAAACAGTTAGCTTGGCTCTGCCCAAAGTTGAAAAATAGACTCTACACACTACACTCACTTATTAACACATTGTATCTTTTTCTGTTCAATTTGTGCACAAAAAAGTTTGAAAGTTAGTTGTGATTCAACTATTGCTGTAACCATTCCTTGGCTAACAACAGCTGGGTGCAGTGACTTTCTGGAGTCTTATTGTTAGAGTGAGGTTGCCAGATAACCACCGTTGTAGCTGGGGACACTCTTTACAGAAGTACTAGGTGGATGGATAAACAGCTCGTCAAGAAATAGTTACAGCATATAACTCCCCCCTAGAAGACCGCTTCCAGTGTTAATGCTAAGCTAGGCTAATCGCCTCCCAGCTCAAAAACTCAATGTAATGCACCATAATGAGAGTGGTATCAATGTCATAACTCTTGAAAAAAACTATTTCCCAAAATGTAAAATTATTTATGTAAGCGTTAAAACAAATTGTTTTTCAAGTGAGAGGAATCTAATGTTAAGGCATCTCAGAGCTCCTCACACTTTGAGCTTCCCATTACTTATTGATGGACACATTATCCTTATTAGAAAGAGATTGACCACCTGTTCTGTCTCTTTGTTCAGATTTGATGCACCCGCGGAGGCTAATGCATACATTTCTCTTCTCTCCGACACTTGTCAGACGCTTGTCAGAGAAGAGAGCACTTTCTCTTGACTATTTTCAGGTGGAGGCAGCAGCAAGGTAGAAGGTAGGGGGAGGAGGGAGGAGGGAACAGGGAGGGGGTGAATGCATGTTTTTATTTATTGAAAAATCAATTCTGCGTTGGTACAGTTTCCACCTGATTCCTCATGATATTGGATTAAAAAATTGCAGCATCAGACCTATAAAACACTTTGTGTGATTATATTGTGTGACTTCAGTTTTGCAGTACATGTTGTCCTGGGGCTAATTATACAAATTATGCTTCACTTCAAATATAATTTCCATGAGGTGGAGAGCAAAATCAAAGTGAAGCTGAACTTGAGGCACACGTACATGTGTATGTGTGAATGTGGTACCTTGTGTAACTCACACTGTCATCCGTCTGCATCTGGTCAACTCTACTGCCTCACTGACAGTCCTCGATCCTCTGCATCAGGGCTCATTAGTTATGGCCCACTAAGCATGTCCGTCAGAGCCGACTGCCTCCTCCGTCTCCGTCGATTTCTGCGCCTGTTTTGGCACACCGAGAATTCGTTCAGGATCACCGACTGGTTCATTGGTGGCTGTTGTTTGAGAATTATCCTTATTTCAGTGCATTCTCCTTGCCAATAATTGTCTGCTCGGCAACTGAAGTGCCTTGCTCGAATTGAAATGTCAAGCTTTGTATCCAGAAAGGCAATGTGAAGAGACTCTATGGAGGAGCGTTAAGCTGTATTGATGAGTGGTTGAGCTATTGGAACTGTGTGATTATTTGACTGCTTATAATTATCATCAGTAGCATCATAGACTGGAGGATAGTGAGCATGCAACAAGCAAAGGAAATGGTCTTCTGATTGTCTGTATGCTGAGACATGCACCACTGTCTTTTGATTTTGCAACATATTTTGGAGATGTAAATCCGAATTTGCATTCTGATTTTATACTTTATGAAGACACTTTTCTGCACATTATATGCCTTCTTTACCTTCACAATTTTCTTTTAATGTATGCACTGTTTCCAATATATGCCACCCTTCATCATATGCACACAGAAAAGCAGCTTGCAGCAAGGTGTGCGAACATACCGTTTAAATAATGAATAGCTGAAACACAGAAACGCAGAGGATCTCATCTGATTAATGAACATATATGGCTATATAAAGTCTTGAGTTCTGATTAAGGTCAGTTTTCTTGACATTTTCTTTTTTTTATAAGTATGAATGCCTAATTTTTCAACAATGAACTACTGTACTGTAACTTGCAAGGTCGCATTTTCTTCTCTGCTACAAAATACAAAGATTGCAAAATTCCAACCTTGTCTTTTTTTCACAAAAGGTCCCATCAGCATTTTATTTTCAAAACCTAGCTATTAGTTGGACATATTTTAGTTCAGTAAAAGAAACGGGGGGGTTGGGGGGGGGACTTTTGATGGCTTTTCAATGAGACATAGCAGCACCAGGCTGTGATTCACATTCACTGAGGCGTTTCTGCAGTCAGTGGGAACTATCAGAGGTTAAGTGCCTCGCCTCTCACTTTATTTGCTGTATTTCTTAAAGATAAGGTGATTTTTTTAATTCACTGTCTTAATCCAGATTACTAATACATCAGTAGCATATGTTAATCTTAAAAGTATTATTTGGTGTACAGCCTGCTCTCTACAGCTGGCTCCATGATTCTGTAGCAAAGTGCTCAAGTGCAGTGATAAATGCTAATGTTAGCATGCTAACATGCTCACAATGACAATGCTAACATGGTGATGTTTAGCAGGTAATGTTTACTATGTTCACCATATTAGGAATGCCATTGGTTTTGCAGGGATTTGGTCATGAACCAAAAAAAAATCACCTGATGATGGCACTAGATGAAAAATTAAGGGATCACCAAAGTTGTTACAATGTTTGCAATTTCATGGCAGTCCATCCAGTTGTTGTCAAGACATTTAACTCAAAACCACAAATGTCAACATCACGATGGTGCAAGAGGAAAAAGTCAGGGAATCGCTGCATTAGGTTGCATTGTGTGGGTACCGTGGATATCTGTACCAAATTTCATGGCAATCCATCCAATAGATAATTAAGATATTTCAGTCTGGACCAAAGTGGTGGACAGGCCGACCTACACTGCCATCCATCATTCATCATTTAATGTAGTTTTTGCCAAAATATAGCTAATATACTACTAGCATCCTAATCCTCAAGCACAACCCTTTTGCAGCAGTTCTAAAACAGTGGTTTGCACTCTTCCATTGGTCAGAATCTCTCTTTCCTAGCTCACTCGCTGGCTAGCCAGAGAACCTTCCTCAGCCTTTTGTTGGTTTAAATTCCTACTGTCATTTACTGATTGGCTCCTGAGCATGTCACTCAAACAGCTACTTTCTCTATTAACAAAACACCAGACTCAAGACAGCTCGTTATGACGACATGATACCATTTTGGTAAATGCCTATTTATCTTCATGTGGTGGACAGAGAATTGGATTTCACTGCAGGAGTGGTTTGAGAAGTTTTATGGACTTCTGTGAAAACTCATTATGATTGCAATTCTTTCTAACTGCTGTGAATCAAAAAACTGACAACAGTCTGTGTTCTCTGTGAAGAAGCACACTGCAAACTTTGAACAGCGACCTTTCAAATCTACAGGGGGTGAGTGCTTCATACTCACAATGGGGATATCTTTGCAGTAAAACACAGGCTTTTCATTATTTGTGTAATGTTCCAGTAAGATCAAAGAAGGCTTATCAGGAAAAAAGCATTAGAAGAATTTTGTATGTGGCAGAAAAAAAGATACCTTTGTAGATGTAAAGTTACACTACACAACTTTTCACCTTGTTGCAGTAGTCAGTATATCTGTAGTCCCTGCTCCTCTCCCCCTCAGTTGGTCAAGTTCATGCCCCGAAAACTTGATGAGCTGTCTACCTTCAAACAGCATGTATCCTGAGACTGAGGGAACCAGCATCTATAAAACCTCCACAGGCACTGAGGCAGCAGACACATCCTGCTTTTGTTACTGCCTTCCTCCACTGTCCACCATTTCCACCTTGTTGTTGTTCTGACTTGTTTGGTTGATACAAACAACCCGGGCAGTCACTGACCATGCCTAGAGCAAATGGTACATGCCTAAAAACATTCTTAATGTCACTGAAAATAGATAGTCGGATAATGTGTATTTTACCAACATACAAGTTGAAGCTTTAAAAGTAGAAAGGCAAGAAAACACAAACTCTTTTGAATGGCAGCTTATTGATCCATGTACTTTTTACATTTTAAAGTTGTAATCTTTAAAATCTTTATTAAATGAAACCCCATTTTTGAAACTGTGTGGTCGGTATTAGGTTAGCGGTAGCCATTATCGCTCTATATAGTGGTTTTCTTTGTTGGTGGTGGAGTCAGCCATTCCTGTGCTGAACTCTCATCGCCTTCCTACGCACAAGGGATTCACAGGAAACAATGTGGCATGCAATCAACTCAACCCGCTCTCTATGTAGATAAAAATGGCTTATTCTAAGGTAATGAAAACACAAGGAACAGCCACAGTTTACCTGTTACACGAAGAGCTGCATGCAACCAGCAGCACACCGCCAACTTCTCAGCAAGGTAACCAATTGTACTTTGTATTTCTTTGGTAAAAAGTAGTTCCAGTGAAAACACAGTGAGGTCTGTGAATTACCCAGAGTAAGGAGGACACTGTTTCTTAAATTACATTTTTGTTGAATTTTTATCTTTGCTGTAGAATTTTTGACCAATAATGAGCCTGACAGTAATCACACATATGTCCTGTAGGTCAGCTGTAATGATCCATGAACTGGGATCCCTTTCTCTAGTTTCGTAGAAACCACAACAAGCCTGAAATGGACACAAAAAATTTTCTCTGTAATGTGATTTCAGACAGCATTAGCCACCCAGTGGCAGCTATATCGCAGTTTGTCATGTCTCATCTCAAAAGTAGCAATGAACTGTTGATATTGTTTGTGAACCTGCAATGCCTCTGTTATAAAATAACTGAACTGACCTTGTATTGCTATTATTTGTACACTGCTAATTGTTCACTGGACCATTAGAGCACTAGCTGCAGCTGATAGGCAATTGGTGATTCAAGTGCAAAGACTGTGTAGTTTTAAGCAACAAACATGCAGGAATCCACCATTTGTGACATTGTTGAAGGAAGGTATGAACACCTCAGATACAAAGGAGAAAATTAGCTCAGTGCAAAGCAGAGCACAGTTTAGACATATTGTATATACAAAAAGCCCCTTAAACTATATGTTCATTCATGCTGTGTTGAGTGCAGAAGGCTGTAATCACAGGGAAGAGTCCACTGATAGCCTGTATTGGAAAAACCATACAGCATTTTCCTTTTAGATGGAGTTAATTTCAGTTACACATGCAGTACACAAATGCTTCTTCAGCCAGCACTCAGAACTGCATTAAATAACGGCTCATGTAATATGCAGCTATAAGGTGCGGTGAATGTTGAGCACAAAAGCCTTAACCACCAGTTATTAAATAAATATAGTACTTACAAACCTGTTAAATTATCCAGTGCCCACTCTTACATGCAAAGCACCCTCTCCCATTTTCAGCTGAATAACATGAACAATTGGGTTGCGGCAGGAACAACAGGTGGCCAGATGGAGGATAAGCGGTGAATTATTTTTGCACTTTTGACAGGGTTGCCATGGAAACGCAACAAGAGGCCACACAAACAAAGTAGATGGATGGAAATTCCCTGTGTACACTCTGCCGTACCCAGGCCATTCATCAGAGATTTTGTTATATTATTCTGAATGAATTTTCTGGAGTCCTCCTGGGCCTTTATGGAGAACTTAGCAGAGTTTATCTGAACATCCACTGGCCAGTCACTGGGGTGCTGTAGTGTTCATAATACATGTACCCATCAATATCAATGTATTGCTTCTTATATCTCACAAAGAGCAATGTTCTTAAGTGAAGTAGCTGCCCCAAGCATTTGATTTTTTTTTTTTTTTTTACATTGGAGAAGCGAGGTGAAACCAGGTGATTTTTATTTTTTTTTTAAATTGCTTTTTAGAAAAACTGCTCTTAACTATCGGACATTTTTCATTGTGAGAGCACTTCAGCCAAACATTATGCCAGCGATAAGAGACTGGAAGTCCATTCTTTCTACATGAATGTTCATATTTTGTTGGAGAAAGTGATAAAAAAAAAAAACAGCAGGCCAGAATACATTAGCCTGGGTAAACATCAACAGGAGCAGCAGCCTCTTTTTATTAGACCCCTGCGCCTGGAAGCAGTGGGTTGTGGGGCATTTCATTTCCAGGAAGCGAGTGCGTCTGCCGGTGCATATTGTTTCCATGATGGCAATTTATTTTGCCAAAGCGGCATGACAAGTGTGCGTTATGGAATGAAGGCTGATAGATAAGAACAGTAGGAAAGATACTTTTCAATTCTTTATGTTCCTGAGGGATCCAGCAAATACTGGCACTGCTGCCTGGCCACAGTGAATACCAATCGCTCTGGTGTAAGCCGAGGGACATGCAGTCCTCTGCAGTGAAATCTTCCTGCCCGACTTTCTCTCTGCTCCCCTCTCTCTGGTTTTCTGTATTCTCCCCAACTCTCCTTCTCCACAGAAGCTCAGATGATCCTCTAGTTAGTTAGCTGCTGGATAGTTTCCATGCAAAACTCTTTACAGGATGTTTGACCTTGTCATGTAAGCCTGAGCAGCAAACAAGCATCTCGTAAAACTCAAGTAACTTGCAAGTGTTAACTGATCTTTAAGTACCAGTGTTTTCTTTTATAGAAAGACAAAACGACAAGTGAGTGACAGAAGCATATAACATATTGTGATTTAGGTGGTTACTTGAGTTGTAAATACTGAGACTGTCCTCACCAGAAAAGTAATGTTTTCCTGACCAGCAACTTCTTGTGGTTGTGCAAACAATGACCATCACCTCTCAGAAGCAAAGACATTTTTTAAATAGCTGCAAAACCTCTCAGGGATGATGGAAGTAAGGGTGGATGCTTGGGCGCACATAGTTTCTGACTGTAACACTGTGGGCTGTCACTTTTTACAAAAATTCCACTGAACATCATTTGTTCAAATTAATTCAGATGCTAGCCACATAGCAAAACACATCGTAGAATTACCATTATGTTTGTTTGTGGTGCCCCACAGCCCCACTTGAGTGACACGCTAATATTACTTTACAAAGTCTGCAAACAGCTTTTATCCATCCATATTTCCACATCTATAATCATCCATTCAGCACAGCTGTTTTGTTCGTTTGTTTTGTTTTATTTTCCGTTAGCAAATACAACAACAATAACCTAGAGAACTGAGAGCAGCATGAGTCAGTAGGACGGTGCATTTTTGGAAAGCCCCCCGATGAAGACCAAGGCAGGAACTGTTGTGCATAAACACTGAAACTTTCGAATGACATCATAATTTTTTGCGTTCCAACAGTAGTTTTGATTTCAAATAAAAAGCGACAGCCCTACTGTTGTCAGCAGTTCATATCTCATCTCCTACAAACAGTTGAAGCAGTGGTTTCTTCTACTCTTGGACACAATCCCTAACCTTAACCAACCCTTAACCACTTAAATGTAACTAATCCTTGATAGAAGTTCACTAAAACAACACTAGCACCTCTGCCCTTGTCAGTCATTTGAAGCATTTTTATGATGGTCAGATGGGTTTTGAAAGGCACTACTACTAGACCGAATACCTATTTTGTTGTTTAGGTATGAGGACTTGTAAATACTCTTATGTTTTTCTGTTATTGTTTGTGTTGCAGTTTCTATTGTTGATTTAACTTCTTGTTTTGTACTTTGATTTTTTGGCATGTTCCACTGCCGTTTTAATAGCTTAAACTAAAATGTCTTGTGCGAGTGTAGTCTACATGCGTTCTCCCTGAGGATGAAATCATAATGCCATTGGGCTCCAGCAATGTCCTCATTTGACAGAAGAGACAGACAGGAATCATGGGTATACAGAGAGAAGGGGATGACCTGCAACAAAGTTTCCCTGCCAGAACTGATCCAGGAAAGTTGCAATTAGTTGGTTTATGCGCCTTTGACCACTAGGACACAGTCCTGTATACTTTAATTAAGAAATTTCTGTGCGGGATGTGCTGCATCCTTTAGAGGCTGATCATGTATGTCTCTAGTTCTCATTCGATAATTGATAAAGACCCAGCCATCTTGTGTATATATAGTATAAGCAGGCTGTGCTGTTATCCATTCTGTAAAACACCCTGATAAAGGCCTTGTGCCGAAACACATTGATTGAATGAAATACAGACACAAGTCATTAGTGTTATTTTTATACTCATTTTTCACAATTGGTTCTTTGTTAACCTGAGCACCTACTTGACTGATTAGGTAGCAACACCAAACTCTTTTTACAGCTTAGCCAAAGTTAACAGAATTACCAACTAATTACCTACTGAACATTGTGTGTACATTCTGTGTCGATAGGAATTCTCTTTGTAGAAGGTAGCCCAACCAAACAGAAAAAAGAATAATGAGCTGATTAGGCTATGAGGCAGTTAAATTAACTCTACAGAGTGTTGGCATGTACAAACACACATTCACTATAATTTAACACTTAAGATTTGCTTTCCAAAGTATACTTTCTAAAGACTGTGAAGGTAGTGCTATTGACTTCAGCTACATATCTTATTTTAGACTTTGTCACTGACATTCCATACATATCTAATTTAAGTCTGAGGTCTTGGACGTGCTAGTGCCTCACAGAGTCAGCACATCACACTTTTGCACACACAGGTATTGCTTCAGATAGTTGGCTTATGATATGCTGGAACATTTCCCGGTGCTGCCTCTAAATAGACAACTGTCATTAAAGCAACGGTAGCATTCAACAGTCAGAAGGCTGACCACGCAGTTCATCATTTTCTACCTGCACGATAGTCTAAGTAGTCATTTTTCTTTGGCGTGTACTTGTATTGCTGCTAAAATTAAGAGATGAAGGTAAATCTTTGATTTAGCTGAGCCAAAGCCACCTTTGTGGATACATTTTGCCTCCCATGACAGATGTGTAGACACACACTGCCACAGGAAAAGTGATGAAACGAGGAGAAACTCTGGTTGTATTCTGTATTGTTCTTGTTTTCTAAAGAAGACTTATGAGTTGAGACTGACAAAATAGAATTTTAAAAAAATTGCCTTCATGCATAATACATGAGAACTGGGCAGGAAATACTTTTCCCTCTTGTGTGTGCCTCATCACTTGTTTAGCCATGTCATAATGCACGTTCACCAAGCAGGAGGGCTATACCTATAGGGGACACTCACCGATTAAAAAAAATAAATAAAAAAAACCCTAATCATAAACCATTCTTACTGTTTCCATAGTGATGAGGGAAAATAATACATAATAGATGTGATTGATTACCTCTACAGAATGTGAACTTACATGAAAATAGCTGCATCAGAAATCATATGTAAAGTGCATATATTATTGGATATGGAATTGAGGATGAGCTCCAGGGTTTTGTTGGTTGTGGTGAATCAAATTCCAGTTCGGGAAGACTTTTCATCACATGCAAATCATGTCAAGGTGTACTCTGTATTGTACATTCCTATAGGTTTATTTCCACAATGTTACAGCAGCTCTGTGCCATACAGTACACACTGACTCATCCTCTGGCCGTGGGTATTAAATGGTATTTTACAGAGATGTTATTTAGTGCAAATTCTGCAGAGAGAGGTCAGTTGGCGGTGGCGCCCTCCCAGCATCTCTCTAATGGACTGGAAGAGATTCACTCGCAAATCAAACAAACCAGGCAGAAGAAGCTCAAGAATAACGCGCACACAGACACACTGGCCAGTCGGAAATTAGTTCTCCTGCCGTGAGTAACAAACAAGACAGCTTGTTTATGTACAGCCCTACCGCTGCGCCCCGTTGTACGACAACAACAAGATTGTCCAAATGGGTTTGGATGCAGTCACACAACTTTGATGTTCTTTGACCTATGAAGCACAAAGCTGGTAGAGGCGCTTGATTTGGGAATCTTTTATTCAAAGACTAAAAGTCTGATCGAGAAGGGCATATGAGAAAATCACTTAAACAATAGAAGAGGATGTGGATTTGAGATTAATCTGCTCATATTTTTGAAAAAATGAAGTCCGTTTGAGGAGGATGAAAGAAGCAGAGATTCCAAATCCTTCTGTTTGAGGATTAGAATCACATCTCTGCACTGTAAAAATGGGCTGAAATGACAACTTTACTGTTTCTTCTTATGGAGGAGTTTAGTACTGTGTGGAAGGGAGTTCACTGTAGTAATTAAAACTACTATCATGAAATATATTTATATCATTATTTAGCTCAAACATTAAACTGATATTGAAGCATTTATTATATCATTATGAAAAATAGAGACACATTTTTCAGAATTTTTCACACATTAAAGTTTTCCATGCTGAAAAAAATTGACTTAATTTTAATCTTTAATCTTAATTTAGGATTGCTTGTTAAATTGAAGCTTTGCATCAGTTTTTATTTATTTCTTTAGGTGTTCTTTTTTTGTCAGTTTTAGTTCAAATTGTAGCCTTTTTGGTTATCCAACTTCTCAAAAAAATTAGGAATGTGTATCCATTGCTTGTTCTCAAGCCACAATAATCAAATTATTATTTTGCACAATCACACCTTTTCCTTGTGACCATTTCACTACACATTAACAATATGTTTCTGCTCCAATTATACTGTATGTATCTAAGTAATCTAATCTATCTGTTGTTGCAGTTTCCTTAGTTGATTGAAACCACAAACAGTTTTGAAAAACTTAATGCATCTTTAATTTGTTTCTGGCCACCCTCATGTCACATCATTGAGCCTCTAGATGCTTTCTCATTTGAAGTCTTGAAGTGTTAACTAAATGCTTAATGATAAATGTGTCCCAGCGGTAGCTCTTATCCACTCCTATTGCTACTCGCTGTATCAGACAACATCAGACCTGTCATGCTGAGAGACATCACTGTAATTATTTTATGATTTGCATCTGTTGTTGGAGAGTCTGTACCCGACCCGAGGTTACAGGTTTGATCCACTCAGTCGCCAACTTGTTTCTGTTAACAGCATGTGCCATCTTGTGTCTGTCAAAATGTCAGTGAGCAAGCAGCTGAACTCCTGGCTGCTTGTCTAAGTCTCTCTGGATAAGTGTATGCATTAAAAACTGACTGACTCATTACATTCTGTTGCTGAAGCTTTTAGCAGAAAAATACACCGTTGTTTGCTGCAGTCTGTTGTCATTCCCTCTTTGCCTCTCCATTATGTCTTCAGACATCCTAAAGGTCCCCAGGAGCTCCTTTCCCCTACATCTCCAATAGTATTGTGCTATCAGTGCATTATGATGCATGCCTAATGACAATGTGGTATTTTTGGTAACACTATTAACTTTCTGTATTGTATAATTAAACCGACAGAAATAGGCATTCAAGTACAGAAAATATGCAGACATGCACATTGCACACAGGCCGCTCGATAACAGATTCCCTGCATGCTATAGCTTTAACAAAATCATTGAGAATCAGAATTAATGACCTCTACCATCACTAATGCTGGACCCCAATGGCATTATGATAAGACATTTTAGTTTGAGCTATTAAAGCGGCAATGGAAGATGGGCCAACCTTTCATTTCCAGTTTATCATCCCATAAAGCTATGACAAATAGAGCAGTTACACACACTACACTGCCTTTCTCATGCCTTGTTCCTTGTCAAAATGGCACAAAAAAAATGGCCGTTGTTTATGCCATCTTATTGATTAATTTTGATCACATTGAAAAGTATAAGTTCAGTTTCATTTGGGGCACACAGTTTCATACAAAAGCAATTCAAAGTTCTTTACAGAGTGCCAAAACAATTTTAAAAGAGGTTAAAGCATAGATACATACAGACAACACACAGAAGAGTATTGTATTTACTCTCAAAGGAAAATAGTGTTGATGCAAACCTCAAATTAGCAGGTTGGCTGTTCTATGCTTTAGGGACTGAATGTTCTATCGCTATATTTAGAATGAGCTGTGAGAATCTGAAGTAGATGGAACTCTTTTGACCCACGAAAATATTCAGGTTGATAAACTGGAAGCATGTCAGATATATAATCTGGGGCAAGAGTTTTATAGATCAAGAGCTGGATCTTAAAGTCGGTTCTGTAATGAACAGGTAGGCAGTGGAGATGTTTGAGAACCAGTGATATGAATATTTGGTGCTAGTTTGATATGGTCATCTGAGTTGCCTTCAGTTATTAAAGTGCCCTCACAGCAATAAACTTAACGAGCAGCTGCGAGTGGTGCCAAGTGCTTTGCAGACTTTTTTCCCCCTGGGCTTCGCCTCTCTGGCTATTGGTGGAGGTTGTATGCAGCACACTACTCAGGGCTGAAAAAAGTGCTTCCACCGTAGCTACATGTTTTTCGGGTAAAAATAAATATTATTTAAACTGTATTTTTACTTTATATTATATAGTTAATATTCTCATAAAACAACACTCGCACCTATGCCCTTGTTAGTCAAGATGTGAGCGGCTGCCTTTTGAATGAGCTGAAGCTACTGAATGGGTTTTATGATGCAGTAATAGCCTGCAGGACAAGTGTTTCCAAATCTCACAGGGATTGAAATCATCCCATTTTTTAAATATTCTTAAAATGATGGATGGCTACTTTAGTGATGGTGTTGATCTAAGAAAATTTTTAATTCAATCAGCATTATTAGTAACTCCCCAGCTCTTTGCCTCATAAATGGTCCTACAGGATCAGGACTCCAAATATGCACAATCTATTGCTTCTAGCACTGAGCACTTTCAGCCTTTTCTATGGTCCAACAAATAAAAAATAAAAAAAATGTATCAATGATTTTTTTTAAATGACAATTGAACTGTAGAGTCAAAAGTTGCTTGTCAAAGAGCTGACATGTCTCTGTGTACTCAAAACTATTAAAGTGTTAATTAACTTTCGTACTTTACTTAGAGATTGGCACAGTGTCTTTACACTCTCAGGGCAAAATCAACACTGATGATTCCTGGGCATGCTCTGCAAATTTAAACATGACAGTTGCTGAGGACAAGAAAACACCAGGATTGTGTTTTTATTCGAGTTTGGACCTGTATCCATACTTTTATTCCTTTCTTTCGGTCATGTTTTGGTCATGCTTTAAGCTTTCCTGTCAGTGAATTTTCCTGCAGCCTCATAACGTGTTATTTATTTACCGTTCCTGCAAGCTCTGATGTCTGCCTCCTCACTGCTCATTTTATATCTCATCTCTCTTCTGCCATAGTTACTTGTAATCACCCCGTCATTACTTCAGCACATAAGGTCTAGCTAATTAGTCCAATCATTATTATAATTACATAATCAGAGAGGCATGATCAGGAAGGTTAGGCAAGGTTTTCAGCCTGTGTCTGCACCCTTACCCAGACTGAATAAATGGTTGCCATTATTCCCTCCTAGCCCAGGAATAACAAAGAGGTGGCATACTTTCTTGGTGAGGTTTCTGTCCTTGATCTTGACTGAATTGTTTAGGATGCAATTATTAGTATGCTTCAACCCAACAAGGTATCGATCTTCACAAAAATGCAGCTCATTCGCTCTCTGAGTGGGAGCTCCAGAGCATTTTTATTTTTTGGGATAGTTTCCAATGCCAATATGTTCCCACAGAGATGCTGATCTATATGGAAATGCTGTTTGACATACACTCTTTAGTCACTGTAACAGTGCAATAGATCTTTCAGCATGCTGGATGTCACTGTTGCAGAATGTGGAGAGAAAAGAAGGGAAGCAATTTCAGCTGCTGTGGACTTGCAGCATCTGTACAGTCTGTGTGAGTGTGTATGTGTTGGCTGGTTCTACAGTACAGTAGTAGCTGAGCATTTATTCTCATTGGACAGTCCACTAAACTTTACCATTACCAAGTCGCTTTACCTACACAGCATGAGTCATGCTGCAGCCCATCCAGCAAGAGACCTGCTTTAGCTTAGGTGGCCCTACAGTCTGCATTTCCAAATACACACACACATACACACACACACACACAGATACGATTGTTAAATTTAAGACATTGTGATGGAATCATGCCCAGCTTTAGATTGCGTTATCTACAGTGCAGAGCCATTTGCATAGAACACATAATAAACTGTCATTGCTCAGCATTGCGTGAGGATTTCTGCCTTCTCTTTTATTGTGCATTACACAGATTGAGCACCCTGTTGTGCTCGCTTTACATCCCTTTATTGAATGTAAGTAGTTTCTCTCTGTAGAGCGGTTTTTCTCCAATTTTGTCACCATTTTCCATACTGTAAATCCCACTCAGTCACATGCTGTATCAACCACAACAATCAGCAGTGGGCTTCATGCTACTCTCTCAAAAAAGTAGGATTTTCAGTTCTGCAGAAGAAAATAAAGATCGTTCCGGAGAGATGGCTCTGCACAGAATTAGAGAAAATAAATCACATTGTAGACTGTCAGCTCATCACCCACAACATTGTGTTTTATCAGTTGATCTCTGAAACGATCCCCGCTCAAGTGAAACAACTGAGTGGGCATGTTTGTTGTTTATGTTTGATCTTTTCATTTTGCAATAATCGACCCTGATCACAGTTGTCACATGAGAGACTTATCTGACATATTGTTGATTTTTAATGAGCTAGAGCTTAACGCGTCTTTTGTTGTCGCTCAGCCTTGTCCTATTGTTTTATTTTCCAAAAGTTGATGGTTCTCTGAACAATTTGGGATTGGTTTCAAGTCAGCATCTGTCTATACACATGGACACTCCCATGAACACACTCCCAAGAAGCATTTTTCTTAAACATCCAATCATTGAGCTTAAAATTCTGTGTTATTCCCTGCTAACAGCTTTGTAAGAACCAGATATCACATTTAGCAGTAATAAATCACTTTCAGGTTGGGTCAATTTTGGATGAATTCAGCAGCTGTGGAAAGGTTTTTTGTTCTCAGTTACAAAGCATTCTAAATTTGCTACGGCTCTGATTTGTTTGGAGCTGCAGAGGGTCATGGGTATCATAATATGTAGGGTCATACAAAACTGATAGAAACATAATTTCTCTATACAAAATTTAAATAATTAAAACTGACGGCTATAACAAACAGTCATGTATCATTAAATTATCCAGGAAACTGTTGTTTCTATGTTGAAGAACATTGAGGATATCATTAAATTAAAACTTTCAAATTGGAACATTACATTAGTAAAATGACATCTGGAACCAGCGGCTCTTCCACATTCACAATTGTATCATGTCTTTAGTCTCTGCCATAAGCTTATTGAATCCCTCTTACTGTTAGCAAATCACCTGTCATGTGCACTCCTTAGCTCATAAACTAGACATATTACATATTCTTGTTGTCTCTACCCAAGGTGTCGTGCCTTGTGGCTGTCACAGCTCTGCAATATGGCCACACAGCTAACTAACTGGTTCTTGTTTTAATGAATGTGGGTAATGGGCAGTCTGGTAAATAGACCCAATTGCTCTTATCTGCAGGCTAATGATGTCTCGGGTTCCTTTCAATTAAGGTGGGAACGAGGTCACTAAAGGGTTTCCTTCATAGCTCAGCCATTCAGCGTCATTAAAGCCTTAGTGTGTATTCATTAACGCCCCAGCCACAAGTCCCCGAAGCATATGCTCTGCTTCGCCCTTTTTATCCTCTATAAACTAATTAAGAACTTATTAATCCTCCACTAACAGTTTGGGCTTTGGATCCCTCATGGTTGTGGTTTTGGCGCTGGTTTATCTGTGTGCTAGCCAGACCAATCAGGGCTGAGGTGGATAACTTTCAGGGATGCTTTGTCTTAAAAGTCACACATTGAGCCATGGGGCTTTTTTCCCCTCTGGGTGCTTTATTTGCTAAAGTGCCTCAATTACATCACCATCATGCTTCTAGATCTAACCAGATCTAATAGAGGTGTACATAAAACCCCAATTTTAGCATCACTGCTATAGTTGCCTGTATGTTTAGGAGTGGATTTTAATGATTGTTTTTAAATGTATAGTAATCAATAGTTTTTTATATTAACAATGGATTTAATGCATTTATGTTAGGGAAAAGGTGTATAGACCAACTCACAAAAAACCTGCAGATTTCCTCTTCACAGGGATTTTTAACATCTTTTAGCACAGCATTTTGGTTGATAAATGCTCTGATAAGCCAACTGTACGCTACCTGCCCAGTACTTCATGACAGACAGACAAAATTAGCAACTAGCTAATGAAGAAATGTGAACATCTAGCAGCTAAAGACCCAGATATTTTCCTCAGGACTTGGTGGAGACTGAAACAGCTAAAGAACTAAAAGTAGAGTGAATATTAGATTTACATTTGTCAGGTGACCAGAAACACAACTCGTGAACACTAATGTATGTCGGCAGGATGTGTGAATAGACAATTGTTTGCTAACAAGTTGCCAGCAACTTTTTTAGGTGAGAGGCTAAAAACAAAAGTAGACCAGGCGAACTACCTAGCTAGACTTTGCCTTTTTTAATCTCACATTTTCTTTGTTGTGTTCTTTGTTGTTTTGTAAAACACTTGCAAAGCACTAGTAACTTGAAAACTGCTATAAATAAATACATTGCCATTATTATTGTCATGACAATAAAGCAGGCTACAGTTATTTAACTTTAGATGAAGCAAGATGCAGAATTTTGCTGTTGAATAGCTGTAAAATAAGGAAAGGCTGAGGACATCCAGAGTCTTCCATAGCTACTGACTGGACTGTCTTGAATTGTCTTGAAAATCGCCTCAAGGTTGCTCATAACTCAGACTCATTTTCCCCAACCCCAAAGCTTCTCTCTGCTGCTCTGCTGTTGCCAAGCTGTTGTCAAGCATGCAATTCACCAATGTGTCGTGGGCTCCATTTTTATCTGTCACATTCGTTTGCGGGTGATAGCTGCTGATGCTCGGCTCATTAGGAATTCTCCCCCTCCTCCTCCTCCTGCTGCTGCTGTTTGCATGTCTCCTTGAGATCAGAGAGGCTGCGACTCGGACTCTCGTTCATCCTAGACTGGCACCCGTATCGTTCCTTTTCACGAGTTTGCCACGTATACTACCTCTGATTCTTTTTCTTTTCCTGACTTTAGTCTCTTTAGATATTTCTCTTTTGCTTCTTGCTCATGTCACATAGTTCCTTTCAATTTTCCTTTCATTTTGTCCTAATCCTTTTCTTGTGAATCGCTCTGATTTGCTCCCACGATAGTCTTTTTACTGTTTCATGTCTTTTCTCCTCTTCTCTGTGTCTCTCTGCAGGAGCTGGTGGGCAGTAACCCTCCGCAGAGGAACTGGAAGGGAATAGCGATTGCCCTTCTTGTCATTCTGGTCATCTGCTCGCTGATCGTCACCTCCGTCATCCTGTTGACACCAGGTACACTCCGCAGGACGAGGGGAGGGGGGGGGTCACGACACCCTACACCACACATTGCTCTGTTTACATGGCTATTATTATGCACAGACATTCCCATTAGGTTTCACAATCAATCTCACCACGAACAATACAAAGACTAACGTTGGGTATGTCAGTATCTCTGTCCTTGTGTGTGGTCCACGCTCTCATGCAGTATTTGCTTTGTCACCCACTATAATGTCACAGTTAACTTTCACATGGGCACTCTTTCCTGTTGTGACGGCCACATTTAGTGAAGGTCAGTAAACCTCATTGAAGTCAGCTTGCGCAACATTGCTTTCTTCATAAACGCAGTCCCATCTGTCTCCTTCACTTAGTCCTTCTTTTCACTGCACACACACAACACACACATATTGGACTTCTAAATTTTCCTTAGTTATTTTAAGGCATCTGAGTTTCATTTCAGAGTGACCTTCAGGTGTTCTGTTTGCAGATTTACATGGAAGTTTAATCAATAGGCCATCTGTTTACATTCAGGCTTATAAAGCTCCTTGATATGGTTTTATGCG
This sequence comes from Siniperca chuatsi, assembly GCF_020085105.1. NCBI lineage: Eukaryota > Metazoa > Chordata > Actinopteri > Centrarchiformes > Sinipercidae > Siniperca > Siniperca chuatsi. The sequence goes on from NC_058060.1 coordinate 21,429,429, forward strand.
CTGCCAGAGCCAAATCAGTCAATACAACTGCCAATGTATGTGTACTATAATGCAGTTACAAAGACAGTGATCACAGACAATTGCATGTAATGTTTCCTAGGATGTCGGGGGCGTGGTGGCAAGGCAGGGTCAGCAATTATTAAAGAAATTCAATGTTTTTCTACATAATCCTTAGAGATCTAGACAGGTGTCTAGCTCAGCTACAGGTGTCAAAGCAACAAGGCCAAAAACGCCTCATCACCTCCTGGCTGTGACCTGTTCCTGTCTCTGGGCGTTTGTTATGGACTCAGATGAACCGGAGCTGTTTAATGCGCCACTTCCAAACAAGATGGGCCAGCGGGCGTCAGGCAGAAAGTGGAGGCCGGGCAGGTGGTGTCTCCAGCTTGTACCTCGTCCAAATCCGTCTCCTCCTTGCGTCGACTCTGTGTGCTCAAGCAGAACCGCTGTTCCGCTCCAAGTCTCGACACAAGACGGGTTCTTGCAGCAACTGTGAGGCCGTCAGCTGACTGCGCATTAAAGGGGCTGTTTGTAGAGGATATTTGGTATTTTAGAGGCTTTGGGGATATAAAAATATGCTCTGGCCTCATCAGATGCAGTTTTGAAAGTTGGTGTGGATTAATTGCGTATCCTGACCGACTGAGATGAGCTTCAGGATAATGCAGCTCCATAAATCACTCCTCAAGGACAGTAGTTTGCTAGTGCAAATACATTTTACTCCTTCTTGGGGTTATTGTATTTGGGATGAAACTGTTAATTAAATCCAGGGATTCTACAGAGTCAAATATTTTTTGTACTTAACAAGTTAAAGGATAAGGTTACCCTAAAATACATACTCTTAATCTGGGATGTTCAGCATGCAAAATAACCAACAAATTCTAACTCAAAACATTGCAGACTTGAAGTATTGAGTTATTGAGACTTTTAATGACTTGAAGTTTGTGAATTGTTGGAAATTACCTCAACCACGACACCCCTGTCCACATACTTTTGTGTACTGTTGCTCTCGGGCTGTTTTCCTGGTTAGGGCTATGGTGCTTTAGCATGATTCAAACTTTGTGGCAACAGTTTGGGGAAGGCCCTTTTCTGTTTCAAGATGATTATATCCCGTACACAAAGTCAGGACCATAAAGAAATGGTTTTCCCAGTTTGATGTGGAAGAACTTGACTTGCCTGCATATAGCACTGACCTCAACCCTGTCCAACACCTTTGGGATGAACTTTGTCTAAACTAGGTATTCAAATTAAAAATAACCACTGGAAAGGGTATGGTATTTCAAACACTACTGATGATGATCACCGAAGATGCAGGCCGTGGCTGTGTTGCATTCTATTCTGTGTGGCAATGCGGTCTATTCAGGCTCCTTTCTGGAGAAATTGCTATCTCTGCCTCTTAAGATGAATTCCTCCCTGTATGATTGTGAAGAAAATAGTGAGTAAGGCAAGAAGGCCTTGATTCTCAGGAACTGATATCACAACTACATAATCATTTTTTTCATAACTGAAAAGTGCTGCATTATCAAAACCTCTACTGTAGCAGCTGCAAATCAGTCAGACTGGATTTGCACTGCATAAAAATTCTTATCAAGGCAGTTGTGCCTATGATTTAGTGGTAAAGATTTCACTTTTTTTAAATGAAAAAACCTGCTATCCTGTTTTAAAAGGAAATATACTTGTTTAGATCTTGAAACGTAGAAAAAATGGATAAAGTATTTTAAACAAGCAGATTTTTTTAAGAAAATAAGACGTTAAGGGCTTAATTACAGACAAAAATGACTTGATAAGAAGGGCCATTTTTTTGCAGTCCAAATGGGCCCAGGAGTGCAAGATACATCACTAACGTTTTGTAACACACTTAAAGTGCTTTGGGGACTATTTTCCTATTAAAATGCTAAATCCAGCAGTCATTCAGAAGAACTTATTTTCCTGTAATTACACATCAAGGAGAAACATTTTGGGAACAAAGGCACCTCACTCTGGGCCGCAAATTGCAGCAGTGCAGCTCATGTGAGGAGTTATGAGATAGCATGTTGTTTCCACTCAGTTAGGAGGGTTTGTTGATGGATGCTCCCCTACCAGAGAGACCAGCCAGTCTCTAACTGCTCCTGACAACCACTTTGTTCTCTCTCTCACACACACACACACACACACACACACACACACACACAGAGTTTCGGTCTTCTTCTCCTTTTCCTTCTCTGACAATCTTTGTCTGCTATAACTGATAGCTCCATATTGCTAAGAGGTTGCTCTGTTCTCTACATCAATACAACTAGGCCAGATGTTCACAGTTGGCATCTGGGTATTCCTCAGACTGAGGGATGTCAGGCTGACTGACAGAGTGACAGCTAACTGAAACTGTGGGAGGATCACACATATTACATTCATCTGGTGCAGAGATGATTGCATGAAGCTAAGAAAAGGGTGGCTACTTCAGCCATATGTTGTACATCTATGAATATGTTTACATACTCCCTGGTATCCCCGTTTTGATTCTTAGCCTTATCATATTTGGGATATGACTGTAGGAGTTGCTTGCCACTGTGTCTTTAACTCTGTGGCATCCCAGCCCCTTTTTTGTACTGACTTACAGGGACATAGCCAGGATTTCAGAAATGAAAAGTTCTCCACCCAGAAACCAAAAAATATCTCACTTGTTTTTTAATGATTTAGATTTTTCATATTTTATTTGTACTCATAACTCTTTCTGTAAATTTTATTTCCCAACACAAAGGTCTAGATGCTGTTTCAAAGTCTTTTTCACCACCACTACGAAGACAATTCTGGGCGAAAATTAAGCTTTTATTTGTTTGTTTATTTTGCTTCCCTTTTAAGTAGTAAAATGTAAACATATTGAGTCTATAAATACTGGAATCCTCTCAAAAAATACCCACCGTGCATGCATGAGTATATAAACTGCAATGACTTTGATTTTTGTCCACTACAGGGAAGCGGAAACAAGCTGTCAAAACATACTAAAATATAATCGCCTCATGTGATATGGCAAACGTGTTAGCAAACGGTTACCTATTTACACATCCAGCAGACACAAAGCAACATTAGCCTTCTTTTTGAGTCTGATATTGACTCTGCTTTTAGCTCTGTATTAGCCTCTACCAATTCCTGAGGGAAATATCTGGCTCTTTAGCTGCTAAATGCTCCACTATGTTCACCAGCTAGTCGTTAGCTTTGTCTGCTGTTTGGTGCTGAGCGGGTAGTGTACAGGTAGTGTTGTTTTGGTTTTTGGTTTTTCGCTGAAACAAACCCAGTAAATTTACAGTTTGGAATAAAAACAATTAGCTCTCACTCTCATGACAGAAATTAAGTTCAAATGTAATTTCTCAGGCTTTTTTCTCAGGGGGTGAATATCTAATTTTAGAATGAAATACTTGCAAAAACCTCAATATGATTAGATAGGATTACCTTTTTCTTTGTAGTCAGCACTGCAGACTTACCGTATTTGACTCACATAGAAACACCAAGTTTATCTTTCAAATTGCTAGGTTCAATATTTGATCAAAACGCCTTCTGTATTTACATTGTATTGAAAAGAGGCCGTGCCACATTAGCATATAAACTGCTCAAGTGAGCTGACCCTGCTGGGCCTGACAGTTCGCTTTTGTCAGACTAATTCAAAGCTATGATCACAGCACTCTGTGAGGGTGAGATAAAGACATACTTAACTACAGATAATGGATTTGCCTTTAAGAGACTGTGCTATATATAAAGTTAATTTTAAATGTAAACTCTAACTTAATTTTTCAAATAACTGCCTCTGCGTTCAATCCATAAATCTGGCTATCACAACTAATTATAAAATCAGTATTTATCCCCTTTAAACCTTGCCATCTGATGGGAGGCTGCAACTTACGTGCGCTATTGTGTTTCCCTGCAGTCTATACACAGTCTAGTGACTGTGATAATCACATTCAAAACTCAAGTGATGCACCAAGCAGATGCCTTCAAAGGTGTTTTTGTCCCCTGTGATGAAATCGAGGAGAAACTGAGGATCATTCGGTGTCTGTCCATCTGTTAGGCACAATATGCCACAAAGAGTTCACACACAGCTGACACGCATGTTTGGAGAATGATGCAAGTCATTGTTGCGTTCTTGCAATTTAAAACCACTTTGACTGGTAAAAAGAAAAAGGAACTCAAATTTAGTTTACTTTCTGAATTTAGTCAAAAAAGCTTTCTTCACTCGCCCTTGTATCCAAGTTATTTCCAGACACCACTGATCTCATATTGACTTGCACTGGCTGCATGGGGGGTATAGATTAGACCACAAGGCAAGATGATATATCATCACCATCACTCATAGAAAATGGTGTACATTTACAGCTGTCTTGTTTTTAGAAGTAAAACTATGCATAGAAATGGAGCATCTTGTGTTAAAAATCTCCCATTTTCAATCCTAACACCCACCAGTGTATTCTGTTTGAGCCAAACCAAGGCCGTAAACACAGACTGTACCAACTCTCAAAATGTAACTTGCTCCAAGTGCTGAAAAGATTAGTGGATTAATCAGTTAGTCCAGTGTTTCCCAACCTGAGCGTCGGGACACCCACAAGAGGTCGCAAGATGCATCTAAGAGATCATGATATTTCGATTATTAAGAATCAAGATAATTACCAGTGTGCTGTAAGAAATACGACAAAACTAAATTCTACTCCATAAAAGTGTTCAAACCTTGCACTGTAATTTTTATTTCTTTGACTCTGATTTATTCCATTTTAGTTTCAGGTTTTTTTTTCAACCTTGTTGATGGTTTTTTTTTTGTATTTACTTGTTACTTACTTTGTATTAACTTTTGTCTTGTCATAATGCCTTTTTGTGTCTTATGTAAAACACTTTAATGTTGAAGGTGCTGTGCAAATAAACTTGCCTTGCTTCTTCAGCTATTGAAAAGAAACTGTCTGAAAAGGTAAAAATCACTCTTGGAATAAACATTACCTAGTTCCATCTCCTCAAATGTGAAGATTCGCTCTTTTTCTCTGGTTTATGTATTTGTAAATTGAATATCGTTTAGATAGACAGGCATTTTTCTCTTTTTGTTTTTTGACATTTAATAGACTAAATTATTCATTAATAATTTAAAATCAATTCTTAATTACAGCCCGACTTACTGTTCAAATGTATGAGTTAAATGCCTGAAGTTGAAAGGCTTAAGGATCACAGAACACATTCTCCATGATCTGTTTTTAATATTTTAGATACTCTTGAGACATTTGGCTGTCATTGAAGTGTGAATATTACTCTTTGGTGTTATTTTTCTGACGTGTGATCTCAGACTCTTATGATCACATCCAGTTGTTGAGATCGCACACTGATCCGAAGGCTGGCATTAAACTACACAGTGTGTAATGTGATGGTGTTGGCATGACAAGAGAAAGATGTTTACTGTCATTTTATGCCACCAGCCTCTGTCTGAACCTCCCCTTCTTCCATCCATCAGCCCTTTAAAGATGATTTGTCCGACAGCTGCAACACACGGATCAAAGCATGTGTCAGATTAAAATTAGGGGATGTGGTCACACTTAGGCTTTGCTGAGGAAACATTTGGAGCTCTTCTTTGTGGCTCAGTGGTGCTACAGCAGTTAGAAAACCTCTCCCTTAATAACAGAGTTTATTCCTACCTCTGTCCAGTGTGTCCAATACCAACGTGTTATTAATGTTGAGCCCTGGTTTGATCAGTCATTGTGACTTAATCTGCCTCAGGCAATAGTGGTTTGTAAATGTGAGTATTATATGACATGTTGGATAATGGTTCTTCCTTGTCCCCTGCTATATAAAACCGTCTGTAAAGCTTGTGGAATTGTTGCGGGCACATACTGTACTGATATCATTGCATTTTTTGCCCATCGACTACAAAGACATCTACTTCACATCACTATCAATACTTTTTAGCCACACTTGCGGCGTGGCTCTAAGGATGGTAATGTCGATCGGTCGGTCAGTCCACTGAAATCTCAACAACTACTGGATGGACTGCCATGAAATTTTGTACAGACATTCATGTTCTGCTTAGGATGAATTGTAATAACTTTGGTGAGCCTCTGGCTTTTCTTCTAACGTCTGTTAAAAGGTTACAATTTTAATTTGTCCAATACTTTGGTTTATTACCAAATACCTGCAAAACTAATGCCATTCCCATGAGCCTCAGCTGTGCTATGTGAGCATTGTAAGCATGGTTGCCTACTGACGTTAGTATTTAGCTCAAAGCACAGCTGCGCATAAGTGCACCCTCACATAGACTAATAGCTTTGCAGGTTGATTAAGGCATATTTCCTTTTTTAAAGCCTTTGACCTCACCTAATGTCAGCATGGTATTCAAATTAACTTGTTTTGAGATACTGTAGGTAATCCATTGCATTGAAGAGTATTTGGTTTTAATCGGTTTATAAAAGTGTTATAACTGCATGATAATGAACATGGTAAGCACAAGTTGTTTTGATACTTCTTCAATGATGGAAATGTATGTGCTTGTGAGAAGCTTCAGCTTGTGTGAATTTCCATTTTTTTTGCCAAACATCATCCTTTTTAATGCTAGAAGCATTCAAATTCACATTATACTCTTCACAAAACCCCTGGTTACTTTTTGTTTGTCCAGGTTTTATTTTCTTACTGTGAACTGTGAATATACTGTTCCCAACTCGAAATTACTGATATTAGAGCCGCTCACAGGCGCTTGAATGCATCATCTAAAAGGTTTTAAAACAAGCCACATTTTCAAACCAATTACTAGGCAGCCATATCACAAGTTTCATATCTCTGCAACTTGATCATACCTATATTAGATACAATGCCTTACTTACATGAAGTGAAACCACTGGCTGCCTGGAAAGTAGCAAAAGCTTTCACTAGTCTGAGAAACTATTGTGCAGTATGAAAATGGCCAGCTGTGACATAAAATGTATGCTACTATATTTCATTGCCAACTAAAACATGCAAAACGCTGGTATGGGGTATTGATTGTTCAGTTCCAGAGGACCAACCACTGGACCAGCACAGTGGGTCATCCCGCCTTATGGTTCTTCAAACACACCTCAAAGCATTTTCATTTTTCTGGGTTTCAATAGACAGTTATAGTGTCACATAATGGTCTGCCCACTGATGCTCAGGCTTTTCAACCCTTCAAAGAAGAAAGTTGCAAAAAGAAACACGTTTGTCACATTTTATTAGCAGATTCAGCTGAAAGACATACTTTCATTTTTCTCTCTTCCTTTTATTCTTTTTGTTGAACCCTATTGTAGCATTTGAGTCAAGAACTTTTCGCCCTCTTTCTGGTCCATGGTGCATAACTTCACCATATCTGTAGTTGACCTGATGAACATAGCAAAACACCACTTGAATTTTGAGTATGTACCTCTTCCGGTAATTTATTTTATTACTATGATGTAATTCTGAACTTGTTTACATCTCTTTCTACTTGTATTTCTTATATTACTACGAAAACTTTGCACTTTTTTCTTACCAATTTTCTTATTTATTTACTGTTCTTTTTTTCGTGTTTCACCTTTTTGTAAAACACTTTGGCGACATTTTTTGTATGAAGACTGATAGATGAATATATTTGTTAATACTGGTTGTAGTAATAGTTCTTGCAGAGGCAGTAGTAATACCAGAGATACATTAAATTTCCACATTGGCTCACACGAAGTATAATTATTTGAAAAAATATCTTCAAGTTTCAAAGTTTTTTGCAGCTCATTCCTTTTGTAAGCAACATAGTATGTAGCACTAGAGAAGTGGAAGTTTCAGGAATACTTGCTATACTGAAAACAAATTGGTAAAACCAATGTGTTATATGGCCGTGGTCAGTGATTGTTCATTTATCCTTCTCCATTGTATATCTATAAAATAAAAGAAGACATTTTTCTGATGCTTTTGCAGCCGAAAAAATGCTGCCTCAGATATAAATCGACAGCTGCAGCAGGCACACAGACAGGCTCAGCAGAGGGATTAAACATCACACATTAGAAAGACAGTCCTATAGCTAAAATATCACAGCTTTGATCCCCAAAGCAACCAATGTGTCCATCAAACATTTTTAAAGTCAATGTTAAACCGAAACTTACCAAAATGAAACTTCAGGCTGAGAATGCTTTTGCAAGATACAAGACAAGTTTATTTGTATAGCACATTTCCAACAACAAGACATAAAAGGCATTAAGAAAAGAAACACGCAAAACAAAGCATCTCCTGATATATTGCCTTTTGCTTATTATCCCACCACGTATGTGGAGGTGAAATGAGTCATATTGTGCAGGAGATGAAATGATGAGCATTGATGGATGAAATTAGGCTGAAATGAATTGCAGGAGGCATCTGCTGTAAATATGCATGCCTGGTCTGATGATCAGGAGCCGCACTAGTCTTAATCAAAGGCCTGAGGGAGTTGAGACGATGCTCTGCTTATTTTTACTCAGGTTTTTTTCCCTTTGTCTCAGCTACGCTCTTTATCCTTTGAAAGGTGAACAGTTGCAGCCTGCAGGAAAAAGTTGAGATGCAGTTGGAGATTAAAATGTGTTAAGAGGACATTATATATTCTCTTGGCTTTTTTTGTCAAGAAAATCATTCTTATCTTTGTCACCTTTTTATCCCCTTTATAGCAACTAGTTTTATTTGTTTCACCTTTTTATTTATTTTTTCCAAAACGTATACAAGATGTGTTTCTGCCTCAACCATCCAACAAAGTTACTAAAGTTACTACAGACAAAGACTCGCAACATGATGGTTTGTTTTGAATCTGTTATTAAAGGTCACACATTAATAAGCAGTGTATCATTACAGCTTTAGGTATGAGCATTTTACTCATATAGTACACTGTAGTTGCTATGTGATGTTTTGTTGCAGTTAATTCTGAAACAGTGCTGCTAAGAAGAAAAACAGATGACAGAAAACTGATCTTGCCAATGTTTGTAGATTGAGAGCCAGACTGAAATTGGAACCACGGTGCGTTTTGCTTTAAATTACATAAACTTAGACTGGTTCCTCAGACTCAAGTAGTTAGGACTTGAAGCATCAGTCCAAATATGACCTTACAGACAATGACTCCCTCTCATATGAAGAGGCATTATTGTCAAGTGACTGTTTCATACCCTTGTGCTATGAGGTTTCATAAGCTTGTAAAGCATTTTTAATGTTCTCACTCCTGGATGTTATGGAAAGAAAAACCCACAAGTGTAAGATGTTAAGTTTTCTGAGTTTATGTAAATGATACACAAGGAGTTGCTGAGCTTTCTTTATGTTAATGTTGTCGTTGTTTTCTTTGCAGGCGAGGATGACCGCCTGGCTCTCAAGGGCAAGGTGACTGTTGGAGACCTCTTTAGAAAAGACTTCAAGGTTCATGACCCTAATGCCAAATGGATAAGCAGTAAGTAATCCCATTCAATTTAAGGGTTGCACTGTTTATTATTATTATTGCAAAAGATCAGGTTGTTTTAAAATATTCTTATTCCTACATCAGAAGAACAAGAGACAGATTCCATCCCAAGGGAAAGGCAAGAGCAGGGAATATCGTTTCTCTGTCTAATGTTTAAATAGACAGCTGCTTCCCAACATGTTAGCCTAACAACTTCATAAACAAGTGTTTCAAAGCTATGATGAATTTATTGTGGAGTCTCTCTGCCTCCTAGTTGTTTAAATTTGCTTAATGCATCTTAAATCTAACTTAATAGGCAACTTGAAATCCTATTTTGCAAAAGGCAGAGAGCTTTATATTGTCTTGTTGGCCAATGAGAGTCCTCTTTACAGATGCAGATTTACTCTGTAGCAGCTACACAGTAAGCTACAAATGATATATTTCTGCTTTTAGCTTTATAACAAATGGCAAAAAAGGTGTAAATGTGTATCACACTGCAAATCAAACAGCAAACGTAGTATTTACTAAAATGACGAGTGTCTTTGCGAAACTGTGTTTCTGTGTGTGTGTGTGTGTGTGTGTGTGTGTGTCCTTGCTGTCTGACATTCCTCCAAATTATTTATTCCATATGCTTCAATAGCTACCCAATTACCTGTAACCACAACCCTCATTTTTTCTGTGATCAATGACAGTGTGTGGATGCTGCTATTGTTACAATTCATCACCACCAATTTCAAAGGCTTGTTTTTTAATAGCAGGATTGTGACCGTATAAACACTGACAGCACCACAGGGAGCCACTGAGAGAAAATGATATGCTTTATTTTGTATCAGGTAAAACAGCGACTTGATGCAGCCTCACATGTCTCAGCGTGACATTGAAGAGAATGATCACAGATCCAAGATGTGAGGAATCTGTACAGCTGAAGGACTGAGGTGGATTTTGTCTTCTCTTGTGCCCAACAAAGCTGTCTCCTCCAATCACACGATCTAAGATGGCTTCTAGAAGTGGCACAGCTGTTAAATCTCGTCTCGATTCCTGATATCACAAAGCCTTCCCCTCTGTGATTGGCTGTAATTACAGCTGAAAACCCATATTTATTATATAAGTGACAGGAAGATGCCATTCCTTTGGATTTCAGATGATGAGCTGGGTAATTGTCTGGCCTGATTTATGTGTTGGTTTAGCTACAGGTCCCCATCTGGGCTTATGGATTAGACGTCTCTCATGTGGCTGATTTGTTGCCATTACTAGCTGTGACCCACAAAAGTTGTAAACAAATCGATCACACTTGAATGAGCCTCAGTTAACATCACAAACTGTGGTATTACTGTTCACATCTGGAATCTAACATCTGTTCTTCAGTGTTCTCAGCGATTAGAAGCATATTTCTAACCGCAACAGAGACATAAGCATCATAAGATCATCATCATTGGGGAAAATTATTTGTGGTTATTTTTTACTTGTTACAAAATATTCCCTTAACCTAAGACTGTTATATACGATGCACAAAGAAAATTGAGGTACTGTAGAGAAAGGAGCTTTGTAATAATCCATACATACAGAAGCAGCCGCCAGGAAACAAGACTCGTCATTAGAAAGCTGTCCACGCTTTCATCTCCTCCTTTTGTGCTGTTGACAGTACCATCCTTGATCTCGAGGTATTTTTAGTGTATCATTAGATACAGCTGACAAGGAGGTGAGAAAGGAGAGAGATCCATCAGATGATTAGTTTGTCTTCGTTAGTGTGTCATTTTTACTAGACCCGGTGCTCGACCAACCTGCATGCTTTCAGGGCTGTCTATAGGATTTGCAGTAATGGCTTCCCTGGTTGGGGGCTGAAATTGAATTTTTTTCAAACCTAATTTAGCCCGGTTTTATGTTTTCCCTACCCCTGGCTGTCTCCACCCATCAATCAATTCCCTGTAGGCAGACGGAATATGACCTCTAGAATCCCTAATGATCATATAGTAGGTTATTTTTAACAGAAAAAATAGCTTTCTCATGTTATGTCCAACAGTATTAGCTTAAAGATATGCTGTACCTAAGTATCATTAGGTGCTCTTTATCTGCTCCTCACAATGGTTGCAGAGATCCCTGCCTGTGAAGCCAATGGATCATCATTTTAAAGGGTAATTTTGTTTTATTATGAAGGTTTTATTTTAGTAGTTTTGGCTGTCATTCTTATTTGTAATAACATGGTACTCGGCAGCTTAATTCCTGAGATCTGGGTAAGCAGCATCATTACTAAATAGAAGTCAGACAAAGCAGTCAAACAGTCGTAGAGAGTTTCAAAAAAACCTCCAGACTACCGGCGTTCACACTGAAAACAGGGCTGTGTTGGTTGCTTCATGTATGCTGTCTATTTGAACACAGCCTTAGCCAAATTTACTTGGAAGTGAAAATAAAGACCAATGGAAAAATGATTGCCCCAATTGTTTGTTGTGAACAACTATCACAGTTTACAGAACAACTTTGTGGTTTTTACTTTGACCTATCATACTTACCATAGCTGTGCAGACACACAGTTTTCCTATGCAATGAGGAATTAATACATACACTTGGGATGTGTTCACTTTCATTTTCATGTTAAAATAAAGTAGAGATTGTCTGATCCAGCTTCACCAATTCCAATTCTGACACCTCACTCTGCCAGTGCTGACAACAGATCAGATACTAGTGCTCTCGTTTTCCCAAATTTAAATCTGTGTAACTCACTGTGTGAATCTGTCGTTGGGATCATTTTTCTGTAAGGTAACAGGAGGTCAGGGATTGCTGTGGCACTAACAACAGAGTCAACGACCTACTATGAATGAATATGAACTGATAGCGGAAACACTGAATTTTATAATGGCATTGACAAAGAAGCTGTATTTAATGTGGATCAGGTACATCATTGCTGATACCCAGTCCACTTAATAAGGTCAGTAGGTGCGCTGATACATATCAGACTGGTGCATTCCTTAAGTAAAGTAGTTTATAATCTGGATTGTTTGCAAATTGTCTTGTTGCTTGTTTCTTGTCCGGTCAGACTCTGTTGTAGCAATGTTCCAAGATCTCAGTAATTAACTTGAGACTTCTATGCCATAACCAGTAGAACTGATGGCCAAAGCAACAACATTAACCCAAATTGTAATACACCAAAAGTATGCTTTAATTCTGTGATGTACACAAGCTGCATAAACTACCTCACCCTGCACTCTGCCACAGTATTCTGATCATGTTCTGAAGCCATCGCTATAAGTCTCCCTGGTTAGGTAATTGCAGAGTTAGCAGACGCCGCTGATATCTCTCATACGCCTATTTTTTACCACTCCATCTGAATCAAACAGACACAGCATCAACATCATTCTCACACCACCAAGGTGCCGCCAGCCCTGTGGGACACAACGCAGGCACTCAGAGCAGCTGCTTGCCATTTTAATGGCCGCGTTCCTCCTGTTTGCCGCTCTTGGATGCCTCTTGTCTCGCTGATGTTTGTTAAATATGCTGAAGGGGAGCCATTTGTAAAGCGGTCGACCGATTGGGACCACCTAAAAGTGTTATCGCCGTGACTTTGAGAGGGACTTGTGACTGTGATTTAGATAAGAGTGCAGCATAGTGATGTTTGCTTTGTCAGTGTGTGTACACTCTTGCGTGCATGTCGGAGAATTACCTTGTTCTTGAATGATGCACAACCTCTCATCTCTTAATGTTTATGTAAAGCAATCACTTTGGAGAAGATTATCCAGTTGTCTCACTCCCTTATTGACTTTTCATAGCTCTGCTCCCATGACACAACATGAGTAATGATGTGAATGTCATTTGTTAATGGAGTTCTGCAATGGGTCTTTTTCTTACCAATGAGACATATCAAATTAGCCCATATATTCACTGTTAGTATCCAGTGTTCATTCAGTGTCACAGACAATCAGCCTTTGTATAAACGTAACATTATATGAAGCAGCAGGTGCAAATATCCCCTTTTGAGATGGCCCAGTTTAACAGCCAGCATGACTGATGCTTAATGTGAGAGGACGTCTTGGCACAAACTCAAATTTTGCCGTCCCTTTCAACCCCCAGAAAGCAGCAGAAGTGGTGAGACAAACAGTCTTTTGACAGAAACAAGCTGTCACAATATACTGATGTTATTTCAGTGTTTTAATACCCAGGGAGGAATTTACAAAAAGCTTCCGATGCAGAACTGAAGAGGAAAAGCAGACTTTGGAATTATACGTTTGCTTCAGTGTGCCTCATGACAAATCCAGCAGTCTCTTAGCTCCTTAGCTGCTAATGTCAAGGCGACATCTGAAGAGTTGGATGTCATCTTTGATCCACGTTTTGAACAACAAAAACTGAACAGCTATTTCAGTCATGTTTTGTCCAACTTATGAATCTTGCCAAATTTTGATTACTCACTACTACTTATTTCACCCAGTGACACAGAACCTCATGCCCACGTTGTGCAACATTCTCATCAAAGCTTATGATCGGAACTTAAAGTAGAAATTTATAAAACATTTTCTTTATAAGATTTTACTGGTGAATGGTGCAGATGAAGTTGGATCTTTATACTGGAACCTGTTATGAGCCAAAGCTCAGTCTCAAAAACTCAAGCAGGATCTCTCTGCAGTTGCAAGGCCAAGGGCATAAACAGAAAACATGTCTTTTCAGGACTTTCACTGACGATACCCCAAGGTTTTGAAATCCCCTCTCTGTAGGTCCATGACTGGCTACAAGTTTAAATCACAACTTCAAACCCAGTTGTACAAAACCTCAATGACTACTGACTCTTCGCTAAGCCCCATAGTTAACAGAGTTAACAGTACTACACCTGTAAGCCTTGAATTCCATGGCTGGGGTATTGAACCCTTCAAGTACCAAAGATTGCCATCAAATGTGTGGTCAGATTTGAAGTATTGCTTAGTTATTCTTTGATTAGATTTTCCAATTTTATTGTGCAGGTATTGTGTTAGGACTAGTAATACAAAATTTCAAACAATACCCTCTATAAACCCTCAATACCCCCTATAATGTAGTTTACAAAGATAATGGTAGCGTATTTGTCTTGGTAGATTAGATTATTTTCTTAGTAGTTTTTAGAACAATGTGTACTTGATTTCTGACAAAAGTAGACAAACTAATTCTTCTCATTTTAGTCGGTCATCATCACTTTCGCTATTGACTGCCTAAAATGACAGCCATTGTTGACAGACAGACAGCTTGCTATCAGGCTAGCTTTATCAGCCAGCTAGCTGATAACGACAGCTACCAGGCTTGCTGTCAGCATATCAGATAGCTAGCTAACTATTTAAGGTTTATTCTGTTAGTTGGCCTTTTTGGTGTTTACAGCAAATACAAATAGTATTTTTAGTTTTGTTATTTTTCCATACTATTTCTTTTTCTACTGGCATCTCTTGCCCATCTAAAATAAATGTAGCTATTATAGCAGCAGCAGTATTTTTATGCTTTTAGCAATCTTTCACAGCCTGCCAGTTAGTCTCAAAGCACCACAATCGCACATAATAGTAGCGAACAAACCACCTAATTGTGCTGTCTGTTTCTGCCTGCAGAGAAGAACGAAGACAGAGATGATGTTAATTAACAACAGGCAGACACACAGAAAATCAGACATATGCTTGCACTTGCACATAGACAAACAAACACGCACACACACTAAGGGTAGTTGTGTTTTGTCCTGTTTTCAGCAGCTGCAAATAGTGTTAACTACCTTATCTATAGTCCTTGTTTGTGATATACTTCTGGTTTCACAGTTCTGTACGCAGAATCATCTGTGTAGTTAAGGCACAAATGCAGTAGGCCTACATGCATGATGGAAAATTTCTGCAGCAGCTGCCACTGTATGTTTAGACAGACACATCTCTACTGCGGCTGAATATCCAGCAAGTGCTCCTACAATCCACATCCCTATAATGCCTACTGCACATGGCATTCACATCTAAGCCGTGAAATGGACTTACAATCCTTTGAATTCACTTTAGCAGTCTTAGCACTGAGAATTCATAGCTTAGCTGTGTTTGTGTAACACAGCTGAGCATCCCTTCACAGCAAGAGGCCTGCTGGATAATTTTGTTACAGCACATTCGTTTATGCTCTGAGGATTTTTTTTTAAGAATCCACATGCAAGTATTATGTACTTGTAGGTGTTCTGACTCAAATGGTTGTATGATTTGGTATGGGAATTATGAATAATTATTACAAATAACTCACATATTGAAGTATTTGATCAGTGAGGCTCCTTGGGGAGCTTATATAATATTGAAATAGCCTGCTGGTCAAACAAGAGAGTCCGATCACTGCTGTGATGTTTGTCATCATTATTATTATTGTTCTAATTGTTATTTTTACGGACACTAACCTAATCTTAATTATTATGAGCAGGGGCAGGTCTTTCCAAGTTCAGTGATTGGTTTGCAAGCACAAGGAAACAGTGCTACACTCACACACACAAGGAAAAGAGGAAGCTAAAGCAGATGAGGACTGGGGATGGTGAATCAAGCAGCAGCAGCAGCAGTTATGGATTTATGAGGAGTATACGAACAGCTGGCACACACTGATGAAATGACCGTCACCTCAGAGTCAGTGAGTCAAATCAATTCCTTTGATTTAAGGATTAATTGCAAATTGAGGTTGCAGGTTACAAAAAGCACATGGGTTTTAGCGGGTTGATGGAGGGTTTCTGTGAACACTTGCATACTCCCTTGGGACTCATCTTGGAAGGAATATGGAGTTAGATGAGCACTTAATGTTTAACAAATTATCTACTTAACTGCTTTCAAAGGTAATAGACTTATAAGGATATGGTCTGACTGCACCAGACAGTGAGTCCTGGCTAATCACAAGGTACTGGGGGCTGAGTTGCCCCCCTGGTTTCCATGGACAGGTGAGCTTCAGTCTTGATGTTGTGACTCATTTTACGCAACATGTTGTTGTCATTTTACTGTCGTTTGTTATAGTGTATTTTTGATTACAGGTCTGAAACGTTGTAGTCCAGATGAACAAACTCATGCTTAATTGGCTTAATTATAATATGGTGGAATAAAAATACTAACACTACAATTAAAAGATGCTCTCTATTACATTCACAATACACAGAATGCTGATAGTCGTTTGAACGAAACCATGATCAGACATTTTGCAGTGCAGGGATTATTTGTTCTCAGTCTTTGTCAATCTGCAAACATGTCTGGGGCCCCGGGCCATGCATATAACCATGCATATTATCATGGCAACTTTAAAAGTTGTTCTTTTTTGATGCTTCTTAAATGCACCTGTGTTACTGGGGACTACATTTTCTTTTACTCAGCAAATCTTGGAGCTGTTCCTAATTGTTACATCATTACCTTGTGCAGCTCTTTGCTGTGTCCTTCAGTTTTGATGCTGACTTGCTGGCTCGCTGCATTGTTTATGCTTGTTCAATTGGTGATCATCTTGGGTTCTGTTGTCCTATATTTGAATTCAAAGGAGGCATAATTCATAAAAGGTTTCAAGCTGACATGTGTGCATGGCTTAATGTCAAAGGGGATTTTACCAGCAAACACTGTATAATGGTGGGCTCTGCAGTCCACAATAAGGAATAAATGAAATTGTTTCTCGTGGCTCTTACTTTAGAAGGGTGGAACAAGGTATTTGAGTCAGTCTTATCTATATGAAAGAGGTATTCTGATTTTACAGCTGGTTGTTTCCAGGACCCTGATGTTGAAGGTCTAGTGATAAGGGTGGAGGTATGGCAATAGTTTGCTTTTAAGGTTAGAATTTAGCTTGGACCCCTGGTGCCTTATGGTATGTAAGGTCCAACTAAACCAAATAATAAGGCAGAAATATTTGTGAAGTTAAACAGCATGAAACAGAAATGACTTGGCAATATTCAATGGGTTTTTTTCAACCTTAATGGTGAACTCAGAAGCAAAAAAGGCAGGGAGTAATGAAACCAGCAGGCATATGGTGATTGGCATTCTTGATAAATATAAATGACTTCCACTGTGAAAACTGGCCAGCAGCAGATTGACAGTAGCCCTGTGTGGTTTCATATTTTGTCAGCAGGTTCACACTTGAGATTTTTGCTCATTTGTTTGCTCTGCCATTCATTTGTTAGCGTGCTCATTTATCAAGTCGGTCCAGAATAGAATCCAAATTCCGTGGTGTTACCAGTACAGCTTTGCAACAGTAGAGAAAAATACTCACAGCTATTAGGTGGAATTCCCTTTCAAGAACCACACAAGAATTAAACTAAATTATTAGAAATATAAGGTGGGATTTTTAATTAAACCTCTTATTGAATTTTTTATGAACCCATATTTCAACACATATCTAAGCCAATGGGTGGCAAAGATTTAGGACTGTATTACTGCATTGGAGACTTAATTTTATTTAGCCACAGACAGACACCATAATTCTCCCGCAGTAGCTTGTGTAGCTTTTATCAGACCAGTCATCATCTGTAGCCTTGGGCGTGGACAAATGACCTGGAACCGATAAGAAAAATGCAGAATTTAACATTGCAGCCCTGCCTCACCTCACAGCTAATAATATAGCCCACAGAAACTACCTATTTCAATCCCCTGAGTGTGTTTTGTAATCACATGGTGATGTATTATGTGGAGGTTAGAGCCATTTAGGTAGTATTTCCATTCCTATTGTGACATTATTGCTCTATTGTTGGTTTCTATTATTGTCATGCTCAAGACAAGATTACATTTCCAAGTAATCTGCTCCGTCAGTCTACATTTTAGCCTTGATGAGTGCTTACTCTTAAGGTATATTATGTGAGGCAAAAAATAATAAAAAAAAACATATAAGCAGGCATTTTTCTCCTTACCAATCCAACCGATCAGCCTGTTACAACTTTGTCTATCAGAACGTGCCTGTTGAGGACTCTCACAGTGCCCTCTCTGAGTGGTTTTAGGCCTCTCAACTGGAACAAAACACACTCAGGAGAACAATGAATGAATGCAATGAATAATGTGACTACAGCGGTGCCTTCAAGAAAGGGTCAAGTGGGAAGGGATAAGGAGGACTGAGAAGACAGTAGAATGAGTGTAAAAAGTCTAACTCTGAGCAATTACACCGCAGTAGAGGGTTATTTCACTTCAAGCGGCTACTAGTGTCGATTTTCCTTGAAGTAGTATTAACTAGTCTTTCTGCACTATTCTGTCTTTCTAATTGAGCTGTCATATTGCATATGAGGCAAAAGGCTTGGTTTAAGCATTAATGAAGCCTACAGTACAATGAAGCCATGGAAGTACTAGAAAAGAACTTGTTTCCCAGGTGAGGAGAGAGACGTAGTGGAAGATCAGAGAGTCAGATCAGGTGAAAGGATAATTTGGTACAACGTCAGTCTTATTTTTGTAGTTTTGGCCATCAGTCCTATCTAAAAAGAAGTTTAACATGACAAGAAACATGATCAGTCAGATGATCATATAGGTTTTCAATAAAACAAAGCCAAACTTAATCAGAATGGTAAAAATTTTTACCCCAGCTGTTTGTTTTAAAAAATATTTACAGACCAACTTCCTAGTTCAACTTTGATCTACCATTTATTTATTGTATTTTTGCACAGTTGCACAGTTTTCTTGTGCATTAAGTGATAATTACAGACTTTAAGTTTTACCTCCAAATAAAGTCGTTTAGACAATCTGGCTAAAGTGTTGGTCATTTATAGTTAGCTGTTTACTTACTATTTCATAGACACCAAAAATACCATTTGAGTGGTGAAATATTTGTCAGATAAGAACATGACTTTGTACATACAACACTGAAATGCAAACAAGGAACTTTGTCTCCCTCTACAAAATATGCCAGAAAAAGGTTCAAAAAGGTTGATCACAGCTAAAGTGTTTTACAATCATCCAACCAGAGAAACTCATTAGAAATTAAAGGGGACCTCACATCAAAGTCTATTTACAGGTGTTGGGGAGCACTACTGCATATTTGAAAAATATGGGAGCTGAGGGAAGTCTGATAAAGGCTCGGACATACTTTACACGTCCGCGGACTGCTGCAGTCTTGTATTGGTCGTGTGGATGCGCATGCAGTTCCATTCATACTATAATTTAGGGTCTGCGTCGGTCTGGCATTCCACGCATGCGCATTTCCCGATCCACACTCCATTCTAGTTGGTGGCGGTAATGCACCATAACGTTGTTTGCCAACCTCCATAAAAAAACAAGAAGAAGAAGAAGCATGCCCACTAGGAAAGAAAATAGCAACCTCACGCCAGTATTTTGTATTCTTTCTACATGTATTCTTTCAAAGACGAATTATATAAAGGTGGGTCCTCCGATCTCCTCGCACAACCTCTCTTCAAAACAAGCATCCATTTTGTTAACTGGAGCATGTGCACCCTGCGCGCTTGCTATGCATACAGCCCGCACAGTCACAAATTTTGGGCTGCTCTTGCGGGCATGGGCAGATGACGACATTTATGTCAGGCGGACCAAAGCGGACCCTCACAGACATGGAAA
Source organism: Siniperca chuatsi (assembly GCF_020085105.1). Lineage (NCBI taxonomy): Eukaryota > Metazoa > Chordata > Actinopteri > Centrarchiformes > Sinipercidae > Siniperca > Siniperca chuatsi. The sequence goes on from NC_058060.1 coordinate 21,449,253, forward strand.
GTATGAATTTGGCTTAAATTGCCTCAAGTGATGTCACTTGAGTCAGCGTCATTTGTGGCTGAAGACTTCAAGTTTGTAAATGAAAAAATCTGGGGTTGTGAAATTAAAAAGAAGTGAGCTTACCAGACCTCTGTAGCCTGCACCTCATCTCTGCTTAAGGCTAGCAACTTGAGGCTACAATAGCCGCTACTGGCATAACACACTCAAGTCTTGGACTGAGCTGTCTGTGGTCGAGTTGCATTGTGGGTAATGGTGCCAGGTTTTGACAACGAGGAAGAATGCATGGGATAAAAAAGATGATATCTCTGATTCTGCTGGAGTGCAATGTTAAATCAGTTGACATTTTACCAAAGAGTGTAGCCCTTATGTCACCATTTAATGACAACAAACAAAGCCCTTTTTCTTCAGGGAGGCCATTAAACCTGCCTGTTTCCATAGCTAATGGTAGCGTAACACACAGAGATCTCTGACTTTTGGTTAAATCCTGCTTTATACTGCTGAATTGTACAAACTCAATATATAGCATTGGTCCTTGTCTGTCACCTCGAATCTCTGCCTCCCTGGAATGTGGCTGGGTTAAGGGTGTGCCCAGGGCAGGAGGCTGTATTAATAAGACATACTGGCATGGAAAGGTATAGATCAGAGAAGAAAACAGCGCCTTGGGTTAATGCACAGCGAGTGAAGGAAGAGGGGAAAGAGGTAGAAAGAGATAGATTGAAGGGAAGACATAATGCCTAGGGTACTGTGAAAGAAAAGATGGCTCTCGGTCTTTGAAAAAGCAGAAAACAAAGAGTTGGAGAGGTGACAGAGGGATGATAAGGTCTAAAATGATGAACTCAGCAGGAGGGCTTATAGAAGGGCAGTGATGGGAAGGATTTTAGAGATCTGAGGTATATTTCTGAGGTCCTGGGGCGTGTGGATAAAGGAGAAGTTCAGCAATTTGGTGAGGAATAAAGATGAAAAAGGGGCCTTAAAGAGATGCAGGTCTCTGAGTTTGAAATGAAGCCAGACTATGAAAACAGAGTAAGTCCAAAATAAATAAAATCCAGTCAATCTCTCCGACCACTGATTTATCATCATATTGTCTTTCTTTTTACACATTCAAGCCCCATCATCTGCAATTACCATTTCATATATAAAAGTAGATCGTTTATCAGGATGCCAAACGGAGTCAAACTAAAATAATGGAGCATGGTGGGGAAAAAAGCAGCACTCTTTTATTTATCACCATGATTTCCATTTTATACCCTTGTTAGTATGCCGATGGTTTTTAACAAGGAGACAAAAGCTGTTGAGGGGGCGTTTGGCTATGCCAATCTAAAAATGTCTGAAACTGCTCTCCCAAGCACGTTCTGAATTAAAGCCATTGTGATGGTAATTTTGTCACCTCTAATGGACAATTAGATATGCTAGCAGATAGAGAGCACTCTGCATAACAATCTCTGGGTTCTAATTGCCTCGCCAAATGGCGTGGTTGCTTGTGCGCCTATGGATCACTAAAGCAATAAGACAGAGCAGCGCATACAGACTGAAGGTGAAAGGGTGCAGTTGCTGTATTAAACATATCCTTCCCTGATAAAGGCCTGATGGATGAGGAGCTGTGTGAACTTTCATACATCTGTCAAATAACGGCTCCCTTCAAGGGTTTCCTCTGGTGGCCTGAACTAACTGTGTTTGTGCTGGAAGCTATTGTATTCAGGCACAAAAGCACGAAAAGCACAAAAGCTGTACCTCTTCTATGGCATCGAGTAGGTCAGGTTCTAGAGCACTTTTGGTAAACCTAGTTAAAAATTGAAAAGTTCAATCAAACCACACCCACACAGTCCGAATGAACAGATTAGAGTTTTGACTGTTAAAGTTTTAATAATTAACACTTAAGGGTGTTTTTTCCCCCAAATTTTAACTTTTGTTGCCCAATGTTTATAGAGAAATATTTAAGCTTTGAACCTAAGTTTTCAGGAGCTTTAAGTAATTTTTCAGTCTGATATAGCTATAGCTTACTGTATCTGCAGCAGAGTTTATTGGGTTGCTGATCAATACTACTCAATTGAGCATTACTTTTGCATGATGCTGGAAATTTGGTCTTTTAAAACTCACCTCTTCTTCATCTGCACCAACATGGTTAAAACGGTTCACTATAATGGGTTTATTGCACTTGAACAGTTGAAATTGGTACAATTAACCTATAAATACCCTATACCTATAACTGATAAATAATACATAAATATAAAATTTTACATGAACAAATCTTTAAATCAAATTAAGATCAAACACTTCAAACATAACAAGGCTGTAGTATTGCAACCGATAAAGTTTGATTCATTTATGAAGCTAAAATTGTGGTCACAATCATTATACAGTTAATTGGGCGGCCCTGCTATCCGAGCCCTGCTTTTATATTTGAATCCATCACACATATTCGTGCCACTTAGTGACCCATTGATAATTGTTCTTTTTTGGTTGCTGATAGATAAATGAAACTCTCAAACAAGCCTAATTTAATATGCCTTTGATATTTATGGAATATATGGAAGCATCCTGTAAAATTCAGTTAAGTTGTCAATGCTCAAGACAGCTAATAACTTGTAATGTTTTGAAAGGGTATATTTCTTGTTTTAAAACCAGACTTTTAATTTCTAGTACCACTTCCTGTTTAGATATATATATATATATATATATATATATATATATATATATATATATATATATATATATATATATATATGACAATTATATATTATAAATATATTATATATATATATTATATATATATATATATATATATATATATATATATATATATAAATATATATATATATATATATATATAAATATATTATATATATATATATATATATATATATATATATATATATTATATATATATATATATATATATATATATATATATATATATATATATATATATATATATATATATATATATATATATATATATATATATATATATATATATATATATATATATTATATATATATATATATATATATATATATATATATATATATATATATATATATATATATATTATATATATATATTATATATATATATGCAGGAAACCAGACAATTCCCTGTTTTACTGCTGAATTATTGGACTACAACACGGGGGGCCAAGTTCATAACTTCCTTAGTAGTACTAAGTGATCTTTCGCTCTTGCTGTCTCATGTCACTGAGTTAAATTTATTCTCTGCATGTTAAGTGTCTGGTGCTACAGGATTTCTTTGTGAGGAGCTTAATTATTGCTCTCTTGTGTTTATAACTTTAAAAGGGCAGTGAGGATGTCTGCCCATTTGTCTGACCCACAGGATGAATTTGAGGATATTTGGTCGTACAGACCCTTTTTGTCTTTTTTTCCCCAGGAATGATTTTGTCTTATTTTGAAAGAATTTGAGACTTGAAGGCAATATTAATGTGTATGTTTGTGTGCATGGTCATTAGGGTAATTTTTTGTATGTCTGTGGAGTTTCTAGATGATATTACATGATACATTAAGGAGTATCTAAAATCCAAGTCCCTATTTTTCTCTCTCTCTCTCTCCCTCTTCTTGCAGGTAATGAGCTATTGTACCGTAGTCGTGATGGCGATGTCATCAAGTTCAATGTCGACACTGATGAAAAGACCGTCTTAGTGCATAACAAGAAGTTTGTAAGTCTTTTGTCATCTTTTCTTTCTCTTGCTTTCTCACAATCACAGGACCAAAGAACTGACCATGGCTGCCCATGAATTAAATTAAAACTTTTCTTATAGTGTCAGCAAATCAAAGCACCCAAAGCTCTTTTTTTTTATTACAAAGCTTAATCAAATGATCCATTCTTACTGTTAAATGTGAACTGCATAGTTAAAACGTGGAGCTTGGTTATGTGGGGAAACGTCGAACATTATGTCCGTCATCAAATCGCCAAGCCCTAGTGCAAAGATTAATGCAGCTCCCATTTGCTTCAGGAGCCGAGCAATCCGTCAAACGCAGTCATTTAAGGACTAGTTTAATGAAAAAATACCACGCATGGTTAAAGGTCTCATCTTTTTGTCTTTTTTTCCCTCTTACATCTGCCTCTGCTTCTCAGGAAATGTACAAAGCAAGCAAGTATGAGGTGTCTCCTGACATGAAGCATGTGCTGCTGGCCTACAACGTTGCACCGGTGAGCTTCTCATTTGTTTGCTTGTTTTTTGAATTAGCAAACTGACAGCCAAATATGTCAGCCGCCTCCACTGGGGGGTTGGGGTATAGTGCAGCGAAGGCAGGGAAGAGAGGAAGGAGGGAGGGAGGAGAAAGTAATCATGGCGGGGTGTGAAGGCCTGTCGCACACCGCTGCCTGTCAACGATGGCGGCGGGGGCCAGCACAGCCGAGTGGAACTGTAGCGAGGGAGGCAGAAACACAAACAAACCCCTCAGTGCTGCACAGGCTCGCAGGGAGGGAGATGAGATCGACAGAAGGAACAGGAAGTATTGGCCAGGAATATATCATTTCTGTGCAATTCTGAATAAAGTGTCCCATGACTACATCAGCTCTGCCAGCACCTTGATATGTATCAAAGCATCAAGCAACCTAATGTCGGTAGATCAAATATATTGAATCATTTTTCTAGCTGGTATCTGTGTGTTTACTTCATTCTGCTTCACCACTGAGTCACTGTAGAGAGTTTGTGCCTGTTGTTTTTATGTGAAGGATGCTGGCAGAGATATAAGCTTGTGTTATTGCCTGTGATGAATAGAAAATGTTACGACACACTAGAGATATATAGTATGTTGTACTGCATGTGTTTGCATTTGTTATTTCATCCAAACCTCCATCACCTTGATAAATGACATTCCTTCTATACGCTCACTGAAGCAGCACACAGTCACACACTGGCAAATGCACATTCACGCACACCTCATCTCTATAACATGTCGTATGTATCACGGGTGTTCATAATAAACAGAGTGTTTGCATAGTAACACTAACCATCCTCCGTTTGAATGTGAATGTGTCTCTAGTGGGCAGCGGCTTTTGCATTTCTAGCATACACAAGATGAAACTATTTTAACACAAACAATTATCTGTCAAGAACTGTTCACTAGTTAAGATTTCAAAGATGAAAGGTGAGATCATTCCAGGTTTTTAGTGTATGTTTTTAAGACATCTTGTCCAGATCAGATCACAGATCCTGAGTGGCCAATGAAATCCATAGCAGCTTCCAGTTAAATAGAAGAGAGCCAAATATGTTTATTTGGAGACTAATTAAAGAGTAACTTAACACCAGGCTGAAAATTCATGTTCTCTGCCCTCTCTGATTGAAAGTGTGAAGGCTGTTTCACCTTTAACCACACCCAACAGTGATGTCACGGTGTACTGACACACCCTAGAATACACATGTACATCACTGTAGCAAGGTAAGATGTTAAGCCACTTGAGGTCAGAAAAAACAAGATTTTTAGGGGGTGTTAAGTTACTCTTAAACCTTTTGATATGTAATGGAGCTGTACACCAATATGGACCAAAAACTAAACAAACTATAACAGTATTATTGTGCTGAAGCTAACTATGTTTTTATGGCAGTGCTAAAGATTTTGAAAGTATTTTTTCTTAGAATTACCCACTAACAGCTCTCCTTTTCCTTAAGTTAATGTTAATAAAAAAGTTTTTTTTACATTCTTCATTTTCAAAGAACTCATTAGTAAGTCTTGCCTAATTGTGACGTCCACATTGATTTTTAATGAATCATTAAAAAAAACAGTTTAAATCAAGATGTCAAGGTAAAACTGTCACCTGTTTAATGTGAAGTGATCTGATGTGAATCCTTTCCTGCTGCCTCTTCTTCCAGGTGTACCAGCATTCTTACACGGCCTTCTACATTATCTGCAGTCTGGAGACTCCGTAAGTAGGCAACAGGGCTGCATTGTTCCATTTACATTGTATATCATTATCCTATCCTGTAGTATCTCACCTGACCTCGCTGCCCACGACACTCATTCCCACCTGTTCTCACAACCTGTTCTCACAGTACCTCCTAAAAGCACCTCTGATCTCTGATCTTCATTTCTTTGTGTTAAAAACATATGAAGGAGTAACAGAAAATGTTCATTATGACATGAAATTATTTTCTCACTCCTGACAAACAACAAAAAACAATGACACACATTTTCAAAACATCCAGTTTAAAAAGCCAGAACTTGTAGCAATTGATTAACTGGTATTGACCAGCAGCCAATACATATTATGATCATTTTGTCCAGTAAGTAGACACCTCACTTATTTCCCTTTTGAATTACTTTCACACCACGTCATAGTATTACAGCACTGTCAGCAGCTCTTGTGTTCAAATCTATTTGTGTGCTGCCACCCAGTGGTAATGTGCCGAAAAAACACCTCAGCTGATGACCTCATTCATCCTCAGCTCCAGACAAAGACATAGAGGCAGTGGCACCTCTAATTCTGCAGCCTGCACTGCGCATCACTTTTCCCAATAAGAATAGGTGACAGTGTTATAGAGTGCTGGTATTTATGGATACACTTAAACCTTTGTTCTCAGATGTGATACACTTGTTCTTCTGCTGCAGCAGTGCTGGAAACAGACAGTCTCAGTGTGTATGTGTCTGCACTTCTATCTGATAGCATTGTTTCCTCTGTCTGTGCACCCCAGGGAGACGTGGAACTTGAACCCTCCAGAGGTGCGAAATGCTCAGCTGCAGTACGCAGGCTGGGGACCCCAGGGTCAGCAACTGGTAAGAACTACAGTTTCCATGTTTGTCTCTGGTCTCATCTCTGTCTGCTGAGCAATGATGTTTCAAAGTTAAGATTCAAACCATCTTCATTGTCAAACATATAGCCATTGAAACTTGTCTTTGATGTGGAGCACTATACTGAACTATATAATAAAAACACACACACAGACAAACATTCTGGATTACAAAAATAGAGTTAATATGGCTATAGAAGTACAAAAGATGTGGAAAGTGCTAGCATCCAGTGTCCTTTACTGCCAGTTAATAAAGTTAATGAAAGACAAGAAGAATTAATGATTTTAGGGGAATTTATATCTGCCCCCCTGATGGGAGGAGCTGAGTGATGAAGGGGGTTTGAAAGGTACTTGTGTTCCCTATGTTTAAACCTGCATTTATTGCTTTGTGGATACTTGGGGGGGGGCAGCGCAACAAGCAGTTAACACAACACTGACAGATCAAATTGTAAAATTGATATGGTGAATGTTATGACTGTATTATTTAAACATCGAGCAGACACGGAGCAACATTAGCATTCATTTGGATTTGTGTCTGTATGAATGTAAGTCCAATACTCACTCTCCTTTTAGTTCTGGTTTGCTCTGAACCAACTCCTGAGGTGAATATCTGGCTCTTTAGCTGCTAAATGCTGCACTGTGTTCATCAGCTAGTCGCTAACTTCGTCTGTCAGTTGGTGCTGGACAGCACATAGTGGGTTTTTAGAGCTTTTTTTACTGATGAGAGCAGTGAGACACTGAGTCAAAACAATAAGTAGTGGTCCATAAAATCAAAACACTGAGCTGAAAAGCGCTAAAACGCTCTGTACATCTGAGGGGATATGGGAGTTGGGTGATCATTCTCTGTGGATTCATCACTATGAGCGACACCTTGTTACGTACATGTAGTAATTTGATCTGTTGTTAATATAAAAATATTGATTAGAGCAGCTTTAAGGTAACTTTTTGTGCAATTATGTGCATATTCCAATGTCAGTCTTAATACAGATGTCAAATCCTTTGAAGGTTGCAGCCCATGAAGGTGGGTCAGGCCTTACATAGAACAAAACTAATGGTGCATTCAAGTGCTCCTTGTTAAATTACAAAGTCAGATAATTCAGGAAATTAACCTTAAACGGCTGAGTAAATATCAGTGGTAAAGAGGGACAAGTTCCATCATACGTAAGATTACAGTTGGAGTTGTAACATTTCACTTAAACACACAATTGAAAACTGGCAAACAGGGTATCAGGGTAATGGTAAATGTATCCATATAACACCCTCTGAACAAACTGTGGAGTTTATGCCTGACTTCCATTATTTGCATCCTCCAGTGGCTTTTTCAGTGGTCCACTTCATGTGATAGATTTATCAGTGATTGATGACCCCCTGAACACAAATACCTGATATATACGACATGGTCATGTTACACTTTCTGACTCATCTTTATGTTTCAGTGGCAGCATTTTCTTCAACTGAATGGTATGGTATACGTTTGAGTCCTTCAAAACAGTACACACAAACTATTTTTTCCCTCAGGGTGTAAATCATCTTAATGATTCACTGAGATTTCCCAGTAAACAAATTTCAAATGAAACACTGTTGTTTGAATCACAAGAAGCAATGGTCCTTTGCAACTCTTCCAAGATGAGTCATTTTCCACCTCCATCATCAAACAGTCGAACTTGTCAGAGCATTAATGAGCTTCAGCCTGTTGGTTTGCAGGGCAGACAGACTGTAAGTGATAACATCCTGCAGCACAATGCTATTAATTACTTGTTATCTCGTCAGTGGATTAATTAACACAGTCGCAAGATTGATATAGCCTCAAGTTTCCCACCATTAGTCGTGAAGTGGTTTTACTTCCATCATCCGAGTTATGTTAGCGTGAAACTAAGTAGCAGCTGGTTTCCCTGAAGGTTCAGATGTCCTCTGTTGAAGAGGTGGAGGTTGAAGTGAGCGATGTCCATCAGCTAAAACAAGCTAACACAGTTTGCAAGCCAAGGCATGCATTGTCATATTTAGACATCTAATATACCTAAACCAGCCCACCTGTTATCCTGTTCCCAAATCCCTTATGCACTTAATTAAAACTCCTTTATTTTCCCATAGAGAATGAGCATATACATGCCCGTATTTACACTCACAAACACAGCTGTCCAGCCACATGTTAAGCCATGTGTTAGGCTAAAAAGTCAATGTAATTGGATAAATAAGTGGCATCTTATTTTCACAGAGGCATGTGTCTGCACAAAGATGTTTCTAACCTTTTTTTTGTGGAAAGTACTGTAAATCCCCTAGTGAATGGAAGAGTTTATTTTCCCTGCTCCCTGTAGCCGGCTAATCTTCAACACGTGGCTGACACACATTTACACAATCAAAGTTTGGACGCTCAGCCCCAGGAGGCCTAACCTTTTGTATTACATTATAAAGAGAGAGAGAGAGAGAGAGAGAGAGAGATAGTGTGTGGGTGAGAGAGACAGAGAGAAAAAGAGACTGTAAGACACATCACTGATCAGTACAGTGTGTATATTCTTTGGTCCACAACAATGGAAAATTTGCTCTGTAGCATCATTTTAGGCTTATGCTTGCCAATTAGTAAAAGAATGCAAGCAATTAAGTATTGCACTTCCATTGGGGGAATTACAAGATTGAAAGAGATATATTGAAATTGTATCCCTACTGGAGCCTACATTTCCTATAATGCATCTTGATAGCATCTTTCTTTTAGACCTTCCCTACCTGGCCTACGCTCACATCTTTCAAACTCCACATTACCAGTTTGTAAAAAAGGCTTTCTGCTAAACAACACCAAGTCACCGCTAGTGTCTTTGTGAGACTGTACTTAGGCACAGCAGCGCTTTAAGCTAAATGCTAACAAGCTCGCAATGACGTGCTGTTAACGTGTTAACATGCTGAGGTATTATGTTTACTATGTTCACTGTCGTAGTTTAGCGTGTTAGCATGCAAACGTTAGCTAAATAGCACTAAATACAAAGTACAGCTGAGCTCATAAATCATTAGACAAACATTTTTACCCACATATGGTGTTAGATGAAAAGTTAAGTGATCTCAAAAGTTACTAGAATTCAATAGGAACTGGGGAACATGAATATCTTGACCAAATTCCATGACAATCCATCCAATAGTTGTCCAGACATTTCATTCGAAATCACAAATGTAAACCCCTCGGTCCTGGAGAAAAAGTCAGAGGATCACCAAAGTCAGTAGGTTTCAGCCACTGTCTATACCAAATTTCATTACAATCTCTCCAGTAGTAGATATTCTTGTCTGGACCAAAGTGGTGGACCGACACACCGTCCCACTGACCAACATAGCCATCTCTGGAGTGAAAATTTATGGGGTGCCCCTTTAATGCCACTTGAGAACACATTAATATATTGCTAAAACCTCACATTTTGTGGTTGTTTGCTTTTAATTTGTTAAGTTTACATTCTCCTACCTAAACAGCACCCTAGTTTACTTGATAAAGAAGTGAAATAGAATAAATTTTCTCATTGTGTTGGTGCGGTTGGCATCGTTCTCACCAGCCCAAACAAACCAAACTAAGTTAACAAAGTTTGTATAATCTCTTCCAAAAATTCTCGCTGAGGATAAATATGGATCCCAGCCATCACTGGCAGAGTTCTATCTTCCTTCAGAGAATGGGGCCAGGTCTTCTCTCTGTGCTGTGGCCTAGATTAGCTTCTATACAGGGACTCCATCTGCACCAAAGTGACACCAAACCACATGGGCCCCCAACTTGCGTCTCCTCAAGAGAAACCAATTGTGACAGATTTGTGTTACCTTTAAAGTGATGCAGGGTTTGCGGGAGAAACCTTTTGCTAGCTTAGTTTTTCACTGTGTATACTATAGTAAATGCCACATTGCTGAAGATTGTAAAATGCTAAATTACTGTAATTCATGTGGTAGAGTAGTGTTTTCTTTGTAGTGTTGACTCTTTTTACACTGTAGAAAGAAGGAAAAAATCAACATGCAGCAATCGTTGGCAGATACAGTATTGGATTTCCTGCTGTACATCGTCCCGTCATTTAGACTTCTCAGAGTGAATATTTGTTGGAGAATTATTCACAAACTGATACCATGATACTAGCTTGAGGCCAAGAGATTCCATAATCCTTGAGATACTGAGCAAACCCTTTTCTGTAATAGCCTGAGATTGATTTCAGCATGGCATTAAGGCTGTAACATTTTAAAATTCCAGCCCCAAGAGCCACCCAGCCCTACCACGTTCACCAAAGGTGCTGATGATCTATTATTCTCTGTAATGAAAGCGTTGACCTTCAGTTATCTTGAAAGCCCTGCAGGCCTGTGGAGGAGAGTGTCAAAGTCAAAATTTGGTCCCCCGGTTTGTCGTCTTATCAGAAATTGAAAAGACTTTGTACCTTTGTCAAAAACTTTGATACTCTACTCTAATAAAAATGTGCTTTTGCCAATAGGTGCACTGATCTCTTGTCTGTGACAGGTGAAAAAGCACCATGCAAATGTGTGTTTGGACCCCCGGGTTGATCTTAACTGTGATAGCATGACCTCTGCCTTACCCAGGTCCACCACCTGCGATATAACGTGTCTGTATAAATACCAGGCTGTCCTCAGTCTGTCTTGTGCAAGTTGATAATAATAATGCAACTGCTTATTCACTATAAGGAAATTCCCTGTAGGAAGGCTGTCAGTTGGGGTCAGCTACAGATCAATGTCCAAAGAGCTGGAAGAGATTCAGTGTTTTGCACAAGGACAGTTCAGCAAGACGGGAGCTGCTTTAAAAGAAGCTCTTACTGTGGGTTTTCCAGTTTAAAGATGGTTTGTCTATTGTTTTGCCATTTCAAAATTTGATCAAAATGGCTTTCCTCTCTTTCTTTCTTTCTTGTAGATCTTCATTTTTGAGAACAACATCTACTATCGTTCTACGGTGGAGAGCCGCTCCATTCGTCTGGTGTCTACTGGCAAAGAGGGCGTCATCTTCAATGGGCTCAGTGATTGGCTGTATGAAGGTAAGGCTGAAAAAATGCTGTTGTTTTTTAAGGAAAAATATTACTTTTTGGGAATTAACACTTATTTGCTTTCTTGCAGAGAGTTAGATGATAAAATTGATAACACTTTAATATCTGTGTTGAATATGAAGCTAGAACCAGGAGACGGTTTCCAGTATTTATGCTAACCTAAGCTATGTATTTCCAAAATGTTGAACTATTACTTATACTTTTAAAGTGACAACTTGGCTTTATGGGTTCTTTTCACCTAAAATACATAAAGACATTTTACTCACCCCCAGAGGTATTTAGCCTGGCATTATTTTTGCAAGGTTTTCAGACTGGAAATGGGGGAGAAGTTAGCCGGGCGCTGTCAGAAGTTAACAAAGTCCACCTACCTGCTGCGACTTCAGGAAGTCACTGTGCCTGGCCAAGAAATAGCACATAACCCCACATAAATCTACAAATTGTCTTGTCAAATTTATACACTTTGGCTTTTTGTACAGATTAAACAAACAGTATATAACACAAAACTACAAAGCGCTCTAAAGTTCACGATGAGATTTTCTTTGAGGACTGCTTTTGCAGTCCCCCGTTATGTTATGCGTTCTCTCGCAATACTTTTGCATTACGTCGCAATACTATTCTTCTTCCATTCCTTCAGAGCCATATGTCAACTCATTGAACTTTACTTTGAACTGGGCATTAAGTATACTAATATAGTACTACTGCTCAATAGGCATGCATGGTTATGTAATTAGTGAAAGTAAACTTAAATAAATTCATAGATCAAGAGGTCTCTCCAGAAGAAAGCAGTAGGGTAACCTGCAGGATCCCATCAGTTTCATTCATGAACAGTTACTGTACTCTGTACTGTACTGTACCCCAGAGGGGTTTCACTGAGGAAGAGGAGATGTCTCCAGAGGCAGAATTACAGATGTTCAGTTGAATCTACCCCTTAAAGTTAATGTGCTGTATTTATATGAGTCAAAAAAAAGCAACAAACAAGAAGGCATCTGAAATGCTGCAAACAGAGTCTGTGGTTCTGTCACAGAAAGAGCAGACAACACTTGCAGAGATACAGCAGGAATGCAGACCAACACAAGATGGAAAGCTTTTTGCATTTATGCACAAAACAAATTAAAATAACCTTCAATGCTGAAACAGGTTTTGGTAGAAGGCCTGTTGCTAAGTGTGGAGCAATAATTGATGCTCTTTATACATACAGCTCCCACCCAGAAGTTTGATAATGTTTTACGTGGAACGTCTTTGCAATGGACATCATATAAAGGTGAGGTGTCCATAAACAATGCTTAATGCATTGACTTGAGAATCTCCACACTACCTTCCATTCCAAATAGACATACGGCTCAGAAGGAATGGGAGAGGAAAAGTGTTGCGAGAGAACGCAAAATTTATTGCGAGAGAACACAAAACATATTGCGAGGGAATGCAAAAGTAGTCCTCAAAAAAATCTTGCCATGACCTTTAGGGGGCTCCGTACAAAACAAACTTTGACTACACAAAACAATGTATTTTTCAGACTTTTGCAAATCTTGCTTGTTTCTTGGGAAAAACTGGATGCTTTCACCTCAGTATGTCTTAATTTGAGAGGGGGAAAATCACTGTTTGGTGTAACTAATCATCAGTCATTGGCATAAGCAACATACGATTGGGGGTAAAAAGATTCAGAACCGCTGACTTAAGTCTTGATGACCAATATGGAAAATATGTAAAGTGAACCTCTTTCCTCCCTCTATCTTCCCCATCCATCCCATTACTCTAATTTGAACACTGTAGTTACACATGTATTAGCAAGTAATGACATGAGACAGTCTGACTCCCCAGTGTCTGCAGCCACATTAGTATTTTTTGGCGTGTAGCACTTGATTTCCTGCAGGTAAATTAAAAATGTAAACTCTGTCAATTCGCTTCTCTTTTCCACAGCCCCGAAAATGAATGAATGTTCTACATCGGTTGACTTTCATTAATTCAGCGGTGGCGTGTGTTGTACACACTCTGATACAGATGTCACGGTGCACTCCAAGCGTCAGCGCCACCGATCAAAGCTCACCTGTGTGCCTCGCAGTAAAAACGGGACGCGTGATGTGTTGGCATTCAACTAATGAATTTATATCCGCTGCGCTGGGTGCTCTCTCTGCTCCAGTGGAACAGTGTTTTAATAACAGAACGAGAGGGAGATGGGGAGCAGCAAGCACATAGATATAGAGATAGCAGATATATAGACAGCCTACGATATACAACAAGCTGTTAATCCTCAAGTAACAGTATAAAACAATACATATGTGTTTGATAATGTGAATGGCTGTCACAGAGGAGGCTTCTGAGGATTTAGAAGCTGTGACACAGAGATTATCTTAGGTCACCAGTACACCAGGAGCTGTGTGGCTGTTTCCTCCTCAGGACTGGTCTGTTTTTATTTAATGTTATCAACCCACGCTCCTCTTATCTCTGCATTAGCCAGGCTGACATTGGAAACTGCTTCCATCCTTCAAGAGCAATATCCATTCTCATCCATTTAAACATTAATCAGAGCGCTATTGCAGTGTCTGACCCCCCCCGACTCATATTTATGCGCTACTGAAGGCTTGATAATTTACACTCATCATTTGACCAGATAAATCTTTCACTGAGAGATAAAACACAGAATCAGCTTCATAATGTTGAGATAACAGTGAATTGTGGAACAACAGAATAGTATTTTGTGTATTCCTGCATTTAACTTTCTAAATGTATATAGTGTGATGTGATGGCATGTTGAGATTCTTCCAGTCCTCTAGTTTAAAAGAAAATGTTACATCATTCTCTTCATATATTAGAATATTTGGTGCATATCTTTACTGTATTTTTAAAATGTTTTCTGTTTCATCCCGTTCACAAAGCCAGGTTCACAGAGCCCTGACCTCAACCCCGTGTAGTACCTTATGGATGAATTGGAACACCGACTGTGAGCTAGGCCTCTCCCAACATCAGTGGCCACCCTTACTAATGTAATGCTCTTGTGGCTGAATGGGAGCAAATCCCTGCAGCCAGGTTTCAAAATCTTGTGGAAGGCCTTCCCAAAATACTGGAAGCTGAATTTTCAACAATCACATATGGGTGTAATGTTTAGGTGTCGACAACGTTTTGCCAAAATGGATTCCAACTTGATTTGTTTGTATCTGGTTTTATTTCTTTATTTTTGCTAATACACTAAAAGTCATTTTCATTCCAATTAATGATAAATCCCTTTTGAAAATAAATGTGTATAATCCTGTAAATAGATTTGGCGTTGGCCCAGCGGTGATGCGAGCATCTGCAGGGGAGCTTAGAAACCATGTCAGGTTGTGTTTACATTCATCAGTGAGACTGCAAGGCAGAAGATTTTCCATGCTAATGACTCAGGTTCTGCTCTGGCCAAGGTCAAGCTGAGGCACAGACTGCAGCTGAGGAAAAATTAGGTCTTAAGCTCTGGCTGTCGCTGCGCGGCGGATTTGATGCTGAGGGGTGAAAGGTTGGCAAATAATCTCCCAGGCTTGAATATCCTCTGACTTACATTGCTGTTGAATCCATGAATGTGTGTGTGTGTTTGTAGAGTGTATGCAGGACAGACACAAAGAGACAGGGAAAAAAATTTAAAGAGACACAGCCAAGTACCCTGTCGGCTGTGTGTAATAGTCCAAAACGCCTCGGGAGAGTCTCAAGTGTTCTGTCATCTGTCGGCTGTCTGATTATTAAGGCTGCGCTGATACTGACACATCCTGCAGTGTGACGCAGCCCAAGGAAACAACTGTTTATTGGGCTCTGGTGCGCCGAGATAAAAACCCGGCGTTGCTTTGATTTGAGTCATGTTTGCCCCATAGATGTTTGGCTAGATGACTGTTTGCATCGAGAGCATTGCATTGTTCGTGGGGTCTGTGTCTGTTTATCGCTCTGTTTGTGGCTGAGCCTGCGGGGCATAGAGTAACCACATAATCAACACTTGTGTGCTGGAAAAGGAAAGATTAATAAAGGGAATAAAAATGTTGGTTTTAGTTTGGCGTAAATACAAGCTGAAACTGATGTGAGACACAGTTGGAAATCATTTTGTAGAACTTTAGTGCATCCATGCTGCATTGCCTGTAGATTGTCACACAAAAATCAGGTTTGGGAAAGTCAGTATCAATCCGTCTTCTCAGCACAAAAGAAACTTGATGATTTTTTGCAAGATTTGGTATCTATTTCTTTGATATTGTCAATGTCGGATACTGATTTGGAGCTATTAGTAAACAAAATCTTCTTTTGCCACCTGAGACAATTTTAGGATCAATTCCAAAAAACTGCATTTTGAATAACATCTTATAGGCTTGTATTTTTAATTATCACCCATAGTTTGTAACGCAACGTTTCTGTCAAAAATTCATCTCAAACCCTGGTGACATCATCAGTGTTATTTCCATCCAGGGCCACAGACAACATTATACAACTGTTTTCAAAGGCTAATAATTACTCCTTGTGACGAGTAAACTGACTTTCATGTGTAAAATCGACGCCGTGCCCCTTTAAGTTACTGTATAACAATTTGTCTGTGGTACCATTGCAGGGTAAATGTATACTCAGGGGCTACATCCTCCAATACTTTTCTTTCCTACTCTTTGCTTAATAGAGACCTGCAAAATAACGACTCACTGTAATAGCACTTTCTTCCTGCACCATCTAGCAATGTTGTCTTTGGATTGAGCCACAAACTATAGATGAGGCTCTGAAGATGCTCCGCAAAATCTCACCTCACTCTGTCATGTGCTTTTCTATTCTTGCTCAATTATCACTTGCACTTTCACCCCAGTCATCGCAGTGGTATCTGTACAGTATTTATAGTAATAGCTGTATTTCTCTGACATGTTTTTTGGCATGTAGAGTGGAATACTAGAATGTCATGTCATCTAACCAACCTGCCTGTCAGAGAGCCAGGAGGGAGGGTGTGTCTCTGCTGTCAGATTTCAGCTTGAGAAAACAAGTGATTTATTTCTTATTATTTACATTTAATATGACAAATGAATAATACAGTGGTTCACAATCAGTTAGTGGGCCATAATAAATCCAGGCCAGCTTTTCTTGGATTTCATTTTGTCTTGTGTGATTGGTAGAGGTGACCGTAGAATTGATGCAGGTGTTTCCTATGATTGGTGGGGTGGACTACTGGCTATGAATATTCAGGACACAAGAGGAAAGTAGTTAGACTCCAAAAAACCAGCATATGTGTCTGTGCTATAGTGCTGCTCTACTCTATGGTTTTAGCATGTGACACTGCTGCCCTCTGTTGGAAACACGTGGTCGACTTTGATCACTTTGTCAATGCAGATTCCTAGAGCTTCAATACTACCACATGGCTCGTATCCTCAATAAGCATATATTTTTTTAGCATTCCTGCTCGTAGCAAGAAATAAATACCACCTGCAAAGTTTTTTGCACTCACTATTTCCCATTAGCCACTTGACTCACGGTGTCTCATGCATTAATAATGTCCTTTACTAAGTGAATAGTGTAGTCTGCACAGCATGATGGAACATGGAGCGAGGAGATGAGCCTCCAAAAGCCCATGTTGGTAATAATCACAATGAAAAAAGAGAGACACACAATCTCATGACTTAAGAGAAAGACAATGAGTTAGCTTATCAAAAGTGGTTCACTTACACTCCCTTTCTCATTATTACTTTCTCTCTCTTTTGTCCCCTCACTTTCTTTTGTAATCATGCACATATCAACATGCTTCTAGAAACGTAACTACTTTCTCCTTGTCTAGCCAAGGTGACTGGGCATCCCCAGCCAAGCGGATCCGACAGCCCAGTGGGTCCACTCCACATGGAAAGCTTTTTCAGCTGCCGCTGGCTAAGTCAGCAGGCAGCGGCGGAACCGGCCATGCGGGAAATCATTATTTATTTAGATTTTTTTTTTTTTTTCATTTGCAAATGCAGCATAATGCTGTGCTGTGCTGCTCTGTTCATCATCAGACAGTGAGATCCAATCATTCCCCACTGAGCTGTGCCAGCAGGGTGCAGGTGGACACACCAGGCAGGCAGGGAGAGCAAAGACTAACTGGACTAAATGTTGCCATTAGCCCTACTTCTTCTTGTTACTGGCATAGAGATGTCTGGTGTTATAATTAGTTTAGTAGTGTCCAGCAGTGGAAAGACTCTACAGGCGCAATTACTTTTTCAGAATTGCATTAGAAAACAAATGTACATAAGCATCTGTACTGAGGGTGTTTGTCAAATGATGCTGCATATCAAGTAATTCCACCAAGCGTGCACAGTTAATGAAAATGCTAATTGGTAGTTGATGTCTGTTAATTCCCCAAAGCCAGCACCCAGTCCCACAGATAAACAGCATTAATGCAATTTTAATTGCAAAAGTTGATTTAAATGTAGCTAGTGGCACGCTATAACAATAAGTCGAACTGTTTCGATGCCGTCTGCGCCGTCGCCACAGACTTAATAATGAAGTAGATTTGACACAGCTATACTTTATGTTGTCAAAAAGTTCCCTCAGTGAGCTTTTATTTGCATAATTTCTTAATAACTCACTGTGTGTTGACAAGGAGTTTATGTAGCAGCAGAGATGAAGGACCTGGACTGCTCTTGTCCCCGATTATGCTCCCTCTGTCTGTTGAACAAGAGTGTGTGTGATTGCTACATTATTTTAAACACACACCGTGTGTTGCTGAAACTGGTACACACACACACACACAGAGGTAACGCCAACCCAAAAACTAAAGTTATCTGGTGAAGTACACTGTGTACCTGGTGAGAAATTGCTGTTTGGTTCATTTCTAGGAAATGTAGCTGAGTTCTATTTGGGTCGATAGGCTCTACCCAGATTTAAAGGTTCTGTGATTTATCACCTCAACATTTGGTTCTCTGTGTGTGTTTGTGTGTAGGTTTAAGTGAGTCCAAATATAACAGGTCAGGCAAGAGTTAGTACGTATTGGTAATTAGGCAGACAGGGTAACTTTTTAGTTTCTGCCACTTTTACCTGATTTTTAGGGGGGGGTTTATAACTATTCATTTGTATTTTTGGTTTAAATGGTTTGTGATGAACTGGTACTTTCTTCTGGTACTGGTACTGTGGGTTTTGGCACTTGGACTTTGACACTTGCTCAAGCTCCATATTTTTGACTGTTGTGTAATGGAATAACTGTTCAACTTTACATCCATAAATCCCGTACGATGGCCAGTAGGAGACAACATTCATGCATGAACAATTTCGTGTTTCTATGAACAGAGAACAATGCAATACAAAGGGTTCTACTAATGATACAGCATTTTATAGACATTTTCCCATAACACCCCTTAATTTCTAAACCTTCCACGAACAACAGTATGAATCTATTAGCCTGCAGTCATGTAATTAACTTGTCTCTCTGCTGTGTGAGTTTGTATTCACTGTCATTATGATTGATGGTCATTTTCTTCTTACTCTTCCAGAGGAGATTTTCCACTCCCATATTGCCCATTGGTGGTCTCCAGATGGTGCTCGGTTAGCATACGCCACCATCAATGACACCCTGGTGCCCAGGATGGAGCTGCCTATGTTCACAGGCACACCCTACCCATTGGGGAAAGAGTACCACTACCCTAAGGTGCACAGTTTTATCCTCAACGCTACGTTGCGTAAGTGTTGTTATATCATTTTAATTTTCTCTTGTTTCCTTGTCCGATTCAGGCCGGTGAGGAGAACCCAGTTATCACTCTGTATGTTGTGAACCTTAACGGTCCTCTTCATACCATCGAGATGAGGAGACCCGATGATCCTAGGATAGGGTGAGGCATGCAGACTGTCAACCAATCAATTTGCGCATTTTACTCCTCCTGCATTAATTCCATAAATTTACACATTCTGTTCACATATTCATATATTCTCTCATGTGTGTAAACCCTCTCCATGGATTAATTTTCTGATGCTATATAGGTCAGCACATTTCTCAGATATCATATTCTTTTAATTTCCTTTGTATCATTATGGTCTGCTCCTGTCATTGTGCATATCCTGCAAAGATTCTGTAAATTCTAATCCTCCAGTGATGCATTTTTACTTAACGTGGTCCCATGTTTAGTTCCATTAGTTTTAATGCCCCCATTTGCGCTGTTCATATTTATACCCAATTTTTTATTCCTCCTTTCCTGTGGCTCATTATATGCTTCTCTAATATCTCAATTTCTCTGCAAGATCATTAATGTTTCATCCTTTTTTAAAATTTGATCACAATCTACAAATAATAAATGGAAACATTTTGGCACTTTTTTCTGTCATTGATTGGTCATTTACCCATTGACGATACTGATTCGCAGACCTTGCAATGTAAATGAAGGTAATCGTTATTTAATCATTTCTCTGTGTTTGTCAGTGAGTATTATGTGACCATGGTGAAATGGGCCACCACCACCAAACTGGCCATCAACTGGCTGAACAGAGCCCAGAACATCTCGATACTCACACTGTGTGAGGCCACAACGGGAGTCTGCACAAAGGTACGCCTGAGTCCTGTGTATTGTGTGTGTATTGTGCGTATCAAAGACACTCAGGGCTGTTTTCATACACCAACTGAAACCTGTCAACCTGTCTCTACAGAAACATGAGGATGAAAGTGAAGGATGGCTGCACAGACAGGTGAGAATAATGACATACATGTAAGAAATATTTGGAGTTGTTGATTAAGAGTAACTATGTTAGATTTAACTCTGATCTTCTCTGTGTCTTCAGAATGAGAAGCCTCTGTTTTCCAAAGATGGGCTGAAGCTGTTCTTCACCCGTGCCATTCCTCAAGGAGGCAGGGGCAAGTTCTTCCACATCTCCATGTCCATCTCCCAGGTAGGAAAATATTTGTGTACAGTATTGTTTAGAGTTATCAAACATTTATCATTTTATTATTTCCTTAAAAGTAATCCTTAGTGTTTTTAATATTATTTTAAAATGGTTTTTATGTTCCAACAACCTTATAAGAAGTGAGTCTCTGAATTTTTCAACAGGCAATTTTGCAGTTAAACTTTATTCTTGGTAACACAAACTTACTGTAGCTCACTAGCCTGTGTTATTTTATACACATTTTAGGCAATACACTTTTGTTGTCTTAATGTGCACTTGTCATCATATAATAAAGTCACCTTTTTTCCATTTATCTCCAAAGCCCAACACCAGTACAGACACACTGCAGTCCATCACATCTGGAGACTGGGATGTCACCCAAGTCCTGGCCTATAATGAGGACAGCCAATTGATGTGAGCACCCGCAAACCACCAGCAACAGCCGAACCAAACCAGCATCACCACTCACAGCAACAAAAACCAGTCACAATTCTGTAGCTTATATGTGATAAGAAAAGCTTAAAACGTTCTGAGCTGCTTCAGCAAAACTCGCTTGGACGAGGACTTTGCTGAAGTTTTCATACAAGAGAGACAATGTGTTGAATGTTTCAGCACCATGGACAGAGACAGAGAGAGACCCCACACTCAAATGCTGGGTTTCTCTCGGTGTCTCCCTGCATTTGAATGCTTCAGTAACATGGACAGAACACTGTCCAACAGGCAGATGACCCTGTTTATTGTCGAGATGTATATTGATTATGATCTATGACTAGTTTATAGCACTGATGCTACATTTTGAGACAGCAACTATTCTTACTTTCTACTGTGTTGAGCCTCATGTTCTACCAGCTCATACAGTTCACACAATAAACTGCTCTAAATGTGTTTGGCGTAAAAGCATCTCTGTTGCACCCATGAGGAATGTGACTCATCCCCATCACTCCCAGATCATTTCACACCCACACTCCAGGCCACAAGGCAACTGGGATCTGACTAACATGATCTCACGTGCACACCTGCATTCACACACACACACAAACATGTATAACAAACACAGTTCCTAGTGTTGCCACCCAAAAACCTCTTCCCCAAGGGGGTAAGATTTGGCCTACTTCTGTTCTAAAAGGATTCAACCCCCCTTTCCTCCCCCCCATCATTCATTTATGAAACATCTATTCTAGTGAGTAACTGAGTAGCACTGCTTGTGTGTACCAGGTGCTTTTTTCCACTGCCCAAGCTGAGTGGTGAACACAACTCTGCTAAAGCCACAAAAAGACTAAACAAACCAGTGTGATTTGTTGTCTATAACTATGAGTTACTGTATATGTTATAGCTAAACTCAAATCTGCTGCCATGACATTCTTTTTTCTCTTATATTAATGTAGATACTTCTTGAGCACTGAGGATGGTCCAAAGCGAAGACATTTGTACAGGTAATGGCTGTTATCTGTATTATGTTACCAGCAGCTGTTGTTTTGAAAGTGTAACCATTTGGATTTTAAAAAGTCTCCAAAAAGTTAAATGTCCTCTTCTTTGTTTCCATAGTGCAGACACCTTTGGTTCATTCAACCGTCGCTGTCTGTCATGCGCCTTGTCCGACAGCTGTGGCTACATCAGCGGCTCCTTTAGCCACAACATGAGCTATTTCCTGCTCAATTGCGAAGGTAGCTAACACAGTATATTTGACTCATGTCCCCCTCCTTTTTGAACTCTATCTATCCCTCTTTGTCCTACTTATCCACTTTATGTAGACACAAAGGGCTCTATTTTAACAATGACGTTATAAAGTACTTGTGCGCAGGGTCAAAGATGATGAATCCAAGCACACCTGCTACTTTAATAACAGCACAGCATGCATTGAGCAAGGGTCACCTAGTACAAGTTGAATGTACCAATCAGAGGGGTGTGGTGATTAATCATTATCCTCTCAGCCAGTCTCATCACTCATTTCATACCTTTTTACAAACCATGATGAAAATGGCTCACCAAGAGCAAATAATATCAGCCAATCAGTTTGACATGCACAGAAGTTTCTGGCATAGTTTTGCAGCACTGGCTTTGGCAATTTTTAAACTAGAGGCTGCAGTTCACATATCCGTCCTGAAGGATACCAACAGGTGAGGATGTTAGATACAGATAAATCACTCTAATCTGTATCTTAATACAGACTGTCTTACTGACATCCTTATATTTCTGATGTCAATTTAAATGTGTATACTGCAGTTGTGTTATTCATATCATTTACTTAAGTAAACGTAGCATTGCTACACTATAGAATTATAGAAAGTATTAGTAACAAAATCTACTTAAAAGATCAAAAGTAAAAGAGCTGATTAT
Source organism: Siniperca chuatsi (assembly GCF_020085105.1). Lineage (NCBI taxonomy): Eukaryota > Metazoa > Chordata > Actinopteri > Centrarchiformes > Sinipercidae > Siniperca > Siniperca chuatsi. The sequence continues at coordinate 21,472,147 of NC_058060.1, forward strand.
GCAGAATAGCACCTATGAATGTCATATTATTATAGTTCTGGGTTATAATTATTGATGCATTAACGTGTAAGTGGCATTTTAATGTTGTAGTTAGTCGAGTTAGAGCTAATTTTAAATGCTTCATTGACTGTTGTGTAGTTTAATCTATAACAACGCATCATATTTTATAAGATAATCATATGTTTTGTTTGTAAGATCTTAATTTTTGGGGGAAAAAATAGCAGTAACTATAACTGGTAAATGTAATGGAAAGTACATTTCCCTCTGAAATGTAGTGCAGTAAAAGGTTGTTACCATAAAATGGAAATACTTAAGTAAAGTACGTGTATGTTAAAGTTGTACTTAGGTACAGTACTTGACCAGATGTATTTAGTTACTACTACTACTTTCCAGAATTATTCTGAAGTTTATGCATATTTCTGTCAAGTATTTTGTCTGCACTTGCTGGTAGAATCACATGCTTAAAATAGACCAGATCTTTGTGTGTCTATTCCCCAGTTTTTACTAAAACAAATGCACTCCCATCTTGTTGTGCCTCTCCTTCCACCTTTGATCCATATATGCTGTGCTGGGCATGACAATACCAAAAGATCAGAAAAACCTCAAAATGTCATAGTGCTGTCTTCTCGCTGCCGCAAAAATAGAGCCCAAAAGATTAAAAAGATGAATGTTTCTGTGATTTCAGTCTGACTTGAACCCTCGCAGCTTCAATATTTAATCACTGATCCAACACTTTTGTGTCAGTCACCTCTGAACCTCACTAAGTGATCATCACTGAACTCAGATCCAACAGGGAATGACTATAATGCCATCAAACCCTCTCTGCAGCCCCCAGAAATCACTGATAGTCAATGGTCCTGCACCTCATACATTTGAAATCCGCCTCTGTCCTCACAGCCTGCCTAGAATTTATGTGATGAGCCTATGATATCATTACCATGAGGAGAGAGAGTGGGAGGGAAAAAAGGACAGAGTGAGCGAGCGGCTTGTGTACTTTCCACCATACACAACCACAATGTTCCTGTACTGTGTTTCTCAATTTGCTAAGTGCATCAATCACTTCATTTGCTGTTCCTTCTCCCTCCGATTTGAGGTTTTAGGGCTTTATTATGAGGGACTCAGTTGGTGGCCTAGATATGGAAGCTATTGCATTACATAAATCGAATTACCTCTTTGTATGACAGACAAAAGATCTGGGACATCTCTCTATGGGGTTTTTTTTGCTCCCTATTGTTTGCAGTCACTGGAGGAGACTTTGTTTTTTGGTTGTGTCTGTGTTTATCATCAAATGCACAATGATGTCAAACACATCATTGTACCTTGTAAAAATGTAACCCAACTGATGTCTGTGAAATGAAAACAATGGCTAGTAAAACAGAGCCTCCACATGTCATGGTCAAATATAAAAGTACACAACTGTGACGGTCTGGTGATGTGATCCAACCCCACTTTTTAAACTTTCTAATTGTCTCTTTAGGGCGGGATATCCCATTTGTAGCCGTTTACAAGACACAGAGAGACGGAGAAAGTGAGACGCAAGACAGAGAGAGTGAGTATTTCAAGTCCAATTCACAGATTTGCATTTACAAGACTCTTAATTATGTTAAAGACATTACAAGTGACCTTGTAGGCAGTAGCATAATAGCTACATTGAAAATGACCTTGTCAAGAGGGGACAGAAGTGTTTCCGTTGCAGTGCAGAACGACCGCCTTTGTCACTGTTTATCTACAAGCCAAGTCCAGCATGATGGCAGTAATCACATTACTCCTCACAATGGATGTCCTCATTAAATTATGACCTGCCTAACGGCTATATCAGCATATTGTAATTTGATTACTACAGTGTGCTTGTGTGTGCCAGTCAGTGTCATCTTTTACCAATATGATGTTCCTGTCCTGACTATGTTGAACGCAGTCTGTAAGTGCTGCAATGAAATTTTAGTACTGTAAATTATTTGATGTATTCAACTGTTTTCAACAGTATTTTTATTAAGTGCAATAATGTTTCCCAAATGTTCACCTACCAAACTGGTGAGTTTACTGTTTTCTTATAAGGCTTTTCTATGCTGACAGATCTAAAATTCTATTGTTATCAACATGACTGACTTTCATGAAGTATGCAAAGCATCGTCATAGCAATGCAATCAGGATGCCATAATTATTAACAAGGCTAAGAGTCTCCAGCTACAGTAGCAGCTCTGTTGAGCTCATGCTGATGTTGAGCAGTTATTATGTTAACTATGTTCACCTGCTAACCATATTTGTGTTGTCATTTTGAGCATGTTAGTATGCTTATGTTTGCACTAAACACAAATTACAGCTGTGGCTGATGGGAATTTTGCAAGTATTTAGTCATAAACTAAAGTACAAATTTGGATCTGATGACTGTGCTAGGTGAGAAGTCAAGGCATCACAAAAGTCATTGGAATTTAACGCGAACAGGGGAACATGAATATCTGACCCAAATTCCATGGCAATCCATCCAATAGTTGGAGTTTAGTCTGGACCAAAATAGGGGACCGGCCGACATTGCCATTCCTAGAGCCTGCTCATGTGAACAATAAAAATGTCTTGTTTTAGTGCTTTCAGGATATGAGGCCATTACAGGTAAAATAACATTATGCCTTGTATGCAACTGAGACTATACACTGTGCAGTGATGGAGTCAAGGTCATATCAGAAGTAGTCTATGCATGCATACAGAAACGCACTGATTGTTGGCTCCAGGCAGAGCTCTTCTTCTCCCTTTCAGAATGTTTAATTGAAGTTTTCCTCCATCAGCCTGCCAGGTTTTATCAGAGTTTGTCAGTACAGGTAGGCCTGGCAACTGTCTGGATTTCTCCTCCTGGATGCTGCCTTTTGACCGTTTACACAAATCAATTCCAACATACAATGTTTGCTACATCCCCTTTGACTTCAGCAGTCTTGGCAACCAAGGGTAATAAGTTAGTGTTGCACAAAGCAGCTGTAGCTGTAGAATAAGTACAGCTGGTTGGTTCTCTGCTTTCAGGACAGCCTCTTGTGGCATGAAGTTCGCCTTAAGCAAATTCAGGTCAGCGTTTCAGCTGCAGTTATGTTTGTTTTTTTTCTGGTTTCATGCAGAAGGTTTTGGAGGATAAGAGATACTGATTGTGTGGAGCTGCGTTCTTGTATTTTAATGCACAGCTCCATACATATTTCTTAACCATACAATTTATCAAAAATTAATAATTTATTTTATTGCACCAGGATAACCCACTAATTATAACTATAAAACTGCCAACATCTAGCCTTGGGTATATATATATATATATATATTAAAAACAAACTATAAATCAAATTATATATATTGAGAAACACAGTACAGGAACATATTATATCACATGTCCATGTTCAGTCAATTTTCCTATCAGTAACTGTAACTTACAAAAAATTAACATGTTAATAAGGACATGTCAAAAGTAAATGAATGCAATTTAAAGTTGTTTTTTTTGATGACAGATTTGCATAAAAGAAGTGTTTGGTGATATTAAAACTTGTAAACATATTACAACATCTGATTCAAATAAATAAAATAAAAACAAGATAACTGAATTTTACTTTTGCTTTTATGATGAGAGGTATCATAACTATGACTTGGATTGTACATGTTTAAAAGGCAAGCTCTGGCCATGTTCCTGTCCAAACATTAATACAGTAAACTTTCTAAACTGCAATCTCATTGCTCTCTGCAGGTATTGCAGAAGTATATAAACTGGAGAGCAATGAGAACCTGAGGCTGACCCTGGACTCCATGCAGATGCCCACAGTGGAGTACAAGGAGATCAATATGGATGACTACAGTACGTGTCATGTGTCAGTGCCACAGTCATTAACGGACAAGTAAAGTCCATGTGTACGAATTATCTGATAGTTGATAAAGACAAACTTTCAGATAGACACAATGCAAGACATTATGGAAGTATTGAAAAAGAAACTTTTGAGTAGCAGTTTTCTTTTTCTTTCCTATCTTGTTGATCATCTTGCGACCCCTTAGGGGCTCCCAACACCCAGGCCGGGAATTTGGCTTCCTCTTCTAGCAGCTGGGGATGAGACTCTTCACTCCTACATACCTATGTGATATCACACTTCATCATTTACATTCTCCACTGACTCAAATCTGTTCTTTTTTGAGAAGCACCAAATTAATTAAATACATTGCAGATGTATTTATGAAAAATTTACTTTCAACTATAACATCCTAACTCCCATAATCCTCTTTTTTGATGAAGATGGTACAGACTCTATACTTTCATTCATGATATTTTATCATTAATTGGTAATCAAAGATAACAACAAATACATAAGGTTCAAAATATGTTTTTTTCTCAATTAATGAATTTATAGTGTATTGACTGTATGTGTTTTGGGTAACAGTTGTTTGTATCTGCATTACAGCCTTGTCGATGCAGATCCTCAAACCTGCCGGCTTCATGGAAACATCACACTATCCACTGCTCCTGCTTGTGTATGTATGAGCACGTGTTTCCACACTCGTGTACAGTACATGTGGTGCACACACACACTTACACAAAGGAAAAGTTTGTGTCCAATCGCAGTGCTGACTCATGTTCACACTTTACTCCATGCTCTATGAGGACGTGGTTGTCCTCTTCAATGGAGAGTTTCTGACAATTTTAATCAGGCATATTAATCTAAAGACGCACTGCTTTGTCCTCTACTATAGCTGGATAATAATTACACTGTGAGTCAGGAAACGTACCCTCCTGCCCACTCCGTTCTTTCATTAGCATTGCTTTCCTCAGGCGTTTAACTATCTTTTACTCTGCAGCTCAAGATTCTCCGAATTTGGCCCTTAGTCTGCACATTTCAGATACACCACATCCACAGTTCCATATGTGCTCGTTTTTAATCTAATGAAAGTGACCATGACGGCTTATCTATGAACTCTGTGCCACATTAGCCTTAGCTGAAATAAAGTTAAGTTGGAAACTTAAGGGTTTATTTCGACATCATTCACTGTGTTTAAGCAACAACAGGTCTCGAATAATCAGACAGTAAGCAGAGGGTATCTGCAATTTTCAGGCAAATGAGGGGATAATGTTGTGTACACACGGTCCTAATTTCATTTTTATTTAGATATAAGAAAAAAAATCATTGCATTGATCTGTTTGTCTTTGGTTATGTTCGTGCAGCGACGGGACACCTGGTGGCCAGATGGTGGCGGAGCAGTTTCACCTGGACTGGGCCACGGTGCTGGTGAGCAGCTTCGGTGCCATCGTGGTGCGCTGTGACGGACGAGGCAGCGGCTTCCAGGGCACCAACCTGCTGCACCGGATCCAGAAGAAGCTGGGCGTGTTCGAGGAACAGGATCAGAAAGATGCACTCAAGTATGTGATGTTTTCATCTTCAAGCTTTCCAACAACACTGACATCTATCTCGCTAAACCTTTTCTAAAAAATGTTTTTTCCAATGGCAGTATTCTGTGTCTACATGAAGCTACATATATTCCATTCAACAAATCACAATATGCCATGCAAACACTCCCTCTCATTACTTATTATGTATCTTAACTGTGAAGCACTTTGAAACTTTACTTTTAAGTCATGTTGAAGCAATAAGTTAAATTATAACTGCTAGTAGTAGTTGTATTAATAGTATGGTTGAAAGTTCCTAATAAACACAGCTGCTAAAACACATTGTATTAGCTACAGTTGCTCTGGTGAGAGTACATACACAAGTCCAAATATTAATGTTCTTTCTAACTAGAACCAATGTTTCTTTTGCAGTTTTATTTTGAAAGAGCCCTACATTGACAAAACCAGAGTTGGAGCTTTTGGAAAGGTAAGAATAGTCTCAGTGTGCACCCAAAATACTCCATTCTACTATTATCTGAATTTACACTGGTTGTTCAAAAAGTAAACAAGTCCTGCTGTTTGTTTGAATGTGCAGCTCCTCAGGCTCTGTGATAACATTTTTGTTGTACCTCAGGTGTATGGAGGCTATGTGACCAGCCTGTTGGTCAGCGGCGAGGAATCCCCTGTAAAGTGTGGCGCTGTCCTCTCACCTATCACCGACTTTGAATTATATGGTAAGTTTGTTTGCAGTGATTTTTTTTTTCAACTGTATACTCGCATACAGAAAGCTAGTCCCTGCTGTATGTAAACAAGGTATCTGTGCGTAATCATTCAGGCTCAGGCAGTGCTGTCAGAAAGTATTCAAAAGGAAAAAGATTGCAAATCTAGCACTTTTACTGGGATTTCAGTGTTATACACTATGTACTCTGTGTGTGTGTGTGTGTGTGTGTGTGTGTGAGGGGAAAGAAAGAGATGAACTTGTTAACCCTACCAGTGTGATGGTGCAGATACGTCTAGAACCCAATCATAACCGTGCCAGACAAAGTTACACCAGCCTCACCTCCGCTACCAAAGGAATAAAATGTGTGAAATGTAGAAGGCTGTGTATCGGGAGAATGAGAGACGGAGCTCTTGTAGCTGCACCGAGTCAGGAAACTGCAAATTAAGGAGGAGCTGGGCGTTGTGGTGTGACTGATTTGATTTCTCTCGCTTTGCCAGAGGGGGTGAGAGACATGCCATGACACTGTATAAGTTTGGAATTGCAAATGCAGACAGCTTCGAGACTAAAGAATATGTAGATGGGTGAATATTTGAATATGGAGAAGAAAAAAAACCTGGTAAAGTGTACGTTTTCCTTCAAAATGGCCAGAGAAAAAGGCAGAAATGACAACAATCTTGTTGACATCAAAGCAAAGTCATAATTAAAACCCTCTTTCCCCTGTAGCTTCTGCATTTTCAGAGAGATATCTTGGGCTGCCTAAACCTGATCCAAGGGCATACACAGTAAGATTTGATTGCAATTGTTCTGCTTCAAATTCCAGTTGTGATGATTGTGTATGTCATTTGATCTAATTTGTTGCTGTATGTCTCTTTACTCCTCAGATGGCAAATTTAGCACACAGAGCATCTCAGTTCATGGATAAGAAGTTTCTTATTATCCATCCAACAGCTGATGGTAGGAAAGGGATTTTCAGATTTTTAAATCTTACATGAAGCAAAAAGATGGACTCTCTGACATTTTGCGTATATCTCATTATGTTTTGCCAGAAAAAGTCCATTTCCAACATACGGCAAAATTCATCGCCCAGCTCATCAATGAAAAGGCCAACTACACCTTACAGGTATGCGGTTTCACTCCTTTGTAATTACAACGGCTGCTGATCCAGTTTCTCTGCTTGACTTTCTTCGCCTGGTTCATTTTTTCGCCAACCTTTGGGAGCTCTGTGATCATAGTGGAATCCCACAGCAGGCAGAGGATTAGTCCTCACAATGCCTTCATTCCACATAATGAGATTATGAGACCTTCTTGGGCATCCTGCATTAACGCCAGGACTAATCCAATTAAGATACAATGTACTGCAGCTGAATGTTCATTGGAGCTTATTACTGACTGATAGGGTACCAGGTTAATGAAGGTGTGCACAGTAGCCTAACAGGTTTTAGGTCAACCCCATGTAAACATGATAACTCAATTACAACATCTACGCTCATACTCCAGAAATTTAGTACAAGTCCCATTTAGAGCTTAATTAGTCAAACCAATTTTTTTTAGTCATGATTATTAAATTGAATGACTTTTGGTTAAACAAGACGGGCTCTTCAATGGGCATGTTCTGATGTTTTATAGACTAATCAATTTAATCTGTCAATTCTTAGTTTATAATTAAAATAATTTTTTGTTGCATTCCTAGACTCATTTAAAGATGCTTGACGTTCTCTGAGCTGAAATTAGTTACTGGCAGTGGTGGAAAATAATTAGCTCCACCTCAACCAACTACATCATTTAAAATGCTGCCTAAGTATAAATGCACAAGTAATTTAATATATAAGTCACAGCGGCCATTGTTCTGCATTGAGCACTTTTGCATCTAATGATGTAGTATTATTATTAAGTAAAGGTTCTGAGTACTTCCTCCACCAGTGGTTAGTGGACATGTAAATATTTTAGTTTCTCAACCATGAATTTGGAATCACCACAAAAAGTACATACTGTATAGGTGAAAACAGAGTGATTAATATTTCTAGTCTCGTGTTCTGCACTGTGTCAACTGGTGTACTCTTAATCCTTAATCCTTCATGGGGAAGCACCTTCAACATAATAAATTAAGTCTCGTTGCACACCAGGGGCCTCATTTATAATTTATATTTATAAAATCTTACTTTAATGCGGAAATGATCTTATCACTAAGCCAAGTCTAGACTTGACGCAAGTGATTTTCCTGCTGGTTATGTAGGGGTATTGCCGTTTGGGACACAAGCCTGTGGTGAACTTTGCAATAGCTTGATGAACAATGTGATAGGAATTATCTGCCAGACGCAAGGTGTTTTGAATTAAAAACAGGACGTTATATAAGGGGAAATTGCTGATTGTAAGGCAGTTGCCCTCAATTCTGAGATTTATAGATCACAGGTGCGCAAGTTACAAAAAGGCTTCTTAGAACCTGCGTCAGCAAGGTTTTTTATGCTCAGTATCTTCAGAACTGTCGGAAATGAGCTTAAGACTAAGTGCAAGTATAAATCAGGTCCCTGATCTTTAGAATTTGTTCTTTATATTTCCTGGGGTGCAAAACTTTTTACATCTAGATTCTTGAGGCTCACTCATTTGTAGTAATGACAAAACCTTCTACCTCATGTCAATAATTAATTCTTCTGTGTCTCAGATCTACCCTGATGAAGGCCACTTCATTCACAGTGAAGCAACGAGGCAGCACCTCAGCCAGTCCCTGGTGAACTTCTTTGAAGAATGCTTCAGGCTACCAGAAATAGTGTTTGAGGAGGTGCTGGAGGAGGAGAGTGAAGACGAGGGTTAGCTCGGCCTCCCGAGGCCTGCCCCAAATCCTTCCCACCCATACGTTGCACCTACCTAACCACCTCCATCCTGCCCCTGTGCCCAAGCACAACACTGGCATACAGTTGTTCACAATATGCAACGCTCATCTGTCCTTGCTCAATTTGATTTGGTTTGCATTTGGACTCCCCATGTCCGCATGCTGAACCTGAGACTGCCTTTCCAGCAGACAACGATCTACTCCTACATCCATCCTCCCATCTTCTGCCCTGAGTTCAAACCCAAAAGGCCCTCCAGAGAGCCAACAAAGACTGAAGACCTGACATGATGTTTTGGAATATACTGATTGATTTAACAGGAAGCAGTCTCCTTCACAGTAGGATGGACCAGCTCCTCAAGAGCAGTGGAGAGAAAGCATCAGCTCTCCCACAGACTTTCAAGCTGTGAGGAGAAGGAACACCTTATAGCACATAACTCATGAGCTTGTATATTAATGAAAATCAGACGCCTGGTGAAAACACTGGTTGGCAGTGTTCACAACGGGTGTCTGGAATTGTGCAGATACAGGAAATGTTACTATTTTTAAAGTTGTGAAGAACTTTCATGTTGGACTGTGGTTGTGTCTATTGTTCTTACAGTATGTAAAATAGCAGACAAACATTCACTCGGCTATTACGGATATATTTTCTTTCGGTATTCATGTTTGCCCTGATGTTGGTTTCATCTTGTAGCCTCGTTTTGTGTATTTCAGTGATGCTGACAGAATTCTCTACCATGCAAAATGTTTGGAAGAAAAAAAAAAGCCATGGGTTTCTTGATTTTGAGAGTTTTATCAAATGTTTTTAGCATTAACTTGTTTTAGTCACTGTGCCTTACTTTGTCAGAAAACATCCTGCTGTAGGATTGCATTTATGAACTAGAATGAGGCTAATTTTATAGGAATAGTTTGACACTTTGGGAAGTCAGCTTATTCACTTTAAGATTGATTCCACTCTATATCTGCCTGTTAAATGTGAAGCTACAGTCACCAGCTAGTTAGCCTGGATCTGTCCAAAGGTAGAAAAATCTGCCACCTAGCTCCTCTGAGACTCACTAGTAGTGTGTTATACTGTAACTTGTTTAATCTGTGTAGAAACTACAAGTTTTGATTTTATAACCTGGACTATTTCTTGGCCTGGAGTCTCCAGAGCCCGGCTAGCTCGTTTCCCCCTAAGCTAACCATACCATCTCCTGGATTTAAAAGGCGGATATGACAGTGGTATCAATCTTTTCATCTAACTCTCAGCAATAGAGCGAATAAGCATATTTCACAAAATGGCAGCTATTCTTTTAAATCTATAGCTTGAAATACATAATTGTTATAAGAGCTACTTTCAACACTTGATTGAGAAACTGAAGAGATTTTAAAGTTTCACACACAAAATGCTCTGGAAATATGCCCAATGACATCATTACACCAAGCTAAAATGTACAGAATCTGCATGCATCGTTGCTTAAGCAGTGTTTGTTACTGAAAGTGTTTACACTTGGCTTAAATCAGTGAATACATTGTTTAAAGTTGAAGGCAGGAGGCCATTAGCATTAGTGTTTTACCCCGAGAAATTATGCATTTGTATAGGGGGAGGATTGTCATGTCTTCATTGGACTCTGCAGCTAACACAAACGAAATTATGAATTCTGAAGGCACAAGTATAATTTTCCATTTTTTATTTGAATGGCCATTTGTGTTACATTTCAGTGCATGTTATTTGCAGCACTATCCCTGATAGCTCAGTTCCACATAGTAATTTTGACATCTTGAATGTTCCTAACTGGATTGCATAAACTACATTTCCAGTAGTATTGTGATTGAGAGCCCAGTCTCGTCAGCTTGATGTGTAAATGTTATTCAAATATCATTTTATTCAAAAAAAAAAAAAAAAGACAGAAAAAGAAACTATTACGTGAGTGTTATTTGTGCATAAAGCATTTTGGAAGTTACATTTGACTATTCATTTCTGTTCTCCTGTTGCTGTCCTTGAATTGAAAGTGGACTTTATAAATGCCAATAGCAACATCGAACTTTCTTGCCAGTGACTGAGGACTTTTTCAAGACGCTGAACTTTGTTATCCAAAGCATAGAAGGACATTAATGTCAGACTGTGGCATGAAGGTAAATGTTAGAATAAAAAACTAGACATTTTATCAGCCTTCAGTCTTTTTTGGCTCGTATGTTTTGTTGCGCTTGTGAATTTTAACGCTGTATTGATTTTTTTACCCACTGGGGGGCAGCAGAACAAGCAAGAAAATTGGCATTGTCACTGTATAAAGTTGTTACATGTTATCAAAACAATATTTATACATCTAGCAGGCACACAGCAACATTTGCATTCATTTAGAGTCATGTTTCTGCTGACCAGTTGAATCTAACACCAATATTTACTCTGCTTTGGTCACCAATAGATCCTGAGAATATTCTGGCTCTTTAGTTGTGCTAAACAAACAACGTTTACTATCTAGTTGCTAACTGTCAGTTTGCCGTTTCGTGCTGAGAAGGTAACGTAAAGCTAAAGTTTTACATTACACATAGAATTTTTTTAAAGCTGTGCTAATCAATATTTTTCCATCAACAATGGATCAAATTACTGTTAATAAATGAACATATCAAAATGTCACTATCTGCATTGTCTGTAATAGCATTTAATTACTCTCCTGTAAACCCAGCTACAGCACCCACAAAGCATGATTTGGCATTTTTTAAATCCTGCCCTCCATCAAGATTTATGTTGCATGTATAAATATATCCTACCAGTCTACCACTGGTTTAGTTGCAGATTCAACAGATGGAATGAGCAGCAAATGCAAAATCTAACCATATGCACATATACATTCAAGAGTCACGCGACTGAGACAGCCAATCAGCTTTCAAAAGGGAAAAGCACTCGGCAAACATACATCAGAATAAATCAGAAATAATATACTTGCTCAAAGCTACTCTTGGGCCCAGTGTAAACAGGATTGTAGTTGTATATCAGCGCATTGCTCTCCCCCTCCTCTGACTCAAATCTGTGTAAGTTCTTCCTGGCTGTAAGGAGAGAAATCAATGCAAGATTACACAGGCTCTATCATGCAGCTGCTGACTATTTAATTAAAGAACCAAAAACCAATTCTGTGTGCATACCTTCGTTGACAAAGAATTCAGCCATGTAGAAGGTGGTCTTGACTGCTGATGGAGAGTGTGGAACGTAAGGCCTCGTCCATTCAAATGCATTTTTCTCTGGATGCCACTGTGTGCCATAAATTGGGTAATCATGCGCTGCCGAGAGGTAAGGGAAGAGAAAGTACTCATTAAAAAAAGTTCTCTTCAGTATGATTTTGCTGTAAACTTGTACCGATGAAGTGAGCATTGTAACTACCTTCCACAGTTGACACAAACTCTATTTTTCCATCCGTATTTGTGGAGAGAACTTTGTAGAATTTCTTCAGCTCCTCATTTGTGTTATAAGTCTGACAGAAACAGACAGAGGGGTTAGTCACAATGCACCCAATTAAACTACACCCTGCTTTCTATGTTCTTAGAGAAGCCACAAGGAAATGACTGTTATGCTCATATTTCACCACAAACCACTAATATTGGTGTACTCTGGCAGTGCTGTGGCTCTTGCACTGCACTCCTTATTATACATGTTGTGGGTGACTGAAGCCTTTTCTCATTATAGTAGTAATGAATGACGTACCAACACTGCCAAACTCCACCTGTGAGAGTTTTCGGTCAGCGGCTCAGAAGCCAGATCTTCCATGAGTTCAGCTGGGAAACCTTTAAACATCCTGCTGCCTTTGGTTTCTGGAAATGGGTTATGACATTATGATCATTAATAACAAAAGTAGTTATTTCAAGATATTTAAGGTGGTTAATGTAAAGAAGGTACATTGTTTTCCTGTAAACTATAACTCTGCTGCTACAGATTGGACATGGAAACTGATCAAAATGTAATAGTCTCCTAAAATTTTGTGAAATGAGCAATAACACTAAAATGCAGATAATACTGTATTTAGTGGAGAAAATGTATGTTGATGTATGTTATATTGCTCCACCACAGATTTGACTAAGTTAACATTACAACAAAGCAAACGTGGCCTTTTAACCTTTTCAGCACATTTGTCAATCTAATTGTTATGTTTAGGTAACTCGTTAAAATGATGCATAATGTTGGAAAAATGAAAGAAATCAAGGTGAAGGTAACTGTATTCATCTATATGCTACTGATGTAAATTAAGAGCTCTCATTGATGAGTAATCAATAGTACTATATATTAAGACAAAGCCATACCATCAGTGAAGTTCAGAGGCAATGGCACACCACTTGTATTGGTATTTGACAGTACTGTCTTCCCACTCGTCAAATAGGTCAGCTGCTCAAATCCAAGACAGGTGCCCCACACAGGAAAATAGTCACCTCTCTTGTTCGCCTGAAACATCACATACAGAATTGCAGCATAAACTGGCATCAACACACTAAAACCTGGTTACCAGTATTTCACACTTTTACCTCAATAGCAAGCTCATAAAAGATTTTTGCAGCCCTTTCATAGCCAGATGAGATAATGCTGACACCTCCGCCTGGGTAAAGGATCCTGTTAGAGACACAACACACATGGACTGAGTCATGATTCGTAAAGAAACAAAAAGGTCATAAACAAAGTGTTCTTTATCTTTTTTGAAACAATACATACAGGGGGGCTGGACAAAATAAGAGGTGTTCATTCAACTCAATTTTACATGTTTTTAGGTCAATGTGTTGTCAGGCGCTTCGTGAGTTTGCCGCTTTCCACATTATAATTGTGTTTGCAATTGATGCACCAAATATTCAGCTTGCTGACTATATAGCATTTTTTTTTACCTGTGTAAGTGGATACAAAGTATTAAGTAGTAATGTTGCCTTGAAAACATGCTTACAAAAGTTGTGATTGTCATACCAGGATTGTTATATAATGCTAAGTATTATTATAATATATCTATCTATATCTAATTATTATTATAATATATCTATTATTTAACTTGTAGCTTATTTATCTGCCACTGTAATGTGTAATCAAAACGTAGAAAAATTGCATTGGGAAATACAAATACTTAATGGAATATTTGCTTCATAACAATGGCCTTAAAAATGTCCATCATGTTGAACTCAATCAACAAACAAAAACTGAGCATTATGGCCTTCTAACTGCAGTGCTTTAATGGCATCAACGTTTCTGTTGTTTTGCCCACCCCTATACATAAAGTTAATTGTTTTACTTTGTCAAAAGTCATTTATAAATGACCCCATGAATATATCTTCCCAAACATAGCATAGAGGCTTTGACTGCTAAATTGGTTACTATATTATAACACATTTACCCATTAATGGAGTTGAACAGTGTCTTATACTCCTCCAATGTCTGGTTAATCCTGTAAATGACAAGTGGGGGTTAAAGGTTTCAGTTCAAACACACAGTGTATAAACAGGCTGTTACAAACGCTCTTATGTACTGGAGGAGTGTTATATAGTTAAGTTTGTTAGATAATAACTCACATGACGGGTACAACCCTTGCCCCTGCTGACTCTAGGAACTTGACATAAGATGCAGCGATGTAAGCTGTTTGACTTGGTTTTGGTGAATAAACGTCTTGAGCCAGTACACCTTTTAAAAGAAAAACACTCAACACTTGTACGTAGTTACGTGACTCGGCACTTCTGTCTGTAAGCATGCTGTCACTTTCCAAACCAAAACAACAATAATACGGTTAGTTGGTCGGAGGCTTTAGCGCTACACTGTCATCAAAATGTAAGTTAGCTTAACTTAATGTTGCAGTAAAAAACGTGTAAATAAACTTACCAATAATGGGTCTGTCATTGCGCTTGGCTGAGGAATAAAACGGCAGACACGAAAGAGAAATGCAACATAATAACACGCTAATTTTTCTAAAACTAAAAGATAATGTAGCAAGTTTGTGCGTCGCCATTCCGCCTCCTGTTACATGGTTGGTCGCAACACTTCTGGGCAAACTTCAGAATAAAAGCCCATCGTTTGACCTCAAGTGACCTTTTTGTTTTTCCACAAATAAACGAATAATTAAACAGCAAGATGCAAACATTTTTATTATTCCAATTTATTTGTTAAAATCCATTTAAATTGGGAAATACCCATATTTGATCGATACATATCATATAATACATCGTTTCCCGTTTTAATCTTTAAACTGTATACTTTTATTTTGAAGTCTATACCCGAAGACGGAAGTCTTTTCTAGGACAATGACGTAAAACATATGTAGGATATTTTAGAAAAAATATGCGATAAATGTTATGTTTTTAATTGTAACTACGTAAAAAAATAAAAATAAAAAAATAAACACACACACAACTAAACACATTTATGGAATAAATTACAATTGAAACTGAGATGTAAATATGTCTCTCTCTCTTTCCAAAAAATATTTATTTATTTCTAATTTTATTTAGCTATTCTTGGGGGAATATAATGCTCCTGAGCCATTGCCAAGTTTGTTTGGCTATATTATACCATATTAGTTTATATTCAACATTTACATACAACCAGACCCACAACATAATGGTTATTTCACTGAGCTATACAAGATCTTAAGGCACAAATTATTTCTTAATTAAAAGTAGAAAACAAAATGCCTAACGCTTAACTCTTTTCTTACCTTTTAAAAAGCTTAGAGTTAAAGATAGATCAAGCCCCTGGTTCTCCATGGAATTATCAATGATGTTTAAGGCAAGGGACAAAGCCTGGGCTCTAGCAAGGTGTACTTGTGAAGCAGCCCATTGGCTGACTTTTAGGCAACTCAGAAATAAATGCACATCCTCCTTGAAAAGAAAAAACAAAGCAAATTATCACATAGAATGAATCTCTGATTGTTTTACCAACCCATCAAAATTTTAGAAAGCAGCAAATGTAAATAAAAACAAATCCAAACCTATTCCTTCTCATGTTATGTTTAATGACTGCCAAATAAATAAGACATCAGAGATTTGCCATGCTTTCAACACACATTTTGCTGCTGCTGCTGGAAATCAGTTTGATATGGTATACTCAGGATCTGCTCTTAATAAGCCTTTGGCTCATGTGCCCTCCTTAAACCATACCTCTCAGTTCACCCTACAGGCCTTCACCTCCTCTGTTGTTAAGGAGGCACTTTAAGCTATTGACTGCAGGAAAGTAACTAAAACTTAAAGTTCGGTGCCCCAAATATTGCTGAACAAATTACATCTCTCTTTAACCTCTCCATTTATACTGGAGTCATCCCTCAGGTCTGGAAATCTGCATGTAGTCCCACTGCATAACGGTGGTGATAAAAGTGATCTTAATAACTATCGGCCAATTTCCAAATTGTGCTGTCTTGCTAAAGTCCTGGAGACATTAGTTAATAATCAGCTCAAATCTTTCGTCTCAAGGAATTCGGTGTTATGTCCACTCCAATCTGGTTTCAGAGCTAAACACAGTACTTCCACTGCTATTACTTTAGTTGTAAATGATATTGTATCTGCTGTTGACAGGGAAATATTTGTGCTGCCCTCTTTGTAGGAGCATAGCATGATCAACAGTGTCAAATGCTTTTGATAAATCAGAGTCTATGAGAAACAGGTTTTGATTGTAAGTCCTGTAAATGGTTTCAGGACTACCTACAGCAATGTGTGATTTTGATGATCGTTCTGTATTTCTACCACTGTCAAAGGGGGTTCCACAAGGTTCAATTTTGGTTCCTGTCTTGTTCACAATTTATATTAACATCATTACATCCTTCATAACAAATTGTAATGCCCATCTTTATGTGGATGATACAGTTCTGTATTGTTTTGCAAATACTGCACACTCGGCCACTGAGACTACAACAAGTCTTTGACAAATAGCAAGGTGCATTTTTTAATTTGAAATTAGTCTTGAATGCAAGAAAGATACATGCTATTTTCTAGAGCCACAGATATTACTGACAATAGTTTGCATATTACCACTATGAATGGAAAGAGTATTGAAAGGGTTTCAGAGTACAAATATCTTGGGATCTGGCTGGACCAAAAAGTTACATTTAAATTTCACATTGATACTTGTCAGCAAGCTTTGACAAAGAATTGGATATTTGTACAGAAACAGAGCTAATTTTCCAATGTTCAGTAGGAAGCAGATATTAAGGCCATCTTCTTGTCAGTCTTTGACTATGGTGATGGTAGCTATAGACACGCCTCTGCCTCCACTCTTAAACCTCTGGATTCAGTTTATCACTCTGCCCTAAGATTTATTACTGGTGACAGTTATTCCACGCATCATTGCGTCTTGTATGAAAAGGTTGGGTGGGCATCTAACAGTAAGACGTGACAGGCATTGGATTCTATTTATTTATAAAGCCCTTAATGGCAACTTGCCACAATATAGCACTTCCTTATTAAACTGGTCCCACAGTCATTATCTGATTCGATATAGTGACTGGTTGAAGCTCGATGTCCCGCGTGCAAACACTAAATTTAGGAAAAGTGCTTTTGTTTTTTTTGCTGCGCACACACTTGGAACATTTTACAACACACACTAAAACTCAAAACATTTGTACCTAGAGGTCAATTTAAAACTATGATTACAAATCACTCCACACTTAAAATTGTTTTTAACTGTGTTCTGTTGCTGTCTTTTTCTCGTTATTTTTTGTGTGCATGTATTCTGTTTTGTACTCTTGACATCATTGAAAATGATGGACATGCCCTCAATGATTCCTCGAGATTTAAATAAAGGTTGAACGAATGAAAAAAATTATTGCCGTCTGGTTTATTTCTACTGATTGAACTTAACATATGCCAGTAAACAAAAAGTATTATGCTACGCCACAGCATATTGGAGTTTTCACTACAGTTCAAAACACTTCCCCGTTTTCCATTTTGCTGATCATGCCTCAGATCATGACATCACATCCAGTCTGATGTGTGACTGTAAGGTGGTTTATGTTTACACCAGCAGAAGTCAGCTTATCATGCAACTGGCTGATGACGTCCTTAGTCAGCACCCGAGTGCGAGCCAGGATCCAAGCGAAGTCAATGTGGAAAAGGCCAAAGTAGTCAGAACAAGGGTACAGCATCTGGACCGCCTGGATACAGATATAGATGGTATAAAATGGAATAGTGTATTATAGTAGTAAAACATAGTAGCTCAGTTTTCTAAAAACAATAAATCCACAGTATATTTACCTTTAAAGAAGCTGGCACCCAGAATAGCAGGTTGAGATGAGTCTTTAACTTTGGCAACACCAAAGTTTGAATTTATTTTCCCATTAGACCTGTACAGAGAGGAAGAGAAAGAGAGAAAAGGACAACTAATGTAAATAAGGATTTCACTTCAATTGTACAAGAAGTGCAAATCCATCCATACTTATTCCTATGTAGAGTGAATGGTGATATATCAATATAGACAACCTTTAGCCAAATAAAAATGTTGGAAACAGCCTATGTTTTTACATAGGCAGCAGGGAGGTTAAAATCCTTACAGCAGCTCTGCAATGTGAACATTGACCATACCATCAGTGAGAGGACTGTATGTAAATTAGTTACATTTTCCTCTCTCAGACACAGCTGGGAGCTTCTCGATTTCATACCAGGTGCCAATATACTAGAAGGAGAAGAGCACAAAGGTTGTTAATCAGCCTATTGGTCACCAGACTCCATCAGCAGCTGGCAGCTGTGTTTTAATCTCCTTCAATAAGACACTAAATCTCTACCTGTTTAATTCTTAAAGCAAAATACTATAAGTATCAAATAGGCAAGAATGGCAACACTGCACACATGACCAGCTGCTGCAGCAGTCAGGAGGAGCACAAACAGCACCTTCACATCAAAGTTAGAATAGTTAATGTAGTTAAACTGGGTCCAGTCTTTTGGTTAAAAACAAAACAGGAGTACAATAGTAAACCAACCAATGTCAGTGGATTGATACACATGATACATTTTGCATTGTTATTAAATGAAAAAAATGCTCACAGTACCTGGAGTGCCTTCATGTTCAAGTGTTCCGATGTAAAGGACAACCTCAAAAAGACTTCTATGATGTCAAAGTAAAGTAAGAGCACACTGTACTACTCCACTACTACTCTACTGTGTAGTCTAACTTATCAGCTTAGTACAAGCTGAGAGCAATTTAGCATGTAAGAAAAAACATCCGAAGAAACAGACCTTTGAAAGGAAAATGTGTTTGAAGAGCTGTTTGGATACAGACTACAAAACCTTCAACCTTCAGCACAGGATGGCTTTATCTAATAATCACATTCAGTAGATGTTTTGAATGTCAAAAGTTCAGCCTACGTAAGCTTCACAGGTGGCACTGAAAAGTTTGTTGCTTGCTCCTTTGTTGATGACAGCAGCTGTAGTCACTTAAGATTTACAGCCATTATAATGGATTCAAACAGCTGTCCAGTTATATGGTAAAAACACCATTCCTCTGAAAGATTACAGTAATGTACTCCTTGCATTTTGCTGGAATACTGAAACGGATTGAGAAAGTAAGAATAAATCTAAATATTTCTCTCTCTCCATGGTGCTGAAAGATTCAAACTAGAGGCCAGCTGGTATGCTTACATGGCCTAGATTTTTGGGTCATTTTAGCTTCTCGCAGATATATTGGTATTTGCGTATACTGTATGTTGGCCAGTATGTACCACAAAATTGCAGCAAAGAAATACCAAATAAAACAAAAAGGTTATGTGCTGTGAAACCAAAACAAAGAGCTGAAAGACACTAAAACACCCCATGAGGAAAACTGCAGTCAAGCGATATTTTCTGTGGGTTCGTCACTACTAGCGACCCCTTTCACATTAGGCAATCATTGGAGCCATCGTTTATATAACATTATTGATTAGCGCAGCTTTAAGGAATACTTAACACAGTTGTATCTGCTACTTTTCAAAACCAAAATCCACATATTTCTAAATACTGAACTATCTAATGCTTTCATACACTGAAATGTCTGTCTTTACCAATACAAATGAAAAGAGCCAGAATTAAGGGCACGAAGGGAAAAAACATTACTGCTTCTCTGTTTATTGAAAACTTTACAGTGTTATTTGCAGTCAGAGGTCTTTGGAGTTATTTTGTTCACTGGATTGCGAATGAAACAAAAACAGGTTATGAAAAGAGAAAACTTTATTCAATAAAGCACCAATATTTATACAAAAACATGTGCTCTCACTTTTTCCCTTGGAATTTCTTTTAGTATTTTTTTTCAGCATGAAAATATTTAGCTTCTTTCAATTGTATCTCTACATTTGGTGAAAAAATGTGTTTTTACTGTTCAACATAAAAAAAAAAAAAAAAAAAAAAATCAGTCAATGATCGTAAAAACAAAAGTACAAAAAATAGAAAAGAGGCAAAAAGTGAGAAGAAAGTCATTTGACAAACAACAAACGATAAATTACATTCTTAAATTTAATCTTCTGATTTCATGTTATGTGCTGTGACGGTATAAATAAATCATTGACGGTAAATTAAATAGTCTATTGAGAGTTAGAGCTGATAAGAAGTGAGATCACCAAGATGTATGAAAAGCTACAACACAAACAACATGTTCAAGGATGAAAATGTTAAACTAGAAAATATTTTAAAAATAAAGTACAGTGCATCAAAAATTACTTTGGTGGCAACACTGGTTGTCTGGGCATCCCACTGTTGGACGAGCGACTATGTAAGTTAAGCTTTTTGCCCTTAAAACATCGAGTAAACTTCTACTGAAATTTTTTCAGGGGGTAAAACTCTCCATGACAACCTGTAAACAAAACAGTGAAAGTAGCCCTTTATGCTTCCATCACTTAAGTCTTTGGAAAGCTATTATTTGTTAAAACTGCCACATTTCAGGACAGGTGCAGATTCCTGCAGCCCCCCAGTCTTTACTTTCAGTCTGTTGAACAACAAAGACAATAAACTTGAAAAAGATACATCTTATCCTCAACACACCTGGATGATATGTGGGGAAAAAGCCATTTATCTTTGATTCTTGTAAAGTGACACAGATGTGTCTTGGTGCAAATGAGTCCACTTTCCTTGAATAAAAAGGTTAAAGGTGCTGTGTGTATCATTTTAACATTAATAAATCATTACCACAATCTCTTTGAGATGTTACCATTACTGTCATGATTAAGTACAAGAAGACTGACAGCTTTCATCAGCCACTGTGTTGCATTTTACATTATGTGCCACCAGGTTGAATACAAGGGGAAATCTGCTGGATTACTTTACAACACAAAGAGACATTCCTTTAAAAAAGGAGCAAATCTGGATCGCAAGCAATCCACAAAATGATTCCAGTTCCACAGTGTAGCATCAACTTCACGTTAGCTTACCTTCCCAGATGATATCTTTGCTGTTGTCAAGAGTTTGTTACTGCCTCTTAAACTTCCCGCTCCTCAGAAAGAACAGAGTGATGTCAGAAGTACTAACATCCTCTTTGTGAAAGACAGGTGTCAAATGTGGTCCTCTGTTTAAAAAAAAAACAAAAAAAACCACAAAATGCTACATGTAGCACCGAAGATATGCCGAAAATGACGTCCTTTTCTAAAAAAAAAAAAGACACTCAAATTTTTTCCCCGAGTGTTAAACATTTACGGTGGCTGGGATGGGTTCCTTGGTGGAGTGGAATGGGGGGATTTAAGGGTTTTTGTGGGTCTCGATGCAAAGAACAATGTACTGGTTGGAACAGCTCCGCGTCTGCTGGCCGAGGAGCAGACCTGAGGTCAGGCTCGATGACTGGCCCATGACAGACATGTGGTCCGCTCGCCAAGTCTCACAGTGTTTGTCGACCATTCGGAGACCCCTGCTGGTGGAGCCGTGCCAGATACTCTTCTGAGACCTGACAGATAGATGACAGAAAATATCAACATAACAGAAAGACACAAAAGGGACAAACAAACAAACAAACAGGGAATTGATTAAGTTTACTGACCAGAAGGGGTCAGCTAAAACATCCCGGCCGTCAAAGGAGTAGATGGGTATCCTGGCATCTATTGGACCCCCATCGGCATTGAAAATTGACCGCCAGTTCCTAAACATCACGTCTCCCTAAAAGAAGACACATAGTGGATTAGATGCAGCCCAAAGTACTTTGTCTGTAGAGGGTTACTGCATGATAAATGTTTAGTTTAAAGTAGTTGTTTGACAGTTAAAAAAACAAAAAAAACAACAGCAGGGGAGCACACTTACCCTGAGGTTGGTAACTGGCAGAGTTTCTCGGAAACCAGGATAGACCACATGGACCAGGTCTTGCCTGTGAGAAGAAATGAAAGCACGGTAGTTTGGAGCCAAACCCATCGCCTTGGCTTGCTCGTAACACATCCGGTCAGCCGTGTCAAGCCCCATCATGTTGCCTGAGTGGGGCTGGTTCAAGGCCACCAGGTTGAGCTGGAGGGAGAAGCAACAGATTGGTGTTAGTCCACTTTAACTGTAAGGTTAAGGAATGATGTACAACACCTCAGAGTCTTGAGTCACCCCTGTAAGTGTTAGTCTGCACTAAAATTCAACATGCCATACATTTTCAGTTTTCATGCATTTTGACCAAAGACGACCAAAAACAATCAAATTTGGTATGTATGAGAGTCAAATAAAGAACTATGCTACTATACTACTCACCCTTTCTGTAACTGAACGTATTCTTTCCATCGTGTCTCCTCTTATCTGATATGCAACTCGAGGCTAAATGAATAGTTGAAAACAGATGTTAAACGGATAAATAATGCATTCACAGTACAACATTCCACAATAGCATTTTTTTTACTGTGCAAAAAGCAATAAAAATAAGAAATAAGTACCTCATCTTGTGGAATAATGTTATTAGAGAGGTAGATCAGACTGCCAAGCTGTGGAGACAAAACAGAAAAAAATAAAAATTAGTCTGCAAATTAGATTCCATATATTGTGTTATTTCATGTTGTCCTTGTATCAAATGCATTCGATGTACAACAAAGAACCTGAAATGTCAAAAAACGTCCCAACAACCACTTTGTTTGTTATGCAACATATGCACACATTGTATTTTTGATAAGAAAATAAATCATACATTAAAGTTAAATGAATAATGACCATGTAGGTGTATACAAGCATTGCACATTTATAACTGTTTGATGAAATGCTCTTGATTTTTTTTTTTTTTTTTTTTTAAATCAATAAAGAGCATTTCCTCCAATACTGCTGTACACTGGTTGATTAATCATTGAACATCTCTTCAAATAGAGAGACTGTTTGGCCTTCGAAAATGTTTCCAGTAGTGATGTTGGGGGGATGATTCACAGCCAGTGAGAAAGTGACAAAAATCAGACCGGATCAGACATAGGACATATTTTCCAATGCCTACAGAACTTTTAAAAATCTGGTCATGAAAAGGTCCAAGTAAACAGAAAAGCAATTAAACTGCTGTTACATCAGTTAAGCTTTTACCTACATGAATATCATTTTTAAAGGGGGCAGCTCTGCAGGTGCTGTATGCTGCAGCTTCATTTTTCAGCTGGAAGGTCACAACTGGTCATGGTGTAGTAAAAACACCATGACCCTGGTTAATATTCTGACATTAATGTGAACGTGAGAGGTTTCAAAATGATGTTCAGTGTTGCTATCATTGCATATCTTTAGTACAGAGGGTCAGATTTAGCAAACCTAAATACATACAAATGGTGCAGTCAGTACCTGTATCTCTTTCCATCCCTGGGAAACCTTGAGGAAGAGACTTCCTGTTGCTGTGACGTACGCCAGAGTTCCCTCTGCATCCCTGAGGGTGTGCTGCATCATACTCTCACGGGTCGAAAACGTTTTCAGCTGAAAACCAGATAAAAGAAAAATGGATCTATCTCTGGAAACTTTGATATTGTTATGGTATTGATTTTACAGCAACAATGGATGATTTGTATGTGTCTGTGATGTGTAATCATGCAAACGTTTATGGCATGCCAGTGTATCATGTCTGTGTTGTTCAACAACATGGCCATTAGAAACAAGTTCACTTACTGATGCTGTGTTACCCGAAGGTCCAGGAGGTCCAGCTGGTCCAGGAGGTCCAGGAGGGCCAGCAATAGTCAAAGCTGCCATAACAAAAATAAACCTTTCATACAAGCTCATTATGTTTGATCTCATCAGCTATAAGAATTGTATGTAAACTTAAATGACTATTTCTGTATAGTATTACAGTGTGTGACTGATGAACTGTACCCGAGCCATATCTTGAGGATGACCAAGGGGGTCCTGGAGGCCCTGGTGGCCCAGGAGGGCCGACCGGCCCTGGTCTACCATAGCCTGGGATACCTGGTGAACCTGGCACCCCAGGGTGACCTGGTGGACCAAGCACTGACTCTCCTTTGGGTCCCTGAAATGTGTCAGAAGATTGCTTTAGTACATTGTTTTAATCACAAAGATGACACAATGCATATCCATGGAAACTTGACTCACCACAAGTCCTGGTCTCCCTGGGATACCTGGTTGCCCGGGAAACCCTGCCTCCCCCTTGTCTCCCTTCTGTCCTTTAATGCCCTGGTCACCTCTTGCCCCCTGCGATTACATTACACACACATAAGACTTGAGCCTGATGGCACATAAAGCAGCACTTCCCAAAACAAGATTTAAAAAAGCACCTCCATATGAAACTTACCCAGCCTGCCCTGGGAAGAAATGTGTCTAGAGCAGAGAAAACCGAGGAGGGAGTTACAACATATTATAAGCCAACATATCCTAGAAAATCAGGCCTTTAAATTCACTCATTAAAACATACTTTATAGACTTGTTTTTGTTTAAAGTATAGATATTTTTTCTCTTTGGTGGTATTCAAAAGGCATTTATTGTTTTTATATGTTATTAAACATTTTTCATTTTCAGTGTCCATACATTGGGAGAGCTATTATCCTTTGATTTGATTTAATTCTGTTTACTCACTTGTTGGAGCCGGTATCCCAGGAAAGCCTCTCTCTCCCTTTTCTCCTTTAAGTCCCATCTGACAGTTACCTTGGAGACAAAAAGCCAAACTCAACTTAATTGCTTTTCCTTAATTTTGACTTGTTGATGCAGAGATTTTAAAAAGGGAAAAAATATATATTGCAAGTATGTTATACATTTTTTGTACTGCTACTATCTTGAGTATTCTGTCAAGTTTTTTAATAAAAGTGTCAAAAACAGACTTCAGGCTTTATAATTTAAGGCAAATAAAAGAGAAGACCCAACCTACCAACTGCAATGGTTCCATTGGGATTAAGCTGAAATAATGGAGCACAAACAAAATGGAAAACAAACAGCAGTCAGTGCTGACTTCAACAAAGCTTGTATTACTTTCACAATAAATCTAAGGGTAATTATCCAAAAAAAAACAAAAAACGTCATAACATCCCATTATCAAATCATCCAATCTGTTAGTATCATAATCAACATGCAAATGACATGCAGATTTTCAGAGGATGTGATTTTAGTACTACCTCCATTTTGTTTTGGCAATGAGCCTTCACCTTCCCAGCCTGGACATGCAGCATGCAGGAATATTTTAGAACCATCCTCGAACAGTTCTGAGTGATTAAAGGTTAGGTAGTACCAACGTTACACAGAGCAACATGCACTTTATCTGTACACAGAAGGAAAAGAGGGGAGATGTGTAAAAGACACAGAGAATGAAAGCGACCTTGTGATTAGGAGATGTGTGAGAATGGACTCAGCAGACAGTGAATTACTGAGCTTTAATGAAGATAGATTAGATAGATAGATTCAACTTTATTGTCATTACACATGTACAAGAACAAGGCAACGAAATGCAGTTTAGGTCTAACCAGAAGTGCAATAAGCAAGTGCAGGATATAAAGTGTGTGCATAAATGCAGGATAGAGCAGTATAATGAAAATATTTTACAAGTGGTACTATGAACATTATATACAGATGGCATTACTATAAACAGAAGTATACTGATGGATATATGAATAATAATGAATTGGACTGCAGATAGATAGACCGACACTTAGGATGCAGCTCAGCCTTCACTCCATAGGCTTGTAGAAACCGTAGTACAGCATGTGCTAAAGGAAATTAAATATGCATGGTAGCTCTCATCTCTCATCAACTCTTATGTGTCTTCTTTAAACCTTCAGGCCACCATGACTAAAATCAATATATGATTTAAATATATAGATATAGCAGGAGGATGACAGAGTATATAAGACTATATCAAATTTAAAACAAAACAATTAAGTTTCCTAGCACAGGCTGTACTAAAAGCATTTATAAAAGGCGGGCTTTATCAGCAGTAGGGTTGCATAGACAAACTTACGGCCATTTTGCAGTGGGGTCTGGGAGGGATGGGGAACACTGTCTTCAGAAACCAGGGGAGGAGAGAGGACAGTGAGCATATAAATAAAACACACCTGATTGAGGAGAACTTAGTCAGAATTGTGTGTTGAATAGTGAATGTGTACGTGCTTACTCCTTTGGGGCAGTTGAATATTCCAGGGCGGCCCGGCAGCCCAGGGGGGCCAGGAGGTCCCTAAAAAGAGCAGAAGAAAAAGACAAGAAAACAAAAAATGGAAGAAAGAAAGAGAAAAGAACTTTGAACTTTTTCAACAATTTAAAGTATACAATGACTAAAGAGGAAAACTAGGTCCTTTAAAACGCCATGCTCTAGTAAAAGTAATATCAACATCTACAGATTTCTACAGTCTTTTCACATGCTCTTGTGACTCACCTGCAGGCCTACAGAGTCCCCTCTCTCTCCTTTTGGTCCCATCTGGCCTGGACGACCCTACACAGACAGACATCATCCAAAAGCATCCAAGTTACAACAACAACAATATGGCAAATTAGATTGGATTTAACTTTAATGGGAAAATCTGGGAAATTGGGTAATTTGTTGACCGAGTCAATGTGTGATTTCATTTAACGTAAAACAGCAGGTGTATTGAACTTAAAATACAAGATGAAAAGCTGTATTTTTCATAGCAGAAGAGAAACGATTCTTACTTGAAACAGAGAAAATATATATTTTTAACCAGAATCTTCTGATCAAAGAACCAACAATCAACATAAGGAAGTGTCAGAGTCTGTATGCCCTCTTAATCAAACTGGAAATGTTTGGCGAGTTCATGGTGCTTACAGGTCGTCCAGGAAAACCAAATTCTCCTTTGGGTCCTGGTGGTCCCATAGGCCCCTGTTGGGAACAAAACAAAGTGACTGACAGTATTTCTTAAATGCATCCATAGCACCTTCATCCATTGCAGTGGAAACAATTGGAGAAACCTGAAAAAGTGAAAGGTTTTTTGCTTTTGATGCTCGCTGTTAATACTTACTGGAATTCCAGCGGGTCCAGCTACACCATTATCTCCCTGTAAACAAAGATACATTTACACCGATTTGTAAAGTTCCATTGAAAATGTTTTCAAAATAATGGTTATGGCTTATTTTACAATAAGCTGTTTATACTGACACTTTAATCCTGAAGAACATGCGTACACTAATCATCAACAAGTGGACGCAAAAGAAGAATCTCAGGAAAATGATCTGGATCTCGGGAGTAAAAAAAAAAACAAAAACAAAACCCAAAAAAAACTGTGACAACAAATATAACCTTGACTCCTTTGGGTCCCATTGGACCAGTCAGGCCTGATCCAGCTCCTGCGATAACAAATCCTGGCTCACCCTTTTCACCCTGCATGCATACACACAAGTAAACAAACAAACAAACCATATGTACACAAATATCAACCTCTATTAAACTGTGTATACAGAAAAATAAGAGTACAAATCATGTTCGTTTCGCCTATTTAGTCTGCTTAGATATCATACAAGTACTGTATGTGAGCAGAGACGAGGCATGCATGTCCCACTTACTTTCAGTCCTGGAGGTCCTTGAACTCCTGGCAACCCAATGTCACCCTTTGGACCCTGTGGTCCCTATAAACAATTAGGAAATAAAAAATGAGGCTAACTCCATATCTAAATGCTGGCCTCTGTCATGAATAAGGTCAAGTTGGAATGATTTCTCTACATGTCGTCATATCCCTGTGTGTGCACTCATTTGTGTCATGTACAATGCTTCTGATGTTACTTCTGTTCTGAATAGGAAACCTGACAGCTGAAGGCATTAACTGGAACACAGGACTGTTACACACTACAAACATAAACCAACAAAAGCTATCTAACCACACATGTTTTGTTGTCATGATGTCAAGATCATTTGGTCTCTGATTGACTGATTTTTCATCTGATACTCACAGTGGGCCCCTGAGCTTCAAAAATCCCTGAGAAGTTGAAGGCACCATCTGTATCGTTAAGTAGAAGCTGGATAAGAGGCAGAAGGAGAATGTTGTCAATGGAATCAAACGGACTCAACAAACAAATCAATCACTCTGGTTACACAATATGATTCAAGTCATACAGATGATTTTTGTGTTCAAGTTCTTTTCCCTTAGCAGGTTGGTAGAAAGTGCACTGACACCGGACTCTCCCTTTTAGCCTAAGTAAGCCTTGTCTTGAATGGCTGTGGTAAGGTGCTACTTACATCCTGGAGATTGATAATGGGTCCTGGTGGTCCAGGTGGTCCTGGAGGGCCGGGTATATTGAGCCCGTCCCGTCCCGCCTCTCCCTGAGAAACATGTTTGACATTTTTGCCTTTCAGTAAAAAGTAAAAAAAGTGCATGTGTGAGTTTGGCCACGTCATATATCCACTCTTTGATGGTTTTACCTTTAGTCCTGGATCACCTTTGTTCCCCTTTGGTCCCTGTAGATAACACAAGAGAAAATACAAATTCTTCAAGTTAAAGTTAAACATTCAGTTACTAGTAATATTTTTCATGTTCTTTTGTTTGTATAAGTTGAAAATAAAAAGCAGTAATACAAAAGTAGAAATACATACTTTGTACACAAGACATTTTACAGATTGAGGAATTCAATCCATCTACAGATTTTTATTAAACTATCAGCTTTTAAAACCATATTTCCACTTATCAATTTCACCAAAAGTCACTACAGGAGCCAGTAAAAATCGGTCTGAACCATTTGTAAAAGCTGACATTTTAATCAAATTAACCTATTCATGTATCTATTAGTCCATCCATTTACTGACCTCAACCCCTTTTAGTCCATTCAGTCCTGGAATCCCTGGTGGTCCTGTAGCACCTGGCTCCCCCTACGGAGACCACAAAGGAACATTCATCATTCATATACATTACTGGTATAAGATAACCTGCTTCCATCATTTCACTAGTGGTAAAAATACATTTCAAGAGCCCCATGTAAAAATGACAACAAAATTACTTTATTTCTGCCTACTTCACACTACTTTCTCTAAATTAGTTGGTGATAAATGATAAAGGTAAAGTCAAGTTATGGTTCATTTCTGTAGAGAGGTAACATAATAATAATAATAATAATAATAATAAAACTTTATTTATAGAGCACTTATCAAAACATGAGGAGGTTGGGTCAGATTCAACGAGAACCAAACCTTGGCAAGAGGACAGTGTCTCTGCTCCCCGAACATCTTGTTGCCTTTCACTTTACAGCTGTTTACTATGACATTTAAGAAGCTTGTCTGACTTGTGCTGAGATAACCCTAAAATCTCAAAAAGCATAACAGAACAGCAGCTGAACTGAACTTGACAGCCGGCTCACCTTTTCTCCCGGCTTTCCTGGGGGGCCGGCTAAGCCATCTTCACCCTATGAGAGGCAAAGAAGGGAAAAAAATGGCATAACCAGATTTTAGTCCACAGTAGGGAACTGAGTTCACACAATTTGACTAATACTGTAGATATCACAGACACACAAATATCTCACCTTGGGTCCTTCAAGTCCAGGGATTCCAGGAGGACCCTGTGTAGCAAATACAAGTAAATTCATCTCAGGTGACAAAAATAGCAGTTGATGATATGATGAAATTACACAGTATTGTGAAAAAACATAAAAACTAAATATAATGGTGCAGACTACTCCTCATGCTAACACACTCAGTGCAGTTGTACCTGTGGGCCTCTGTAGAGTGTAGCTTCAGAACCACTCTGCATCCCAGATGCTTCCAAGTCCTAAAACATTTGACAAAAAGAAATTCATAATGAATGAAATTTGAACCATTTCAATTAAATCCATAAAATCACCACATGTTGCTGGATACAGCACATTTACACTGGAGAAACTGACAATTTGAGATTTATCTGAAATGGAAAACTATTGATAACTGAACTATCTATGTGCCACACACATTGCAAACTAGTCTGGTGAGAAATAAAGACATTGTTTCTGTGCTGAGACCAGGCAGATATGGGATGGGATGTTGTCTAGATATCATGCTAAACCTAAGCAGCAACCATCATGCTCTACTGTAATCCCTCAAAACAAAAACAACAACAAAAAAAAAAAGGATGGATGTTTGTTACCTGCATATCAGTATTTCCTAATTCCTTATGATAACAATCATACTAATGTCTGTGACAGGTTGAGCTGTTCTGTAAGTAGACCGGTCATGAAGGAGTTCGTACCTCCAACTCCAAAGTAAAGCCTCTTCCAGGGGGACCAGGGGGGCCAGGGGGGCCAGGTGGACCCCTGGGACCAGGCTGCCCTTCTGTACCCTCTGAGCCTGGTAGGCCTGGAAACCCTTGAAGGCCCTGATCTCCCTGCAAGAGATGGGAAATAGTCCCTATTCAAAATTATCATGAAATCAGTTAAACCAACACAGCAACTAAAAGTATGAGGGGGGAGTGGTTAACAGAAAGAGACAGGTAAAGGGTGAGGTAGAGATATGGATAGTGACGATAGGGAGAGAAATAGCAAATGGAAACATGGGATAAAGAGTCAAAGAGAACTTGGAAATAAAAGGAGAAACAGGGGTGAGGGAGAGAGTGCCTTAAAAACAGTGATGGAATAAACTAAAAGTGAATAGAGACATACCATATAAAACGGTAAATGTAACGTACAAATACCACTTTGGGCACAATAACAATATAAAAAGGGGAAATGTAAGTATGACTACTGATATCAGTAATGGTGGTTCACTGTCCAGTCAGGGATGACATGCAATGAAATCAAGATTTTACCTTTGGTCCTGGTTTTCCGCTCACACCAGGCTCTCCCTGTTAAACAGATAATATAATAAAATTGCATGAACTACAGCAATGACTAGAGAGCGACTGTAGTTTCTGGTTTGCACAAAAAAGGCAGAGCAGCTTTTGCATCACAGACTTGTTTACACTCGAGCCCCTTAGCTTTACTAGTCCACAGGGTCACCTCATTAAGAGCGTGGCTCTTTGCGTTAGGTGGTTATTTAGTTTGTGTGTAATTGTTTTTGCTAACAGAGCATTAAGAGGACTGCTCAAGGGAAATCAGTGTGAGCTCATACAAAAAGGCAGCGTGGTAGAAGTCACACAAGCAAGAGGCAGCTACTGGTTCGTGTGCTGTACATTCACATAGGAGGAAACAATTCCGATTTTTAAGTCGTACTGGGTAGGTCTCACAACAGTGCAACAACAGCACTTCAGGGTTGACGAGTGGACATCTAAACATTGTACGTTGTGTGTCTGTCCATAGTAAGAATATATTGTGATGATGCATGCTATGTTGCTAATATTCATTAGCCTCACCTTGTCTCCTTTCTCCCCAGCAGGCCCTGGATCCCCATCTTTTCCATCAACTCCCTGCAAGAGTGCCAAGACTATATTAACATTTCAGATTTTAGATGCATATATATCTATTCCAGATACCTATACCAGTGGGAATTAACTCTGTACATTCACTGCACAGCTTGCATGGGTTATTCAATTGTTAGTACCATTCATATTTTTGAACAAAAGAGTATGCTAGTTGCAAGCTAACAGGGGTAAATTGATTAAAATTAGAACATATTAAACAAAGCTAATGGGCTCAGAAGAACTGAAGTGAATAAAGCTTTATGCACCAAAACAGTGCTGGAGTAAAGATTGTAAACCTGTGAGTAGTCCATTCACACAGTTAGGAAAAGCTTCTGACATTTTAAAGACAAAAGACACCCCATTTCCCCCAACAGATGCTGCAGCTCAGACCATGTTCTGAAGCTTTTATAGCTGTTTCTGCCAAAGTGTTGTTGCTGTAGCTTGAGGATAATTAGAAAAGGACATGACTTATTTGAAGATATAAAATATGCCCTTAGTGAGGAAGTGTGCAGTACGGCACTAACATTTACAAATTAACACATGCATACTTCATACCTCAAATCAATATACAGTATGCACACTCTTCTCTAATGGTCTCTCACACACACACACACACAGACACACATCCAATATGTTTGCACATTAATCAATACTGTGCAGCAAGCAATGGCAGGAAAGCAGTGAGTTAACATGGGTTTTCAAATAAAGTTGATTGAAACACTGTCTTTTTGGCCCCTTTGGATCTGATGGGACCAAATGTTAATACCTGACTAGACCCAGAGCCACTAAACCACTCCTCAATCACCTGAAAACAGAAACTAGATCAGCAATGGAAGTGCACTTTCTAAACAAATCCCTCCTGTGTTGTTATAGAAAATAAAATGGTCCTCTAGCAAATTCTACCTTAAATTCAGCTGTGCCACTACGTGGCTTTGCAGAAGTAAAATTAAGAGATGATACAATTTTAAATTCAAATACAGTACACATCGTAAAGGAAATTAATTGTTATCACTGACATGCCATTATGCATCAATTACTGTTAAGTCCTCTCCAATACCACAAGATTTTCAGTGCTGGATCCTTGTTGCTCGAAGGAACCACCAATTATATGAAGAAACATGTCTGCTTGTACGAAAAGGGCCACAGCCTGGTTCTACAGTACATGACATGTTCAAGAACCACAGTTTCTTTAATGTTCTTAAAACTTAATGTTTGGATTTTTCTCTTATTGATGAACTGTACAAAAATAGGAAAAAAAAGAACGAGGATTTACTTACTGGAAGTCCAGGTTTACCCTCCTCTCCATCCT
This sequence comes from Siniperca chuatsi, assembly GCF_020085105.1. Lineage (NCBI taxonomy): Eukaryota > Metazoa > Chordata > Actinopteri > Centrarchiformes > Sinipercidae > Siniperca > Siniperca chuatsi. Next base: position 21,504,931 of record NC_058060.1, read on the forward strand.
TTCCATCTTTCCCAGGAGCCCCAGGTGGTCCAGGAAAGACGTCCGTAGATGGGGTTCCTGGGGGCCCTGGCTGACCCGGGGGGCCTGGATGCCCTGGAGGCCCCTGATGAAACAAGCTGGCATATCTCAGTCACATAAAAAGGGGGAAAGTTTTAGAAAGTACCTTCCATGTACCTCTCTAGCTATTGGTCAAATGTTAGCGAGTGTCCTGTAGTGTCAAAATGGTGAAACAAGGTGACAAAAGCTTGTTTTCAGTATCTCTGTACAATGAGAAACAACATGTTAACCTTGAGCCAGAGATGACTAAATGAACAGGGTGTCACAAAAAGGAGAGTAGGATTGTAATGTGATGCTAGAATATTATCTCGTCACAGAGAGAGAAAACGTTCATTTACCCTAATAATCTCTGCATCACTGTCAAAGTCTTCAAATCCGGACCCCTCCTAATGAACACATACCATATGAGCAGTCGATTAGTTAATTCACCGGTCACAGTTGCTACATTCACACTGGGTCAAATCACTACAAACTACATATCCCTTTCAGGAGTCATTTTGCTCCCAGAGATTCATAATTACATACTTCTAAACCACAAATGCTTCTGCCATAAAAAGAAATAATCAACAGGGCATGTTGTATCACATGATGAATATTTCATTTTGGACCAAAATTTGTTTTATAGTCTCACTTAAAAAGATATTCATGGTACTTCAGCCTGGGGCTGGACTGAAATGTTAATTTCTGAATCAAGCAGCATTAATAACTACAGTAACCAGATTTTGAAGAAAAGGTTGTTTAATAACTTACCAGGAACATGGAAGACTTGCTGGGTCGACCTGGAAGTCCAGGAGGGCCTGGAGGACCTGGTAGCCCAACACCAGGATCACCCTGAGGGAGACAGCAGTGGGATGTTTGTGTGTTTATTTGTACATTTAGTGATAATTACTGATTTATACATTGGCTCATTTTCCATGACAATTCATACAGTAGTGATGTGTCTGTAAATGCCCTACCCTATTTACATTCTGACCAGATTCAAGTCCAGGTATCATGGTATTAAAGGGGGGATATTTACCTTTTCTCCCTGGAGACCAGGCTCTCCCTGTAGTCCTGGGAATCCTGGAATCCCTGTTGCTCCCTGGGAAAAACATAGTTACAGCTGTGCTCAAAGCCACATCAGATATCAACGCATCAGCGGTCACGTAACACAGATTAAACGCAGCACACTGACACAGTTGTAAGTAGTGATATCAGGAATGATGTTAGATCAGTGACCCCAATCTAGCGGCATAAGTCAGTGTAGTATCAGCTAATATATAAGTGTAGCTCCTTCAATAAGTACCTGTATGTTGAAAATGTTCCTGCATCAGTTTCCCCCAGAGACACTAAAAAAAATAACTCCCACAATAAAAGAGCCTATAAATCTACAAGACTGGAAAGACTTTACTTACTGGGACACCAGTTTCACCTTTGCTTCCCTAGACAAAAGACAAAAATAGAAAACCAATCCATCATTTTATATTTTGAGCTGTAGGAGTGACCTAAACAACAGAATGTGCTCAAAATGGCTCTTTTGATGTTCTGTAAACAGAAAACTACATAGTTTAAAAATAGAATATTTTGAATATTACAAATAAAGCAAACAAGCAGATAAAACTCACAGGCTGTCCATCTTTCCCAGGAAGTCCCGGTGGGCCTGGATGTCCCTGTGGTCCTTGTGGGCCCCGGGGTCCTGGCTCCCCTCCCTCCCCCTCTCCTGAGGCTTGTCCTGGAGGGCCGGGTGGTCCTGGGGGACCGGCTGGACCTGGCTCACCTGGCTCCCCTTTCTGTCCTGGGTACACCTGAAGGGACTGAGTGTTGAATAGACTCAGTGAGTGATTCATTTATTCATTATTCACTGGAATATAGCAAGGCATCAAACAGTGTGCAGACTTAACATTAAGACATTAACTAAATAGCAGAGGGACTATTCTGGCTTAGTTATACCTCAGCGAAAGGAGCCAGTTGTGCATAAATTGATTAAACAAAACTTTTTAATCATCATAATGTTTGTGACTCCAGCTTTCTTTAGGATTTTTCCCAACAGTGGCTACTGTATGACACCAGAATTTCATATGAGGCAAAGATGAAGTCTCAGTTACAGTAATTGTGGCACCCTTCCACTGCAGGATTCTGGCTCAAGGGATGGGTATATATTTTTCCAGTTAATCGTGCCTATTACTACTCTACCTGAACACTGAATAAACCTCTTTTTAATCTATGTTGGACATTACTGAACAACCATACAGATACATGTATTACTTAAAATCTTAAATATGTGCTGTGCTTTACATCTAAATTATGAAGAAAATAACTACTTACAGTGTCAAGTACGGAGGCTGGAATATCTGTCTCAAAAGATTTTACTGTAACAAAGACACAAAGTGAGCACATTCAAAAATTTGCCAGTTGAATCTTCAGTGAAAGAAGATGGCACTTGATTAGCATGATTTGAAAAGGTGGAACCATACAGAATGGTAACCTATATGACCTATTAGGATATGAAACCTTAATTTAGGGCCGGTCACAGAACAGAAACCGAGACAGAAGGCTGCTTCTCTGTGAAGGAGGGGCAGCTACAATGTCTCTTCCAGCACCATCTGCTGGCTAATTTGAGAAATACAACACAGGAGGCGCAGCCTTGGTCATGTATTATAGCATCACTTCAATGTCAGCACACACATCTAAAATAAATGCTAGTGTGCATGTGTGTAACAGAATTAGGTACCCGCAAGATTTGGCAAGTCAGTGCTGTTTGTTGCCACCAAAGACACATTTCCTAAAATATATTAATACAAAAGTAAGATTTATGTTGGGGTTTTTTCACCTCTTTCTGTGGTCTTCTCCACTTCCTGTCCAGAAGTCTCCTCTATGTCTTCATCATCACCTAACGACATCTCGGTGGGTGGAGCTCGGACTGGGGAGCTGTAAGTGGGGTCCAGCTCTGGGAGGGGCTGAAAAAAAATTAAATAATAAAAATGACATAAGGTGAAAAAAGAAGCTAGAATCTACACGGTCTACTCACAAAAACGTGCAAATGGAAGGATAAACTTTTTTTTCTGCAATATTCCAAGGTCTTTAATAAAATAATGTATAAGTTCTGAGATATATAATCAGAATGGAAATAATTTGCATATATGTTTTGTTTCTAGGGCTTGGTTTAAGTCATTCAGCATGTTTTTATGTAAAATATTCCACAACTACGCATAAAAATAAGAAGCTTAATAAGCCTAGCTTGTGTATATATATTATTATTTTAGCTTTAGACTTCTTGATGTATTCATAAAACAGCAACAAAAATCTGAGCAAAGTGAGTGTTTGCCACAGATGGTAGGAAATGTTTTCTCTTAGACCAGATCCAACTGCAGTGTCAGGCTGAGACTGAAAGCAACATTCCACACATTGCACCAAGCTGGCTCACAGTGCCTTCAACACTATTTCTGCATTATTGTATGAGATCTGCTGTGGTGATAAAACCACATGACCCGCTGTCCTGTTTATGAATGATCCTTGAAAAGGAGTGGCAATGACAAAGCAAGAAATCTTTTCTTTCCTGAAGAGTGTTGGATTTGGGATTTGAATCTGTCTTCTGACAGTCCTGATGTGGCGGACGAGGACATTTTTCAGATAGCTCAGAACTGGCTGAGTAAGAGCCGTCACACATTTGGACAACACCTCATGTTTCCATACTTCCAAATCTTAGTGACATAGCACTGAGGTACTTGAGGTAAAATGATTTCATTTGGGTCACAGTGGCCTGGAGTTGATTAAGAAAATCTGGGTAAATGAAGCAAATCTCTCTGATCTCTCCTGATAGTGTCTATGTGCCCTTAAGCAAAGCATTAAAATCTCCAGTAGCTCCAGTGAGTTAAAAGGGAAGATTGTACCGTAACTTTCATGTTTGTGCTGGCTCCAGCAGGTGATTAGCTTAGCTGAGCATGAAGACAGGAAGTGAGGAGGGGGTTCACAGCTAGCCTTGCTTTGTCCAGAGTTTAAAAATATACCTACTAGCACCTCTAAATTAACACATTCTACCTTGTTTGTCAATTTTACATTTTGGTTTGTGTATGAATAACACTCACAAAAAAAAAAAACCCAGTTTTATTTGAGGGGGGGCTATTTCTTGGCTGGGCTAGGGACTCTCTGCACTCTCCGTTGGTTGCGTGGCAATCTCACGGTGACAAGACTCCAGTCTTTATGCTCATCTTGCCATCCAACTTCTAAGATTCCCAAAAGAAATAAACTATTTCTTTAAGTAAAATATAGTACTCCACCCCTGCCGCTCTTCTGTTGCTCTGTTGTATTCTTTTCTCTTTTTCTGAGAGCACAGAGCTGGCAGGGAGAAGCACATATCACCATGTTCTAGTCTCCACCAGGCCTGTAAGGTTAACTGCTTTCTTTGTCCTTCCCATTTAGCTGGGATGGACTTGGACCAGAGGGATAGTGTGGCGTGTATGAGTGTGTGTGTATATACACACCACGGTATACTCTCTCTCCTCCACAATCTTCTTCACTTCGTCTCTTCCTTCAATGTCTTCATAAGCATCATCACCACTTCCGTATCCAGAGGCCTGAAGAGAGAAATGAGAGCAGGATAAAAAGGAGTCAGTAGATAAACGGACGGAGACGGATCAGATCAGTGCCGAATGCAGAATACACAACCATTTAAAAAATATTTATTCTTGTATCCAAACATCAGCTAATTCATTTAACTGATTTAAGCCATGCTAAAACATTACTGTGCCTTTATTATATGGGCCACTGGATAAGACAACATGCATGAAATTCTATCAAATTTGGATCATTGTTAGGACAAAAAATAAAAAATATTCTATAGCCATCTGAAATCCAGATATTATATATAACTCGTGAAAAAAAAAAACAACTGCATTATATACCTGCAGCATCTAAGACATGAGTAACTGTTACTGGTGTATGTCTACCATGGGAAATCTTTTATTTTCAAATCTATATTTATGCAAAAAGAATTTTTAAATGAAAGATGGAGAGGAGAAAATCATCAAATTAGCTCTGTTTAAATTTCAGCTAATTTCACTTATTTTTTTTATTTAAATAAAAATAAAATTTAATTTTAGTAATGTGGCGGAAAACATTGTCAAGTTTGAGTTGTATTAATTATTGAACAATTACATTATATATTAAGCTGTGTCTCACATTCATGGTCATACTAATCTAAATGTGGTGGCATTCCAGTTCATCCCAAAGGTGTTGGATGAGGTTGCGGTCAGGGCTCTGTGCAGGCCAGTCAAGTTCTTCCACACCAAACTGGGAAAACCATTTCTTTATAGCTCTGACTTTGTGCACGAGAGCATTGTCATATTGAAACAGAAAAAGGTCTTCCAAAAATGGTTGGAAGAGCACTGTTGTCTAAAATATAATGTATGCCATAGCACTGTCAATATAGTTTACTGTAGTGCACTTCCCCCCCCCCGACCAGTAGAGGGAGGAATAGTTCCATGTTTGGGCTGCTGAGGCTGTGTGTTCTGACAGAACGGAAAAGAACTTATGTTCTTAAAGACTGTGTTTGTATGTGTTTTGGTGCCCACTCACATAAGGATCGTCCTCCTCGCACTGGTCATCTGGGGCCGTGGGATCCGACTTCAGCACCAGCTGCTGGATGGTGCCCTGGAGAGAGAAAGAGGAGTGGAAGAAGACGATGAGAGTCCGTGTTATGTTGTGTGGTAATTTAATTCTGTGTCATTAAATTTTATTCAAGCTTAGCGTACGTTTCCCACACACTAGCATACTGCCTCTTTCTTTCAGCAAAACAGTTTTGCTCCTTCCCTCATTACCCCACACATTATTCAGCACAACTGCACACAATAACACGCACACTCAAATGGACATTCACAAACATCTGGCAGTGAAACAGGTGTCTTTGGAGGGAGGACAGTTTGGATGAGCGTGAGACAATGTTCACATCAATCTTAAAGCACCATATTACCGTATGGATATTTGTGCAAATTCACATTCAAAATATTTTTTTTCATTTTAGTGGACAAATACCACGAGCACTTGTATCATATTTAAAATAACACATTTAACTATTCTACATTTTGTGTTTCAGGACTCAGATTATCAACAGGCTTTAGATGTAAATGTTATGTCATCCACTATGGGTCATTTTTCTGTCTCTAACTGATACTAATCTTTGAGTATACTGTACTACACTACAAAGCTAGTGTCCAAAAAACCTCAGTTTAGAAATGTTGCACCATCTTTGAGCCTGGTAACAGCTGCTAGCCATCATAATACTTTGATGTCTGTATTGTCAGCTTTACCACTGTAACAGTTTACCAGTGCTGCAACTGGCTTAATGGGTGGATGCTTAGACAGAAAATGCATTTAGTGCATCCCAAATATGTTAAATCTTGTTAGAGGTTTATGTTTGTCATTCACCTGCATGTTTCTACAACCATCCCTGGGTTATTCTTGTGAGAGGGACCATTATTTTGTTGTCATTCCCTAGGGAGTAATGAACACGATAAACAGGAATGGCTGCACCTGGTCTGTTAAGATGTTAAGGTACACCGTGGCATCAAGTTGTCAATACACAGGTGTTAATGTACCCAGTGTATGCTAGTTCAATATACTAGTAAATGCCCTCCAAACCCCCAATGGATTTTTAAGTTGTAACCACGCATGCTTGTTTTAATGCCTTATTAATAAATTATTTAATTAATAATTAAAGTCTTATGTAATGGCCGCTGACAATACTTCTGATTGACTGGCAGGTGTCTGAGCCTTAGTGTCCCAATCTACTTTAACTTTACTTCTTCCATTATTTTCTGACACTGGGACACCTTGTGGTACATTATTGCTTGAATTACAATTCAAAGCTCAATATTTCATAAAGACATGAAGTTTTAGTTAGAGTTATAGTTGATTCCAACAAGTTTTAACAAAGCATTAAACTTAAGGTACTTTTACAACAGCCTATTCTGACCTATGGTATACTGGTGTAATACAGAAACTGCAGTGTCACACAGGAAGTGATGCAGTTTTTGTTTATAATGTAGAGAAATTATAAAAACAATGCTGTTACCTTTCTGCAAATATCGCAATCCACTGTGACCTGCAAGCACACACTTGTTTTTCGTCTGTGATGGTTGAAGGTGAAGTTTTGACCTTCTGTTTAGGGAGTCACCATTCTGACAAGTTATCACAAAGAATTTTAAATCCTTTAATGTGTTCATGAGCAAGTGTGGAAATGTATGATGTATGTAACCGTCATATTCCAATCAAAAGAGGGCCCCACTTCATCTGAAGGGGAAAGGTGCGTCTTTCTAATTATTTAGTGTATGTGTGCGCAGACATATGCAATTGCGAATGGTCCTTCAATCTCAGTCAGTGGGCCTGTCCTCTTATTAGATCAGCAAAGACTTGCTAAAGGCAATTTCAGCCAAGTTTATTGATATTGAGTTCAGGCCAGAGGACAAACACCTGTTTTTAATGGAATGAAGCACAGTCTATGAAATGTAATGGTGGTGAAGGAGTGAGAGAGGGAGGGAGGGAAAGAATAGAGTGCAAGAGAAAGAATGGGTGGATATGAGTTGGGGTAGCAACCAAATCAGAGACATCTGTTTGTGCAGTAAACAACACATCTGAAATAAACAAAGAATGTGCCACGCAAACGTTTCCACTTATTTCAAACATTTCAGTATGTGAATTCCCCCCTAAACTGAGTTACCACAATGTGAATGAATGATTTCGCTGGTCAGTTTGTAAAACTTTTTAATTATACAAATATAAACACTTGAAGGCAGTGGGAGGATTTGTCAGTGCTAGGCTGTTTGAGTGACACTTTTATGGTTGCTCAAAAGTTTGCTCTCACACACACACACACACGCACACCTATAACACATATGATTGCATCCAAATGTGCACAGACACACTAAGATGCATGCACGCACGCACACACACAATGAAGGTTGAACAGGAGATCTTTAAAAAGGTCATACAGCAGCTTGTATTGGAGAGTGTAGTCACATTGTTCAGACAAAAATGCTTTCTCACAGTCACATATGGGGACTGACCTTCCATTTGGGGACAAGGAAAACCATTTATTTTCGATTCGCAACTTGATTTTTGGTTATTGGCTTATTAGAATTTCAGAAATATCAGAATCAGAAATACTTTATTCATCCCCGAGGGGAAACTCTTTAAAGTTACTCAAGTTTTATAAGAAAAGGGAAAGCTAAAGTTGGAAAAAGTAAGACGACGAGACAGAGGTTAGTGTAGTATAGTAGTTTGCTTCATACACAAGACGTTTGGCCTGTATTTACTGCTGATCATTATGTTTCTAATGAGATATCTTAGAACTCAATCCACATAAATCTCTGGCAAATTCTGAATGGTTGCTAATCACTTTATCCAGATGACAGTTGTTAGCATGGTGCTGTAATTAAATAAAAACTTATATTCTTCTTCAACTGTGAGGAAGTACACACATTCTCTGGTTGACACTTATATGGTCAAAGTTCAGAAAAGGCGTTTCTCACTTAGGTTACAATGTATCAGAGCTCCTGCTGATGGTAGTCTTGGATATGAATGAAGACTGTATATTTTGCAGTCTGGTCAGCGTCCACAGACTGGTACTCAGGAGTTTTCAGATGTTGTGGATGTCTAAGAAAAAGGTTAAGTACTTCTAAAAAGGTACTGTTCTGTGTCTGCAGGTATTGCACTCGCCATGGTGAGGAAAGTGTTGCCAAAGCAACAGAGAGCAGGTAACTTCAGCTGGTTGCTGGCCAAGTGTGTGCGTGCGTCTCAGAGAACACTCAGTGCCATCACCGCTGCGGCCGAGGTCAGCCCACTTTAACTGATAATTTGTATGTGCAGTAAGACATGTATGTGTCATAGCATATTTGAAATCAGCTAATGTGTAAGTCTCTTTTTACCACAAGGTGTCACCAGTTTATTTGATTATAACAAGGTGTACCATGACTTGCAGACTGTAGAGTGTTAATAAAATAATTGCTATCTAGTCTTATGTAAGTGTTTTGAGAACTATTATTCGGAACTAACATACCTCAGCATATTTTGCTGTTCAATCCAAAATGAACATTTAACAAAGCTGTCCTACAAAATAGGTGTTTGAGCTGATCTTTTATTGCTAACTCTGCAACACAAGTTGCAGTTACACATCTGCATCCAGCATTTATATTAGTTCAACAGCTGCATTCTTAAATCTGTGGCAAGAAGTACTCAACACAAATGCACACAACCTGAACATAAGCATATGTGACAGTGTTTTTCCTCAATGTTAAAACACATTCAGTTGCTCAGGGAGAAGCAGAAAAATGGTTTGCTCTCTCTGCGTCTTTCTCCCTTTCTTTCTACTTCTCTCATGTACAGATGGTGTGCCAGCACCACACAAGCATTTTCAACACCCAGCATGGGGTGTGTTTCAGTGAAACTAAGAAAAGAAAAAAATATGAGTGAAGAAGTCAATGTGGGGGAAGATATTTTAGTATCTTTGTTTGCATGTGTGTGTGTTCAAGTGAAGCTGTGTGTGAGCGTACTACTGCAGAGAGCTACTGCTACTGCATGGCTCTTCTTCCATCTCCTCCCAGGGAGAGCAATATCTCTGACGGAGCTGCGAGTTCAAACAGCTGTAGAGGGCCTCTGGGTGACGTCACAGCTTATGATGGCCATACTGGAGATTTACATCTGTTGAGCAATGGTGGCTACACAGGGTTTTATGCCAGAAAGGAGAAGTACCCTGAGTGATTTTCTGCTGTTGCACCCCTTGAAGGTATGAGTGGTATCCCTTGATTGATGGTGCAATTTTTTATGTATTATGTCTACTTATAATACTCGTTTCTGATTGGCTGGCAGGTGTCCAGCCTTAGAATCCTGACATTTTTTACCACCACTTTTATCATATATATTTTATCACTAAGAGTAGCTGAGAGAAGTTAGGTGTAGTTCAGTGGAAGGAGGTCAGTAAGACTTGCTCACAGTCAGTTGATGCACGTTATGAGCAGGTAATGAGTGTTTTTGGAAAAATACAATGATAATGAACTTTTAAAATCATAATTTGATGGCAAAAAAAAAAAAATCTAGTGGGCTTTTCTTGTCGAGGTTTTATTTCAGATAAATTGGTATTTTAACAAAGATAACAAAAATTTGTTTGTTCCCACAAGGCTTTGACAGAATGCCAATGGATAGACTCGTGGGACAAAATAATGGTAATTTTATCTTAATAATAAGTACATTAAATTGAATTGTAATGGGGAAAAACAACTTCTTGTTGTCTTTATTATCCGTCCAGTGTCCCTGATACCCCACCAAGCCCCTATAAAATGTCAATAAAAATTCTCTTTTGCTAAAAATAAAGTCATCATCTGGAGTCAGTCAAAACAAATGGGCCCATGATATGAACCTTTTGATAAATAAATGAAGTGATTTTGGTCTGAAGTTAAACCCACATCAGGTGTCTCTACCTACAATGGTTTAAAACCAACTATTTGATAAATTGTTCCAGCAACAAAATGGTAAATGGACTGTACTTGTATAGCGCCTTTCTCGTCTTTTTTCGACTACTCAAAGCGCTTCAACAAATGGACTCCCGTCTGAGACCAAAAAATCCTGAATAAACACATTTTCTCCCTGCCTGGTTCAATGGATTTCTTTGAAACGCTCGTCAGATTTCTCTAATAAAATCTTAATGAGGGGGAAAAAAAGTTGCTTGGCTATAAGAACTTCTTTCCACTGTCCTGGAAACGAAACATCTTGGAGTTTGTCCATCACATGAACTTACATAACTACAAATCAGAAGAGAAGAGGACAAAAGGTTTTTATTTTTAAGGTCACAGGTCATGTATTTTTCTAGTTTAGCCACCGGCCACAAGTCGATTTAGTCAGAAAATTAATTGTTGGCATGTTTTATAATATGTGCTTGGCTCTTCTTATTAAAATGTAATATTCTCACAATGCTTTGGACAAGTTTCAGATTTAACATCTTGATAAGACTGAAAACTAGGATTCATTTTTTGGCTCAGATAAATACCAGCTCAACTTGCTTATCCCATACATATAGTACATAACTGAATGTTATTCCCTTTACACAAAACTATTTTCTCCTCATCATCCCTCCTGCTACATTGGGACAAACACAGCCTTTTCTTGAAAATACTTAAAAGCAAATCGTAGATGATTGGGAGGAAAGTGCTGAAGCATTTACTGGTTTATTTTCTTTTACAAGAGCACTGAGAGCAGAACACAGCATCGCATGTGTTACTACCTCTTCTCCTGGATCTGATTTCTCAGCACTTCTCTGTCACACACCCTCATTATAACCACACAGGGATATTTAACAACAACAGTTGCATAGGATTTGAACCTCCCACCCTTGCATCTATTACTATTGTTTGATTCTACTCTTTATAATTAAAGAATTGGCATTTGCACACTCAGTTGCACTCAGTGTAAGTCATTCAAGATGAGAGATCAGCTATATTCCAAAAACGTAACAATTTATGAGCTGTCACAGGATAAGGCAGTGCTCATAAACACATGCAGTCATTCATTCCTTGTCTCCTGTGGCAGTCATAAAGCTGCCAACAAAGACTATTGTGTTCATGTCTCAAATGTAAAATAGGCAACTGCCCAAATGCCACGTTTGATTCTGCACCTACGAGTGGATTTGACATCTACTGTCAACCCATTGATCCAAACCTGCTGACATTAGGAATGAACTACAATGAAATGCAGCTCTCATAGAGGGCTGACAACTGACACAGAAATAACAGGAAAATCCTGTTGCACACACTTAAATACACACAATAAATCCAGTACCATCCAGACTCACCACAAACCTCGCCAGGCCCGTACCCCCAGCATTCCCTACGAAGATCCCCGAGCTGGCCTCGAAGGTCAGAGGCTGAGGGCTCCTGGTGAAGGCAACTCTGTGGTATTCCTCGCAGTCCATGTAGAGACGCACCTGAGTGACAAGGGCACATCCACACATACTTATTTCCAGCAACTGACAACAAAAAGTATACTTGCAGCAAAAAAGGTCATCAGTGGAAGAAACTTCCCTACAGTTACATATACAGTGACACATATAAGGTCTCAGCTTAGTTTCATTTTGTGACAACATCTTCACATATTAAACAAACATCTGTAAAAGATAAGAGCCACGATGTAGCCTATTTAACACTCCAAGATCAAAAAAGGGCTGCCAGCGACACAGACTGTATCAGATGTCAGTTATGTCTCATTTTTCTATAAACAAAAACTTTTCCTTTAACAGTATTCTGATGCAATAAGTCTGATATTCTGTTTTTGTCTTTATTGTCAACAAATCCCATGAAAAGACTAAAACCAGTATTGTGTGTGTAGCTCAAGATTGATATCTCATTCCTCTGTGCCATAGAGCTGCATTGTTAATTAAAAACACATCAGTGAGCCACATAATTACACTGGGTGACATGTTCCTTCATTACAGTGAACACAGGCACTGTAGTGTATTTTGAGTCAATCCCACATACACATGGCTAAAAATATTCCCCATAAATGTACTATTTGCACCCGTTTGAGTAATGTTTGTTATTAACTCAATAGTCAATTATTTAGCCTGTTTTAAAAATTAAAGTATAATCGTAATCCCTTTTTAAAGATTGACACAATTTGTTATTATGCTTGTGCCTCAAGGAATTACCATAAATATGAGTCCATTGTGTTCCCAAAGTTATTTTCTTTCCCCACTCAGAAACTGAAAACTTCACAACAATGTTTCTGAAAAAATTAGTTTTTATGCATTCCAGTGCAACCCAGCAGATTACATGCAAAATACTTGTCTCCCACTTTTAAATGCAGTGCAGAAGTCAGATCCAGCCAATCTTGTCATTAAAATAATGAAACTGATCTTGATTTACTGTTGAAAGGCCACACATAGTGTCTTTACACAAACAAAGTGAAGAGAACACAGTAAACCCACCTCTGCCCCCTGTACAGTCAGGGTAAACCTCGCCCATCTCCCTGTCAGGTCTCCCATTTTGAAGGAAGCTGCTTCCTGGGTCCCACCTCTTGTTCCTGGGTCGGTGTAGTACAATATGACTTTCTGGGAACCATCCTCTACTTCAGACAACGCTATACCTAAGTGTACAATCTTACAAAGAAATCAAGACATGTAGAAAATTGTTATTTACTTTTACATGTAGCAGAAAAATTGGTGCTATAGAAAAGATAACAGGAAAAGACACAGAGGAAAGGAGTTGAGAAGATTTGCGTCGCCTACCTTTTGGTAAGCATCTGTAATGGCGAACAGCACACCACCACGGCGTGTTGTAGGTTTAGCTGTGACCGTGATGGCAAAATCATAGCAGAATGGGTCGGGGATGAATGACTTTGTGAGGCGGCCCACGTTGGCATCCGGGCCAAAGCTGTAGGCAGGGTAACCCCCGAAACCCGTAACAAAGGAGACAGAGGGAGGAAGTGGAACGCCGATCAACTCTGTCAGATCCAAGGCTCCCTGAGCACCACTGTCTGCAAAAAAAATAAAAAATTTAATAAATTAATTAATTTAAAATAAATAGATAAATAAAAATGGAGGTGGAAACCATGTTAGTGGAGGAGAAACTTTGTTGCATGAAAAATGTATATCACAGAGTGCATCAGTGGCCTACTGACACCTTTACCAAACAAAAAGAAACAGAGCTGAAACATTCAGCAAACAAAGAGGTCAAGAAAACTGATTGCTGCCACATAAAACTAACACTGTGTCAAGGGTTAAATTGAACTTTACTGATGCAGAATTTGGCATCTCATGCTTTTGTTGTCTGTAAGAACCTCTTATCTCAGTCACTGCAATTGTTTTAATGATGTAAGACAAATCCTGTTTGTCAGAGAGCACCTGCAGCCACCTTGAGCTGTCTTCTCAAGTGAAGTGAAAATCCTCCCATTTCTGAATGATCTGGCGCTTTTTTCTAACCACACTACAGTACTTTCCTATACAGCAGGCATATCAGACAGACAGACATATATTCATGTTCTTGCATGGTTTGTACTTTGCAAAGGTTCGTGAAAAAGGTGCCCTCAAGGGGCTGCAAGAGCCCCCAGTTTGCTCTGTGTCAATCTGTGCAAATTTGTTTGGGACTATGCACCATTAAAAATAAAAAAGATAAAGACCTTAAAGTTGTTGGTTATTATCTAAACTCAAGGGTATTAATTGATTTTTGCTTTTACATTGTACATATTCCTTAGTAAGTTTGCGTTTAATCAAATTACCACAAACTAATTTGATACGCAGCAAACCTGGGGCCAGGGAGTAGGAGCACTGGCTGGTATCTGTGGCTAGACAAAACAATGAAGCTGCGATGCATAGTGTGCTCAGTGTTTGATGGGTACTTGAAGGTGACAGAGTACACAATCCATTGAGGGGGTGTGTGGGGGGGGGGTCTACAGCTCATTTTTGAATTGGGCCCCCCCAGTGGGTTAATCCAGCCATGGGTCAGAGGACTGATATGCTATCCTAGAAATTAAAGCATTCCACAGTACAGTCAGTGTGGGAGCTCTAGTCATCTAATAATTTATCTTTTCATTTCACTTAAATTAATTTAGTAAAGTAATTAAGTTGAATAGATACATCTCTATACATTTTCAGTAATCCTTTATATATTTTATGCATTTTATATTTGACACAGTTGGATCAGAACCATGGTCAGCCACAAATCGCTCTGGATTTCCATCACACATTTTCTCCATTCTGGATCATTATAAGTCTGGGAGATTCCAACCATCCTTGCTTCTGTCTTTAGACATTTGGAAGTTTGACAAAATGTCAGATACACCCCATTAAGTTTGCCAAGAGGGCAAGAAGGGGCTTCCATTTGTCTAACGCCCCCACCCATGCCAGTTTATTCTGTAAACTTAACATTACTGTATGCACACTTGCCTGCACACACATATCCACAAGTCCTCAAGCAGGCTGTCTCTCTCAGGCACACAAGCACTTTGTGAATGCCCACCTACCACAACATCTCTTTTCTCCACTTCTTGCTCTCTCTGTCACACATGCACACTCACAGTTCCCTCGACACCTGGTTCTCCTTAGTGGGAAGACCCCAGGAACAATCATCTGTTCTTTTAGAGCACATAGGCAGCAGGGTATAGAGGGCTGGGCATCTGGAAGGCATTAGGTTAGACTAATACACACATGCTGTGCAGTGGCAGCTCCTGTAAATTAGGCTTACCACGTGGCGTGTGTATGTGTCTGTGTGTGTGAAGGAGTGACAAAGACAAAAAGAGAGACAGACTGAGATGGAGAGTGCAAACATTAAGACTACCATGAGTGCAGTGTGTGTGTATACGCGCGTGTGTGGCCAGCAAGGCTCCCCACAGGAAGAGAGCCGCACTCCTTTCCCCAAGCATTAATTGGATTGAAACCCCTACAGAGTTTGGCAATTAAAAAACAACAATGAAGTGCAACCCACACTGTTCGGTTGTATAACCTGCACTGTATCTGAATACTGTAACTTAGCTGGATTGTAGTTTAGAGCTGCTTCTGTTCAAACACTGTCTCTGGGATACTCTGGGATAAAAAGAGAACTATTCTTCCTTAGACTTCTTATCTCAGACTACTTAGATTTTCACATAAGTAGAGCCAAAATCTGGATTTGATTGTGATTAAGCAGCCTTTGAACAGTAAAATACTTTATTCCATTAGACTACAGCATTACATGCTGACTTATAGTAAGTGCATTCAAACTCCAGAAGAACAAACATGTAAGTATTGGAGGTGCAATGAACAACTGAAAGCATGTTCAGTGCTGCAGTGCTTTGTTAAATTCCTTTCAAGAGAAATAAAAACGCAGTACGTCTGAGTTAAACAGAATTGGTAAAAATGTCGAAGTTCTAAAGTGTGAAAAAGTATCTAGACTTTCTATTAATTGTCTTAACTTTCAGGCACTCATTTTATTGATGCAGTGAAATCTAAGCAAGGTAAAACAACCTCTAACAAATATTTTCCAAATATGACTGACTCATTTCTGATTCCAGAGAAACTTGGAATCAGAAACTGGTGATTGGCTTGTTGGCTGCCTCACCACTAGATGCGGACTTCTCTCTATATCTTCTGTGTTGTCAGTGGTAAAGTCCTGCCAAAGTGTTTCAGTCAGCAATCCCACAGCTCAGCCTGTCACTTTGCTCCGTCTTTGCCTGAAAGTGACATCACTGCAGATGTTCCTCCACGGGGTCAGAGACTAAACAGCTGGACAGATCGCCATGGAAACTAAGAGACACACTCTACATTCGTTCAAGTTCTCATGATGTAGCAGGAACCCAGAAGAGCTTTGCCAAATCAGTGCTTGTCCTGTGTCATGCATCATCCCAACGCCACATTTGTAAGCAAACAGCTGATCATGTTAAATAAAGTTGGCTGTATCGATGAGTAATCAATGTTCTCATCTTAAGAATGATGTGAATGATGAAAGCAGAACATTGAAAATCTAAAATATCCCAGACGTTGTCAGCTGTGAGAAACTTGAGTAATTCGGGTCAGGGTGTGACTTCTCAGTGTAATTAGGCTTGGCTGAGTCTGAGCACCACCTGCACTGGAACAGGGCAAGAGAAAGAAGAGGCGATGAGGAAGGCTCTGGAGAAACTGTACATCTCGCTAGTGTTCACATTAATAACTTCAAGGTGTATAAATTAAGTAAAAGATGCTGCCATGTGATTAAGTCTGAGTCACTGAGGAATAACACTGGCTTTAGTAAGGTGAACTCCCTTTTCTTGGGAAGAAGCAAAATACATGGAGAGGAGTTTAAAAAAAAAAAAAATTATTACTATTTTCACCATTTTTCACAATGAAAACTATGTTTAGGAGAATATTTAATATTTAATATTTATGGTGCCATGTTATTGTTCTGATATTGTGTGACATCACTTCAGAGAAGAAATTAGGAAGGCGGAGCCCAAAACGTGTGTACGTGTGTGTGTGTGTGTACGTGTGTGTGTGTGTGTGTTGGACTGTTGCAAGCTATTTAATAAAAAGTGATGCAAGAAGAAACTTTGTGAGTGCTCGTCTAAAATGTGATTTCTATGGATTTTTGCTCCTGGCAGGTAGCACCCTCAAGAATTTAAGGAAACTAAACACAAAAGAAAAGAAAGGAGTAGAGCTCATTCCTTCCTCTGTTCTGCATGAGAAATGTTTTCTGCATAAACAGTAAATCAGTGAGATTTTAATGTCAGTACTAGCTCAGAAACAAAGTATTTCTTTTTATGAAAAATGAATGTGAATATTATTTCCTGTCACAACATGAAAACTGCAGTATTCCCACATAAGACAAAGAACATTAAAGTAAACAGGTTCATTGTAGTGTACGTGTCAGTACATCTGTTTACAGGGTATCTAATGTTTGCATGCCTGCTACCTTTCCAAATGAGCAACAGTCGACTCAAACACTGCTGTCTCCGCAGGGCTGTTTCTTAAATGGGTCAGTGTGTTTTGGGAGCGTGTGTGTGTGTGTGTGTCTGACTGAGAAAGTCCCAGTGTGACACACTGTTATGGCAACTTCAAACTGTTATGAATAGCAGAAAGTGCAGTACCCTACTCTTAAGCAGCACTTGAAAAGACACAAGGATTGCCATTTCAAAATGGAGCGGCCTCTCTTTTTGTAAGAAAGAATATCTACACGTTGGTTATTAAGATTAAAATATGATGGAACACAGCGGTTATGAGCCTGACCTGGTACTTTCACTGAATGAATCATCTACATTTCAAAGATAAGATGTTTAGCCTTCAAAAAAGGAAATGTATTCTATAAGTCAAGTGTATATTAACACAGTATATTCTTGGAGAGTTGCATGACTCTTTTGGGGAAACTTTTGGATCCTTCAGACAAATCCGACAATGCTGCAAGGGCCGATCTGCATAACTGTTTCAGTGAATATTTTGTTTGCTGGTCCAAAATATGCAGTTCTGGGGAAAAATACAAAGTTCAACTGTACAATGGTACAACTGCAGTTCAGTTTGAGTGAAAACAGGTGAAACCAAACACCACAGCACTCACTGCACAAGTGAAATGTATGTAGTGAATGTAGTGAAATGAACAAAATGCTGTGTTTAACATAACATCAGGGCAGACAGGGCAAAACTCTGTGCACCACTACTGATATCATCTTTTTACTTGAGGTGGTAGACTTAATAAAAGCACACACACACACAAACTCCCATATACATATGCACAAATAGACACAACTTGCTCTCAAGTGTGACAGTGTCTTCTGATACACAGATACTGTGCAGACAGTACATGCAATGGAACAGGTGATTTAAAGTTCAGTGTTTGCAGGAGTTTTCCATATTTTGGACACATAGGAGCATGGACCCACCATTTCAGGCAAAATCAATTGGTCTATTGTAGGTTTGGCTAAGGTGTATACCATAAAAACAGGTCTAGTTCTAGTTCAGTTCTAGTTTTGGACTTCAAAAATGTGTGCTTTGTACTTGGCTAAGATGTAAAGATAAAGTATTAGGGCTTGATCAGAAAGAAAGAAAAAAAAAGAAAAAAAGAAGGTCATACTAATGTGGTGGTGATGATGGACAGTAGTTGGACAGCTCTAAATGGTGCTGGCCAAAGTCATTCAGCTGTCAATCAGTCCACAGCAGTTTGTAATGAGCTGTCACATCTAATGAGACACTGAGTAAATGGAATCTAATCAAACCTCAATCATGTATAACTCCACATCACAGATATGCACCGAATGCACCCCCGTATGTGCATGGATACACATGTACAAACACAGACAAAACTTTGTTTCAGCACAGCAATCCAGAACAAATGGCTCATAAACTTGATCCAAAGATGTAGAGATGCAAATCCTCTGTGGCTATGGTCTCACCACATCCTACATGCTGTTCTCTCCCCCAGGGCCCACCTTGCTGTGTAACCATTAACCCTTTTCTTTTCCTCCCAAAACATCTTTAAGCTTGATAGACTTGAACTTTCAACTTGCAAAAAGGCTCATCTGTCAAAAAATGTTAAGTCATAATCGTGGTTTGAGAGTCAGCTTTGAATTTTACAAAAATGGTAAAAATGAATAATGGTGGTGAAAATTAAACCAAGACGATAAATCAAACGGAAACACTGATTTAAAAAAACAAAGTGAATTTTTTAGATTCTTGCATAAAAAGGTTCTTTCTTGCCAGCAGACTTTGAAAAACTGAATATCTGAGTGTCCCTGAGTGCAACGGCAGGGAATACACCTGCTAACAATTGCATTACCTGGCAACAATAACTTGCTTTTGACAAAAACATAAACCCAACAAACATTCATGTGAATATGATTAAATCCAATTGCTGCTTTGACAGTAGGAAATAAATCAGATATGTATAATTTGGAAAATGATTAGTAATGTATTGTTAAGCACACTTGGTCTGGAATTAATAGGCTAAAACATACAAAACCACACATATGGTCTTAAGATTTTTTTGGACATCACCAGTTTAAAAAGTAACATTTAAATAAACAATTGGAATCAAACAGGGATTTCCTGTCCATTCAACGACAGATTAAGATTTCCAAAGGGCCACAAATCTTTCGTTCAGGTAGACAAAACACCTCACAACCTTTCATTCAGAGGCTCAGTGTTTGATTGACAGAGCAGAGGTGATGTCAGCCATGTGTTGTAGTGAAAAGCAGGAAGTTCTAGGTAAATTGCTAAGACCACACAGCCTGTGTATTTAACTTGAGAACGTACACAAGCATGTGAGAGACCAAGTGAGGCTACAGGCCTCCCATTTAGCACAAAGCTGGTCTGTTAGCGTTGAGCATGAGCGCCAAGTCAGTGCAGTCATTAAGAAGAGGAGAGCAGATTTAAGTGTTAATGCTCTCACTGTGATCAAAGACTCACAGCGCTTAGCTCAGCGATGAATGGATCTTGTTCAGGGTGATGTCAGAAACAAAGGCACTTTTTTCACCCACTTGTATGAATATCCGACGGCAGAGATTACGCTTGTCTGTGTTTACGTAGCGTATGGAGAAACAGAATTTAAGTGCTACAGTAATGATGTGTTTCTTGACTTTAGGGAGGCTTTGATACGTCACACTTTGCTTAAACAATAAAAATAATTATATATAAACAAATACGTCCTTGAAAGAGGGCACGATTCTACCACATTCTCCCCAAGTCCACTGAATGATATAGTCATGTCCCATTCCCATGTCCCTGTCTCACTCTTTGGAGTCGTTAGAGTCCAAAGAATGAGACAGAAAAGTGATAACTGTACCATGGGAATATGGCTGTCATGTTCAAGTAGAAATGTGAGATTCATATATCTTAGGAATGAGGTAGCACCCGCATATGTGACTCGCCTGTATGTTAGGAATTTGATAGACATGCTCAGATAAGAGTAAGAGGCCTGCGTGCCTACCATGTGCACAGAAAGAGATTCTTAACACAAAGAATGTCTCAAAGTCAGCAAGCTACCATATTTGTTCAATTTGATGCAGCATTTCAGAGAAGTTTTATCCAAAACAGACAGTTTGTGGTTGGTATTGCACCCATTTATTGATCCCAGTGGGATCACATGGTGTTGCAAGCACCTTACTGCAGTAACTGAACCATATGAGCCATCTATGTTACTGTAAAAAAGGGCTTTCTAGTGGTATCTAGCCATGCAGATAGCTTTGGTTTTTGTTTTATTGGTCCACATTTTGAAACATATGCCTACTCCTATGCAATGGAGGTGAATGGAGTTTTGTTTGTGATGCATTGAAAAAAAGCAATGTGTCTTTCCAGAATCAGTGCCCTGAGTAATCAGCAGAACTCAGTGTATGCTTTTCATTGGAAATACTTCTTAGCAAAAAAAAAAAAAAAAAAAAAAAAAAAGTCTGTAAAAACTGTTGACAGAAAACTATCTGTATGGCTACATAGAACTAAATCACAAATTAGGGCTGCAACAGAGAACTGTAAACTCACCATAGATACACATATTTAGTCCTTAGAAAACACAGTTACAATGGAGTCCTTCATATGCTCGGAAATGCAAATAGATATCTGGAGCTGCCATGTGGGGCTTCCAAAGTAGGAAGTTACCTAGTGCAGCTTGAATGTATAGCAGAAGTATAAAAAGGGGCTTGTTCTCAGTTTGGTTGAATCCAGAAAATGTCAGAATGGTCAGGAAGCTCACTTTATGTGAAGAGATTTTTCTCTTTTGCAAAAGAGTTCAATTCATACACAAGATCAAAACAAACAGTATTAAACAATATTAAATGTGTTTGTTTCTGTCACGTCGTTGAGTGCAAACAGTTGGCTCCAGCCAGTCCTCTTAAAGTAGGACATTTTCCACAATAAAGCCAACATGAGTTAATGCTCTAATAGCCTTGCAACAGGACATCAACACAACACAGCACGGCTGATTATCCCATAAAATGGAAACAGCTTTTACAGTGATTTAAATTTCAACTGCTTGTGAGATGAACCAGATGGTTTATGGGAATCTGAGTAAGCCGTTTCAAACCTTGACATCCTCACTGTTGAAACAGAGCCAAGCATATTGGCTCATTGCGATGGCAGTAAAAAAAAAAAAAAAAAAAAAAAAAACAATACAGGACTAATTTGAGGAGCCAATCAGTCTCCACCAGACAGGCCATGTGAGCGTTTTGGGGGTATTTCCTGCTTAAACTTTATGAGATCAAATTTGGGAACTTTTGAAATGACAGAATTGTGTTTAAAAATAAGTTTGAGAAGAGCCTGTTTCCATTGTTGCATGCCACGTTTATCAGTTGACGCCGAGTAGGTGTGCTTCACATTCATTCTTAATGGTTGGTTATATAAACAAAGTACTCCCGATGCAGCTGCTGAGAACACAAACCACAGCAATGTCCAATTGTTACTGACTGGTGAAGAAAAGAAAATCCTGTCTGCAATAATTTGCCATTACCAACAGCATCCGCACCAATCACATCCAAAATCTGCAGGATTTCAAAACCAATCAGTTTTCCATGACACATTAGGCTCTTGGCTCAGTAGCACTGCTCTACAAAGTCTCAGTGCCAAGACTGACTCAACCAAAACTCTACCCATGTCCCCAGTTAACCCCTGTACAGAGCTCAAGTCCCCACTGAGAAAAAGGGCTACTTCAGCATTGTGCTAGGGGCTGATTATTTTTAGGCACGAGCAATTAGTTCCCAGGGTGAAAAAAATAAAACAAAACATAAGAAAATGCAAGTACCTCGTGGGGTAAAGGGAAATGAATCCTAAACATTAAATGTTTTGTGGGAAATTCCACAGTAGCCAAACCAGTATAAATAATACATGATCCTGCAGGGAGGAAATAGGCTGGATGGAGAGCTAATGTTAAGAGACTTTGGTCATAGACTGAGTAATACAAATATCTGGTTACTATCTTCAAAACTCAAGTATTTAGGAAATTTCTCTAAACAACATTTCAAAACTGAAAACAATGCTTCTTTGAGTATTTCTAATCATGTTTTGAACATACTTTGCATGTTTTGTTGGCCTTAAGATTATCAAGGACCACACAAATATTTAATTTCTTATTACTGCAATAATTGTATTTGTCAAATGAGGATGACAATACTATGCTTTTCTAGCCTATGCATGTGTTAAGAGTGCAGAGGCAGCCAAATTCTTGAATTTAAATTAACTCTTTTGAAGTTGTTGCTTGCCACAATTTGTCAGACACTGCCTTGAACTTAAGTGGGAACCCCACATTGCAATTGTGGCCCAACAGACACACCTCTTTGTTGTTGTTGAACAAGTTAAACTTATCCAGCTCCAAGAAATGATTTGCTGTACCCACCGCAGCAAAATGAGGTAGTGCAGTGTCTCATTCTTATTGATGCCAGCTGCAGTATTGAAACCACCAAGCAAGACTCCCAGATGTGAGGAGATGGGATTTATTATTGCACAAATTGTGAGCATTGTCACTGATTCTGTTTGTAGGCGCAGTTGAGAAGTGTTCAGTTTGGTGACCTCAGCATTGTATCTACTTATTGTCAATGATGTAGTTCTGTTGGCTTTATTGGACCATGACCTCCGTGCATTGGATGAAGTGGTTGAGATCAGTAAGCATAGTCATAACAGTGGATTGCCTATTGCAGGTTGGGAGGAAGTTGGTGCCAAAAGGGAAGGAGATTAAGTAGCTCAAGATCTTGTTCACAAGTGATTTCAACAGGTGCAGTGTCTGCAGTGATGCAGGTGTTTTACTGTAGTCGTAGAGGTGAGGAACTTGCTCCTGAAGATGAAGCTCTCAATTTGCCTACGATCCAAACCGTCACCTATGGTCATAAGTTCTAAGTAGAGACCAAAAGATGAGACTGTGCAAATAAGTAACCAAAATAAAGTAATGTAGCCAGTTTCTGAAGAGCAGAAAACATGACTGGGGAGAAACTTGCTGCCACTGTGGCTAAAGGGGCAGAAAACTGATGGATGAAATGTATCAACAACATACAGATGAAGCATCATTGCAGTCCCATTTGTTCTGCACTACTGGTGCACTGCTCAAACTAAAAAAAAAAATACATCAATTAGGTTAATAATATAACTACAGTAACTGTTGTCATGGAACGTTTGTCAGGATTATAGCAGTGTAGATGTAGTATGGAGATTGTGACAGCAACTCTCACTGTTGAGTAATCTCATAGCAAAAACAAATCACCTTTACTGCTGTGCTTCAGCAGGATTAAGGAATCAGTCACCACCACCAATTTTTCACTATGTGTGCTGGAGGATTTTCTTCCAGTAGCCTAACACTATACCAAAATGTTTTTTTGTAGGGGGAAATATGGTCAACCTTTAAAAAAAGGTCTCTATAGCTCTCTCACACTGCACTACACACACACACACAACGGGAGCCTTATGTGTGATCTGGACTGGGGTAAATGGGGCTGAGCAGTAAGCAGAGCGCATTCTTGTGTTTCATCCAACATTCATCTTGGGGAGCAGGGTTGACTGTCTCTCAGTGAGGCGGACCAGCTTCTTCTTGGCCGGTGGTCTTACAGAGTACTGTCCACTTAATGTATGATAATGTATACAGTGGAAATCTATTACTAAAATAAACTGACGTTTGGTGTAAGTCTGCTCTTTGATCAACTTCTCAGTTTATAGACAATGTGAAGATTAGTCGAATGGCGTATGCACACATTATGTAGTATGCAGTAAAGCAAATATACACTGAGAACAGATGTCCAACTTTTAGTAGCAATATAGGATCAAAAGTTTCAATCTTTTGTTATTTTATGTCCCCAAAATAGCCGTAATTTGACACAAATAGCTTAGTTCGAGGTATGACTTGGAAAACCAGTAGAAGTCTGCCAGGAAAGACTGACTGATGCTACACTGGGGTTTTAAGGCAGAACTGCTGTAGGTTTCACAAGGGGTTAAAAAAAAGGTCTCAATGTGACTCCAGCAGAAAGAGGAAGAGGAGCATAAAATGACTTCCAATAGTGTAATTGTAGCATCCAGGAGGATGGGGGTCATTCCAGGTCAGGACCGAAAAGGCTTGTAGTGCCATGATTTATGCCCACGATGTTTAAAGTTTTTTAAAGATCTTATTTCTAAACATGAATGGGCTGACTGTTTAGAATATCTTTGGTGCAGACTGGGCATTTCATGTTACAAATAACTTGGGAATAACTTTACATCTCACCTGCTATACCTTTCATACTCCTCCCATGTCGAGTTACACTCCAAGAATCGTTTTTCTGCTAAAACCCTAAACTGGACAACAACGCACGTTAACACTGACTTCAGGAATCTATCTGGCTCAGTATTCTAGGAATTCAAACTGTCCCTGCAGATTTAAAGTTGTTTTGGTGTGAGTCTAGACCAGTGATTCAAAGCTGTGGAGTGTGCCCATATAAGCCAACACTGGACAGGACTGGGGTCACCAATAAAGGTCTTTTTTTTTTTTTTCCCCTCTGTGCCCGTACAAGCTGGCAGATCTGAGGCTGCACAGAGCCAAAGGCCAAATAGTTTAGTGGGTTAGGTCAGTGGAGCCAAGTATTGCTCCTGTCTATCTCACCCCGAAACAACACACACACACACACACACCAGCTCCTTCAGAATTATTTTCTTCCATCTTAATATGGGGCAGCATTGGCAAGAGAACATTATCACCTTTGTAAAGCGGAATATTTGCTGTGTTTTTCCTCAATTTTTCACTTAAAGTCCCTCAGGTCACTTTTCACCACAATATCAGAGTTACATGCAGTGCATGTTTTTGCTATTTAAAAAAAAGGAACAACAAGAAGAGTTGAAATGTTTTCTTCACTGCTTAGGTATGCAGGTAAAGGCAAACATCTGCATCACTGTAGCTCCACCATGTCTGAATTAGGCTTCGTAATGTACTTTCAGAATACAGATCATGCACAAGTGACATCTGAAGTACCATTCTGTACAGTTAAAAACATACTAGTCTGATTAGGCAAGCCAAAAAACAGCGATGGGAGATCTAGTGTTCCCGAAAGAGTCGTCACGCCAAATTTGAAGTTTGCTGATTCAACAAACCTCAAATACACAAAAAATTCTCAATAGTTGGAATGAGATTTCATGCAGCTTACAGAGGGACGCTGGTGCAGAAACTCCTTAAGAAATAAAAACGTATATAAATGGACCAAAGAGAACAGAATCTGGTCTTTCTAGAACATCCAGTTTTGCACCCTTAATAGTCTTCCGCTGAGTTCACTGCAGGAGTACTTAACTTCTTATGATTAAGGAAATCAAAAAATGCAAAGAACCTTGCATGACAGTATAAAAAGTTATTTAGACTCACAAGTCTAGTGGTAAAACCTCAGACACAGCAAATAAATGCCACATAAAAGGAGGGCTCGACTCTACAGAATCATTGTTTTCTAACTCCATAAGTTCAAACTTTTTCATCTCTCATTACCATTTGGATCTATTAATATATAAAAAGTGATGCCTAATAATGTTTAACACATTTTGGATGCAATTCTCCCGTCCTCTGCCTTCAAGTTAATTAAAGCAAATAGAGGCAGGTGGTAAAAGCAGATATCCACAGGGGTCACATGTCAGGGGGCTCGACACAATGCTTCAGATTACCCCAAGCTGTGTTTAACCAGCTGTAGAAACTGCACTCTGACCAAAGTGTCAACGGAATGATAGGCAGTGTTTTTGGCAGCTTGCCGTCACCATGTCCAGCCTTCAACACAGAACTTTGAGAGAAGGTGCAAAACCTCTTCATTGTGGAAAAGGTGGGAAGAAGATTAATTTCAATTGAGAAATCACCAATTAATGTGATAAATGAGCGACAGGGTGCAACAGAGACAAGATGATAATGAAAGTGAGGAAAGGCAATAATGTGGATGTGAAAGATAGAAGCAATCAATTAAAAGAAGCAAAAAAAAAAAAAAGAGGAAAGTGCAACGCTTCTTTCCCACTTAATCAAGAAAACAACTGGGACCTTTTGACATGGCTATGATTTGTCATGGCTCCTGCCAGAAGAGGAAAAAAGGAGAAGGAAAGGAATGGAAAAATGCTGACTACTTGAGTGAGAAAGAAAGAGCTCGAGACAAGTGAATTAAAAGACAGAGAAAAAGAGTGAGAAAAACTAAAACCATAGCAAAATGTGCTAAGGTGTAACTGAAGCATTAACATCTGCAACTTGGCATCACACTGTGACCTTTTCATCTTGATCCATATCAGCTCCTCGAGCCATAAAGATATCCCTTAAGATCCTCTTTCCTTCTTTTCCAGTGGTGAATGCCAAAGCTTTGCTGTCAGGCAAAGGTTTGGCGTCTTTGAATTCATCACATAGGAGATACTTGTGTAGCTTATCCAAAGTGTTCCTACAGAGGGACATTGGAGGGGGCTGAGTGATACCATCTGCTTTGGCTCTGCTTTGCGAGTTGTTCACTCCAGTTTGAAGAGCGGGCCCTCGGCCAACCTGCTTGCAGTCCAGTCTATTCATTGACTCAAGTGTGGCCGCTTCCATGGCGTCGGTTGATTGTCACTGTTTAAAGAGTTTTGACCAGCCTGGCTGACCCAGATGGGAATGACCTGGATGACCTGAGCTGAATGTGCTCATTTCAAGTTTAAAATTGTTTATTCAGTAGATATATGCACTCTATTCATAGAGCAGCCACTTTCAGTAAGTGGTGCCTATAAAAAGGTTAGTTTTCTTTTGCTCTTGTCTGTATGACTGTGTTCGACATCAAAAATGTTCATCTGAAAGGTAATCATCTTGTATCTTGCAAATATGTAGATGCATCATATGCCTGAATGGTTAGTGCTAACTGTAAAACTCGGTGGAGGAGGGAGCATGTGAATGACCCTGCCCACAAACCTTTGGTCTTGTGGCTTATGTTATGTGTTGTGATTTGAACCTCTTCTTAATGTGACAACTTTCAGTTCTGGTACTTTTCCCACCTACAGCTCCTACTGCAAGTTTTACTTTGTCTTCTCTGAGGCCTGGTCAGGAACTGTTGATGCTATGACCCTTTAAAGCCCCTTGAGTTATTGTATGTGATATTTGAGCAACACCATTAAACTTCACATTATTTGTATTTCTAACTGATACACGCTAAAAGTAATTCAGCCTATAGCTGAAGCTGTAGTAAACACAGGTAGGTCTTAGGAGATCACTTGGCAGTCAAGCAGCATAAACGGAACAGTGAACTATCAGAAAGAAATGATAATGTAAACTCCTTCTCCTGAGAAGTACACTGAAAAAAACACCACTGCAATTACTCCTTATCACCAAACCTGCCGCTAAAATGATGCAGATTACTAGTGTAAGCAAAATGCTTCTTCAAACAACCTCTGAGCAAATCACGGAATGGAGTCTTCTTTCATCCCAACTGTCTGAAAATGCAATGAGCAGTTAGTTGCTATATTGGGTCAAAATGTAGTCCAGGTTCACTCCGTGAAAGAAATGACCCTAATCCTTGACCCCAGTGTCCTACAGCCCTGAGAACACTCAGCAGCTGTTAGCATCATTTGTCAGACCAAAACCAGGTCGAGCTCATTGGCTTGTTATTTTAACTAAATTCCTCTTGTCTTCTAAGTGCTTGGAGTGGTGTGGCCAAAACAAAGGCTGAGCCTTTTTAGGAGTACTCACTTGGCGATACACAGACATTTATTTAGTAAGTTGTTTATTTTTCTAGTTGGGCGAGTTGGACATGGGGTGTTACTCAATTCTAGTTCTCTGCGCAAACTAAGAAAAGTATGTGAATTGGCCTAATATGCATGTAAAATGAAATATGGGGAAGTCAGAGAGGGAGAAAGAGAAAGCATTGGGCCTAGATTGAATGAAAGGAAGAGAAAGCAGGGCAGATTAGGAGAAATACACAATACAGAGAGCAAGATATGAATGACAGAGAGGAAATACAGACATGTTAGTTTCTCAGCTTCATAACCAAGAGCCTAACAGTGCCATTTCTTATAATGTGTTCAGCTCCTTAGTACCCCCAAAGCCTGTGATGTCTCTGCTCCATCTGCTGCTCTGCATGACTGAAACATCTGCCCTATTTTTATAGTCAAGGCTAGTAGCTTCCAACATGATTTTATTTGCAATATTCACACTGTGACCATATTACTCCAGAGAACATCTTTGACTTGTGTATCTCCACGATGTCAACTTCTCAATGAAAAACTTTGAAAAGCATTGTTTTTAGCTCGATGACAGATTTTGAAGTATTGCCACGGGTGTTGGCCCAACAGATCGAAAAATCAGAGCTGTGAGGTCTACACTTCATTTCAACTGTTTGACATTTTTACAGCAAAGATGAAACAAATGGAGTAAAAGCCATTATTGTGTTATTACTGGCTCTAATACCTGGCACTTCATCCTGTTGAGCATAAATTTTAAAAAAAGTTAGTGGCAGACATGGAAAGAAGCCAGTGAGGCTTGCCTTGTGAGTGCTGTCTCTTTATTTGATGTTGTACAGCAAAGAGATGATAGAAAAGCATGACAGTACTGAAGGCAGGCCATACAGTGAATTTTAATATGCAACATTACAACTAAGTGAGCAGTGGATTCACCTAGTTTCTCCTTCTATACGTAAATGTATTTTAATGAAATGTCTTTCACCAGAGCACCAATGGTTGTAGTCAGCAAACCTTGGTGACTTAGCAGCAGATCACGGCTACATCAAAGTATGGGTACAATGGCAAAAGTACTGAACATGAAGCTACAGTATCAGCTACTTTCGTAGGGTGTGGACTAAATTTGTTGGTTTGATTTATTGTCAGTAAAATGTCAGAAAATAAGGACAAGTGCCCACTGCAAGTTTCCAGATCCTGAGGTATCATCTTCCAAACAAAGGGCGTCAGTTTGCAAGGATACTGGATAGAGAAAAGCTGCAAATCCTCACATTTTAAAGGTGGAACCTACAAATATTAATTTTCTTTTGATAGGACTTAAAACGATTAATTGGGCATTAACATTTCTGTCAATTAAATTGCTAAATGACTCATCTTCTAATAACTAGTCATTCCATTGATTAGTAGTTGGAAAGTTAATAATTTCAGAGATATGGCACTATGGCTTAAAAATTGATGGACACAGAAAAGACTATTAGATTCACCCAAACTCAAAAAAGATGCAGAAGCAATTGCAAAAAAGGCCAAACTATATTCACAGTCTATCAAATGTCATCATTGTCTTTCATTAAATAAACTGGCCATATTGGTTCAGCCTAACTTCACACTGCTCCTGAGTGGAAACTCTGTAATGATAGTTTCATCACAGCTAAAACCTGCTGCATGTGCACAATGGGCATCAGTCATGAAACTGGAAATTAAGCCATTCTTTACTCCTGGAAACCACACACACACACACAGTGTAACAACCTCTTTCTTCTCTCTCTAATAAATAGTCTCAGTGCTCTCCAGAATGAGCAGTTTGATTTACAGAGCCAGTGTTGCGGTAACCTAATCCAGAAGCAAATGTTACGACTCAAACCTTGGTTCAGCCAGTCTAAAGATGTATGTCTGCAGGCACATGTGTGTACAAGTGTGAGAGTTCTTGTATGAGTGTAAAGCTTTCCTCCACATTTAGAAGGTGGCCTCTTTCCTTGTTAACAGGAGATTGCACCTAGCAGTTAGACTCCATAAAAATCCTCAACAAGTACCCGCTGGCACCCTGACAGACACTTTGATCCTGAACATCTGACCTGAGTTCATTTCCTCACCCAGGAGATAAACTCCCAGAACAGATAATCAGGATTTGCTTATGAAGTTCAAGTTTCAAGATTTCTGATATAATTCATCATGAACTGAAAATGACATCAGCTAGTGATTTAGATTTGGAGATATTAGAAGATGAAGCTTGTTTTGTTTGTTGTATTGTTAGCCGTTTCTCTAAATAATCACAAGTGCATTTCTGCTCCAATTCAAACTGTTTCCAAACTCCTTCATGAAACAGTGTACTGGATGTACTATATATAAATATGATTTTTCAAAGTAAATTGATTCCAGCCCCTCTGCCTTGTACTGACAATGCAAACAAATTGCTAACAAATGCTGAAAAACCAAAACACCTGTTGGGATAGTTTGGGACAGATGGCCACATGTCCCGAACAGTAAGAAATAATCAAGACGCTGCTTCTATCTGATTATACAGATCTCATTCTGGGATACTTCGACGTAAACATGTTTATGTTTGTGTGTGTTTCTTTAACATTTCATACTCTCCAGTCTGACCTGACATGATGGTGCGCCTGAAAGGATTGGGGTCAATTTGGTAACTGTTAACATGTTAAATTAAACTTTATAAAGATTTTATATAAACCTTTAAAAAAAAAAAAGTACTTAACCGCTCCCTACCACCACTGTCACTCTGAGCTTTAAACTTTCCAGAACCCTTTTGTTGAGCTTTACCTTAAGCCAGGATGACCGAATCCAAGAGAAGTGGGGGGCTTTGGGGCCAACAATGCATCAGACAATTGCTTTTTCATAGTGGAAGACGACTTATTCTGTGTGTAGGATGCCTCATTTTCCGCCACGATTGCTGACGTTCCTGACCGTGGACATCTCTGGCTTTTCTTGCCACATCGCATTATGCACATAGTGAAAGAGCAAGAGCAAGTAAGTTCAGATTGGTCGGGGTTTAGTGTGTAGTTTGACATGTCTCACTGCCAAGCCATGGCAGGACCAGGATCACCTAATCTGACATAGTAACTATCCTACACCCCTACAAGGGGTACATGTTGTATCTGATCCCACCATGAAAGTAATAAAGTCTAAAATAGTTTTCTTTCACTTCCTCTCAGTGATGGGAATGGAGTACGTTCTGTATGTTTCTTTAACCCATTTGTTTTGGATCTATAAATTCCAATGTCTATTATAATATGGAAATGGATCGTATTTAGATATCATGATACACTATCTGAACAGTCTAGTATAATTTTGGAGACTTTTTGGTATTTTGGGTATCTGGTGTGCACCCAGATTTTAACTTAACTGCCTGAAAAGCAGGTTCTGATCCGGAGTCTGTTATGACTGAGAATGCTCTCCAAACTATCTACAAGCAACATTCTCAAAATCTATGGTTTTATGATATAAGGAGACAGATGTTGACATCTTATAGCCATTAGTTACTCATGCTTAGAGGTTGGGCAAACCAAACTGGACTGAGGATCACTTTCTGCAATCTGGTCCTAGTTGGTGAGAACACCAGAGAAGGTAATCTGCACTTTAGGTGTGATCACACTTTGAGTCCACAACATTCTTAGGGGGCATAATAAATTCAATTAATATTTTCCAGACAGCTTTATAAGTTATGGTTGACTGCTACTGCTCAACGAACATGAAAGAAACATGTTTCTGAAACCACAATCCTTTCCCATCATAAACTAGGGGAGACCTCAGTCACAACCCTGATGAACACCATGTTACTCTCCACTTCAGAGCGCCAGGTTTACAAGCCAAGGCTTCTGTTGCTGCTGCAGTAGTAGCAGTAGTAGTAGTAGCAGCAGCAACAACCACCCCACTTTTCTTGTTCCAGACCATTACACATTTACGCTGCATCATCTGTTGGACACTTCACAGAAGGTCCTCAGCATACTTCATCTTTTATAAAAACACACTGAGGTGAGCGGTCAGGTTTACAATCTTGCCATCAAAAACATATCTTTAGGAGTGAGATGACGAAAAAGGATGAAAGGAGACCCTTACAGAGTTAACTGCTAAAATACATGATGTGACATTTCGAAACGGCCAATATAACGCTAACAGTAACAAGCCTGCTAGTTTTAGTTGAAGATATTTTGCCTGCACACAACATGTGCAGTCAACAAGCTCTTACATCTATAACTATATGTCTTCACTTTTAAGCATCCTGTCTTTTTAAACCACAATTCCAGTTTTTTGTTAATGTGTTTCTCCTGACCACGTAATCCTGAAAGAAAAAGTGACAAATGTCTGAGGTTCCTCTCTTGTTGCCCACAACCAATAAAAGAAAACTACTTCCTCTCAGTGGCTCTGGCTGACAAAAGGTGACTTCAGTTGTTACAATCTTTGGCAATGATTCCTCTACTCTTCTGCCAAAATTGGAGCTCTTGCCACGAGTGTTCGCAGTCAGGTTATGTTCAATAATGCATCAAAAGCAAAGCGATTTCCCAGTTGGTGTTATTTGCTGAGAGGAAATTGGGCCAGAGTTCATGTTTCATATCTGCTGCCAGTGGGAGAGTTATCAAATCCAGGGTTGCCTGCAGAAGTCAGAAGCCTCCTCAGGCAACCACAACATCACATTAAATTGGTTCTCTTCCCCTTGGCCATGTTGCCAGGTTAGACTCAGCTGTTAGAGTTTGCTGATGAGGGGGATATACAGGGCATTGCTCAAACGAAAAAGAGACAAAACTTTTCATTGAGAGCTGGGTCTTTGGAAAATTGTTTTTTTGCTCTCAATCTAGTATAAAACTAGACTATACATCTAGAAAAAAAAACAACTGTTTCATCAATACAGTATCACGCTATACAAAGAGTTCAAGATTTTGGCATGATTACATACATCAATGGAAAAGGCATTTTACATGATATGTATGAGAGGAAATCAGAGCTGAAAACTACTGGAATATAAAAATCAAGGATGCCAAAAAGTTAATTGCACAACGGTGATGGATAAAAAAAATAAATTATATATGTATAAAATAATAATAACAACAACAACAACAATAATAAAATCCACTAGTTAAAAACTGTATCTCCCTACCAGACAAACCACAGACAACATTACCAGCATTTCACTGTAGTTAATTTCAGGTTCTGCTTGCCATATACATACTTCTAACCACCATGATTTTCCATTAAACCTGCTGCCCTCAGCTCCCCCACACTCCAAAATTCAAGTTTTTAATGGGTATCCCGTCACTGGACCACGAGAGAAGTAGCTGTTTTTGGGAAGGCAAATTACTTCTTACCAGGACCTCTTATGCTAAATAAACAAAAAAAAAAAATTGCTGATTGTCATTCCAATCTAGTGGGAGCGGCTCGACAAATATTTGGAACAAAAAAAAAAAAAAAAACTGGACTGTCCTTTGTTCTATTAAACAGCATTTGACCCTAAGTCTCACTACTTGATAGTGTCATGACTCACGGTTCACTGACTGAATTGGAAGGAACCGCAAGGAAATGGCATTTTTGGGAGGACAAGGGCTAAATAAGGACTGACCTGTTCTCTAATGTCTGTGGGAAGTTGGAGAACAGATCTGTTTTTCTTATCTCTCTACACATTGGTAGAAGAGGCCATTGAAACGTTTGGAGGTTTGAGTGCACATAAGGGTGGTCTTATGACTCCTCTCTCCTCCTCTCCATCTGTATGCATTTTTATCC
Organism: Siniperca chuatsi; assembly: GCF_020085105.1. Taxonomy (NCBI): domain Eukaryota; kingdom Metazoa; phylum Chordata; class Actinopteri; order Centrarchiformes; family Sinipercidae; genus Siniperca; species Siniperca chuatsi. The sequence continues at coordinate 21,538,757 of NC_058060.1, forward strand.
CATTAATGTATTACCATGATTTCAAGCACATTTTCTTTCTAACTTAAGATTTCTAACAGAAACCTGAAACTGCTCACCAAATCAGCAAGTGTTTGAGAAAACAAAGCCAGTCTGATGATATCTCTTCCATTTTATTGCTTGACTGAACATTTAGCAACAAAAAAGGATGTCTTTCATTTTGTTTGTTGTTAGACCACATACAAAAAGGGAAATAATCTAAATCACATCTCTCATAAGTGTTTCAGATTCATTGAAGGCAATACTGTACACTGGGCTGAAGTGAGATGCAGCTTTGGAAAGGACGACAGAGCAGAGAAATGAAAAACACCAAAAACACTTTCTCTCAAACATTGAAGCTGTTTGGATGGATGTTTAGGATCCCTTTGGGAAATTCTTGTTAGCTGTTTGACCAATTCAATACGTTTTTAATTGCTGACTATTGACAAGTATACAGTAATTACAGAGAAACAACTTAGGGCACATCATGACCTTATGATGCTGGATACCAGGAAAACATTCCATATTCCAACACATATCAACCAGAGAAACAAATCTATTACAAGCACACCATTTCAAACAGAGCTTCAACAAGTGAGGAAACCAGTCACTAGATGTTTGATTTAATCTGACCACACAGACTTGAGGTTATGTTCGCAGCCTTCTTGAATTCAGCTTTGCCAGCTCGCAAAAGTTTGTTGAATTTATATGCAATGTCCAGCAGCGAATCCCAATTTGTTGCGATTAGCTACCTATTGCAACAACAGCAGCGATGGTACAACTAAATTCAACAAGTCAACAAGCTGCAAATGGTTTGAGCTCCAAATTAGAAGCCACAACCCTACTCCAGTCAAATAACCTCACTTTAATGGCAATGATCAAGACAAAATGTGTACAATGTGTATCTTTCTAGCTTTGTCTTTTCTATATTTAGTAGTCTATGCTCTTAGACGGTAAGAGAAGGGCAAAATGGAGGGAAAGACAGTTGGGCAATCTGCAGTAACAGTAATAGTCTGCTGTAATAAAAGAAGCAGCACATTTAACACAACTGAGGGTATTTTTTCTCTTTTCTGATGGAAAGGTGCCACATACTTATGGTTTTGGAGTGGTGGAAAGACTACTACATGCACAAACAAATACTGGTAGTGCAAATGAGAGGCCAACAGCAGAAACGGGAGCAAAGAGCTAACCGCAAAGCAAAGGTAAGAAATTGACTCTGATTTTCACGTAGTTATTTCCTGCATGAATTTCCGGGATAAAAATCACAGCAGAATAAACAGCACTCAAGAAAGGAAGAGAAAGAATGACGACATGAGGAGAGAGATAGATGATTGATAAAATAAAATAAAAAAACAGAAAAAAAGGTCAAATCAGGCAATAAAACATGAAAGGAAAAAAGAAAGAAAGGAAGGTATAAAAAAAAAAAGAGACCAGCTAAAACTGAAAGAAAAGAGGTCAGAAGGAGAAAGACATTTGTTGATGTTTACTTGCCAGTGGTGGTGAAATAATAAGGTCATCTGAGACCAAACTATTAATTAGATTTGTGGTGGGATTTTCAAGAAGTGGGTCGACAGTGTGCTCAAAAACAACGCAGCTGTAGACCAGCTGAGCGCACACACACACGCCACAAAACCACCATCAACACCACCACTAATCCCACCTCCCACTGGGGAACAATCAGGATCTGCGCTACATATGCTCTTCAGGCAATGCTTCTGTCACTGTTTTGCTACAAGTTGTCGTCATATTGATCTCTCCCTTTATTATGCTTCAAGCTGCCAAAGAAAAACGCCCATCCTTCAGCAATTACAATCAAGTTCACCAGAAAAACTTACATCGTACAAGCACCTCATAATTCCAATAGGAATGAAGAAGGTGGTCTTCAGACTGGGCAAGCTTGTCCCAACCAGGAAACAAACAAAAAAAAAAAAAAAGGTATATAATTTAAAATTGACAACAATGCTGTAGCAGTGTTCCACCATTTGCAGATGATTAGCTAACTTCTAATAAAGATTATTAGTTCAAATTAAAGTGTTAGTTAACCTTTAGTCAACTAGTAGTAAGCCTTAAAGAGGGAGCAAAACATCCTCATCACCATCTTCAACACCAATGTTCTGGTTTAGAGGCAACAGACTGATCAAACAAGTAGAGATCAGTGAGTAAAGGAGGGTAAAGGTGATATTTCAGAGTGAAAAAGGAAGCCTTCATAAACCTGTTCCCACCGACGACTGTCATTAGAGGAGTCCTCCTCCTGCAGAGCAAACAGACACAAGTAGAAATACGCTGCATTCATACTTCTACATACATACCCATACACAAGCATGTATACATATTTGGGAAACATTTACTTTTTAACATCAATATAGAATTCTAATTTAAATTACGAACACTGAAATCTTCATTTCTTACATGCATGTTTAAAAAAAAAAAAAAAAAAACCCACACACAGCTGCTCTGCACTCCATGACCTCGTTAGACACTCAGATGCTCCGTTACTGTATGACAGGATATGTCCTCTCTCTCCGTCTCTCTCTCTGTGGTCTCCACACAGCTGAACAGACACCTGCTTGTTTCAACTCTCTTTCCGCCCTGACAGACACTTTCCAGACTGTTAGAAATTCCATGTTTTCACCCATCAGGTTTCTGTGGTGCAAAAGCCAGGAAGCTGGCCACTCCCAGAAAAATAAACGTGCTAATTCAGACCACTTTACATTATCATAAATTGCAGTTTTGATGTACCTCTAATCCCTTCAGTTAGCAACCTACTGCATGAGTGCACTATTTCCTACAGGAATGTAGGAAAAAAGTTCATCATGTGTCACATTTTACTCCTTAAAATGTCCTCACAGTACACAGGATGTGATTCAGTACCAACCATGACCTTTACATCTGTAACCATGTTTATGTGCTGTAATGTTCCAACACTCCGCTACAGAGAGGAATTTTCTTTTCATCCTGCGTCACATTTACAGTTGCACTCACTCAAACCTTCAACAGCCACAGTTTATTAACAGCTCTGCATGAGCAACATTACATGAGCTCTACATGAGTTGCTCATGTAGAGCCTTGCTCAAGGGAACTTCATCAGTGGATGCTGACGTGATAGAAAGTGTTTCTCTTCCACTTTACCCAGCCACTTTGCGAGCTACAATTTTCTCTCCTCTAGTCACAGGCCTGCTCCTCTAACCTTTACTGTGTAAACACACTGTTAGAAACCCAATCAGAATGTCTGCTGCAGACTTGAGCAACAAGGGACCTCGACCTATGACCTGTGTGTATTGCTCAACATTGTTATCTGTTAAAGTCTGGCCACAGCTGAAAGACAAAAAGTAACGTGTCAAAACCGAGGCTTGGAGAATATCTACATCTATTGCTGAGGTAGATAGTAGCCATAATGTCAGAAAAAAAAATGAAAATTCCTAGTTTAAAAAATTCCTTCATAAAAAAGGAAGCCATCATGACTCCAAACGCAGTGTTGATTCTGTATTGGCACCATGCAATAAGGGCCTTCAGCATCTGCTGAAATAAATCAGACTGTACAATTGTATGGTCACTTGACCACTTAAGATGGTATAGTATGGTGGGAGCTTTATGGCATCCATGCCCAGGAGCCCATTACTTCTTAAAATCGGTCCAAGTATGAAAGGCGATAACAAAAGCAGAAAAAAAGGATAATGTACAAAAACATAAAGATAGATACTGATATAGATGTATCACATTTTGAAATGAAAACTTACAGCATAAACAAAAACAGCAGCAAGAAAAGGAGTCAATGTGCCATTCCGTTTGATCGGCATCGTCCAACATGAAGGCCAAGGGGGAAAAAAAACTAATTTAAAAAACCCCACAGTCGACCACATCAAACAAAGCGTTCAGGACATTTTGTATAAATAGCTCTTTGATGGCCAAAGCTTTGATTTCAATGAGTGATGACTGATGGTCAAATAAGGACAAATTATTGAGTGGTTTAGCAAAGATATGTTATCTCAAGAATTCATATTTGTACAACAATACACATCAAAATTTCCCAGTGCTTTTTATTTTACAAAACAAAAATTAAAACAAAAAAAACAACATTGTGATTTAGGACACAAAACTATTCACAGATTCTTTCACTGATCTGTTTACGAGGCCATTACAAATCCACGTGTAAGGTTCTACTGAAAGGACAGACTAAACTATAAGTGCACAAAGGACGGAGGTCAAAGTGACATTTGGCGTCACACCTTTACCCTCCCACACAGAATCCATCCTATACTTAACACATCCTGTGTCTGCTCACACTGTGTCCACAACTCAAAATAGTGGCTTGTTTTGTCCAGGACAAATTTAGCTATTCCTGTTTACCCTCCAGGATAATGCACATGTTTTTGGGTTAGGGTTTGTTTTAGATTATTTGCAGATATAGCCATCGAGGCCCAGAGACTGTAGAGCAGCTTTCCTCAAAGTGTTAAGTCAGCACAATCCATTCGTCACTTACAACATTTAACAGTGTTCCTTTTACTGCTTTTACATCATCTCCTGTTTCCTTTTGAAAGTTTTCATGAGTTCATCACATCTCTTAATCAAAAAGAGTAAGAAAAAATTCAAGGTCATAACAAAATCAATGACTACAAAACTCAAAACTGGGAGGAAGTCACAAAAACAACAAACTGCATCAATTATGAGTGAAAGAAATTAATTAGGAGCCAAATGAAGATGATAACAGCTGTCATATTGGACCAAATTTGGCAGTTGGTGGGAGTAAACAGGCATAATCTGAGATGCAGAGACATGTGCAACACACAGCCAGCAGTACATCTTGAATCAGTTTGAGCTTGCTGACACATGAAAGTGCAAACAGCGACATGAAGGGCTCATGTCACTCTCCCAAGAACAAACAAACAAAGAAATAGGAATACAGTTAAAATGATAAAGCTGTTTAAATTTTGAAAGAATCATGGCTTTGTATGTTTCAAGTTTTAAGGACTTTATGACAGGACATCAACTGCATACTCCTGGGACATTTTCTGTTAAACTGTTCAGTCTTTACTGTTTGATGGCAAGAGATTATGGGGCTTTTGTCTCTAATAAAAGATCAAATGGAAAAATAGTTTTAAGCTAAGCTCTAGCCTTGCTTGGCTACCTTGAGTCGAACTGGCTAGAGAAGTTGCCCTTTATTTTGTAAACGAAAAGGTCTGACCTACCAACGGCCCAGTCAAAAAATCCTGATCACCTGTGATTTATGTTGCAAAAGTGTTCTTGAGCCAAACACTAAAAAAGCTCACTCACTGTGAGAAAACAGCATCAGCATAATGATCAAAAATGAGTATAATATATTTATTATGGTTTTGTTTCCAACAGTTAATTATTTTTCATGTGAGCATCTATTAATTATTTATATCGTTACCTCATAATACGACAGAAAGCAATTTTCATTCTATAGAAACTCCTACAGCCCACTTGTACATTTGACATGTGTACACACATCTGCATTGCCAAACATCTGGCAACTTTTGCCTTGTTTAATGATTAGTGAGTCATCATGATCTTCATTGTTTTTTTTTTGTTTTTTTTGTTTTTTAAATCTGTGACAGCTTTGGTGCGCAGTGCTCATTATTGTGATTCTTTCTTAGGAAATACCTGCCTAGTATCATGTGTTTCAGAAAACTGTAAAATATATAAGTTGACTCACTTGTGTGTTACATCATGTGTTGGATGGAAACAAACTGGACTTTGTTTTATAGGAAAATGCCACAGACTTTAAAAGTCTCCAGTTCTTGCTCATTCATGAAATCATTGTTGGACAGTACTAAGAATATTACTGTGCTCGAGTTGAAATTGCACTTTTAATCAAAACCTGACTTGTCTGTGCAGGGCTGCTGTCCAGATGACCTACATCAATCTGAAGCCAAACCAAGGTCTCATTAAGTCAGAATCAAGACCAAATGTATGTGGAAGTGTTACTGCTGCCATTTTTTGCAGTGAGGTTCATCAACTACCAATGTTCAACAAGGGTTCACAGTGGATTAAATAAACAGCATATATGTGTGAAAAAAAAATTAGAAAGCCAGGTTTCAGGTAAAGTCTGTGTCTTTAATTCCCTGTTGTGGTTTACAGTTTCTTTCTCTATTTTTGTAAAACTGCCATCTACACTTATGTGTCGCAGGAGAGAACCCCTCTTTCTCTAGCACGCTTAGAAGTCAACTTTCCTTCCCTAATGGTTTCCAGAATTTAGAAACAGAAATGTCAAGTAACTGCAGCAGCCAAGCCGGCACCTCTAAATTCAAATACAAAATGCAGACAAACACCAAGACAGTATTCTGTATTTATAATATGGTGTTTGGAATGGCTGTAAATTGTTTAACAACAAAATGTTGCAGCCATATTTCATCAATCAGTATTCACTTTATCAACAAACTTGTGAACCAGGAGTACTAAACAATGCATCAACTCATTGAGTGTCAACTTACTGAATGATTCAAATAACTTGAGGTATCAACTGTTGAATATGACTAACCACAGTAATTATTCTTGATCTAGAAAAGGGTGTGTCACACCCACCATCTAGCTTTTGTTCAGGACCGGTGGTGATGTAAAGGTTGCTCAGGTTTGCTTGTTTGTGACAGGAGGATCATGAAGTCAAGACTGACAACAACAGGGAAAATGATTGCAAATGACTGAAAACTTGATGAGGGGAAGGAGATGAAAAAAAAAAAAGAGCAAACAAACTCAGTTGACCTTCCCTGAACAAACAGATAAGACAAAAATAATAAGTCCTGCTTTTGATAGTAGACCAGACTTTGTTTAACTTTAAAGTCAGATAAAAGGGTGTCAAGTTGCTTCAAAATGGTATCCGTTTTGTTTTTGAATTAAACTCTACAAATTAACGTGAAGAAATCCATCTATGACTATGATTAATAACATCTTCAAAAGCCAGCACTAGACTGGTTCTCATCTTATCTGTTCAATAGGAAATTCTGTGCCAGCATTAATAACTTCATGTCATCCTTTTCCCATATCAAGTACGGTGTGCCTCAGGGTTCAATACTGGGACCAATACTGTTCTCCTTATACATGCTTTCCTTAGGTGATGTCAGCCACAGACGTGGGATTTTTTTTTCCCCCATTGTTATGCGGATGACACACAGTTGTACCTCCCTGTCAAGCTCACTGTACTTAGTATGCTGAGTTCTCTGCAGGACTGCCTGTCTGACATAAACTGGATGTCGATAAATTTTCTTCAGCTCAACTCTAATAAAACTGAAATCCTTGTTATTGGGCCCCAACACATCACTAAACAAATACTGCCATCTACTGGTAACCTGTCACAACATATCAAGCCGGTTCCAAGAAATCTTGGTGTCCTGTTTAATAGCAATTTGTTTTGAGCAACATCACTAAGCTTGTCCAATCATGTTTTTATTACCTGAGAAACATTGCAAAAATCCGATCTATTTTAAAATCTTACTTATGCAGAAACTGTTGTACATGAACAGCCTGTTCACCTGTCTTAATCAAAAAACTCTGACACGACTGCAGACTGTACAAAACTCAGCTGCTAGGCTATTAACCAGGACCAAGAGGTACGACCACATTACACCTGTTTTAGCCTCTTTACATTGGCTCCCTGTTTGTTTTAGGATTGATTTTTTTGTTGATTACTTTTAAGGCTCTTTATGGCCTGGCTCCAGACTATATTTTAGACCTTGTAATCCCTTCACATACTTTGAGATCTTCAGGCAGGGGTCTTCTGTCTGTTCCTGAGTTCAGGATGAAAACTAAGGGGGACAGAGCTTTTGCCATCAGGGCCCCAAGGCTCTGGAACAACTTGCCCGAAGAAATTACGTTTTCTGAGTCAGTGTCTTCTTTAAAGTCTCTTCTCAAAACACATTTTTATTGGAAAGCATATCCTGATTTTACCTGAACTGGCTGTTTCTTATTGCCTTTTGTTTTTTTTTTTATTTTATATATTTCATCATTCACTGTGGTATTTTAGTTATCTTGTTGTGAAGCACTTTGTACTTTGTTTTGATAAGTCCTCTATAAATAAAGGTTTTTTTATTTTATCATTATTATCATCAATCATCATCATCATTCCCTAATGGCCAACTGTGTCTTGGGCATTCACATTGTTCCATCAAGATAATTAAAAACATTATTTGTGAATTACCATGTGTACAGCAGATTGAGAACAACATGACTGAGTAGCATGATTGCATGCGTGTGTTCTTTTTGTGGGTGTGGTATATAGGTGTATGTGTGTATATGCGTGCACAATGAGTATGTCAGGGTAAAGATGTTCCATTGTATACTTGGTTTACATGTTACTTATTAGTAAAGACTCAAAGCAGATTATACCCAAAGAGTATGCTTTTATGATTCTTCTGTAGAATGAAAACCATGACTAAAGCAAAACAAAGGCTATACTGAATGTACTGATGCATTTTTGTTGGTTTGTTTACTTGTTTATGGAGTTTTGTTCTACATATCTTGTTGAAGATATTCCACTGCAATGAGTACATATTTGTTCCTTCATTCATTTACTCACTTATTCACCCATTAATTTGCTTACATACTAATAGATTAATTGCCTCATCCATTCATTTACTAATTAAATGTATTTGTCTGTCTTGCATCCGTTCTTGAACCAAGCCTACATCGCTATAACAAAACACTGCTGATTTGGACTTTTCTTTTTCTGTCAAATTCTAAATGTGAGACAACACTTATCTTCCATTCATAGAAATTTTATTCTGCTAGATCTCAGTTCTCCTGCTTCCACCTACAAACATTACTAGTAACATACATAGCTGGAAGAAGCAGCATGTACTATTTCACACCAAGGAAACAGATTATATCAGCTTTATTTCAACAATCATGCACAGAAATGCGAACGTTGCCACAGCGACAACTCTGTTTAAGAATATTTACAGCGTGCAGCCTGGAAATATTTGTCCCTAGTGCTCTCTCTCTGGCAAGTGAGCCAGCATGTGCGTGCACACGCACACTTTTTCCCCCCCTCTTGAAAAAGTGAATCATGACAGGATTATGAATATGGCAAAAGCATAAACAGCCTGAGAATGGAGCCTCTGGCTCAGTCGGCCTCTGCAGGATCTACAGTAGAGGAAACTGGACCATGGAGTCACACTTTAAAAATTATTTTAGTCAGACATCAACCAAACTCCACCCACCTCCTTATACACACACCCATTGTCAAGTTCTGCTGTGTTGCAAACATTCATTTCTACAACTTCTTGTGTCAAAACTCATTCCTCCAAGATCGCATTTCATTTAATCTCATAATTAGCGAGAGGGTTTTATTGCAAAGTGGTTACACTTTAGCCACAAGCAGCCAAATTGGTGTTTAATTTAAAATGTTAGACTGACAATTAAGCTCTGTGGGGCCACATTAGCTAAAGAGACCCCATAATTATTTGAGTGGGCCCAGTCAATGGTCAATGCTGCTTTTGTGACATGGAGGTCCTTGTGGTGATCATAGGTCATGATATCCCCACACACACACACACACACAACTTCAAATGTCAATCTGGATTCCAGTATACTGACGACAGCAGTGACGGCATATTAGCCTGTCAAGGCCAAGATTGAAAATAATAAAATGAAGCTCTGAAACATAATTGACGACCTTCATCTTCACCTTCCAACACACACACACTCAAAAATCAGTAGCATTACATCAGCTTTACTGCCTTAATTATGTGGTGCTACTGATTGCAGAGTGTCAATGTGCACGTTGTGAGGTTTTGCCTGTTTCCAATAGCAATGGAAAAGAAAATCTGCAGTTCTTTCAGCACCAATTGGGAACATGTTGAAGTGTCCTGATTGATCCGTTCATCATGGAGAAAATCTAGATTTAAGCTGTGAAAACAGCTGTGAAACCATCACACAGCACAGAAGCCATGATGTCATGAAGTTCATTTAAAAACAAACCTTGGTTCCCCAAATTGCCCAAAGAGTTTGGGGAATGCTACGTTTCACTCTCCACACTGTTGCCACCCTATTTACAGTATAAACAGTGTTATGTACAGTGACTTTGGACCCAGTCCAAGCCAACATTAAGCATCCCATGGGATGTACTGATCTTATCAAATGGGGGTTTAATGCAAAAATGCCTTCAAAATGCAGACACAAAACCCCAAATGACTTTCCCATGGTCTTTGCTATGTAGGCACTTTAATCATCATCTACATGTGAGTAAAGAGCCAAAAATGATTTGCAGTGAAAAAAAAGTGGTATTTCTATGATATTGCAATAATAATAAAAATAAAATAATAATAAATAAACCATAGGAACATAAATGTGTGTCTGTGCTTCTAAGTATTGAGTTTATAAAGAACTTTGCTTGCCTTTCTCAATATTTTGTAAGCTATAAAATCACTATGTCAACATTACTATAACTAATTAAGTTCATTATGTAATAAACTATCAACACAACATTCATACGATCACCCAATAATAGCATATCAGTCTTGTTGTAATTTTGCTGTTTAAGTATCTTTATCAAGATAATAGCATCCTGTGCTGCAGTGTAGCACATTCAGTTTCCAGGACCAGAACGCAACAGTTTCACCATTCATATTCAGTGGATGAAAACTCATGAGGCAGCAGAAAGTTCACCGACAGTAGAAGAAAAACACGATACAGCAATAAGCAAAGAGTGCACATACCGTCCAGCAGCTGATAGGCAGAGGAGCGATGGCAGCAGAATCGGAGGACTAGTAGAAATAATCCAAAGAACCAGGGAGGAATGCTGTGTAAAGAGAAAAGTGAAGAGTTGGAAAACTGACTAAATGTTGACTTAAAACAACTTGATAGAAAAAAACTGTGCCTTTCATTTACCATGAAGTCATCTTCGGTGATGGTAAGCTTAGATCCAAACTCAAGTTGTCTTATTCATGTGTGATTGCCTTGGTAAGAGAGAGAGAGAGATGGAGCCCACTCTGCCTCTCTCTCACTAACTCCAAACTAAAAGCTCTCTCTCACTCTCCTCCTCCTCCTCTCCCTTGCGCTCTCTCTCGCCCTCTCTCTCTCTCTGGTTCCCAGTCAAACAAAGGCAGCTTCAGTGCATCAGAGTCTAGGGGCCCTCGCAAAGCTGAAACCCGACTCCTCGTGTCTTTCTACGGGCCACAGCTTTCTAATCCAGCCCTCCCCTCAAGACATCACAACCCCCAATACAAATTAACACACTCCAGTTAAATCCTCCTCCTGCTGCTGCTGCTGCTCCTCCTCACTGGTGTGGTTTCTTTCACTTTCCCTGTGCTTTAAAAGCACTTTTCTTGTGGGACCTTGACCTATGGGAGGAGATGCCTCAGGAGCTGCAGCATCAAGTCCAAATATTTCTTGTAAGTATATCTAGTAAAGACAAGACGTTATCATTGGATCAAAATAAATATTCAAATAGCTAAAACGAAAGCTCACTTTATCACTGGCATTACAGGAATGTGTTTTCTTTGTGACAACCAAATCCACTATCAGACTGCTACAACTTCTAACTACTAAATGCCAATTCCACTTTATATTCCAAAAGTGTTATACTGTATTGAAGTAAAATCATCATCTGTCAATCATGAAATATTTATCAAAGAAAATGTGTATTCTGTCAATAAAAACATTGCCTTTTTCCCCAGTGTTAGTTTCAAATATTGTATTTTTTTCAGAGAAAAAAAAAAAAACGTTAATCTATCCATCCATTTTCTGATACTTGGGGTCCTAGTCGTGGTGACAGCAGGATAAGCAAGATAGCCAAGGCTTCCTTCTACCCAATCATGTACTCCAGATCCTTTGAGGATCTTGAGGCATTCGAGGCCAAATTGGAAATTTTGTCCCAGTCCGTTGTATTTCCCAGGGTCTCCCGGTTGGACATGTCATGAATTCCTCCACAGGGAGACATCCAGGAGGCAACCTGATCAGATGCTGAAACATCTTAACTGGCTCATTTAACCCTTTGAAAATGGACCTCCCGTGGGCAGCCCCAAACTGGCCATGGGAGATTGTTGTTTGCATGGTCCAAATTCGATCTAAAATAAAAACAACTAGTGCATTCATTCTTTTTGCAACGGAAAGCTAAGGATCTGTCATTATGTTACATGCGGTGCGAAACCGTGACAACGTGCGGTGGCGCCATATGAAGATGCCTTTGAGATATGCTCATTTTTATGAGCAGAGTGCAAACACATACATAGTTCAAATAACTTGTGGAGTGTTAAGAAATATTTTGTTCATGTTTCAGGCATTTGAAGATACTCCAAGAAATGACATCACAATAAGGAATACCACCAATGTATGCACTAGCAGACCATTTCTATTGCATAGTTCAAAAGGTTTAAAAGGCAAAAGGAGAATTGATTCAACTCCAGAGCTCCTTCTGATGTCCATGATCCTTACGCTGTCCCAAAAGATGATAAGTAAACTATTTATGGCTTGCTCAGCGACAGTCACACTTTTGGTCACTACCCAGATTCATGACCATAAGTAAGGGTTGGACCATAGAAAATGGTAAGCTTCAGGCTCACTTTCCTCTTCAACAGGACAGTCTGGCACAATGCAATGCAATCCACATCACTATCAATGCCACTCCAATCCACCTGTTGATTTCTCACTCCATTTTACCTGTCCCACATTAGAAGACCCTGAGGTACTTCAACTCCTTCAATTACACAACCCATACAGATTTGGCCTCAAATCTAGGCCTCAGATTTGGAGCTGCTGAATGTCATCCAAATATTTTCACTATCAAACTGCCCCTAGTGTGTGGTGGTGGTCATAGTCTGATGAAACAAACAGATCATCAGCAGCAGCAGCAGCAGAGATGTAATCCTGAGACAACCAAAATCTACACTTAAGCTGGTCCAAGACATTTAGTCCTTGAAAATTACACAGAATTGATGGCAATGGACAACTGACACACACACACACTACAAAACGCATTGAACTGTGGGTTGACATACCTGGACATTTTCTGCCCAGAAAATACTCATTTGTCAATCGCTTCTCGTTTTCAAATGAGAGACAAAAGTCATGATTAAAAGGACGGGGAAGTTACACATCTGTGCTGGGGATGATGCCATCAATGATTCATCTGCCACAATGTCTGGACTCAAGAACATTGTGCAGTTGTTGTAAGCAAATTCATTTTGGCACAAAAACAAACATCTACCAGTCTAGCTGCAGGAGCCAGTGTGGTAGCGGGGAGGACTGATAAAGACGTGTTCAAACCTTGTCTCTGACAGCTCAGACAGATAAGAGCCATTATGGACTGAGTGATTCTGTTAGAGAGGCGGCATCAACGATAAGCTGTCCTCACTTCACTGACCTCTCGCAAACTGACCAGTGCTGTTGTCAGGCGACATTCCTCCTAAAATTGTTGCAAGTCTGTCAAATGCTGTCTTTAATGAGCACTAGGTGTGTGTGTGTGTGTGTTATATTATATATATATGAATTCCTCTCTCTCAGGAACTGTATTTGTTTATACAAAAAGTAATGTTTGTTGTAAGTGAAGTTTGAGATCAAACCAGAATCACATTTTTTAAAATCACAAAAGCAGATACATATGGTGTCACTATTTACAGCATAGAGATTTACTGTAAGCTTTACTGATATGTTGAAATAAATCAGCTTGAACATTTTTGTCTCACCTCAAAATGCCAGACAGGTATAGCGTTTTTCTTTTTGTAAATGTCTGCAGTGGGTCAGGTTTTATACTAGGCAATCATTTCAGGGGCTCCTCTGAAATGAAGGGCTGGAGTGTTGGAAGTGGAGTTAATTTTTCATTTTTACCTTAGGTCTTACTAAGCACGGTTACACCAGCATTAAGCGCTCCTTGCAACAATCTGTTTAGTTCAAAGTCTGTATAATCCAACATGGAAGAAAATACATGCAGGTGTTCACTTTGCCTCACAGGTGTCCAGTTTAGTCATTGTTTCTCAGTCAGGGCAGATGATGGAGTTCGGTTTTGGTAAAAAAAAACAAAAAAAAAAAACTTTCAAAATATAGAAATTCACACAGAAGAGTCTGTTTGTTTCTGCCTACATTCATACTTAAAAACAGCTGGTTGGTAGAGGCACATTTGGTTTGATGTAAAGAATTAATGCACATTGCCAGCAAAACTAGCACTTTGTCTTATGTAGGGTAAATGTCCCTATTAAGCCCAAATACCATGTAAGCCCAACTTCCGAGTCAAATAAAAGAGATCAAAAATCAGTCAGTTGGTCTTCAGAAATCTCCACAACAACATCTGTACTTTCAATCAGCTGGTTGGACCAGAAATTTTGGCCAATTTCAAATGCCAAGAGTAAATAGTTTTTTGACTACATTCCAAAGAAGACTTGTTGTAAGTTTAGTTTTTTTCTGCGTTGACAACACAGCAAAAAGGCTGGCCACGCCTATTTCAAATGCCATTTACAGGCCATTGAGAGAGATAGATAGAGACAGATATAGAGTCTATTTGGAACACCCATGGGCTTTAAGAGTACGTATGATGCCCATTAAGCCCATGCCAGACATGACATATTTTGACAAATTAAACAATAAAAACATTAGAAAATGGTATAAATGAATTATTGACACTTCAAATGAGAGATTAAACTTTCATTTTAACTACAATGTTTATTTAAATTGGGGCAGTATATATTAAAAAAAAGCAAAAAAAAAGCAGATTTGGTGGGCTTAGTGGGGACATTTACCCTAGTGTTTTTCACATGTCATTGTCAATCACATGTCAAACACTGACATCATTCTCTAGCCTGTGATTCCCTAAGATAACCTTAAAGTGTTTTAGTAGCACAAACCTAACCACACCATCCCGAACAAAGACTTTGCTGCAGTATAAGAACTTCACACTTCCTGCATTGGAACAAAAAGTTGCCAGTAAACGTAATACAGGCAGTAATTACATTTCCTCCAAAAGTATATTTGCCAGTGCAAATTAGTTGTATATAAACTGGAAGTTTTCACATGACAACTGAAACAAGCAGCGATAAATCAATTTATAAAAATGTGGGGAAAGCTCACATTTCTTTTAATGGATGTTTGTTTTTGGCAAAATCTCAAGTGGAAAAAAAATAGATTTTGTGGTTTGCCAAGATAACTCTATGACCCCCTCTACACCCACACACTTTTAGGTAAGTGTTCTGAGATCTCCATAGTACTTTGTTTATTTGGAGGTAAACAAAGTGGCAAGCCCACTCTTTTGTGATGAGAGAAACAAGGAGACAAAGAGCAACAAACTGGCGTTTCTATGCAAAGAAAACAGTAACACAGTGAGGGGGGAGTGAGAGCGAGAGATCTCAGCCCGTGGGTGGCTGCAGATTAAGAGGGGTCCCGTCAGAGGTCTTGCTGGTATGAGTCAGTAAAATACCAGATAGCCATCGCTCTCTAGCTGGTGGTTGTGAGAAACCAGGCTGAGCTGCCCCAGCCAACATCAAAACGTACCAAACAAACAAAAAGAGACACATCTGCTAGCAGCGCCTGGCTTTGTCTGAAAGGGGCTTTTTTTTTTTTTTTTTTTTTTTAATTATTAAGGGAATTTCCATGTTGTGAAGCTAAGCAGTTTGTGGTTGTAATAGACTGCAGTGCTGCCGAAAGACATTCGGAGATGTAATGGGAGACAAACCCACCACAAGTTGAATTCAATAAGATTCATAGTAAAAACAATAGATTGTGATATAAAACTTTTTTGGGGTGAAGCACAAACTAAAATCCTACTTTGATGATATTGGATCTCTCATCCCAGGATTTGCAACTTAAATTGATGTAGAGAGGAGATTTGAATATAGTAAAAAAAAAAAAAAAAAAAAAAAGTAGCCAAGTGTTGTAGGATAAAGCAGGAGCCAGGTAGAGCTGA